>NC_090337.1:69962429-70570668 GCF_035084215.1 Heptranchias perlo | reverse complement strand
CTCTCCTCTCTCTCTTTTTATCACTGATCCCACGCTCTGCTCTGTCTCTCCACTCTCTCTCCTTTTATCACTGATCCCACGCTCTGCTCTCTCTCTCTCCTCTCTCTCTCCTTTTATCACTGATCCCACGCTCTGCTCTCTCTCTCTCCTCTCTCTCTTTTTATCACTGATCCCACGCTCTGCTCTCTCTCTCCACTCTCTCTCCTTTTATCACTGATCCCACGCTCTGCTCTCTCTCTCTCCTCTCTCTCTCCTTTTATCACTGATCCCACGCTCCGCTCTCTCTCTCTCCTCTCTCTCTCCTTTTATCACTGATCCCACGATCTGCTCTCTCTCTCTCCTCTCTCCTTTGATCACTGATCCCACGATCTGCTCTCTCTCTCTCCTCTCTCTCTCCTTTTATCACTGATCTCACGCTCTGCTCTCTCTCTCTCCTTTTATCACTGTTCCCACGATCTGCTCTCTCTCTCTCTCCTCTCTCCTTTTATCACTGATCCCACGCTCTGCTCTCTCTCTCTCCTTTTATCACTGATCCCACGCTCTGCTCTCTCTCTCTCCTCTCTCTCCTTTTATCACTGATCCCACGCTCTGCTCTCTCTCTCTCCTCTCTCTCTCCTTTTATCACTGATCCCACGCTCTGCTCTCTCTCTCTCCTCTCTCTCTCCTTTTATCACTGATCCCACGCTCTGCTCTCTCTCTCTCCTCTCTCTCTCCTTTTATCACTGATCCCACGATCTGCTCTCTCTCTCTCCTCTCTCCTTTGATCACTGATCCCACGATCTGCTCTCTCTCTCTCCTCTCTCTCTCCTTTTATCACTGATCTCACGCTCTGCTCTCTCTCTCTCCTTTTATCACTGATCCCACGATCTGCTCTCTCTCTCTCTCCTCTCTCCTTTTATCACTGATCCCACGCTCTGCTCTCTCTCTCTCCTTTTATCACTGATCCCACGCTCTGCTCTCTCTCTCTCCTCTCTCTCTCCTTTTATCACTGATCCCACGCTCTGCTCTCTCTCTCTCCTCTCTCTCTCCTTTTATCACTGATCCCACGCTCTGCTCTCTCTCTCTCCTCTCTCTCTCCTTTTATCACTGATCCCACGCTCTGCTCTCTCTCTCTCCTCTCTCTCTCCTTTTATCACTGATCCCACGCTCTGCTCTCTCTCTCTCTTCTCTCTCTCCTTTTATCACTGATACCACGATCTGCTCTCTCTCTCTCCTCTCTCTCTCCTTTTATCACTGATCCCACGATCTGCTCTCTCTCTCTCTTCTCTCTCTCCTTTTATCACTGATCCCACGATCTGCTCTCTCTCTCTCCTCTCTCTCTCCTTTTATCACTGATCCCACGATCTGCTCTCTCTCTCCTCTCTCTCTCCTTTTATCACTGATCCCACGATCTGCTCTCTCTCTCTCTTCTCTCTCTCCTTTTATCACTGATCCCACGCTCTGCTCTCTCTCTCTCCTCTCTCTCTCCTTTTATCACTGATCCCACGATCTGCACTCTCTCTCTCCACTCCCTCTCTCCTTTTATCACTGATCCCACGATCTGCTCTCTCTCTCTCTCCTCTCTCCTTTTATCACTGATCCCATGCTCCGCTCTCTCTCTCTCTTCTCTCTCTCCTTTTATCACTGATCCCACGCTCTGCTCTCTCTCTCTCCTCTCCTCTCTCCTTTGATCACTGATCCCACGCTCTGCTCTCTCTCTCTCCTCTCTCTCTCCTTTTATCACTGATCCCACGATCTGCTCGCTCTCTCTCCTCCTTTTATCACTGATCCCACGCTCTGCTCTCTCTCTCTCCTCACTCTCACCTTTGATCACTGATCCCGGGATCTGCTCTCTCTCTCCTCTCTCTCTCTCCTTTCATCACTGATCCCGCGCTCTGCTCTCTCTCTCTCCCCCTCTCCTTTTATCGCCAATCCCGCGCTCCGCTCTCTCTCTCTCCTCACTCTCTCCTTTTATCGCTGATCCCACACTCTGCTTTCTCTCCTCTCTAATTGCTCCTTTTATCACTGATCCCATGCTCCGCTCTGCTCTCTCTCTCTCCTCCTTATATCACTGATCCCATGCGCCGCTCTCTCTCTCTCTTCTCCCTCTCTTCTTTTATCGCTGATTCTGCACTCCACTTTCTCTCCTCTCTAATTCCTCCTTTTATCACTGATCCCGCGCTCTGCTCTCTCTCTCCTCCTATTAGCGGTGATCCCATGCTCCGCGCTCTCTCTCCTCTCTCTCTCTCCTCCTTTTATCGCTGATCCCACGATCCACTTTGTCTCCTCTCTAATTCCTCCTTTTGTCACTGATCCCACGCTCCGCTCTCTCTCTCTCTTCACTCTCTCCTCCTTTTATCACTGATCCCACGCTCCGCTTTCTCTCTCTCCTCTCTCTCTCCTTTTATCACTGATCCCACGCTCCGCTTTCTCTCTCTCCTCTCTCTCTCCTTTTATCACTGTTCCCACGCTCCACTCTCTCTCTCTCTTTCTCCCCCTTCTCCTTTTATCGCTGATCCCGCGCTCCACTTTCTCTCCTCTCTAATTCCTCCTTTTATCACTGATCCCTCGCTCCGCTCTCTCTCTCTCTCGCTCCTCCTTTTATCACTGATCCCGTGGTCCGCTCTCTCTCTCCTCTCTCTCTCTCCTCTCTAATTCCTCCTTTTATCACTGATCCCTCGCTCCGTTCTCTCTCTCCTCTCTAATTCCTCCTTTTATCACTGATCCCGCTCTCCGCTCTCTCTCCTCTCTAATTCCTCCTTTTATCACTGATCCCACGCTCTGCTCTCTCTCTCTCCACTCTCTCTCCTTTTATCACTGATCCCACGCTCTGCTCTCTCTCTCCACTCTCTCTCCTTTTATCACTGATCCCACGCTCTGCTCTCTCTCTCTCCACTCTCTCTCCTTTTATCACTGATCCCACGCTCTGCTCTCTCTCTCCACTCTCTCTCCTTTTATCACTGATCCCACGCTCTGCTCTCTCTCTCTCCTCTCTCTCTCCTTTTATCACTGATCCCACGCTCTGCTCTCTCTCTCTCCTCTCTCTCTCCTTTTATCACTGATCCCACGCTCTGCTCTCTCTCTCTCCTCTCTCTCTCCTTTTATCACTGATCCCACGCTCTGCTCTCTCTCTCTCCTCTCTCTCTCCTTTTATCACTGATCCCACGCTCTGCTCTCTCTCTCTCCTCTCTCTCTCCTTTTATCACTGATCCCACGCTCTGCTCTCTCTCCTCTCTCTCTCCTTTTATCACTGATCCCATGCTCCGCTCTCTCTCTCTCTTCTCTCTCTCCTTTTATCACTGATCCCACGATCTGCTCTCTCTCTCTCCTCTCTCCTTTTATCACTGATCCCACGATCTGCTCTCTCTCTCTCCTCTCTCTCTCCTTTTATCACTGATCCCACGATCTGCTCTCTCTCTCTCCTCTCTCTCTCCTTTTATCACTGATCCCACGATCTGCTCTCTCTCTCTTTCTCTCCTCTCTCCTTTCATCACTGATCCCACGCTCCGCTCTCTCTCTTCACTCTCTCCTTTTATCGCCAATCCTGGGCTCCACTCTCTCTCTCTCCTCCTTTGATCACTGATCCCACGCTCTGCTCTCTCTCTCCTCACTCTCTCCTTTTATCGCTGATCCCACACTCTGCTTTCTCTCCTCTCTAATTGCTCCTTTTATCACTGATCCCGCGCTCTGCTCTCTCTCTCTATCTCCTCCTTATATCACTGATCCCATGCGCCGCTCTCTCTCTCTCTTCTCCCTCTCTTCTTTTATCGCTGATTCTGCACTCCACTTTCTTTCCTCTCTAATTCCTCCTTTTATCACCGATCCCGCGCTCTGCTCTCTCTCTCCTCCTTTTATCGCTGATCCCACGATCCACTTTGTCTCCTCTCTAATTCCTCCTTTTGTCACTGATCCCACGCTCCGCTCTCTCTCTCTCTTCACTCTCTCCTCCTTTTATCACTGATCCCACGCTCCGCTTTCTCTCTCTCCTCTCTCTCTCTCCTTTTATCACTGTTCCCACGCTCCACTCTCTCTCTCTCTTTCTCCCCCTTCTCCTTTTATCGCTGATCCCGCGCTCCACTTTCTCTCCTCTCTAATTCCTCCTTTTATCACTGATCCCACGCTCTGCTCTCTCTCTCTCTCGCTCCTCCTTTTATCACTGATCCCGTGGTCCGCTCTGTCTCCTCTCTAATTCCTCCTTTTATCACTGATCCCGCTCTCCGCTCTCTCTCTCCTCTCTCTCTCTCTCTCCTCCTTTAATCACTGATCCCGCGCTCCGCTCTCTCTCTCCTCTCTAATTCCTCCTTTTATCACTGATCCCTCGCTCCGCTCTCTCTCTCCTCTCTCTCTCTCTCTCCTCCTTTTATCACTGATCCCGCTCTCCGCTCTCTCTCTCCTCTCTAATTCCTCCTTTTATCACTGTTCCCATGCTCTGCTCTCTCCTCTCCTCAAGCTCTGAAACCCGGAGCTCGAGCTCCTCCAGCTGACGACACTTCCTCCACCTGTGGTTGTCCAGGATATGGGAAGCGTCCTGGAGTTCCCACATGGCACAGGCTGTGCATTCGATGGGACTGAAGTTCCCTGCCATACCTCGATTTATTATATTATTAACTAAACTTAACAAATGTAAACTTAAAGACTTATAAAAAACAGAAAAAGAAACTCACCAGCTCCTCAATTAGCTCCTTCCTTTGTGCTGATGTCACCTGAAGTTTTCTTATCTCGATCCCTGATGCCCCTCGCTCTTTATCCTCTCCGACGCTCCAATGGTCCGCCACCGATCTCCTTCAGGTCCATTCTCCTTACCTTCAGGCTCTCTGATTTCATTTAAGTTATTTATTTAATAAAGTGATAGCAAGTTAGAGTTTCCCAGGTCTTCGTTCAGGTCCGCTCGCCCTCCTCTCTCGCTTCTTTTATCGCCGATAAGTTCGCTGCTCTGACTCCGCCTCTCTTACACCCCGTTCAGGTCCACGATACCTCCGACTCCGCCTCTCTTACACCCCATTCAGGTCCGCGCTGCCTCTGACTCCGCCTCTCTTACACCCCGTTCAGGTCCGCGCTGCCTCTGACTCCGCCTCTCTTACACCCCATTCAGGTCCGCGCTGCCTCTGACTCCGCCTCTCTTACACCCCGTTCAGGTCCGCGCTGCCTCCGACTCCGCCTCTCTTACACCCCGTTCAGGTCCGCGCTGCCTCCGACTCCGCCTCTCTTACACCCCGTTCAGGTCCGCGCTGCCTCCCACTCCGCCTCTCTTACACCCCGTTCAGGTCCGCGCTGCCTCCCACTCCGCCTCTCTTACACCCCGTTCAGGTCCGCGCTGCCTCCAACTCCCCCTCTCTTACACCCCGTTCAGGTCCGCGCTGCCTCCGACTCCGCCTCTCTGCACCCCGTTCAGGTCCGCGCTGCCTCCGACTCCGCCTCTCTTACACCCCGTTCAGGTAGTGTTTAATTTGAGAGCTCGAAGTGATACTGAAGGGGACTTCAACACACAAAGAGTAGTGGCCTTCACTGATATGGAGACAGTCAATGGGACTGCTTATATGGAGTTGGGATGAGGTGGAGACCAGCTGGCATATTTATAAAATTCATACCACCTTGTCCTGATTTGCAGAACAGATCTCAACATTGATCTGAGGCTAAGCTCAACAGTTCCACAGTTCATTACATTCAAAGAAAGTGGAGAATTGGAGAACTGTGTTTGTGTGCTGATTAAATGTCCTCCCTGCTCTCCTCAGGGTAATGGTGGAGAAACCAGTGGTCTGCATCATAAAGCAGAGTGACACAGGACCCAGTATCACCTTTTACTAACTGGGCATTTCAGGATTTAAAGTGAGCAAGGGTATCAGGAAACACTGAATGTTGATCAGCGCTTGGGAATGAGTGGAAGAGGTGATGACTTCTAGTGAGGAGAAACTAGTGTTTGTAGGATGGAGAGTGCAGTGGCCATTTTAAAAGTGGTGACTCCTGCCTATGAGCTTCTCCAAGACTTGGTTCAACTGTTTCTGTCAACAAGTGGTGGTTCTGCACTGCTCAGATTTCGGGGCTGCATCTCGTGACACCACTGTTCCTGGCCAGAATAGAGATGATTGGGTGATTCCCCCATCAATCACACCTGGAGACTGCACTGCTGTAGGTGACTGGGATTGATTTTACACATGTAATTTGTATGTAACTGCGTTTTGCTGGAGAAATCACCCTGCTTTTATCGGGAGAGGTTGCTGTAGTTTTGGTCATGAGTTCTGTTTGCTGTACTTCACAGAGATGCTTTTTAAATATACTCTGTAGACTGTTTGTTGTAGTGTGCTGTTTAAATAGACTCTGTTTACTGAGTAAATGGACTTTGTTTGCTGTGAGTCCTGCCATAAGTCCTGCCCCGCCTCCAACTCACTGGCTGACACCTTGGTGTCAATAGACACTCAGAGATTTCTGCTGGACCCTAATGAATGCATCCTTCCAGTAAGATCAAACCTCCACCTCTGTATCACTGTGAGATACAAAATGCTTGAGGATATTTTGTTGTTTTATGTTGTTTCCCTTATTTGTGGATTGTATATCAGACGCAAATATGTGTAACATTATTTACATGAATTTAGAATGGATTCATTAATTGTTGAATGTTCTGCGAATAAATCTACTTGCGACTTTAAATATGGGGCCTGCGTGCTGTGATTTTATTTTTTAAAGTGCATCTTAGTACGTTTACATAGAAGAAAATCAGGCAGGTTCTGCCAGGAGCATGTGATTCTCCCCAGCCGGTTATTCTCTATGTTCAACAGATAATTGTTTATGCCCAGGTGCAAAAAAGAAAAATCTGCTCAGCGCAGGTTTCTTGTTTGGAATGTGATTTAAAAAAACATCACAAGTGTTGTTATAAAAACAAAGAAAGATTTGTATCTATAAAGCACCTTTCACAACCTCAGGACTTCCCAAAGCACTCTACAGTCAATGAAGTACTTTTGAATTGTAATCACTGTTGTAATATAGGAAACGCAACCGCCAATTTGTGCACAGCAAGATCCCACAAACAGCAATGTGATAATGACCTGATAATCTGTTTTAGTGATGTTGGTTAAAAGATAAATATTGGCCCAACACATATGAACATAAGAAATAGGAGCAGAAGTAGGCCATATGGCCCCTCGAGCCTGCTCCGCCATTCAATCAGATTATGGCTGATCTTCGAACTCAACTCCATTTTCCCACCTGATCCCCATATCCCTTGATTCCCTTAGAGTCCGAAAATCTATGGATTTCAGTCCTGAATATATTCAATGACTCAGCATCCACAGCCCTCTGGAGTAGAGAATTCCAAAGATTCACAACCCTCGAAGTGAAGAAATTCCTCCTCATCTCAGACCTAAATCACCCACTCCTTACCCTGAGACTATGTTCCCTAGTTCTAGACTCTCCAGCAGGGGACACAGCCTCTCAGCAGCTACCTTGTCAAGCCATCTAAGAATTTTATATGTTTCAATGAGATCACCCCTCATTCTTCTAAACTCCAGAGAGTATAGACCCATTTTTCCCAATCTCTCCTCATAGGACAGTCCTCTCATCCCAGGAATCAGTCAACACCAGGGAGAACTCCTCTGCTCTTCTTTGAATAGTGCCATGGGATCTTTTACATCCACCTGAGAGGCAGACAACTCATCTGAAAGACGTCACCTCGGAAAGTGCAGCACTCCCTCAGTACTGCCTAGATTTTATGCTCAAGTCTCTGGGGTGGTTTTGACTCAGAGGTGTGAGTTCTACCCACTGAGCCATGGCTGACATACAACTGTAGTGTAGTTTAAAATTCAGCCCCTTGTATGCAATCCCAAAAGACTCTAATTCTTTTCTTCAGTATTACGTTTTGAATTGGTTTATTCTCCAACATTTCGGGATGGAAGTGAAAGGTTATTGGTTTGAGGACCAAGTTCTGGTCAAGATTTACCCATCACACAAGAAGGGTGAAATTGATCTCGGGCTGTACAGCCCAACGGGTGATAACGTTTTACATTCCACCTGATTTTCTTTTCCATTGAAGTCAGGGAAACCTGCACTATTCACAGGGAACCTCTGCCATCAATACTCAAACTTGTTGGCTGCATACTCCCATCTAAATTCACACTGCCTTCCAGGAGTGGGGGCAGTGCTGCTCTGGGAGGACAGGTGTTCAACAGAAGCCAGCTCCTACAAGCATTAGAATCATGGGATCAATACGGACACCTGGATGAAAAGAAGTATTGTTGGTGATAAGATTCCACTAACACCGTGTTTGCTCTTTACAAATGAAAAGGTAGTATCTCACCAGCACCAAAGTACTGCAACTGGTGGAGGAACTCAGGAACAGGAGTCGGCCATTCAGCCTCATCAACGTCAATCCTGAAAATTTTGAGACTTCAGACAGATCTGGGTGTAGTTTTAGTGGAATCACCAACTTTCAAGGTTCATTTATCTGAGGAAATGCATTAATCTTGATAGTTTAAGATACTTATAGGGAGCTTTTTGCTTAAACTTCAGAAGGAAGAAGTGCGTAAACAGAAGATTGAAGGTGAATTCTGCAGGGGGAAGTCTATATAGAATAATAGAAGGTGAATTTCAACAGGGTTTCTCCTATAAATTCAGCTGAACCCCACTTACCCGTAAACAGGATTTCCAACAATGTTAGAGCAGGGGAAATCCCATAGTGTAATTTACAACATTTAGTGTGTTTAAATAGTCCAGACAGCAATCCAACAGATATAACCACTTGTAAAGCATGGTTTAACCCAATCATACAGCAATGCCAAGTTATCATAGCCGTGAGGCACAGTATCGTTTTGTTTGTAAAGATTATGCTCACAATTCTATCATCCTTGCCAAATGAAATGAAACAGTTCATATCAAATTCTGTTGTTGATATTGTTAAGGTGAGGTAATGGTGTTTAACCAGCGCTGCATTTGGTTCTTGCTGGTGACTGAGTTGCTGAATGATGTTTTTCATTGAGTCAGTTTACATGAGATGGTCAAGCTAAGTTCGGCTCACAAATACAGCACTAGAAACTGTAACGTATGATCCTGATCCACTATTCCTACATTTCATTGTTGTGCACACCAATTGTTGGTTTCAGAAGGGGCACTTTTTTTATTCATTCTTGAACATCACTGTCAAGGCCTAATCACCCTTGAGAAGGTGGTGGCAAGCCTTCTCCTCCAACCACTGCAGATAGCAGTTTGATACAACTGATTGGCTTGCTAGGCCAATTCGGAGGACGGTGTGGGACTGGAGTCACATATAGACCAGACCGGGTAGGAATGGCAGGTTTCCTTCTCTAAATGACATGAGTGAACAAAGGGTTAAAACCTCTTGAACGTTGTGGACATTTGGACATTACATTACATTTGAAAGAAAGGGTTATCTTGCCCTTTTGGATATTCGGACAGTATAAATTTGAAACTGCAAAAGCAGCAACAATGTACAGAAATTTCAACGGGCTTCGGTTTTCAGTAACAACTGATAAGAACGAAAGCAACAATGTATGGAAACGTCGAGAAGGTTCTGGAAGCTTTGAGCAGGGTTGAACTGGTCTTAGGTTCTCAAAACAATTTAGATTCTCATCAACAACTTTGGTTTTCATAACAAATGACTTGGAAAAACCAACAGGACGCAACCAACAGAGTACCCTTTGTCGTCCAGTACTTCCCCGGAGCGGAGAAACTACGCCATGTTCTCCGCAGCCTTCAACATGTCATCAATGAGGACAAACACCTCGCTATGGCCATCCCCACACCTCCACTACTCGCCTTTAAACAGCCACCCAACCTCAAACAGACCATCGTTCGCAGCAAATTACCCAGCTTTCAAGAGAACAGCGTCCACGACACCACACAACCCTGCCACGGTAACCTCTGCAAGACATGCCAGATCATCGACACAGATACCACCATCACACGAGAGGACACCACCCACCACGTGCATGGTTCATACTCCTGTGACTCGGCCAACGTTGTCTACCTCATACGTTGCAGGAAAGGATGCCCCAGAGCATGGTACATTGGCGAGACCATGCAGACGCTGCGACAACGGATGAACGGACACCGCGCAACAATCGCCAAACAGGAGGGTTCCCTCCCAGTCGGGGAACACTTCAGCAGTCATGGACATTCATCCACCGACCTTCGGGTAAGCGTACTCCAAGGCGGCCTTCGAGACACACGACAACGCAAAATCGTCGAGCAGAAATTGATAGCCAAGTTCCGCACCCATGAGGACGGCCTCAACCGGGATCTTGGGTTCATGTCACGCTACACGTTACCCCACCAGCGAACAAATGTTATCTGTTTTTAATATAATGGGTCATTTGCTGGCTTTCTCTGCCTTCCGGATGTTTCTGCCTCTCTCTGTTTTTTTTCCTGTTTATTTTTTTGTTGAATGTGTATTCGGGGGTTCTGCAGGTGACACCTCTCTGTCTGAACACGGTGATTGCCTTGGCAACGGGCAGTTGCAGGGGCATTCTGTAAACACCATGTATTGTTCTATATGTATAAGTGCGTAGGCTTCGAGGAGCTCCTGAACATTTACCTGAGGAAGGAGGAAGCCTCCGAAAGCTTGTGAATTTAAAATAAAATTGCTGGACTATAACTTGGTGTTGTAAAATTGTTTACAATTGGAAAAACAATGCTGAGACAGTGAAATCATTGGGAAAGGTAAGTGCACCTGTTCACACGGACATAAACCTATAGCAGGTTTCACACGGTGAAGAGGCTGCACCTGGATTCACATGGTTTTGAGTGGACCAGTTGACCATCCATCATAATGCAACGGTGGCCAAAATGGGACTTTCATTCACACCCCAACTGGCAAAAATCATATAAAGATGATCGTAGGACTTCGTAGCAGCTACTTTACTGCAGTCAGAGGAGCTTGAAAAAGCTTCACCTACAGGAAGGACATCCAAAACAAGAAGAAGAAGACCTCAAGAGTTATGAGAGCTGATCACTCTTAAATGCCTTGATGCCGAAATCCTTGGTTTTTCAGGTTGTACGTATTGCTTGCTTTGCTTCGTGCCTATGTGAACTTTTAAATCACTAAATAATCACTTTTCATTAACAAAACTACCACATAGGTGTGACTTTCTTTGGTTGACTATTGTCCAGGCTCGCAAACCACTGGGAAACCCGGATTTCCCAACAAATTGGCGCCCGAACAAGGAGCTGACATAGTCAGACAAAGAAATTGTGAAGAAGACAAAGAAAGAGTAAAATCCTGATCCAACGTCCAGACTAAAACAGACAGAAACAGAGTTTCTCTTGGAAGAGACATAGGCGAATATAAAAATGGAAGCAGCAGTTCAGGAATACAGAGCAATGAAGTTTCCAAGGAGAGAGGAATGGTTGGTAGATGACCATCAGTTAGGCCCCTTCGAAGAGTATGATGGTGATAGAGCTATGTTTGAAGAGTGGCCAAAACTAACAAAACAGGCTGAAGCTGTGTGGCTATTAGCCCTCGGCACACAAAAAGAAAGTGATGAGAAGGTAAAGCAAGGGTAAGAATCAGAGGTCTGTAATCTAATGAGGAAACTGGATGATTGGAAACTTGGTGATTGGAAACAGGAGAGTCAGAATAGTGAAAAACAGACCCAGACCCTAGAAGGCCATGTCAAGTACTTTCAAACCCAGGCAGAATTAAAGAAAGCAATTTGACCCTAAATCAGGCAGTGACGTTAGAGAAAATTGGGAAAAGTAGAGAAGCAAAGGGTGGATTTGAAGGCAGCCATTCAAGCCTGATAAAAGGTCTTTCCCACATGAGATTTTAAATTGGTACAAAATTGAATTAAGTAGGAAACACTGGAAATTGAAAATTGGTTTAAGTGAATAAAAGGATAAATTAAGCTGTGATGGAATATAGGAAAAAGGGAGAAAAATGCAAGCTATAGAATGGGTTCTTTTGTTTTCAGTGAACTGTCTCTTTAAAAGCCTGTGTGAGTGCTTTCTTATTGTATTTGTGGGCTATGCTCCCTTTTAATGCTTGTTATGTGTTTCTCTTCCTTTTGTGTAGTATTATAAAGATTTTGGTTAGTTGTGAAGACTGACTTTTTCTTCAGTTATATTCAATATTTTTAAAGGCGTTGGAAGAAAGAACTAAACGAAAGATGCTGGGTAATCTCCGAAACTGGGCGTGGGGGTGGCGGTGTGTGATTAACCTGCGCCCAGTCATTGAGATGCAGGCAGCATGTAACATTCATGCTGCCTGGTGATTTCCATGATTGCTGCGTGCAGCCAGCCCTACCTGCGCTGTTCAGTGGCTGCTCATCAGCAGGGGGCCCAGATATCGCCAGTGGTGAGCGTCACTTAAAGGCAGCCTGCTCCACTTAAAGGGAAGGTGCACTGTGGCTGCAGGAAGCAATGGAAGTCAATTGGGAAGTGAATCGGGAAGTGAATCTGTGTTGCAATATAGTGCAGCACGGTGATGATGGGAACGCTGGAATTTTTAATGAGCAACAACTGGGCTGCTCAACATTTGTGGGACTCTGATATTTGCAAAATAGAAGATATGGGTTAGCATGTGACATCGCACATGTAAAACACGGATGCAGGTCCCATCCCTATGTTTACAAACTGTTGAGTTATTTTAAAATATTGAATAAAGGTTGTGCACTACTAAATCCCACATCCTCCAATCTGCACACCAGACCTCACCAATCTGCCGATCTGAGTTGGTACCAGGCCTGCGGGAGTGCATGCACCAAGGTTCTCTGCTGATGCACTAGAGAGCTCGGTTCAAGAGGTGGACAGAAGGAGGGGCATCCTTCATCTACAGGGGAGCAAGAGACACATGCTCCCGAGGCAGTGGGAGGCAGTAGGGGACGAAGTCAATGCCAGGAGCATAGCACCAAGAACATGTATGCAGTACAGGAAAAAGTTTAATGCTTTGACATGAGTGGTCAAGGTGAGTGAGGTCAACTGTCAAGTGGTGTCTCCAACCAACTACACCACACACTACACCCCCATCACCCACATACCAATAAACTCTTTCCACCAGTCCTCAACTCTTCCAATCAGATGCTTCCGTTCATCCTCACACATTACCACTGTGGCAAGCCACCCACCCACTTCTCACAGGCCACACACACTGGCAGCTATTCAATCTTGACAGCCACATCACCCAAACATCTTGCAGGACACTCACCGACACACTTCTTGCTTTCTTGCAGGAGAAGGTGGCGCATAACAGAAGGCAGCAAGTGGCAGTGGCTCCAGGGAACATGAACCTGCCGTCCACTCTCAGGATGACAGCACTCCTGTCCCATCCCTGCCACTCCGCCAGTGCCCTTGCTGTTGCCTGTCAGCTGGCCAGCCCACTCTCTGTAGAGTATTGAAACTTTATTATAGGAATATTATAGGAATTATAGGAAGATAGGAGTAGGCAGTTTAGCCCCTCGAATCTGTTCTGCCATTCAATGAGATCATGGTTGATCTGTGACCTAACTCCATATACTGAGGATTGGGAGGGTTTTAGAAATCAGCAAAGGATAACCAAGAAATTGATAAAAAGGGAGAAAATTGAATATGAGAGTAAATTAGCAAGAAATATAAAAACAGATTGTAAGAGCTTCTACAAGTATGTAAAAAGGAAGAGAGTAGCAAAAGTAAACATGGGTCCCTTAGAGGCAGAAACATGAGAAATTATAATGGGGAATAAGGAAATGGCAGAGATGTTAAACATACATTTTGTATCAGTCTTCACAAAAAACATATCAGAAATACTGAGGAACCAAGGGTCTAATGAGGGGGAGGAACTTAAAGTAATTAAGATTAGTAAAGGAAAAGGTTCAGAAAAATTAATGGTACTAAAAGCCAATAAATCCCCTGGACCTGATGACCTACATCCTTGGGTTTTAAAAGAGGTGGCTGCAGAGATAGTGGATGCATTGGTTTTGATCTTCAGAATTCCCTAGATTCTAGAATAGTCCCAGTGGATTGGAAGGCAGCAAATGTAACACCGCTATTCAAGAAAGGAGGGAGAGAGAAAACAGGGAACTACAGGCCAGTTAGTCTGACATCAGTAGTAGGGAAAATGCTAGAATCCATTATTAAGGACATAGGAACAAGACACTTAGAAAATCATAACATGATTTGTCAGAGTCAACATGGTTTTATGAAGGGGAAATCATGTTTGACAAATCTATTAGAGTTTTTTGAGGGTGTAACTAACAGGGTAGATAAAGGGGAACCAGTGGATGTGGTATACTTGGATTTTCAAAAGGCATTCCATAAGGTGCTACATAAGAGGTTGTTACACAAGATTAGGGCTC
Source organism: Heptranchias perlo (assembly GCF_035084215.1). Taxonomy (NCBI): domain Eukaryota; kingdom Metazoa; phylum Chordata; class Chondrichthyes; order Hexanchiformes; family Hexanchidae; genus Heptranchias; species Heptranchias perlo. The sequence continues at coordinate 70,556,416 of NC_090337.1, read as the reverse complement.
ATAGGATTTGGGGTAATGTATTAGCATGGATTGAGGATTGATTAACGGATAGAAAACAAAGAGTAGAAATAAACGGGTTATTTTCGGGTTGGCAGGCTGTAACTAGTGAGGTCCCGCAAGCATTAGTGTTGGGGCCTCAACTGTTTACAATCTATATCAATGACTTAGATGAAGGGACTGAGTGTAATGTATCCAAGTTTGCTGATGATACAGAGCTAGGTGAGAAAGTAAGCTGTAAGGTGGACACAAAGAGTCTGCAAAGCGATATCAACAGGTTAAATGAGTGGGCAAGAAAGTGCCAGATGGAGTATAATGTGGGGAAATGTAAGATTATTCACTTTGGTAGGAAAAATATTTTTTAAATGATGAGAAACTATTAAATGTTGGTGTTCAGAGGGATTTGGGTGTCCTTGTACACAAAACACAGAAAGTTAACATGCAGGTATAGCAAGCAATTAGGAAGGCAAATGGTATGTTGGCCTTTATTGCAAGGGGGTTAGAGTACAAGAGTAAGGAAGTCCTGCTGCAATTGTACAGGGCTTTGGTGAGACCACACCTGGAGTACTGTGTACAGTTTTGGTCTCCTTATCTAAGGAAGGATATACTTGCATTAGAGGCAATGCAACAAAGGTTCACTAGATTGATTCCTGGGATGAGAGGGTTGTCCTATGAGGAGAGATTGAGTAGAATGGGCCTATACTCTCTGGAGTTTAGAGGAATGAAAGCTGATCTCATTAAAACATGTAAGATTCTAAGAAGGCTTGACAGGGTAGATGCTGAGAGAATGTTTCCTCCGCTGGAAGAGTCTAGAAATAGGAGACATAGTCTCAGGATAAGGGGTCGGCCATTTAGGACTGAGATGAGGAAGGATTTCTTCACTCAGAGGGTCGTGAATCTTTGGAATTCTCTACCCAGAGGGCTGTGGATGCTCAGTCATTGAGTATATTCAAGGCTGAGACCTATAGATTTTTGGACTGTAAGGGAATCAAGGCATATGGGGATCAGGAAGGAAAATGGAGTTGAGGTCAAAGATCAGCCACGATCTTATTGAATGGCAGAGCAGGCTCGAGAGGCCATATGGACTACTCCTGCTCCTATTTCTGATGTTCTTATATCCTCCCCACTTTACACGGCGTTCGTTATCTGCACATACGCAAATGCCTTTACCAATATGGCGCCTGGCAAACGTCACGCTAGAAGTGTGCGCGCACATTCCAGATATCATTTTGGGTCCTTAGGAGTCTGTGTAGCACCTAAACAATGGGTGCTACGCGGCCCAATTTAGACCACAATGCAATTTACTGGGTTTTTGTAAGCATTTGCTATTTTGATAATTTTATCTGTTCTTTCTTGTATTTAATTTCAATATTGCTGAACTAAACTCAAGTTATTGAGGTTAACTAACCTATTCAATTGTGTAAACCAGACTTTTATTGTGCCGCGGTGTAATTCTGATTATTGTAATGGATCTGTGAGAGTCTCTAATTCCGGACATGAGATTATCACATATAAAAATTGGCATTTTGAATTTCTTAAATGCTTAATGATTTGAAATAAAAACAATATCTCTATGACAATAATCTGGACTTGTCTTGTAGTTGAACTAATTAAATGCCAAAAGATGGAACCACAATTGGATTAAAAAAATGTCAGGCATAACCAATTTTTTTTATCTAAGATCAACGAACTGAAATGTCATCTTCCTGACAAGAATGTGTTTAAAATTAATAGTGATGTTAATAATAATTTCTGCTTGCTTTAACAGATTTTATTGTCCAGAATTTAATTGTATAATGATCTTTGTGGAAGTTATCACTGTTTTAACACCACTAGACTTTTTGAGAAAAAGATAACAAGTTGAACTTCTTTAAAGCTTCTTTGTTTTAATTGGATTACAGCTAAAAACTGTGATTGCTTTATCCAAAAGAGGGAGAGAGAGACCTTGGGAGATAGGACAGAGAAGTGGGGCAGTCTCACCCACGCTTTTCTGGACGTATTTTGTTGGGTTTGTTTCAGTATAAGGGATAATTCTTTGAAATTTAATGCTACTGTCGCAGTGTTTTATTCAAGTGTACAAAATGTTAAAGTTTCTTCATTTAAGTAGATATTTTCACCACTGTGATAGAAGGAAATCTGGTGTATCAGAGGAAAGCATCAGTGTAAGGCGGCCAGTTAAAACCACCACGTGGAATATGGGGGTTGTAGACACATTCTCAAAGTGGGCAGAGAAGCATTTCTGACCCCCCCGTGTAACAGCACAGGTCACTGCTATATTTTGACACCAAAGTCAAAGCAGTGGAATTGGACGTGGGTCAAAAAGTAATGGTAAAACATACCAAGAATCGGGCCATTCATGGCTCATTTTTTTGGACCATATCCCATTGTGGATAAAGCCAGTCCACCTGTGTTCAAAGAAGCCCTGCAAAAGGCAAAAGAAAAATGGTTCCATGTCAGCCAGCTATAAAAAAGTACAAGGGAGATACACATGGGGTGGTCAGTACAAATTAACTCCTTCCAAGGTTCTTTCACCAAGCAACAACCTTTGCATTGTCAAAGGTAAACATAATGGGTATTATTTCTGTGCTCCCTTTGCTGACGATTCTTCCTGGAGTGACATGATTGGATCCATCCACAGAAACATGCATGGAGCCCTCTTTGGAACTGCAATAAAGGGTGACAGAAGGAAATTAATGAATTGTTTGTTGTTTTTCATCCCTTGGGCTCTTAAAAAGAGACACAATGGATTTTCTGTTTTTCTTTCCTTTTAAACGGGGGACCACGGTTTTTGGGACCACAAAAGTGTCAGTGCAGGAAGCGATCCAGTGGTGTTAAGAATTTAAGACCTTATCTGCAGATATCTTCCGAGACAGTGTGCTCAAGAGGGGGTGAATATGGGAGTTACCTCCAAAAGTAATTACAAGTTCTTCTGTCTCTACTGTAAAACCAGCAAGTCTAGGCATAATTTGTTTCTGAAATTGGAATTGATAAGATAAATTGACATGAGTTGTGGTTCAAGCACTCGAGAAGGGAAAGATTTCTCTGCAATTTAAGGGGGTGATCAGATTTTACGTGGAACAAAAAGAGTCCAGTCTAAATGGCTCCTGCCCAGTGCTGTGCAGCAAGGAAGAAAGTATTTTGGGGAAATAAAAATGTACATTGGCAAATCCTGTCTGTCCAACAATACTGCTCTCTAGAATTGGGATCATTTTGAAATGTCACAATTGTACTCAAGCACAATCTAATGGGATATTTTGGGAAATAAAAGGTCCAAGAAGAGGTTAAGTCAAATAAACAAAAACCTAATAATTTGCTTACATAGAATTACAGAGAATGTGCAGCACAGAAATAGGCCATTCGGCCCAATGGGTCCATGCCAGTATTTATGCTGCACACGAGCCTCCTCACCCTTCTTCATCTCACCCTATCAGCTTATCCTTCTATTCCTTTCTCCCTCATGTGTTTATCTAGCTTCCCCTTAAATGCATCTATGATATTCGCCTCAACTACTCCATGTGGCAGCGAGTTCCACATTCTAACCACTCTCTGGGTAAAGAAGTTTCTCCTGAATTAGCCTATTGGATTTATTAGTGACTGTCTTATAATTATTGTCCCCAGTTCTGGTCTCCCCTGCAAGTGGAAACATCGGAGAAAAATTGGATAGGGGCCGTTTTTGGGCAGGGTAGCGTGATGTGCTATTACCCCGTGCCCAATGGCCCCTGCACAGGCAGGACCCAACTTTCGACCCACCCCAGGACTGACCTGCAATCAACCATCCATTCCGGGCCTTGCACGTGGAATTATGCAATTCGCACTTTCCACCACCAGAAGGAGTGCATTCTCTTAAAGGGAGGATGTTGCTTCGAAATCTCTTAAAGGTATCTGGTACCTGTTATTTGCTGAAAATAACAGTCTACTGTATGCACAGAGTCTGAAAGAAGATCAGACATCACAAACGTAAAACACAGATGCAGGTCCCACCCCTATGTTTGCACACTGATGAGTCATGTTAAAACATTGAATAAAGGTTGTGCACCACTAAATCCCACATCCTCCAATCTGCACACCAGACCTCACCAATCTGCTGATCTGAGTTGGTACCAGGCCTGTGAGAGTGCATGCACCAAGATTCTCTGATGATGCACTAGAGATCCTGGTGCAAGAGGTGGACAGAAGGAGAGACATCCTATATCCGCAGGGGGGTGGGGGGCCAAGAGGCCCTCCAGACACATTCCCAAAAGGCAGTGGGAGGCAGCGGGGGATGAAGTCAATGCCAGGCGCACAATATCATGAACATGGATGCAGTGCAGGAAGAAGTTTAATGCTTTGACAAGATTGGTCAAGGTGAAGTGACGTCCAGTGGCGTCGCCTACCAACTACACCATGCACTACACCCCCATCACCCACATACCAACAAACTCACTCTTTCCATCAGGACTCAACTCTTCCAACCAGATGTTTCCTCTCACCCTTGCACATTACCATGTTTCGAGCCACCTACCCACAACTCACAGGCCACACACACTGGCAGCTATTCAACCACGACAGGCATATCACTCAGACACACGTCCTGCTTTCTTTTTTTTTATTCGTTCACAGGATGTGAGCGTCGCTGGCAAGGCCGGCATTTATTGCCCATCCCTAGTTGCCCTCGAGAAGGTGGTGGTGAGCCGCCTTCTTGAACCGCTGCAGTCCGTGTGGTGACGGTTCTCCCACAGTGCTGTAAGGAAGGGAGTTCCAGGATTTTGACCCAGCGACAATGAAGGAACGGCGATATATTTCCAAGTCGGGATGGTTTGTGACTTGGAGGGGAACGTGCAGGTGGTGTTGTTCCCATGCGCCTGCTGCCCTTGTCCTTCTAGGTGGTAGAGGTCGCGGGTTTGGGAGGTGCTGTCGAAGAAGCCTTGGCGAGTTGCTGCAGTGCATCCTGTGGATGGTGCACATTGCAGCCACAGTGCGCCGGTGGTGAAGGGAGTGAATGTTTAGGGTGGTGGATGGGCTGCCAATCAAGCGGGCTGCTTTATCTTGGATGGTGTCGAGCTTCTTGAGTGTTGTTGGAGCTGCACTCATCCAGGCAAGTGGAGAGTATTCCATCACACTCCTGACTTGTGCCTTGTAGATGGTGGAAAGGCTTTGGGGAGTCAGGAGGTGAGTCACTCGCCACAGAATACCCAGCCTCTGACCTGCTCTCGTAGCCACAGTATTTATATGGCTGGTCCAGTTAAGTTTTTGGTCAATGGTGACCCCCAGGATGTTGATGGTGGGGGATTCGGCGATGGTAATGCTGTTGAATGTCAAGGGGAGGTGGTTAGACTCTCTCTTGTTGGAGATGGTCATTGCCTGGCACTTATCTGGCGCGAATGTTACTTGCCACATATCAGCCCAAGCCTGGATGTTGTCCAGGTCTTGCTGCATGCAGGCTCGGACTGCTTCATTATCTGAGGGGTTGTGAATGGAACTGAACACTGTGCAGTCATCAGCGAACATCCCCATTTCTGACCTTATGATGGAGGGAAGGTCATTGATGAAGCAGCTGAAGATGGTTGGGCCTAGGACACTGCCCTGAGGAACTCCTGCAGCAATGCCCTGGGGCTGAGATGATTGGCCTCCAACAACCACTACCATCTTCCTTTGTGCTAGGTATGACTCCAGCCACTGGAGAGTTTTCCCCCTGATTCCCATTGACTTCAATTTTACTAGGGCTCCTTGGTGCCACACTCGGTCAAATGCTGCCTTGATGTCAAGGGCAGTCACTCTCACCTCACCTCTGGAATTCAGCACTTTTGTCCATGTTTGGGCCAAGGCTGTAATGAGGTCTGGAGCCGAGTGGTCCTGGCGGAACCCAAACTGAGCATCGGTGAGCAGGTTATTGGTGAGTAAGTGCTGCTTGATAGCACTGTTGACGACACCTTCCATCACTTTGCTGATGATTGAGAGTAGACTGATGGGGCGGTAATTGGCCGGATTGGATTTGTCCTGCTTTTTGTGGACAGGACATACCTGGGCAATTTTCCACATTGTCGGGTGGATGCCAGTGTTGTAGCTGTACTGGAACAGCTTGGCTAGAGGCGCAGCTAGTTCTGGAGCACAAGTCTTCAGCACTACAGCTGGGATGTTGTCAGGGCCCATAGCCTTTGCTGTATCCAGTGCACTCAGCTGTTTCTTGATATCACGTGGAGTGAATCGAATTGGCCGAAGACTGGCTTCCGTGATGGTGGGGATATCGGGAGGAGGCTGAGATGGATTATCCACTCGGCACTTCTGGCTGAAGATGGTTGCAAACGCTTCAGCCTTGTCTTTTGCACTCACGTGCTGGACTCCGCCATCATTGAGAATGGGGATGTTTGCAGAGCCTCCTCCTCCCGTTAGTTGTTTAATTGTCCACCACCATTCACGACTGGATGTGGCAGGACTGCAGAGCTTTGATCTGATCCGTTGGTTGTGGAATCGCTTAGCTCTGTCTATAGCATGTTGCTTCCGCTGTTTAGCATGCATGTAGTCCTGAGTTGTAGCTTCACCAGGTTGGCACCTCATTTTTAGGTACGCCTGGTGCTGCTCCTGGCATGCTCTTCTACACTCCTCATTGAACCAGGGTTGATCCCCTGGCTTGTTGGTAATGGTAGAGTGAGGAATATGCCGGGCCATGAGGTTACAGATTGTGCTGGAATACAATTCTGCTGCTGCTGATGGCCCACAGCGCCTCATGGATGCCCAGTTTTGAGCTGCTTGATCCATTCTGAATCTATCCCATTTAGCACGGTGGTAGTGCCACACAACATGTTGGATGGTGTCCTCAGTGCGAAGACGGGATTTCATCTCCACGAGGACTGTGCGGTGGTCACTCCTACCAATACTGTCATGGACAGATGCATTTGCGACAGGTAGATTGGTGAGGACGAGGTCAAGTTAGTTTTTCCCTCGTGTTGGTTCGCTCACCACCTACCGCAGGCCCAGTCTGGGAGATATGTCCTTCAGGACTCGGCCAGCTCGGTCAGTAGTGGTGCTACCGAGCCACTCTTGGTGATGGACATTGAAGTCCCCCACCCAGAGTACATTCTCTGCCCTTGCTACCCTCAGTGCTTCCTCCAAGTGGTGTTCAACATGGAGGAGGACTGATTCATCAGCTGAGGGAGGACGGTAGGTGGTAATCAGCAGGAGGTTGCCTTGCCCATGTTTGACCTGATGCCATGAGATTTCATGGGGTCCAGAGTCAATGTTGAGGACTCCCAGGGCCACTCCCTCCTGACTGTATATCACTGTACCACCACCTCTGGTGGGTCTGTCCTGCCGGTGGGACAGGACATACCCAGGGATGGTGATGGAAGAGTCTGGGACGTTGGCTGAAAGGTATGATTCTGTGAGTATGGCTATGTCAGGCTGTTGCTTGACTAGTCTGTGGGACAGCTCTCCCAATTTTGGCACAAGTCCCCAGATGTTAGTAAGGAGGACCTTGCAGGGTCGACTGGGCTTGGTGTTTTGCCGTTGTCGTGTCCGGTGCCTAGTGGTCCGATGCCAGGTGGTCCGTCCGGTTTTATTCTTATTATGACTTTTCGTAGCAAGATTTTACAACTGAGTGGCTTGCTAGGCCATTTCAGAGGGCAATTAAGAATCAACCACATTGCTGTGGGTCTGGAGTCACATGTAGGCCAGACCGGGTAAGGGCGGCAGGCTTCCTTCCCTAAAGGACATTCATGAACCAGATGGGTTTTTACGACAATCCGGTAGTTTCATGGCCATCATTACTGATACTAGTATTTTAATTCCAGATTTTTATTTAATTAATTGAATTTAATTAATTAATTGAATTTAAATTCGCCAGCTGCCGTGGCGGGATTTGAACTCATGACTCTGGATTTTAGTCCAGGCCTCTGGATTACTAGCCCAGTAACATAACCACTATGCAGGAGAAGGTGGCGCATATCAGGAGGCAGCAAGTGGCAGTGGCATTTAGCTATTCAGTGAGATCATGGTGGACCTGTGACCTAACTCCATATACCCACCTTCGCCCCATATCCCTTAATACCCTTGGTTCACAGAAATCTATCAATCTCAGATTTAACTTTCACAAGTGAGCTTGTATCAATTGCCATCTGCAGAAGAGCGTTCCAAATGTCTCCCACCCTTTGCCTGTAGATGCATTTCCGAACTTCACTCCTGCAACTCCTGGCTCTAAATGTTAGACTATGTCCCCGCGTCCTAGTATTGAAGTCTAGGAGACCTCCAAAACAGTTATAAATGTCTCGGCAGCCAGAAGCAATAATCCAGCCACTAACCTGTTAATCCTTCATGGTCCCCTTAAATAGCACCTGTGGGGGGTCCTCCAGGCAATCTAAGACACGTTCAGATGGTGGGGGTTAAGACTGTGCGTTGAGTTGAGCGTTAAGTCCCAAAATGGTGTCGATCACTTTAAATCAGCGTTGCTCACTGATTGAAGCCATTTTCTCCCTACTTTACATGATTCCAGCATTCGTTATCCGCGTCTGTGCTAACTCCAATACCAAGATGGCGTCTGACGCAAGTCACACTGGGAACGTGCGTGCGCATCCAAGATGCCATCTTGGATGTCGAAGAGGCTGTGTAGCGCCGAAACAACGGGCGCTACACGGCCCAATTTAGCGCCCATCTTCTGTATCTCTACCCTAACAAACCCTTTCATAATCTTAAAGACCTCTATCAGGTCACCCCTCAGTCTTCTCTTCTCTGAAGAAAAGAGCCCCAGCCTGCTCAATCTTTCCTGATAGGTATAACCTCTCAGCTCTGGTATTAGATAGTAAATCTTTTTTGCACTTTCTTCAGTGCCTCTATATTCATTTTATAATATGGAGACAATAACTGTTCACAGTATTGCAAATCTGTTCTAACCAAGGTTCTATACAAGTTTATCATAACTTCCCTACTTTTCAATTCTATCCCTTTAGAAATGAACCCCAGCGCTTTGCTTTTTTTATGGCCTTATTAACCTGTGTCGCTACTTTTAATGATTTGTGTATCTGTACCCCCAGATCTCTCGGCTTCTCTATCCCATTTAGACTTTTATTTTCCAAGGAGTACGTGGTCTCCTTATTCTTCCTACTTATGTGTAAATGTGACCTTTAACCCAAAAACATGGCAAGGAAATATTCTTTTTGCGTAATTCACAGCAAACCGGTTTTAAACAGGAAAGTGAACCAAAGACAAAAACAAAAACTTGATAACCAAAGAAAATGCTGAAGGCGTATGAAGTGAATCAATCAGAAGATCAGACTTGAGGAGGGATTGAAGAGTTTAAACCCCTTGAACTTTGTGAATTTAAAAGCTTTTGGACATTTGGACATTACATTTGAAAGAATGGATTAACTTGTTCCTTTGGACATTTGGAGAGTATTCATTTAAAACTCCAAAAGCAACAGCAATGTACAGGAATTTCAACGGGCTTCGGATTTCAATAACAACTGATAAGAACGAAAGCAACAATATATGGAAGCATCGAGAAGGTTCTGGAAGCTTTGAGAAGGTTTGAACAGGTCTTTAGTTCTCAAAACAATTTCTATTCTCAAAAATAACTTTGGTTCTCACACCAAATGATTTGGAAAAACAATGCTGAGAGAGTGAAATCATTGGGAAAGGTAAGTGCACCTGTTCACACGGACAAAAACCTATAGCAGGTTTCACATGGTGAAGAGACTGCACCTAGATTCACATGGTTTTGAGTGGACCAGCTGACCATCCATCATAATGCAACGGTGGCCAAAATGGGACTTTCATTCACACCTCAACTGGCAAAAATCATATAAAGAGAGGGCATTGTAGCAGCTTCTTTACTGCAGTCGGAGGAGCTTGAAAAAGCTACACCTGCAGGAAGGACGTCAAAAAACAAGAAGAAGACCTCAAGAGTTATGAGAGCTGATCACTCTTAAATGCCTTGATGCTGAAATCCTTGGTTTTTAAGGCTGTATGTACGCACAGGTGAATTTAACATTCTATGCTTTTTACGTCTCACACATCTCAGGAGAGCGGCTAAGAAGGTATCTCGGTCACACAGAGCAATTTATCCAAAACAAGTTGTATTGGAAGCAATGTTGTTGCTAGTACTCATTTTAAGGGCAAGGTATTGAGAAGATGCCATGGTTCACAAGTCCTTTCATCTCTTAGTCGTGAATGAGATTTCAGAGACTCTTTCAACAGACACTCTGTCAGTGAACTTCAAGGTAGAAATTTATCCCAAGAACTTACAGACTCAACAGTGCAGTTTACAAAGAGACAAATCCCTTCTACCTCTTGTCTAACTCAATGGTTTCATTTGACACTGCACAATTCATTTTCTCCAAGCAAAGAAGTCTGATAGTAGCCTCAGTTAACTCGTTCCTGGCTTTCTGCCTCTGGGATTTCCTGATTTACCTTTTTCCACCTTGGCTTTCAATTAACAGGACAGGATACACCTCTCCCTGTCATTGCGTTCTGCTAATGGCTCTTCTCACTCATCCGCCATTCAGGTTTTTAAGGCTTAAACTAAATACCTTTACAATACAATGAGATAAATTTTCAGATTTACCTCCTGGGCCTTAATCTGGTGGAGTGAATTAACCACCCTGTCTTTCTTTTCTTTCATTGTATCATGGGGTGAAAATATCATTAAATTATTTTAAGAAATATTAGCCACCTTTTCAGTCATTATAGGCAGATGTTATTTCAAAGCTTTCCCTGACTCTGTGTGAAGTGCCTACCTTTGGGCACCGTGCCTCAGGAAGGATATATTGGCATCGGAGCGGGTGCAGAGCAGATTCACCAGAATGATACCGGGCTTAGAGGGTTAAATTGTGAGGACAGGTTGCATGGACCGGGCTTGTATGCCCTCATTTATAGAACATTAAAGGGTGATCTAATCGAGATGTTTAAAATGTTAGAAGGGTTCGATAGGGTCGACAGAGAGAAACTATTTTCTCTAATGGGGGAATCAAGAACAAGAGCTGAGCCGTTCGGGAGCGAAATCAGGAAGCATTTTTTCACACAAATGGTAGTGGAAATTTGGAATTCGCTCCCCCAAAAGGCTGTGGATGCTGGGGGTCAATTAAAGCTTTCAAGACTGAGATCGATAGATTTTTGTTCCAAATGGAGTTGAGGTTCGGATCAGCTGTGGTCTAATTGAATGGCGGAGCAGGCTCGAGGGGCTGAATGGCCTACTCCTGTTCCTAACTCTTTTAGACTAACTGGACCTGTAAGGAAACCAGTTTTGACTGGTGTTGTCTCCTTACAATAACACAGAGATCCTACTCGCTGTGACATTCATCTTCATTTCCTTCAACCTGGATCAGTTCAGTTTAAAATGAAACAAGCTTGTTGTAATAACTCTTATTTTCAAGCTGGCTTTTTTTTTTGCGTGTGGTGCATTTCAGGTGCTAACTGCTGGCGTTTTCAGGCCATCAGCAGATAGCGTCATGCAAAAGTTTTGAAACTACTGACAGATATTGGGTACCTGCCTTAGACTAAGTAAAGTGCAGTCGTGCGTCAGTGGAAGGACGCTGAGTTTTCGCACTGGTATGTGATCTGCAGATTAATCAGGGGTTTAGCAATCAGAAAGGAGTAGGGCCTAGAATCACTGAGTTTACTACCAGTGCTGTTGGACGTCTGCACATCAGAGGGTTTGTTTATCTTGTGATTGGGGCCACAATAGCCACAGGCCTCAATCTGCTCCTTTGGGATTTCTGTTGAGAGGCAGATCTGGGCTCGCTAAAGTGGCTAGATCTAATTAGATTTTTCTTTTATTTATTAAACTTTAAATATTCATTTGCTGGTGACAAATGGGAATTGACAGCTCCGTAATATAAATGGAGTCAAAGTAACAACCTGGAGATGGATTGATGTATTTTTAAAAGGAATTATATATTCTGGAGCTGCAGTAATTGCACCTACATTTCTCTCGGGCTGGCTCTGTTTCGCAGCAGTGATATATCATTAGGTATTTTTCTTTTGCTCAGTTGTGAGCAATAAATGATTCTTTGAACCGAGAGCTGCTGATATTTGTAGGCCTGTCATAGGCAACAGTAGAGTAGTGTAGTTTATTTCTGGTAGCAAGTGGATTTAGTTAAGCTCAAGTGGGAAAGGTGTCATGGAGTAGTGGGCTAAATGTTTCTTGATAGTATTGTAACTCTGATTAGATCTGATGCTACAAGATTAGCATCATTCTCTTAGCTTCAATGTACACTAAGATATTGCAAAATTCATCCTACTCCTTCCTTAGAATGCTCAGAAATGATTCCTCAGCCTCTGCTCCGAGTGACTTCTCATCCTTGGTAATTTCACCCTCCATCTCAACTCATCATGCTCTCTCTCCTCTGAGTTCACTGCCCTCCTATCCTCCCTTAATCTCTCCCTCCATATCAACTCCCCCACCCATATTCACGGCCATCCCCTCAGCATTGCCATCTCACGTGGCCTCTCTACTCCCATCATGTCAATCACAGATAAGACCATCTCTGATCACTTCCTTGTATCCCTCTCCGCTCATATCCCCCTTGCCCCTCCCAACCCCACTTCCTTCCGTGCCCACCCCTGGAAAAATACTCTCCCCCAAATCACTTACAACGGCACTTTCAAATTCTCAACTGTCTGCCCTTTGGCCCTTTATTCATCACGATATTTCTGCCACTACCGATCTGCTCAATCACACCCTGACATCTACCATTGATACCCTTGTCCCCATTAAGGCCATTACTTTCTCTCACCCTGGTCGTTCCCCCTGGTACTGCCCTCATCTCTGCGCCCTTAAGTCCAAGGGACGCAGACTTGAATGTTTACGGCAGACAACTGGTTTAGCCATTCATCGCTACCCAGGAATGCAAAGATAGCACCCTGCTTCTCTTCTCCATTACAAGCTATCTTCTTAAACCCCTCTCCCCTGCCTGCTCCACCCTCACCTCCAACAACAAGTGCAAGGAGCTCATGGACTACTTTGCTACTAAGATTGAAACCATCCGTTCAGCTGTCTCTGCCACTTCCCTTCCTTCCCCTAGCCCACCAGGCCAAACAGCCCCTAAAGCTCCCCCCTGCCCTAGCCCTGAACTCGCATATTTCTCTAGTTTCTCTTCTATCTTCCCTCATCTGAGCTTATCTTGTCCATGAGACCCACCTCCTGCTCCCTTGACCCTATTCTCACCAAATAGCTGACCGCCCAACTTCCCTTCCTGGCCCCCATGTTAGCTGATATTGTTAACGGTTCCCTCTCCTCAGGTACTGTCCCCCTCCCCTTCAAATCTCCTGTCATCACCCCCTCCTCAAAAAACCCTCCCTTGACCCCTCTGCCCTTGCAAACCATCGTCCCATCTCCAATCTCCCTTTCCTCTCCAAAGTCCTTGAACATGTTGTCGCCTCCCAAATCCACGCTCATCTTTCCCGCCACTCCATGTTTGAATCCCTCCAATCAGGTTTCCACCCCTGCCACAGTACTGAAATGGCCCTTATCAAAGTCACAAATGACATCCTATGTGACTGTGACTGTGGTTAAACTATCCCTCCTCATCCTTCTGCAGCCTTTGACACGGTTGACCACACCGTCTTCCTCCAACACCTCTCCTCTGTCGTCCAGCTGAGAAGGACTGCCTTCGCCAGTTTCCATTCTTATCTGTCCAGTTGTAGCCAGAGAATCTCCTGCAATGGCTTCTCTTCCCACTCTTGCACTGTTACCTCAGCAGTCCCCCAAGGATCTATCTTTGGCCCCCTCCTTTTTCTCATCTACATGCTGCCCCTTGGCGACATCATCCGAAAACACAACATCAGATTCCACATGTACTCTGACAACACCCAGCTCTACCTCACCACCACCTCTCTCGACCACTCCACTGTCTCTGATTTGTCACACTGCTTGTCCGATATCCAGTACTGGATGACCAGAAAATTGCTCCACCTAAATATTGGGTAGACCGAAGCCAGTATCTTTGGTCCCCATCACAAACTCCCTTCCTTGGCCACCGACTCCATCCCTCTCCCTGGTCACTGCCTGAGGCTGAACCAGACCATTCACAACCTTGGCTTCCTATTTGACCCTGAGATGAGCTTCCGACCACATATCAGCTCCATCACAAAGACCGCCTACTTCCATCTCCGTAACATCTCCTGTCTCCGCCCCTGCCTCAGCTCATCTGCTGCTGAAAACCTCATCCATGCCTTTGTTACCTCTAGACTCGTCTATTCCAATGCTCTCTTGGCCCACCTCCCAACTACCACCCTCCATAAAGTTGAGCTCATCCAATACTCTGCAGTCCGTATTCTAACTTGCACCAAGTCCCGTTCTCCCATCATCCCTGTGCTTGCTGACCTACATTGGCTTCTGGTCTGGCAATGCCAACAGTTTAAAATTCTCATCCTTGTTTTCAAATTCTTCCATGGCCTCGCCCCTCCCTATCTCTGTAACCTCCTCCAGGCCTACAATCCTCCAAGATCTCTGCACTCCTCCAATTCTGGCCTCTTGCACATCCCCGATTTTAATCTCTCCACCATTGGCGGCCGTGCCTTCAGCTGCCTGGGCCCTAAGCTCTGAAATTCCCTCCCTAAACCTCTCCGCCTCTCTACCTCTCTCTCCTCCTTTAAGATGCTCCTTAAAACCTACCTTTTCTCACCAAGCTTTTGGTCACCTGTCCTAAAATCTTCTTATGTAGCTCGGTGTCAAATTTTGTTTGATAACGCTCCTGTGAAGCATCTTGGGACCTTTTACTATGTAAAGGTGCTATCTAAATGGAGGTTTTTGTTGTAATTAGGTGCTGCCAACTTTATATTGAGCCTTCAGAGAGGGTACAATGCAGTTTCATTAGGATGATGCCTGGTATGAGGAAATACAATAACGAAGATAGACTTGAAAAATTGGGCCCTTTTACGTTAGATCATCACAGATTATCAGATGATATGATAGAAGTGTTTAAAATTATGAACGTTACACAGACTGGTTCTTAGATATAGCCTTTATGGTGAAAGTAGCCAGTGTTAACACAATGGGACGTAATGTTTATAGGTAACCACCAGTTTCAGCATCATTATTAAAAAAGCTGAACTCGACAAGCTCATTTCATTATAATTTTCCAATTTGAACATGTGCAGATGTCTCATCCATTTCAAAAAGTAGAAAACTTCATTGAGCAGCAGCTATTTGTACAAAAACATTAAAAGTTCTTGAGAATCATTGAATCATGCCGCACAGAAGGAGGCCATTCAGCTCATGCTGACTCTTTGAAGGATCCATCCAATTAGTCCCACTTCCTTCTTATTCCCCATAGCCCTGTAATGTTCTTCAAAGTTCTTTGATATTTCAGACCCCACTGTTTATAGCAGGCGCTCGTTTGTACAAATGTGATTTGCCTGCTGCACACGATGGCCGGTATAACGAGGAGAGTGCTATGACGGTCCTCTCCGAGTTTGTACACTGAAACCAGAAAATTTACCAACACAACACCGACTGGAATTCCTTATAACCGAGAAAAAGGCACCTTCATTAATCATCCTGAAACGGGTACGGTAGCATAGTGGTTATGTTACTGGGCTAGTAATCCAGAGGCCTGGACTAAAATCCAGAGTCATGAGTTCAAATCCCGCCACAGCAGCTGGCGAATTTAAATTCAATTAATTAATTAAAATTCAATTAATTAAATAAAAATCTGGAACTAAAATACTAGTATCAGTAATGATGACCATGAAACCACCGGATTGTCGTAAAAACTCATCTGGTTCACGAATGTCCTTCAGAGAAGGAAACTTGCCGTCCTTACCCGGTCTGGCCGATATGTGACTCCAGACCACAGCAATGTGGTTGATTCTTAATTGCCCTCTGAAATGGCCCAGCAAGCCACTCAGTTGTAAAATCTCGCTACGAAAAGTCATAATAAGAATAAAACCGGACGGACCACCCGGCATCGGACCACTAGGCACCGGACACGACAACGGCAAAACACCAAGCCCAGTCGACCCTGCAAGGTCCTCCTCACTAACATCTGGGGACTTGTGCCAAAATTAGGAGAGATGTCCCACAGACTAGTCAAGCAACAGCCTGACATAGCCATACTTACAGAATCATATCTTTCAGCCAACGTCCCAGACTCTTCCATCACCATCCCTGGGAATGTCCTGTCCCACCGGCAGGACAGACCCACCAGAGGTGGCGGTACAGTGATATACAGTCAGGAGGGAGTGGCCCTGGGAGTCCTCAACATTGACTCTGGACCCCATGAAATCTCATGGCATCAGGTCAAACATGGGCAAGGAAACCTCCTGCTGATCACCACCTACTGTCCTCCCTCAGCTGATGAATCAGTCCTCCTCCATGTTGAGCACCACTTGGGGGAAGCACTGAGGGGAGCAAGGGCAGAGAATGTACTCTGGGTGGGGGACTTCAATGTCCATCACCAAGAGTGGCTCGGTAGCACCACCGCTGGCCGAGTCCTGAAGGACACAGCTGCAAGACTGGGCCTGCGGCAGGTGGTGAGCGGACCAACACGAGGGAAAAACTTACTTGACCTCGTCCTCACCAATCGACCTGTCGCAGATGCATCTGTCCATGACAGTATTGGTAGGAGTGACCACCACACAGTCCTCGTGGAGATGAAGTCCCCTCTTCGCACTGAGGACACCATCCAACGTGTTGTGTGGCACTACCACCGTGCGAAATGGGATAGATTCAGAATGGATCAAGCAGCTCAAAAGTGGGCATCCATGAGGCGCTGTGGGCCATCAGCAGCAGAATTGTATTCCAGCACAATCTGTAACCTCATGGCCCGGCATATTCCTCACTCTACCATTACCAACAAGCCAGGGGATCAACCCTGGTTCAATGAGGAGTGTAGAAGAGCATGCCAGGAGCAGCACCAGGCGTACCTAAAAATGAGGTGCCAACCTGGTGAAGCGACAACTCAAGACTACATGCATGCCAAACAGCGGAAGCAACATGCTATAGAGAGAGCTAAGCGATTCCACAACCAACGGATCAGATCAAAGCTCTGCAGTCCTGCCACATCCAGTCGTGAATGGTGGTGGACAATTAAACAACTAACGGGAGGAGGAGGCTCTGCAAACATCCCCATTCTCAATGATGGCGGAGTCCAGCACGTGAGTGCAAAAGACAAGGCTGAAGCGTTTGCAACCATCTTCAGCCAGAAGTGCCGAGTGGATGATCCATCCCAGCCTCCTCCCGATATCCCCACCATCACGGAAGCCAGTCTTCGGCCAATTCGATTCACTCCACGTGATATCAAGAAACGGCTGAGTGCACTGGATACGGCAAAGGCTATGGGCCCCGACAACATCCCAGCTGTAGTGCTGAAGACTTGTGATCCAGAACTAGCTGCGCCTCTAGCCAAGCTGTTCCAGTACAGCTACAACACTGGCATCTACCTGACAATGTGGAAAATTGCCCAGGTATGTCCTGTCCACAAAAAGCAGGACAAATCCAATCCGGCCAATTACCGCCCCATCAGTCCACTCTCAATCATCAGCAAAGTGATGGAAGGTGTCGTCGACAGTGCTATCAAGAGGCACTTACTCACCAATAACCTGCTCACCGATGCTCAGTTTGGGTTCCGCCAGGACCACTCGGCTCCAGACGTCATTACAGCCTTGGTCCAAACATGGACAAAAGTGCTGAATTCCAGAGGTGAGGTGAGAGTGACTGCCCTTGACATCAAGGCAGCATTTGACCGAGTGTGGCACCAAGGAGCCCTAGTAAAATTGAAGTCAATGGGAATCAGGGGGAAAACTCTCCAGTGGCTGGAGTCATACCTAGCACAAAGGAAGATGGTAGTGGTTGTTGGAGGCCAATCATCTCAGCCCCAGGGCATTGCTGCAGGAGTTCCTCAGGGCAGTGTCCTAGGCCCAACCATCTTCAGCTGCTTCATCAATGACCTTCCCTCCATCATAAGGTCAGAAATGGGGATGTTCGCTGATGATTGCACAATGTTCAGTTCCATTCGCAACCCCTCAAATAATGAAGCAGTCTGAGCCCGCATGCAGCAAGACCTGGACAACATCCAGGCTTGGGCTGATAAGTGGCAAGTAACATTTGCGCCAGATAAGTGCCAGGCAATGACCATCTCCAACAAAAGAGAGTCTAATCACCTCCCCTTGACATTCAACGGCATTACCATCGCCGAATCCCCCACCATCAACAACCTGGGGGTCACCATTGACCAGAAACTTAAGTGGACCAGCCGTATAAATACTGTGGCTACAAGAGCAGGTCAGAGGCTGGGTATTCTGTGGCGAGTGACTCACCTCCTGACTCCCCAAAGCCTTTCCACCATCTACAAGGCACAAGTCAGGAGTGTGATGGAATACTCTCCACTTGCCTGGATGAGTGCAGCTCCAACAACACTCAAGATGCTCGACACCATCCAAGATAAAGCAGCCCGCTTGATTGGCACCCCATCCACCACCCTAAACATTCACTCCCTTCACCACCGGCGCACTGTGGCTGCAGTGTGTACCATCCACAGGATGCACTGCAGCAACTCGCCAAGGCTTCTTCGACAGCACCTCCCAAACCCGCGACCTCTACCACCTAGAAGGACAAGAGCAGCAGGCGCATGGGAACAACACCACCTGCACGTTCCCCTCCAAGTCACACTCCATCCCGACTTGGAAATATATCGCCGTTCCTTCATTGTCGCTGGGTCAAGATCCTGGAACTCCCTTCCTAACAGCACTGTGGGAGAACCTTCACCACACAGACTGCAGCGGTTCAAGAAGGCGGCTCACCACCACCTTCTCAAGGGCAATTAGGGATGGGCAATAAATGCCGGCCTCGCCAGCGACGCCCACATCCCATGAACGAATAAAAAAAAAAAAAATTGTCAGTGTAGAATTCCATGACCAATAAATACAGATATGCTACAAGTGATTGTTTTAAACAACATCGCATTAAATAAGATTAATAAGAATATTTTGACCAGAATAAATAAATTAAATTTCTGTTCAGAACTATAAAATCTTTGTCGTGTTTCTTCGAGTATTTCACTCATTACAGCACTAATACAGCAGAGAGTTTCATGGCACATGTAAGCAACCTAAAATTAGGATACAGGGAGGAGGTTTAAAGTCAGAGCTTTCTACTTTGGTTCAAAAGCTGCTGTTCAGTGTTTGGGCTTCAGTTGGTGAAAGAATTGCTTTGTGCTTTTCTTGGAGATTGAATAAAAAATACATTCAGACCCCTAAAAAACCCAGCAGTTTTTAGATTACAATTTTTTAAAAATTCCTGCTTGGGATTAAAGCTGAAGTATTTTTGTTTCTCTTGATGAGCCCCAGCCTGTGTGATCGAGGATTCCTAGTGAGTAAACAAAGCTATTTCTGCCCAAAATAAACGGAGCACTTAAAACGTTATAACCGGCAACTTTGAAATTGAGGGTAATGCAAATCCCGAATGGTTATTGCACTTTGGCCGATATAAACGAGTGTCCGTTTTAAACGTCGGCATTTTGAGTGGTGGGGACTGTAGCAACGTGTTTGATTCTGTATCGAAACAGCTGTCACTGATGTCATGTTTTGCGTTTAGATGATATTTCTTTGACCATTATTTCAGCAGAAAGGCACAAATCCATTTAAAGTAGCAGACAGGGAATAAAGCATTCGTCCACTAATATCTCCAGGACTAGTTTCTAGGCTCGTAACAATATTACAAAACAAAAAAGAATTCATCCAACGAAAGAAATCTTCCTGTTAAGTCACCATTGTTGACTTTGTTCTGAGCCCATTTCTTTTGAATGCCAATGGATTGTGTCACATTAAGGGGAATTTTAACTCCCTCCGCATGGCAGAGAACAGGCGACTCGGGAGTTAAAATCCAAGTGGTACACTTACCTGCGGGCATCTTGATGCCGCTGTTTCCATGGACTGTTGAGGCACCTGTCTGACCCAGGTGGGAGCCTTGTGATTACGTCGGACCCTGAAGTTGTATTAAGGACCGATTGGGTTGAGCTTTTGACGTGGATCCTCTGCTCGTTAAACCTGACGGGCCAGAAGTCGAGGCCTTTACAGGTGAGTGTACAAATTATATTTGTGGGGCACGGAGGTAGCACCTCCAGGCCACACAAAGAAAGGTTGGGCTGCTGCCGTTCCTCACTGCTCTACATTCAGGAAACCCTCTCGAACCCTCGCTCCCCATTCCCCCCCCCCCAAAATGACTTACCTGAGTGCTGACCAAGTGACCCAGATATTTGCCTGCCAGATTCTGGTAAGCTGCCTCTGGACACCAGTTCTGGGTGGACAGCTCCTGAGAGGCAGGCCCACGCATTCCACCCAGGAGTTATAAATGTTCCCCCTGAGTGAGCAACTATTGTATACTCCACCTGGAACAGGCTTCACTTGTCATATTGTTGGTGGGCCTCAGATAGTGACTTGATTTTGCTTATTGCTTATAAAATATGGGGATAAGGGTTGCTATCATTTCCCACTTGTAACTTTGACAGAAGATCGGTGGAAATCGGGGCGAAATGGGGTAAACAGTTATTTACACCATTTCTGCCGGGTTCCCCCAGTCTCCTGCAGAATTATGGCACAAGAATGGGAGAACCCTCATGGGAATTCCAGGCACAGGTTTTAATCTGATAGATAAATATTCCTCGTTCATAGATCCTTGTCATTACAATTTAAAAGTCTACTGTTGAGTTAGTATTTGAAAATATATAATCAGTTCAGTAAAACTCTGTGTAGCCTGAATATTGAATATAAATTTTTCACAAATTGGTATATTCGCAGTGAGGAAAAAGCAGTACTGAGGGAGTGCTGCACTGTTGGAGGTGCCGTCTTTCGGATGAGACGTTAAACCGAGGACCCATCTGCCCTCTCAGGTGGATTTTCAAGATCCCGTGGCACTATCTCGAAGAAGAGCAGAGGAGTTCTCCCCTCCTCAACCAACATAACTAAAAATCAGATTATCTAGTCATTATCACATTTTTTTTTATTCGTTCGTGGGATGTGGGCGTCGCTGGCGAGGCCGGCATTTATTGCCCATCCCTAATTGCCCTTGAGAAGGTGGTGGTGAGCCGCCTTCTTGAAACGCTGCAGTCCGTGTGGTGAAGGTTCTCCCACAGTGCTGTTAGGAAGGGGGTTCCAGGATTTTGACCCAGCGACAATGAAGGAACGGCGATATATTTCCAAGTCGGGATGGTGTGTGACTTGGAGGGGACTGTGCAGGTGGTCTTGTTCCCATGTACCTGCTGCTCTTGTCCTTCTAGGTGGTAGAGGTCGCGGGTTTGGGAGGTGCTGTCGAAGAAGCCTTGGCGAGTTGCTGCAGTGCATCCTGTGGATGGTGCACACTGCAGCCACAGTGCGCCGGTGGTGAAGGGAGTGAATGTTTAGGGTGGTGGATGGGGCGCCAATCAAGCGGGCTGCTTTATCTTGGATGGTGTCGAGCTTCTTGAGTGTTGTTGGAGCTGCACTCATCCAGGCAAGTGGAGAGTATTCCATCACACTCCTGATTTGTGCCTTGTAGATGGTGGAAAGGTCCTTTGTGAGATCTTGCTGTGCACATTACAACAGTGACTACACTTCAAAAGTACTTCATTGGCTGTAGAGCATTTTGGGTCGTCCTGAGAACATGAAAGGCGTTATATAAATGCAAGTCTTTCTTTTTATTTATCACAATCTATCCTTAAAAAGAAATATTGGGAGTGATTTTAAATAGACGTTCTCCTGCTCTTCTGCATTTATGAAGTTACAAAGAATAAACGTGATTGCATCCAGAGAAATTCAGCTCCACTGTGTTATCATTTAAAGCAAGCAATTGGAAAAACCTTTCAATGAACAAAGGGAGCTCAGGTTGCCATTGGAAGCAAGAAGTAAATATTCTTCAGAATGTGAACCTTTTGTGGCCTTAGGCTTACCCAAGTTCAATTAGTACATGAAGACACAGTTTACGTATAAAGTGTGAATTATAATATTGCGACTGAGCTTCAGATCCACAGATAGCAATAGAGTAGTAATCAAACCTCGGAAGACAAAAGAAACAGATGTTTACCTTTATAAGATCGAGAGCAAATAAGCTTGTTTCGATTTCCATTAGTGAAAAGGACACAATCTTCATTGAAGATGTTTGGCAGGGCTCCCTTGGACACTCAGTGCATAAAGGACTACTGAGATCAGGAGAGCCCCGGGTTCATTTCAGAGAAACTAATAATGAATCAAGGACTGGAACTCACTAAAGTTAACATAAGCAAGAACACAGCATTAGAAAAAATAATAGCACTAAAGAGTGACAAATCCCCAGGACCTGATGGTTTCCACCCCAGGGTTTTAAAGGAAGTAGGTGAGGAAATTGCAGATGTTTTCACCATAATCTTCCAAAGCTCTCTCGATTCAGGAATTGTCCTTTTAGATTGGAAAATTGCAAATGCAGCTCCATTATTTAAGAAAGGTGAGAGAGGGAAACCAGGAAATTATAGACAGGTTAGTCTAACATCTGATATGGAGAAGTTATTGGAATCTATAATTAAGGACAGTGTTACTGAGCAATTAGATAAATTTGAGCTGATTAGAGAGAACCAACATGGATTTGCATAGGGCAGGTCATGTCTAACGAACCTAATTGAATTTTTTGAGCAAGTA
The DNA here is from genome assembly GCF_035084215.1 of Heptranchias perlo. Taxonomy (NCBI): domain Eukaryota; kingdom Metazoa; phylum Chordata; class Chondrichthyes; order Hexanchiformes; family Hexanchidae; genus Heptranchias; species Heptranchias perlo. Next base: position 70,533,868 of record NC_090337.1, on the reverse strand, counting down.
ACCAAAGTAGTCGACAGGGGGAATGTCTCTGGATGTAGTTTATATGGACTTCCAAAAGGCATTCGATAAGGTTCCACATAAGAGACTGTGAGCTAAATTAAAGCTTGTGGAATTGATGGCAAATTATTGACCTGGTTAGGAGATTGGTTAAGCGGTGGGAGACAGAGAGTAGGGATAATGGGTATGTACTCGAATTGGAAGGAACTATTCACTCTATTTATTAATGACTTAGATAACACAATAGAGAGCCGTATATCCAAGTTTGCCGATGACAAAGATTGGTGGCATAGTAATAAATGTAGACGGGAGCAAAAAATTACAAAGAGACATTGATTGATTAAGTGAGCAGGCAAAACTGTGGCAGATGGATTTCAACGCAAGTAAGTGTAAGGCCATCCATTTTGGACCAAAAAAGGATAGATTCAAGTATTTTTTAAATAGTGAAAAGGTAGGAACAGTGGAGGTCCAAAGAGATTTAAGAGTCCATGTACACAGATCACTAAAATGTAGCAGTCAGATACAAATAATAATCAAACAGACTAATGGAATGTTAGCCTTTATAACTAAAAGGCTAGAATATAAAGGGGAGGAAGTTTTGCTACAGCTATACAACGCCCTGGTTAGACCACATCTGGAGTACTATGTACAGTTCTGGGCACTGCACCTTAGAAAGGATATATTGGCCATGTGGTTGAAAGTGAGGAGGAAAGCTGTAGAGTGCAGGAAGATATCAATGGACTGGTCAGGTGGGCAGAAAAGTGGCAAATAGAATTCAATCCAGAGAAATGTGAGGTAATGCATTTGGGAACAGAAAACAAGGCAAGGGAATACACAATAAATGGAAGGATACTGAGAGGTGTAGAGGAACAGAGGGACCTTGGAGTGCATGTCCACCGATCCCTGAAGGTAGTTAAGGTGGTTAAAAAGGCATATGGGATATTTTCCTTTATTAGCTGAGGCATAGAATATAAGAGCAGGGAAAAGTGTATAAAACACTAGTTAGGCCATAACTTGAGTACTGCGTACAGTTCTGGTCACCACATTACAGGAAAGATGTGATAGCACTAGAGAGAGTACAAAGGAGATTTACAAGGATGTTGCCAGAGCTGGAGAATTTTAGCAATGAGGAAAGATTGGATAGGCTGGGGTTGTTTTCATTGTAGGCTGAGGGGAGATTTAATTGAGGTGTATAAAATTATGAGGGGCCTTGATATAATGGATAGGGAGGACCTATTTCCCTTAGCAGAGGGGTCAGTGACCGGGGGGATAGATTTAAAGTAATTGGTAAAAGGATTAGAGGGGAGCTGAGGAGAATTTTTTTTCATTCAGAGGGTGGTGGGGGTCTGGAACTCACTGCCTGAAAGGGGTGGTAGAGGCAGAAACCCTCAACTCAAAAGTACTTGGATGTGCACTTGAAGTGCCGTAACCTACAGGGCTACGGACCAAGTGCTGGAAAGTGGGATTAAGCTGGATAGCTCTTTTTCGGCCAACAGGGACACGATGGGCCTAGTGGCCTCCTTGTGTGCCGTAACTTTCTATGATTCTATGATTCTATGACTTGGAAGGAGTGCAGCACAGTTTCATGAGAAAGTTACCAGGGCTCCAAGGGTTGGATTATGAGAAGAGATTACATAAACTAGGTTTGCATTCCATGGAAAATAGAAAGTTAAGGGATGATTTGATTGAGGTTTTTAGGATTTTGAAAGAAATTGATAGGGTAGATAGAGAGAAACTTTTTCCGCTAGTGGGGAGTGTAGGACAAGGGGACAAAGCCTTAAATTCAGAGCCAGGCCACTCAGGAGAGAAGTTAGGAAACACTTCTTTATGCAAAGGATGGTAGAAGTGTGGAACTCTTTCAAAAAACAGGAGATGCTAGCTCAATTAATAATGTTAGATCTGAGATTGATAGATTTTTGCTAACCAAGGGTATTAAGAGATATGGAGCCAAGGAGGGTGGATGGAGTTAGGATACAGATGTTAGGATACAGATCAGCCATGATCTCATTGAATGGTGGAACAGGCTTGAGGGGCTGAATGGCCTCCTCCTGTTCCTCTGTTCCTATGATCATTGCATGACCTCTGCTGAGTCAGCTGAGCATTTAGTACAAGTAGTACAGTGGGCTTCAGTGTTTCCAGAGAAGGGAGGGAGGAACGCCCATTCTGTAAGTTTATTAATGTCTTCTTCTATTTTGTCGCAGTCCTCCGCAGTAATAACTATACCTCCCAATTTGGTGTTGTCCACAAATTTTGAAATTGTTCTTCTGATTCCCAAGTCCAAATCGTTTATGTAAATGGTGAACAACAGTGTTTCCCAGCACCGGTCCCTGTGGAACACCCCTTCCCACCTTCCACCAATCTGAGTAACTACCTTTAACCCCTACTCTCTGTTCTGTTTTGTAGCCAGCTTGTTATCCATTCTGCTTCTTATCCCCTGACTCCACATGCTCTGACCTTAGTCATGAATCTACAATGCGGTACCTTGTCGAAGGCCTTTTGAAAGTTCATGTATATTACATCCATTGCATTACCCTTGTCTACTCTTTCTGTTACTTCTTCAAAGAATTCAATAAGGTTGGTCAAGCATGGCCTTCCCTTTTGAAATCCATGCTGACTATTCTTTGTTATATTTTTGGTTTCTAAAAGGTAAATGAGATTGGTGCTTCATCCTCATAATCACGTCTGTGCATCTGTAATCTTCCACAGCAACCATTTGAATCCCTTGATAAGATTGTGGCCTTCTATTTACTCCCCTGTGGCTATTATTATTCTAAATATAAAAAACTATCTGTTTCCTGTCATCGGATTATTGTTATGTAATCACTCCTGGCTATCATTGATTTTATGTACAAACCATCTAAACCCCTCAATTGGATCACTGGTTCGTCATCACTCCCAGGTACGTGTTGGTTTAATAAGTGAATTCGTGGAGTGAGTTCTCTGCATTCTCATTAGAAAACTCTAAAAATTAGCAACCGACCTATTGAGGCCTCATCTGTCAATGACAGCATTGCTAGGAGTGACAAAGTCTTGTCTCCACAGTAAGGACCCCCTCCATCGTGTAGTGTGGCCCAACCACGATGCCAAGTAGAAGAATTGTATACCGCCATAATCTGTAACCTCATGGCCTGGCACATCACCATCGAATTAGGATGGTCAACCATGGTTCAGTGCAGAGTGTAGAGGGAAGTTCCAGGAGCAGCTCGAGACATGCCATAGAATGAGATGGCTCCTGGGCTGGTAGCTGCCTCCTATTCCCCTCTACTTTGCAACTTTATCCTTCGCCATCCTTTGCCTGCTCCCCCCAATTTTCTCTCTTCCAGTTATCTGTGCAGAGCCCAGTGCCCATCCCCCGACCCCGCTTGTCCTTTGTTTTCACTGAGCTCCTTTAAACTGCTGGATCTCTGCTCAAATCTGACTTTCTGGGCTCCTGGATTCCTCTGCCACCAGGACTACACTGCTCTGCTGGAGGCTGGACTCCACTGTTAGACTCGGCTGTCCTGACTCTGATCTGCTACTTAGTCGCTTCAAGCTTTTAAGGTAACTTTTTCTAGCCTTCAGCCCATCCCCTACCTGCTGCTGAGCATCTGACTGTCCTTCAGTGCACTGTTGGTTGGGACCTGGACAGAAATCCACTTTCCCTGGGCCGAAGTCCATTTCTCCGCTGTTTTCTGGACTTTATAGTGACCTCCACTGCTTTCTACATGAGTCTGAATTCCCTGCTAGGTTGTCTCGATTCTAGTAGCTGGCCTGCTCCTGCCTCCTCAACTTCCTGCCCCTCTGTTGGGAGTCTTTCACTCCACACTGAGCTCACTCTGATCTATTCCTGCTGGTTCCCATCCTGTTCCGCATTCTGCTCCAAATAACCTTTACTTTGCCGCACTCTGCTTGCTTCCCTGTGGCTGCTGACTCTACTTATCCTTCTGAACTCCTCGGTCACCATTCTCTGGACTGGGTGGGGCTGCTCTTCAAGCTGCTACTGCAGCTCCCGATCTTGTGTGCTCCTGACCTCCCGCCCGCTGTTCATTTAGACCTGCCCCCTCACCTTTCACCTTCTCCTGGCTGCCTAGACTTTATTGCTCTTGATCCTTAGCTGGAAACGTCACTGCTCCTCACTCCTGTGCTGGTATATTGGACCAGTTGATGTGCACTACTAGTCACCGAGATCACTATTCGCCTCCACTGGACCCCGTGATCAATCTCTGCTGGCTCATGGTCAACTCTCCAAGCCTCCTCGGCTCTCCATTTTCCACTGAGCAACCTCAAGCAGTGCCCCACTAATACTGGTAAGAGTCGTGGAAATCTGGAACTTTCTCCCACAAAAGGCTGTGGATGTTGGGGGACAATTGAAATTTTCAAGACTGAGATTAATAGATTTTTTAGGTATAAAGGGATATGGAGTAAAGCTGGTAAATGGTGTTGAGGTACAGATCAGCCATGGTCTAATGAAACGGTGGTACAGGCTCGAGCGGCTGAGTGGCCTACTCCTGATCCGATGTACTCTGCCTCTCAAACAACTCTTGGACCCACTCTCCCTCCACGTCTCTCCCTGAACCTGGACATCAAGTTGTCCATGCTCCAAGCAACTCCGCCCTGTCTACATCAACTTCATCGCATTTCAGGACCTCTGACTTTAACTTTGGATTGTTTCATATCCTCTTCTCTTTGTACTCTTATTAGAACCAGGACATATCTATCCTGATCTTTGCCATGCCTACATAACTCCCTTTGTGCCAAATGTGTGAGCAATTTTTTTGCTGCTTTGGACACGTCCTGTTACTTCTGTAATAAAAATACATACGATAAACAAAACAAAAGAATAAAATTGGCTCCAAACAGGCCGAAACAAAAAAGGTTGTTAAATTATACCTCGTTAAAGACCACACAGAGAAGAACAGATCACCATGGCAACTTGCACAGCCTGGCTTCAGATCGGCTGAAGACTTACTTAACTTGGCTAGTCAAAGACAGTGAAAGAAAACAAATAGAGTGTCAATCATTCCTGGGGTTGAACCAGAAGAAGCCTATTGTTGGCAAGCAACCACCCCAGAGGTGTGGTTCAAAATTAAAAGGACTATAAATACCCAACCAGATAAAGAAAGGGTTTACTACCTGACCGCTCTCTAACTGACCGCTTTCTAACTGGTTATGGGTTTACACATTGCTTCAGGAGCGACTGACCTGGCCACAAGAGAAAACCATGTGCTCCACCACAACTCATGTCCATCAAGATATTTAGAGGACATCGACAAGCCCGAACAAAATCATGTGGCTATAATCTTTAGTTAAGGGGTTAGTCTAAGATAGAGCTTTGTTTCCCAAAAGGGTTTGTGTTTTGGAGAGTCAGAAGGTGTTTTTTTTATTGTTGTTAAAGTAATTCTAAATCGTGCATGAGCCAAAGATGTTGTTTAATTCTAATGTCAATTTTTTAGGATATAATAAATGATTATTTTCTTTACAAAGCCATGGTTTATGCCTGAAAAAGGGGAAAAAGAGCCCAAGAAGTTAAATACAAAATGAAACTGTGTGGAGATTTCTCCATTTCGCCTAATTAAAAAAATTGCGCCTTTTCATAGAATCATAGAATGAAACAACACAGAAGGAGGCCATTTGGCCCATCAAACCTGGGCTGGCTCTTTAGAATAGCTATCCAATTAGTCATACTTCCCTGCTCTTTCCCCATAGCCCTGCAAATATTTTCCCTTCAAGTATTTATCCAATTGAAAGTTGCTATTGAATCTGTTTCCACCATCATTTCGGGCAGTGCATTCCAGATCATAACAACTTGCTGTGTAAATTTTTTTTCCTCATGTTGTCTCTGGTTCTTTTGCCAATTACCTTGGGGCTCGATGTTACCAGGGCTGCGGGTTCGCGGCGGGGGGGCTATCGGGCGCGTGGGTAACACGCCCGGTGAAATCAGTGTGCTCCTCGCACAATTATGGGCTAATTGGAGCCACTTACCTTTGGTTCCGGGTTTGCCGCTGCTCAGCTGCGTGCCGGCGGCCTGCGCATGCGCAGTGACGTCTGAGAGCTGGTGGAGCTCTATTTAAAGGGGCAGTCCACCAATGCTCCTCCTGCTGCAAACAAGGACTTGGATACCATGGAGCAACCTAGGGGGAAGGCTGCCCCAAGATTTTCGGACTCCTCACTCCAGCTGCTGCTGGACGGGGTGAGGAAGAGGAGGGAAACATTGTTCCCGTCGGATAGGAGGAAGTGCCCTCCCTCCACCACCAGGAAGGCATGGTCGGAGGTGGCAGCAGAGGTCAGCAGCAGTGGCAACATCACACGGACCTGAGTCCAGTGCCACAAGAGATTTAATGACCTAACTATGTCCGGCAAAGTGAGTACACTTACGCATTCTCCCACACTCCGTCTTCCACATCACCTCCACTGGCTTAGTGGCAGAAGGCAGAGGGTGATGGTCGAAGGTTGTTTTTGTGACTGGAAGCCTGTGGCCAGTGGGGTACCACAGGGATCGGTGCTGGGGCCCTTGCTGTTTGTGGTCTACATTAATGACTTGGATATGAATGTAAAAGGTATGATCAGTAAGTTTGCTGATGATACAAAAATTGGTAGGGTGGTAAATAGCGAGGAGGATAGCCTCAGTCTGCAGGACGATATAGATGGGTTGGTCAGATGGGCGGAACAGTGGCAAATGGAATTTAACCCGGAAAAGTGCGAGGTGATGCACTTTGGAGGGACTAACAAGGCAAGGGAATACACAATGAATGGGAGGACCCTAGGCAAGACAGAGGGTCAGAGGGATCTTGGTGTGCAAGTTCACAAATCCCTGAAGGCGGCGGAACAGGTAGATAAGGTGGTAAAGAAGGCATATGGGATACTTGCCTTTATTAGCCGAGGCATAGAATATAAGAGCAAGGAGGTTATGATGGAGCTGTATAAAACACTGGTTAGGCCACAGCTGGAGTACTGTGTGCAGTTCTGGTTGCCACACTACAGGAAGGATGTGATCGCTTTGGAGAGGGTGCAGAGGAGATTCACCAGGATGTTACCAGGGCTGGAGCGCTTCAGCTATGAAGAGAGACTGGGAAGATTGGGTTTGTTTTCCTTGGAGCAGAGGAGGCTGAGGGGGGACATGATTGAGGTGTACAAAATTATGAGGGGCACAGATAGGATGGATACTAAGGAGCTTTTTCCCTTCGTTGAGGGTTCTATAACAAGGTAAAAGGCGGGAGGTTTAGAGGGGATTTGAGAAAGAACTTTTTCACCCAGAGGGTGGTTGGAGTCTGGAACTCACTGCCTGAAAGGGTTGTGGAGGCAGGAACCCTCACAACATTCAAGAAGCATTTGGATGAGCACTTGAAATGCCATAGCATACAAGGCTACGGACCAAATGCTGGAATATGGGATTGGAGTAGACAGGGCTGATGGCCGGCGCAGACACGATGGGCTGAAGGGCCTCTATCCGTGCTGTATAACTCTATGACTCTATGACCACACAACTCCTTCTGCACGGCCACCACAACGCTCTCGCATCACTCCTCACATCCACTCAACTATCATCCTCACCGTGCCTGCACGTACTCACCGCCCCTGTCCCCATTCGAACACTACCACACACCCCAATCCCCATACAATGGCATGGCCATGTGGCACACGCGTCCTCCCATCCATCTCCCTCACGCTCAACCCACCCACACCAATGCTTGCACCGTCTCACCATGCAGGCATCACCCAATCACGCCTCTGTGCTTTGCCTTGACAGGAGAAGAGATGCCAGAACACCCGGGAGAGGGCACGGACCGGAGGGGGCCCGCCACACCAGGTGGTTCTAACTGACGCGGAGCAGGAGGCTTTAGAGCTCAGCCACATGCTACATTGCCTGTCCATGGCGGATGGCGAGGCTGGGGCTGCAGAAACGGCCAGTAACAGAAAGCTGAAACTCAGCACTCATGATAGCGAATGATCTTAGCATCACTCGGCATCTGCCGCACCTCAATATCTGTCCACATGCCTAATATTGCTTTCTGTTCTCTTGCAGGGCCGTCTGCGAGCGCCGTGACCGTGGAGGGTGATTCCTCAGAAGACCTGCCGGCCTCTGAGGGTCCATCGTCACATCCGAGCCATGCATCCACCAGCGCAGATACACACACCTCGGTGGGTCCCCGTCCTCACTTAGTTGGGCTTGCACATGGTGAGTCACCACGCACATGTGAGCACGAGCAGACCCTGGTGGCAGGGGCAGCTGTGGAGAGTCCGCGTCGGTGGGAGCACTCCTCTCCAGGCTCTGCTCAGCTGGACCCAGATTCTGAACCCTGGGGGCCAGCCGTGAAAAGGAGAGTCATCGAGGGGCACCAGCACATTGCCGAGGTACTGGAACAGGTGCCACGCGCACTCTCCACAATCGTGCAGGTGATGGAGGAGTCCAACTCCTGCATGAGGGGAATGGTGGCACAAGTACAGGAGGGTATCTCCGAGATAGTGTCGCGGGTAGGTGCGGGAACGTCTGCGATGGAGGAAAGGCTAGCCTCCCTCGAGCGTCACGCACAGCTCAACATTGCGTCCATCCAGGCCCTGACAACGGCTGTTCGGATTCAGGGTGAGCAACATTCTGCCGCCTTGAACAGGCTGACAGATACATTACAGGTGGCCTTCCAAGGCCTCACACAGGTCATCCAAACTGCCATCCAGCAGGGTGGAAGGAGTGATGTGGGCATTGGCCATGAGAGGGATGATGGTGAAAGGGGACATGGAAGTGGGGACGCCACTCAAAGAGCCCCCACATCTCACCCGTTGCCCCCTCTCAACCAGTACCCGCAATGCTGCCTCCTCTCCAGGTGGCCGAGTCTGCCCCTGCACAGGTGCAGGAGGAGCAGTCTTTGGAGGGGCCCTCACGGGCACCAAAACCCAGAGGACGTCGGCCCAAAGCATCTAATCGGTCAGGGCATGAACAAGAGCAACCTGCCACTACCTCTGCTGGAGCCACAGGGGTAGCACAACGTAGGGGTTCCCGGAAGCGTAAGGCGAAGGTGTTGTGAACACAGGGAATGCACGAGGGTGTATGACGATCTGTCATGTTTTCATTTATATTTGTTTCGTGCACATCCACAATAAACCCCATTGTTATCACCACTACTGCCACGTCTTGCCCATTCTTGACCGGCTTGTGCAATAGGTCCCTTTTGTGGGGCTCACCATGAAGACGAACACCTGGTCCCACCCATTGGGTCACACTACAGTGGGTGCAGGAGTAATTGCACCACTGTTCCATGCAGGGGACAGGGGAGGGGGCTGTTATGGCCGCTCCTCTGTCCACGTGATGAGGTCTGGACTCTTCAGACAGTCTGATGTTAGGAGAACCGTTGACATATCAGTGCCTCCCTGGCCTGACGAGCAGCCAGGTGAGCCGATGTTCGGCCCATGGGTCGTTCCTCCTCCTCCTCCTCCTCCTCATCCTCATCGTCATCAATACGGGTGGTGGATGTGGGCGGGGCCTCCTCCAGCGGCACCCCTCTCTGTTGCGCCATGTTGTGCAGGGCACAACAGACAACTACAATGCGTCCCACTCTGCGTGGCGCGTATTGAAGTGCTCCCCCAGAACGATCAAGGCACCTGAAGCGCATCTTGAGCAGCCCTATAGCATGCTCAATTGTAGATCTGGTAGCGATGTGGCTGTCATTATATCGACGCTCCGGCTCGGTGATGGGGTTCCTCAGAGGCGTCATAAGCCACGTGTGCAGGGGATATCCCTTGTCCCTGAGGAGCCAGCCCTTGCGGGTGTTGGGTGAGTGGAAGAGGGGCGGCACGGTGGACTCCCTGAGGATGAAGGAATCGTGGCAGCTGCCAGGGAATCTGGCGCACACGTGAAGGAATCTCTTGCGGTGGTCACAGATGAGCTGAGTGTTGATGGAGTGATAGCCCTTCCTGTTGATGAACAGTCCTGGCTCGTGTGGAGGTGCTCGTATTGCTATATGGGTGCAATCGATGACACCCTGCACCCGTGGGAAGCCAGCCACAGCATGGAATCCAACCGCCCTCTCCATCTGGCTGTGGTCGTCCATGGGGAAGTTGATGTAGTGCGAGGCCCTGTGGAACAAGCCGTCGGTGACCTGCCTTATGCACTTCTGTGCAGACGACTGACAGACCCCGGTGATGTCCCCGGTGGCACCCTGGAAGGATCCGGACATGAAGAAGTTGAGGGCAGTGGTGACTTTGACGGCGACAGGTAAGGAGATGCTGCTCGGCCCAGCCGGGAGCAGCTCGGCGTGATGGAGGCTGCAGATGTCTGCGACTACCTGGCGACTGACTCTGAGCCTTCGTATGCACTGCTCCTCAGAGAGGTCCAGGAAGCTGAGCCTCGGTCTGTAGAACCTGTGGCGAGGGTAGTGCCTCCTGCGACGCATCTCTCTCTGCGATTGCCCTCCCTCCTGCTGTGCAGGTGGATGTGCCACAGCACCGTGTTGTGGAGCTCCACGTGTCGGGGCGGACGGCGTGGCCGGCAAGGCTGGTGATGCTGGTGATGCTGTTCACCCTCCGAGGAGGTCATGACTGCAACTACGGCGGCCCCCATCTGGAAGGTGTAGGTCTGAGGGGGTCCGCAAGGTAGGTAAGTGTGTCCTCACACTGGGGTTGCGGTTCCAGGTCGGTGAATTTTCTTGTTAGGAGGAGGGTGGTGGAGGCCAAACTTTGTCCAATGTGACGGAGTGGCCTCCTGCGATGGTAAAGCGTCTCCCCCACCCTCCACCTGTCGAATGGACCTGTGCAGCTGTCACAGGCTGCTGGCTGCAACACGTCCATTTGAACTGGGACTGTTTCCCCCAGTATGGGAAACAGTCTCAGTTCAGTGTAAAATCCCACCCCTCCTAATAAAACAGCTCAATCAGGTCTGTAAACGACATGAACGAGCAAGATAAATACTTTCAAGTGGCATCCCACTGGCTTTAATTGCCTGCGTGATTCCCACCTGCGGGGGCTGCGCGCGCACGCCGGCGCATCAGTGGGGAACCCGGAAGTGGGCGGGTTGGAGCCGGGCTCCGGACCCGCTCCGGGATTCCCCGATTTTCGAAGCCCCCCCGCCAGGAACGCACCCGATAGCGGGTGCTAAAATGATGCCCCTTAAATCTGGGTCCTTTGGTTACTGACCCTCCTGCCAATGGAAACAGTTTTTCCCTATTTACTCTATCCTCTTAACCTTCTCTGCTCTAAGGAGAACAACCCCAGCTTCTCCAATCTCTCCATTTAATTCTCGTCCCTCATCCCTGGTACCATTCCAGTAAATCTCCTCTGCACCTTCTCTAAGGCCTTGACATCCTTCCTAAAGTGTGGTATCCAGAATTGAGCACAATACTCCAGCTGAGGCCTAACCCGTGTTTTGTAAAGGTTTAGCATAACTTCCCTGCTTCTGCACTCTATACCTCTATTAATAAAGCCCTACATTTCTTCCAAAATGTTTTCCTTCTTCTCTTGACCCCTCTTGTGGTTTTCTTTCCTGCCTCCTCCGTTTCCTGTCACCCAGTCAAGCCACCTTTCATTTCTCCACTCTCAGGTACTGTATCCCCCCTCCTTGCTCCAACCCATCATCATCCTAGAACTTCCTCCTCTTCATCCTAGATTTAAACCCTCTCAGTGACTCTCTGTGCCTCTCTTCTACAAAAGGCTCATTGAGGCACCCATTACTGCATCCTTACAGACAGCAATGCCAACAACCTCATCTTCCTCTCTCGCAAACCTCCCCTTCCCCCCAAGTGTGTCGGCTGGGGGCTAATTTTGCCAACCACCTTCCTGTCTTGCTCACCCCACCCACTACTTCCCCCTTGCACTCAGCCAATGGATCAATAATCACTGCCCCCTTTGCATTTTCCTCTAGAATGTCCGTTCACTCACAAACAAGTGCGTTGCTGTCCACAATCTCATTGTGGATGATTGCATTGATATCCTGGCTTTAATTGAAACTTGGCTCACAGATGATGACACATCCCCGAAGCCTCCCTGCCTGGCTATACCTCAACCACCTGCCCCGCCCAGACTGCCACGGTGGTGGTGTGGCCCTTATCACCAAATCACACGTTGGTCTCTCCCCTACTCCTCTCACACCTTCTCCTACTTTTACCATCTCACCTTGTTCCACCCCTCTCATCTCTCCTTTAAAATCTTCATTCTCCACCAGCCCCCCTAAGTCCCACCCCAAGTTTCTCACCGAGATATCCTCATTGTTTTCTCCATCCACCGAGCGACTCTTCATCCTCTGAGGTTTCAATCTCCATCTCAACTCACCTTCCCTTCTCTCTTCTGAGTTCACTGCCCTGCGGTCCTCCCTTAACCTTTCCCTTCATATAAACTCTCCTATTCATATCCTCCTACTCAACCTTACCATCTCACATGGTCTCTCTACTCCAATCATCTCAATCACAAACAAAGGAATCTCCGATCAATCCCTTGTATCTCTTTCCATTCATATCTAACTTTCTTCTGCATCCACTTCTGGAAAGAAACTCTCCCCTGTCACTTACAACTGCATTTTTAAACTCCTTCCTTCTATGTTTCACAACATGTTTCGAGTAAGTGTGAGACACTTGATAGTGGAGTATATGGAACAAACGTTATTAATATACAGTACAGGTGATCAATCTATACCGTATACAGGAGTAGCTTTGGATTCCTCTCTGTTTCGAGCTCTCCTAACTAACTTTGGAAAAACCCACCCCTCTTCAAAGGTATAAGACTTCATAATTTATGTGTTTTTGGATTCTTTCAAGAACAGCTTATTTATGTGAACAGTCTTACTTGCTTAATTCAAAGGTACATTCCATAAACAAAACTTACTGATTTAACTGTTCTCGGAAACTTTCAAGAAAAGTTTATTGGCAGCTTATTTTCCTAAACACCCATGGTTAATTGATCCCTCTGCCTATGTTTATTACACTAGTCACTAAAGCTATACATTAATCACTGATGGTCGATGTCGTCCCAGTCACTATCTCTTTGCACAGGCATTCCTTGTAGGTCACTATCAGACATTTGAAGTACACTATATAATCCATCCTTCCCCCTTCTAGAAACCCCTTGTTTTCGTGTTTATCTTAGAAAGCCTGTTGCTCCATGATTAGTTGTGGTTATACAGGTTAGTTTGATTATTAACCCTTAACTCTCCAACATGTCCAACAGAAGCCAAGATATTTTACCACAAGCGAGAACTTTGAAAATCTAGCCTTAGTTCTCACTGATGCTCAGACCCCATCATGCTCTAAATGGATAGCCTGAAGGTTTCTCCTCTGTCAAGGACTATAAATGAAGTTTGGGCAGTTTCAAGCCAGTTCACTGTGGGTACAAAACTACAGCATATCTAGATTCATTTCGGAATGATGTGGGATGACATCTGAAGTATTTGTGAAATTTCACAACTCACTTTCCTAAACTATTGCTGAGGAACTGGAACTTTTGATTGTTTGTACCAAGTATCAGGGAGCGAGCCTTTGGTTAAGTGATAGTATTCCCGCTTCTGAGGTGAAGGATTCAAGCCTCACTCCAGACAGTCCCAGCAAGTGGAAACTGGAATATAGGGGCCGAATTTCAGATGGCGGAGCTGGTGTGTTGGGGGGGTGGGGGGGCTCCTGAAATCGTAGAAATCTGGAGCAGGTTCGGAGCCCGACTCCATCCCGCTGACTTCCGGGTTCCCCAGTGATGCGTCTGGGTGGGCGCGCACCTCCCAAATGCAGGAGTCCCACCGACAATTAAAGCCGGCGGGATGATAATTCCCAAAGTTTGAGAGATAGTTAAAGTACTTGAGATACTTGATTGAGTGGACATTTTGGCAGGGGTGCGATTTTGAAGGATCCTCAGCGTGTTTCCCGTGCTGTGGGAAACACTCCCTGTTGCAACAGACGTGTTTCAGCCAGCAGCCAGTGGGAGATGCAAATGATTATTTGACAGGTGGGGAGAAAATGTCATTTATTGCAGCAGGGCACTCTGTCACTTCAGACAAAGTTTTGGCTGAAAGACCTTTGTGTTTCCACTCAAAATTCTTACTTTCCACGCAAAACTCTGCTGCGCAAACACATTTACCTACTTTGTCGACCCCTCAAACTCAAAATCGGGGGGCGCCATGGCTGCATTCACCACTACATCCGAGGACGAGCACCATCACCAGCCTCGCCAGGCACAGTGTCCACCTCCGCCACGTGGAGCTCCACAACACAGTGCTGCACCACAGGCACCTGCACAAGAGCACAGAGGGCAACAACAGAGAGAGCGACGTTGCAGGAGGCACTACCCTCGCCACAGGGTCTACAGACCGAGGCTCAGCTTCCTGGACCTCTCTGAGGAGCAGTGCATATGAAGGCTCAGAGTCAGTCGCCAGGTAGTCGCAGACATCTGCAGCCTCCTTCATGCTGAGCTGCTGCCGGCTGGTCCGAGCAGCATCTCCTTAGTTGTCGCTGTCAAAGTCACAACTGCCCTCAGCTTCTTCACCTCCGGATCATTCCAGGGTGCCACCGGGGACATCACCGGGGTCTCTCTGTCGTCTGCACCCAAGTACATGAGGCAGGTCACTGACGGTTTGTTTTGCAGGGCCTCGCACTATGTCAACTTCCCCATGGACGACCTCAGCCAGACGGAGAGGGCAGTGGGATTCCACTCTGTGGCTGGCTTCCCACGGGTGCAGGGTGTAATCGATTGCACCCATATAGTAATACGAGCACCTCCACATGAGCCAGGATTGTTCATCAACAGGAAGGGCTATCACTCCATCAACACTCAGCTAGTTTGTGACCACCGCAAGAGATTCCTTCACGTGTGCGCCAGATACCCTGGCAGCTGCCACGATTCCTTCATCCTCCGGGAGTCCAACATCCCCCCCTCTTCCACGCACCGAACACCCACAAAGACCGTCTCCTCGGGGACAAGGGATACCCCCTGCACACGTGGCTCATGACACCTCTGAGGAACCCCATCACCGAGCAACAGCGTCGATATAACGACAGCCACATTGCCACCAGGTCTACAATTGAGCATGTTTTAGGGCTGCTCAAGATGCGATTTAGGTGCCTTGATCGTTCTGGGGGAGCACTTCAATACGCACCAGACAGAGTGGGATGCATTATAGTCGTGCGTTGTGCCCTGCATAACACGGCACAACAGAGAGGGGTGCCGCTGGAGGAGGCCCCATCCACATCTGCTACCCACATTGAGGAGGAGAAGGAGGAGGAGTTGGAGCAGGAGCAACCCATGAGCAGAACAGCGGCTCACCTGGCTGCCCGTGAGGCTAGGTAGTCACCGATACGTCAGACAGTGTGAAGAGTCCAGTCCTCACCACCTGGATACAGCAGTCAAGAATGGCCAAGACTGGCAGTAGCGGTGACAATAATAATATTTAATGTGCGTTTAACAAAAAGCAAATATAAATAAAAAACATGACCAACTGTCAAACACCCTTGTGCATCCCCTTCGTGCTCACAAAACCTTCGCCTTTCACTTCCGACTATTTCTACGTGGTGCATCCCCTGTGGCTGCAGCAGAGGTAGTGGCAGGTTGCTCTTGTTCATGCCCTGACCGATTAGGTGCTTTGGGCCGACGCCCTCTGGGTTTTGGTGCCCGTGAGGGCCCCTCCAAAGATTGCTCCACCTCACCTGTGCAGGGGCAGACTCGGCCACCTGGAGAGGAGGCAGCATTGCGGGAACTGGTTGAGAGGGGGCAACGGGTGAGACGTGGGGGCACTTTGAGTGGCGTCCTCACTTCCATGTCCCCTTTCGCCATCATCCCTCCCCTGGGCCTGGCCCACACCACTCCTATAAGGCCAATGCTAGAGTATCTCCTGTTTAAGGCGGCAGAATGTTGTTCAACCTGAGTCTGAACGGCCATTGTCAGGGCCTGAATGGACTCATTTGTGAGCCGCCCTTGAAACTCGATGGAGGCTAGCCTTCCCTCCATTGCAGACATTCCTGCACTTACCTGCGACACTATCTCAGAGATGCCCTCACGTCCCTGTAACGCTATCTCAGAGATTCCCTCCTGTACCTGTGCCACCATTCCACTCATGCAGGAGTTGGACTCCTCCATCCTCTGCGCGATTGTGGAGAGTCCGTGTGGCACCTGTTCCAGCACCTCGCAAATGTGCTGCTGCCCCTCGATCATTCTCCTTTTAAAGGATGGCCCCCAGGGTTCAGCATCTGTGTCCAGCTGAGCAGAGCCTGGAGAGGAGTGCTCCCACCGTCGCGGACTCTCCGCAGCTGCCCCTGCCACCAGTGTCTGCTCGTGCTCACATGTGTGTGGTAACTCACCATATACAACCCAAACTAACTGCGGACTGGGACCCACCGAGGTGTGAGTATCTACGCTGGTGGATGGCTCATTCAGATGTGATGGTGCCCCCTTAGAGGCCGGCAGGTCCTCTGAGGAATCGCCCTCCGCCGTCACAGCAGTCAATGAAGGCCCTGTAAGAGAACAGAAGGCAATATTAAGCATGAGGACAGATGTTGAGGTGCTGAAGATGGCAAGGCATGTTAACATCAATTCATATTATGTGTGCTGAATGTTAAAGTTATGTCACCAGATGTTTGTCGGGTGCCAGTCTCGGCGTCCCTGATGGACAGGCACTCGAGGGTGCGGCTCAGCTCCAGCACCTCCTGCTCCCCGTCTGTGAGGACGACTATCTGTTGTGGCCCGCCTCCGGTCCTCGCCTTCTCCCGTGCATTCTGGGCTCTCTTCTCCTTTCAGGGGAGAAAGCATAGATGTGTGAGTGAGTGATGGTGACGTGGCCAACCAATGAATGCATTGGTTTGGGTGAGGCTGTTAGTGAAAGAGATGCATCAGAGGGTGAGTATGAGACAGAGCCATGACATTGTCTGAGGATTGGGTTGAGTGGTCGTGGTGGGGAGACTAATGGGGAGGTGAGGAAGTGCTGGTAAGTTGAGGATGAGGTTTGAGTGGGTGTGAGGAGTGATGTGATAGAGTAGTGTTGGCAGTGCAGAATGAGTTGTGGGGTGGGGGCGGTGATGTGGAAGACGGAGTGTAGGAGAATGAGTAAGTGTGCTCACTTTGACTGACCTAGTCAGGTCATTGAAGTGCTTCCTGCACTGGATCCAGGT
Organism: Heptranchias perlo; assembly: GCF_035084215.1. Taxonomy (NCBI): domain Eukaryota; kingdom Metazoa; phylum Chordata; class Chondrichthyes; order Hexanchiformes; family Hexanchidae; genus Heptranchias; species Heptranchias perlo. The sequence goes on along the minus strand of NC_090337.1, from coordinate 70,516,829 downwards.
GTGGGAGATGTTGCTGCTGCTGGTGACCTCCTCTGCTACCTCGAGCCAGGCCTTCTTGGTGGCAGAGACAGGCCACTTCCTCCCATCCGCCGGGTAGAACACATCCCTCCTCCTCCTCACCCCATCCAGTAGGACCTGGAATGAGGCATCACTGAATCTAGGAGCAGCCTTTCCCCTGTGCTGCTCCATTGTGCTATTTGGGTTTTTGCTCCAGGATCAGCCATTGGACGACTGCCCCTTTAAATAGAGCTCCTCCAGCTGACAGCCTGTGATGCGGGTGCGCAGTCCGCCCGCTGTGCAGCTTTCGGACGGCAAACCCGGACGCCACATTAAGTGGCTCCAATTGACCTGCGATCGCGTGGGGAACGGATAGATTTTATTGGGCGGGTTACCCACACGCTCAATCGCGCCACCCCCCACCCCTGCAGCCATCCCGCCTCCCCGCTAATATCGGGGCTGTAGTTTCTAAATAGCGGGTTGACGTCCAGTGGAGTGCTTGTGTTTGGACAGAGTGATCGTTGGCTCGGGTAGTAGATGGAGCCTGAATCCAAGGGTTGGGCTTAGGCTCCACTCCAGACAGCACGGGTGAGCAGAGACCAGGGCACTGGCTCTGAAAACTGGGTTGACGTCAAGCGGGGGATGGGTGTGGGTGGCTCCCCATTGTAAAGGGTAAATGGGGCTCTTTAACCTTGGTTGCAGCCCACCTGGGAGAAGATACTCCGAAGATAAAAACCATGAGGAAGGAAACGGGAAACCAGCTCAGCAACTCTTCCCCTAGTAGGTGGCTCGAGAATCTCGTGTGTGTGGGACTTGAGTTAGGACCTGCCCTGGGCAGAGCACAAGGGGTGGAGTTAGCATCAAAATACTCAGGTTCACACACTGCAAAGGTGGCACACATCTCCAGATTGTTCTAGCTTCACCCACCCTGAGATCAGAAGCAAGTCCTCGCCCGTGGCACCTCTGAGTGAGATTCCTCCACTAAGTGCTCACTATGGCTAATTCTGTGCTGAAAGTTCATATGTTCAGTTGCTTAGTGACCAGGACAAAGAGGGAACTTTCGAACCTAGGCCCTATAGGTGAGAACACGGTGCTGAAAAGCCATAGTCTTGTTACCATGGTGTAACTACCAGGATCACACCTGCCAGTGCCCTTGAGCACTGACCACACTGGAATTGGTAGGGTCAGCGGGAGGGCACAATATTTACCCAGGGACAGTGGACGCCTGTGCCACAATGGGGGCATCTCGGTGCATGCCTGCCACATGTAGCTGGAAAACTCTGGCACCTGGCCGCCAATGGAGGGTAAGGTTGTGCACGACCACTTCCCCGGCCCCATCTTGTGTGTAAGCGACCTGATCCTGAATTTTTTTTTACCTGGACCCTCTCACCCGGTGGGACTCACTTCCGGAGTTTGGTATTCCTTATTTCATTGGGCCTTCAGTCCTACACTGGGTACCAACTGAGCCAGGCAAGTGGGAACTCCCAGAGTAGGGAGTCTTCACCCTTTGCTTTGCCACCTCGGGCTGTCTCCTTCATCATTTGCCTTGTAAGGGGTAAAGGCATTTTTTTTATCGAGCAATTCTTAGATTCCTATTTACAATGACAGCTAACATGGGGGCAAGGAAGGGAAGTTGGGTGGTCAGTAATTTAGTGAGAACGGGGTCATGGGAGCTGGAGGTGAATCACATGGACAAGATGAGCTCAGAGGAGCATGATGGAAGATAAGAGTGAAGCTAGAGAAAGATGGCAGGGAGGGCACCATAGGGGAAGTTTGCCTTGGTGGACAAGGGGAAGGGAGGCAAGAAACAAAGGCAGCTGAACGGATGGTCTCAATCTTAGTGACAAAGAAGTCCATGAGTTCCTTGCACTTATTGTTGAAGGTAAGGGTGGAGGGGCAGGGGAGAGGGGCTTAAGGAGAAGATTGTGGTGGAAAAAAAGCCTGGGGGTTATCTTTGCATTCCAGGGTTATCCTGGAAGTAATGCATGGTTTTGGCAGAGGAGGCCCAATTGATGTGGTCCCACCAGATCTGGCAATGGATGGCTAAATAAGTTATGCTCCAGATATGTTCAAGTTTGTGCTCCTGGGACTTGAGGGAGAAAAGATTGGGGCCATACTGGGGGTAATGACCAAAGTGGGACAGAGTAAAGGTTTTATTGGGAACAAATGCATCAAAGGTGGGGGTGAATGAGCAGATCGACAGCTGCAGAAGTATCGTGGCGAATAGAATATCACAGACTGGATAGTTGGGAATGTTGGACATGTTGGAGAGTTACGGGTTAATAATCAAACTAACCTGTATAACCACAACTAGCCATGAAGCAACAGGCTTTCTAAGATAAGCAAGAAACCAGGGGGTTTCTAGGAGAAGGAAGGGCGGATTATATGGTCTACTTCAAATTACATAGAATTACATAGAATTCCCAACACAGAAACAGGCCATTCGGCCCAACTGGTCTATGCCAGGGTGTATGCTCCACATGACCAGCCTCCCACCTTACTTCATCTCACTCTACCAGCTTTTACTTTGACCTCAGAGGCATGGAAGTCCTAACCGGGCTCAATCCTCCCTTCGTCCTATAATCGGCAGGTTTGAAAGGCCCAAGTTCGGTGTCAACTCGTTTGCCTCTTTTCAATCAGAATATTAAGAAGCTGAACGAATCAAGAATTGATCTGATTTCCTTCAATGGAGACTTTATGGGGAATCCTTTTCAAAGGTGTGTTTTGTGCTTACAGTGGAGGGCTGGCTGAGCATGGTCTGCAGCAGGAGCAGGGATGAAGCACGAGTTTACCCATATTCAACTTTATCAATACAGAGAGAATTTACATCACAATGAGAGGGCAGCAAAGTGATATTACCATCTATCCAGGTTAAGGATATAAACTGCTGTGACAATCTGCAAAGAAGCAGTAAGCATTGAGCATTTTTCTGTGCTATGGGCACATACCCAGTAGGAATTTGGCTGAGATCATCCAATTCACTTTGGACCTCTACAAGAGGAAATTCTCTTGTCGGTGTTGGATTTGAGCCCAGGATAAGGACTGTGCTAACTCACTAATAACCAACTCCTAGTGGACTAACGAAAGCACATTGGAAACTTTAGGGGCTATCAACACGATTATGCCAATTAAGATTAGAAAGCCAAACCATACACCTTGCCTAGGTCTTCCTGTTATCCACAGCATTGTCATTACTGCATAATTTCAATTCTTTTGGCTTCTTTGGGTAGTGAGAAGCTTGGAGCAGGCCACAGATTATATTGGAAACAGAATCACAAAATATCTTTCATAATTGCACAAATGGACATCTCCTGTGAATTGCTTTGAAAGGGACTACATCTCTTTGATTTGATCCATTGGTTGGCTGGCTGGTTTAATCTTGCCATATTGAGGATATCATTCATCACCACTGCTGAGCTGACAGCCAGGAATTTAGTGGTTGTATTCAAATAATGAAGAATATCCTACCACAGTAATCTTTAGTCCTGACTCCCAGTCCACATGGTTAGTAGTAGAGAGAGAACTTTCAAGTTATAGTTTTAATCCTCGATAAACCATCATCCTCATAACCATTGGCCATCTGGGTTCATGGATATCACAATTCAAGAGTTTTCCAGACAGCTCTGGGAACAGACTGGCATGCATCTTTAGAAGTCTTGTTTAAAAATGGCAGCTCACTCTATTATCACCACTAAATGAAATGGAATGAACAGACGGAATGACCTGCAAGGGATGCCTGTGCAAAGAGATAGTGACTGGGATGAAGTCGCTCATGAGTGATTAATGTATAGCTTTAGTGACTAGTGTAATAACCATGGGATAGAGTGGATGTTTAGGTAAATAAACTGCCAATAAACTGTTCTTGAAAGTTTCCGAGAACAGATAAATCAGGAAGTCTTGTTTTTGGAATGTACCTTTGAATTAAGCAAAGAAGACTGTTTATGTAAATAAACTGTTCTTGAAAGAATCCAAGAACAGATAAATTATGAAGTCTTGTCTATGAAATATACCTTTGAAATAGGCAAACTGAGCTGTATAAGAAGAGTGAGTTTTTCTAGAGTTGGTGGGAGAGCTCAAAAGAGGAACCCAAAGCTACTCTGTATACGGTACAGATTAATCACCTGTATGGTATATGAATAAAGTCTGTTCCATATACTCCACTATCAAGTGTCTCACACTTACTCGAAGCATGTCATTGTGAAACATAGAAGGAAGGAGATCAACAGCTTCCATTAGTGCACTTTGGTAAATCGCAACTTTCCAATATGCACCGATGGCTCAGAAAATCTAACCTAGGAAGTTTTAAATTTGATGATAGAATTTCATAGAATGAGTTAGAGTAATAAATATCTTTTTAAAATAATTAATTTATATCGTCGTTCCTTGGGTCAAATTTCTGGAAGTCCCTCCCTAACATCATCATGGGAGCAACATCACCACACGGACTGCAGTGATTCAAGGAGAAGGTCCATCATCACCTTCTCAGAGCAACTAGGGACAGGCATTCAAAGCCAACCTTGCCAGCGACATCCATAAACCCCGAGAAAATGTTTATTGCTGTTGTTGTTTTCAAAGGGGAATTGGATAAGTACTTGAAGGGAAAGAATTTGCAGGGGAGTGGGATTAGCTGGATTGCTCTTGCAGAGAGCCAGCACGGGCTTGACGGGCCGGATGGCCTCCTTCTGTGCTGTAACCATTCTATGATTCTATGATTCTAAGTTATCCAGGGAGAACCATGTACTGTTTTTCAGGATTGATCAGTTCTCTGCCCGGACAACATTTTGTTGATTTGAGACCACAGCACAAAACCGCTCGCAATTCAGATACGACCGATGTGTGCGGCACAATTACTCAGCAGCCCTGTTCTGGAGTTCCTTTGGCAAGAACTGTTATTTTATTGTCAATTCAAACCCACACTCATGTCTTGCTTTCTCTTGTGTGTTACTGAACATCACAAAAGAGCACTCCAAATTTGAAAATGCAGAGCTGAGTAAAGTAGAATCTCCAAACCTGTTAAAGGTTTATATGAATTACTTTCAATCATTAGATCCTGAGATTGTCAGACAATTTGATTACAAATAATTAGAAATATTTCTGATCCATGAGATGACGCGTTTCACTTTTTAAATAATGTTAGCTGAATTTGCTTATTGTTGCATTTTAGTATTCTTCAATTAACCTTGAGCGATCTTTTTCCATTCTGAGTCAATATTCTGCTCTTTAATTGATTTTGCTTTAATGCCATTGTAGCTAAGAATACCAGTCATTCAATGCAGTTGAAATTCTAATAATCTTCCAGTGATTCCATCACACGTTTAACCCTTCAGTCGCTGTACAACCCACTAAATACAGCATCCCGGCCATGAGAGTCAGACATGACAGCTGCCAACAAAAAAACCTTCCAAATGATGCCAGCAACATTTCTTCTTCTCCAATTTGCCTCCCCTGCTCTCCTGGAGGTGCTGAGGCTTGCTGGGTCCATTTTGTGGCTGCCCTGAGGGCTGAGATCCAATTTAACATCCGCGTATATACACTAATGTCGTGTCCCAAATGAGATCAGTTCAGTTGGTCCAGACTGGAAAACCACCCTGGGACCTTCCTGTTCTGTACGGGTCAACTTTTACCAGCTCAGCCATCAGAGCGTATAAAAATACCTTATATAGTTGTTGACCGGAAGTCACCGGTTAACGGTTTTGGCTTAGTACACAGAGGAAGAGTCAATTCTCTCTTAATTCTCAATTCGCTTTATTAACGTTATTAAATCATGTACATACCGCTTATACGTCTGGTTAGATATAATGTGGAGATGCCGGTGATGGACTGGGGTTGACAATTGTAAACAATTTTACAACACCAAGTTATAGTCCAGCAATTTTATTTTAAATTCACAAGCTTTCGGAGACTTCCTCCTTCCTCAGGTAAATGTTTACCTGGGGAGGGGAAGGGAAGTGGGGGGTTAGGAAGTGTCTAGTCATAATACTCTGGACATCATGAGTGTGGGGCAAGTATAATGGACAAGCTGGACTTTTCCTGCCCATCAGCTTTGTATGTGTTCACTCCCACACACCCATTTATTCTTGATACGCTACGATTGCTGGATGAACCTCAGAAGATTTTGATGTATACGTGGAGTTATATTGCACTCTTTGTCAATTCAAACTGGCGTGAGGCAGCCTTCTAGTAAATATCTGCCATCTCAGGGTTTGGTGCACTCATTGGCTGAATGAGCGCCACTGTTACTTTTGTGTTGATGATCCCCAAAGCAACTCTGCACCGGTGTAAAGCTGGCAGCCTGACTGTGGCCATCAGCCATGCTCATGAGCTTATTGTCAATAGGATGCTCTTAATCTAAAAGCCATCCTCATTTTAGTATGAAGCCTGATAATTATCGCCTGAAAGATGAATTCCAAACAAGATTGAGGCAGGTACAGCTTGACATTGGTTGCAGTCCTGGTGTGACCAGTGCAGTCCTTTTCCCTGTTTGGTGCAGGGAGCATTCCACCCTCTCTCCATGCTAATGTGGAGCATGGCTTCAGGCACCTTCCAACAAATACACCGGGATGAACGGAAAGCTTATAGGAGTATACAAAGTGCAGGGTTGAAGTTAAAAAGGAAATTAGGAAAGCAAAGAAAGGGCATGAAAAAATAATAGCAGATAAAATCAAAGAAAACCCAAAGATATTTTATAAATACATTAAGAATAAGAGGATAACTAAGGAAAGAATAGGGCCTAATAGAGACCAAAAAGATAAACTATGTGCGGAGGCGGAAGATGTGCATATGGTTCTTAATGAATACTTTGCTTCTGTCTTCACAAAGGTGAGGAATGATGCAGGGATTGAAGTTAAGGAGGAGGAGTGTGAAATATTGGATGGGATAAACATAGTGAGAGAGGAAGTATTAAGGGGATTAGCACCTTTGAAAGTGGATAAATTACCAGGGCCAGATGAAACGTATCCAAGGCTATTAAAAGAAGCTAGGGAGGAAATAATGGAGGCTTTAACAATCATTTTCCAAACTTCACTGGATACAGGCGTGGTGCCGGAGGATTGGAGGACTGCTAACGTTGAACAGTTGTTTAAAAAGGGAACAAAGGATAGACCGAGTAATTACAGGCCAGTCAGCCTAACCTCGGTGGTGGGCAAATTATTGGAATCAATTCTGAGGGACAGCATAAACTGTCACTTAGAAAGGCATGGAGTAATCAAGTACAGTCAGTACGGATTTGTTAAGGGGAGGTCATGTCTGACGAACTTGATTGAATTTTTCGAGGAGATGACTGGATGATTGATGAGGGTAGCGCAATTGGTGTAGTCTACATGGATTTTAGCAAGGCTTTTGACAAGGTCCCACATGGCAGATTGACCAAAAAAGTAAAAGCCCATGGGATCCAAGGGAAAGTGGCAAATTGGGTCCAAAATTGGCTCAGTGGCAGGAAGCAAAGGGTAATGGTCGACGGGTGTTTTTGCGACTGGAAGGCTGCTTCCAGTGGGTGCCGCAGGGCTCGGTACTAGGTCCTTTGCTTTTTGTGGAATATATTAATGATTTGGACTTAAACGTAGGGGACATGATTAAGAAATTTGCGAATGACACAAAGATAGGCTGTGTGGTTGATAGTGAGGAGGAAAGCTGTAGACTGCAGGAAGATATCAATGGACTGGTCAGATGGGCAGAAAAGTGGCAAATGGAGTTCAATCCGGAGAAGTGTGAGGTAATGCATTTGGGGAGAGCAAAAATGGCAAGGGAATACACAATAAATGGGAGGATACTGAGAGGTGTAGAGGAAGTGAGGGACCTTGGAGTGCATGTCCACAGATCCGTGAAGGTAGCAGGACAGGTAGATCAGGTGATTAAGAGGGCATATGGAATGCTTTCCTTTATTAGCCGAGGCATAGAATGTAAAAGCAGGGATGTTATGCTGGAACTGTATAAAACACTGGTTAGGCCACAGCTTGAGTACTGCGCACAGTTCTGGTTACCACATTACAGGAAGGATGTGATTGCGCTAGAGAGGGTACAGAGGAGATTTACGAGGATGTTGTCAGGACTGGAGAATTTTAGCTATGATGAAAGATTGGATAGGCTGGGGTTGTTTTCCTTGGAACAGAGACCATAAGAGATAGGAGCAGGAGTAGGCCATTCGGCCCCTCGAGCCTGCTCCACCATTTAATGAGAGCATGGCTGATCTGATTTTTACCTCAACTCCACTTTCCCACCTTTTTCCCCATATCCTTTGACTCCCTTGCTGATCAAAAATTTGTCTAACTCAGCCTTGAATGTATTCAATGACTCAGCCTCCACAGCTTTTTAGGGTAAAGAATTCCAAAGATTCACGACCCTCTGGGAGAAGAAATTCCTCCTCATTTCCATCTTAAATGGGCGACCCCTTATTCTGAGACTATGCCCCCTAGTTTTAGATTCCCCCATGAGGGATAACATCCTCTCAGCATCTACCCTATCGAGTCCCCTCAGAATCTTATATGTTTCAATAAGGTCTCCTCTCATTCTTCTAAACTCCAATGAGTATAGACCCAACCTGTTCAATCTTTCCTCATAAGACAACCCTTCCATACCCAGAATCAACCGAGTGAACCTTCTCTGAACTGCCTCCAATGCAAGTATGTCCTTCCTTAAATAAGGGCACCAGTACTTTACGCAGTACTCCAGGTGTGGTCTCACCAGCATCCTGTACAGTTGTAGCATGACTTCCCTGCTTTTATACTCCATCCCCCTAGAAATAAAGGCCAATATTCCGTTTGCCTTCCGGATTACCTGCTGCACCTGTATGCTGACTTTTTGTGTTTCATGTACGAGGACACCCAGATCCCTCTGTACCGCAGCATTTTGTAGTATTTCTCCATTCAAATAATATTTTGCTTTTTTATTTTTCCTCCCAAAGTGGATGACTTCACATTTTCCCACATTATATTCCATCTGCCAAATTTTTGCCCATTCGCTTAACCTGTTAATATCCCTTTGCAGACACTTTGTGTCCTCATCGCAACTTGCTTTTCCACATATCTTTGTATCGTCAGCAAATTTGGCCACAATACACTCTGTTCCTTCATCCAAGTCATTGATATATATTGTAAATAGTTGAGGCCCCAGCACTGAACCCTGCGGCACCCCATTAGTTTCAGATTACCATTTTGAAAATGACCCTTTTATCCCGACTCTTTGTTTTCTGTTAGTTAGCCAATCCTCTATCTATGCCAGTATATTACCCCCAACACCATGAGCTCTTATCTTGTGCAGTAATCTTTTATATGGCACCTTATCGAATGCCTTTTGGAAATCCAAATATACTGCATCCATTGGTTCCCCTTTATCCACTTTACTTCCTCAAAGAACTCTAATAAATTTGTCAGACATGATTTCCCCTTCATAAAACCATGTTGACTCTCCTTGATTGTATTATGAGTCTCCAAATGTCCTGCTACTACTTCCTTAATAATGGATTCCAGCATTTTCCCAATGACAGATGTGAGGCTAACTGGTCTATAGTTACCTGCTTTCTGTCTCACTCCCTTCTTGAATAGGGGTGTTATGTTTGCGGTTTTCCAATCTGCTGGGACCTTTCCAGAATCTAGTGAATTTTGGAAGATTACAACCAATGCACCCTCTATCTCTGTAGCCACTTCCTTTAAGACCCTAGGATGTAAGCCATCAGGTCCAGGGGACTTGTCAGCCTTTAGACCCATTAGTTCACCTAGTACTTCTCTCTAGTGATAGTGATTGTTTTTAGTTCCTCCCTCCCCTTTGCCCCTTGATTTTCTACTATTATTGGTATTGGTAGAGTAGGCAGAGGGGTGATTTGATTGAGGTGTATAAAATTATGAGGGGCCAAGATAGAGTGGATAGGAAGGACCTATTTCCCTTAGCAGAGGGGTCAATAACCAGGCGGTATAGATTTAAAGTAATTGGTAGAAGGATTAGAGCAGAAATTAGGAAAACATTTTTCACCCAGAGGGTGGTGGGGGTCTGGAACTCACTGCCTGAGAAGGCAGAAACCCTCAATTCATTGAAAAAATACCTGGATGTGCACCTGAAGAGCTGTGACCTGCAGGGCTACGGACCAAATGCGGGAAAGTGGGATTAGGCTGGGTGGCTCGTTTCTCAGCCGGCGTGGACACGATGGGCCGAATGGCCTCCTTCTCTGTCGTAAATTTTCTATGATTCTATGATTCTATGGGAAGAGGTACCAAGGAGCCAGCTAATGCTTCATTAACTCCTTTTAACAATGTTTATTATTGCATATTCAAAGAATTTCAGTGTTCCTTCTAAAACTGTTTTGCTGACTAAACCCAAAGTTTTATCTTTAACTTTTGATCCATAAAAGCTTGTATTTGCTGCAGGATAATAAGAACTTAAGAACATAAGAAATAGGAGCAGGAGTAGTCCATAAGGCCCCTCGAGCCTGCTCCACCATTCAATCAGATCATGGCTGATCTTCAACCTCAACTCCACATTCCCGCCCGATCCCCATATCCCTTCATTCCCCTAGAGTCCAGAAATCTATCCATCTCATCCTTGAATATATTCAATGACTGAGCATCCATGGCCCTCTGAATTCCAAAGATTCACAGCCCTCTGAGTGAAGAAATTCCTCCTCATCTCAGTTTTAAATGGCCGACCCTTTATCCTGCGACTATGCCCCCTAGACTCTAGACTCTCCAGCCATGGGAAGCAACCTCTCAGCATCTACCCTGTCAATCCCCCTCATAATTTTATATGTTTTAATGAGATCACCTTTCATTCTTCTAAATTCCAGAGAGTATAGGCCCATTCTACTCAATCTCTCCTCAAAGGACAACCCTCTCATCCCAGGAATCAATCTAGTGATCCTTCGCTGCACCGCCTCTAAGGCAAGTATATCCTTCCTTAAATAAGGAGACCAAACCTGCACTCAGCACTCCAGGTGATGTCTCACCAAAGCCCTGTAAAATTGTAGTAAGTCTTCTTACTTTTATACTCCAACGTCCTTGCAATAAAGGCCAACATTCCATTTGCTTTCCTAATTGCTTGCTGTACCTGCATGCTAACTTTCTGTGTTTCTTGGATGAGGACACTCAAGTTTCTCTGAACACCAACATTTAATAGTTTCTCACCATTTAAAAAATATTCTGTTTTTCTATTCTTCCTACCATTTCCCCACATTATATGTCATCTGCCACCTTCTTGCTCACTCATTTAACCTGTCTATATCCCTTTTCAGGCTCTTTGTGTCCTCCTCTCAGCTTACTTTCCCACCTAGCTTTGTATCCTCAGCAAACTTTGATACATTACACTCGGTCCCCTCATCGAAGTCATTAATATAGATTGTAAATAGCTGAGGCCCAAGCACTGATCCTTGTGGTACCCCACTAGTTACAGTCTGCCAAACGGAAAATGACCAGTTTATCTGTTTCCTGTCCGTTAACCAATCCTCTGTCCATGCTAATATATTATCCCCAACCCCATCAGCTCTTACCCTGTGTAACAACCTTTTGTGTGGCATCTTGTCGAATGCCTCTTGAAAATCCAAATATACTACATCCACTGGTTCCCCTTTATCTAGCCTGCTAGTTACATCTTCTAAAAACGTGAATAAATTTGTCAAACACGATTTCTCTTTCATAAAACCATGCTGTCTCTGCCTAATCATATTATGATTTTCTAAGTGCCCTGTTACCACTTCCTTAATAATGGATTCCAGCATTTTCCCGACGACTGATGTCAGGCTAACTGGCCCGTAGTTCCCTGTTTTCTCTCTCCCTCCTTTCTTGAATAGCTGGGTTACATTTGCTACCTTCCGGTCCCCTGGGACTGTTCTAGAATCTGGGGAATTTTGGAAGATCACAACCAATGCATCCACTATCTCTGCAGCCACCTCTCAGATGTGGGCCATCAGGTCCAGAGGATTTATTGGCTTTTAGTCCCATTAATTTCTTGAGTACTTTTTCTCTAGTGATATTAATTACTTTAAGTTCCTCACTCTCATTTACCCCTTGGTTCCCCACTATTTTTGGTATGCTTTTTGTGTCTTCTACTGTGAAGACAGATACAAAATATTTGTTTAATGCATCTGCCATTTCCTGATTCCGCATTCTAATTTCTCCTGTCTCAGCCTCTAAGGGACCATCGTTTACTTTTGCTACTCTCTTCCTTTTTGCATACTTGTAGAAACTCTTGCAATTCATTTTTATATTTCTTGCTAGTTTACTTTCATATTCTAGTTCTCCCTTTTTATCAATTTTTTGGTTGTCTTTTGTTGGTTTCTAAAACTCTCCCAATCCCCAGGCTTATTACTCTTCTTGGCAGCATTATAGGCCTCTTCTTTCAACCTAATACTCTCCTTAACTTCTTTAGTTAGCCACGGGTGGATCACTTTTCCCATGGAGTTTTTATTTCTCAATGGAATGTATATTTGTTGAGAATATTGAACTGTTTCTTTAAATGTTTGCCATTGCTTTTCAACCCTTTAAATTGGTTTCCCAATCTGCCTTTGATAACTCGCCCCTCATACCTATATAACTGGCTTTATGTAAGTTTAAAACTCTAGTTTCTGACTTAAGTACATCACTCTCAAACTCAATGTGAAGTGCAAACTCAAATAATGTAAAACCTAAAAATGTAGTAGAGCCACTAACCCAGCAGCATCGTTTCACCGAGTTTCCCCATGCATGCTGTAGCCATGTTAAGACCACCTACATAAATCATTTGCCCGCCCCACCCTCGCTCACTATTTCATTAATCAAAATAACCGCCACTACATTTACTGGAAAACCACATATTGGAAGAGTTCAACAAGGTATTGGTTTGAAACAAAAGGGATACTGGGGCTCTGTGCTATCAACAGCACATCACCGTCCATCAGCTAACACCCAGGCGCCTCACCGAGTAGCTCTATACTGCATCACCTAACCCCATCTGAGGCTCCTCCCGCACCATTTGCCAAGTCAGATGTTTCGAAAGAAAAATTGCCTTTCGCACTTCATCTTGCTACAAGTCACTTATTTAGAAGTGCCTTTATCCTAACTCGCACCAACTCCCATTCCCCCAACACCCCTGTGCTCGCCGACCGACATTGGCTCCCAGTCCAGCAATGCCTCAAATTTAAAATTATCATCCTTGTGTTCAAATCGCTCCATGGCCTCGCTCCTCCCTATCTCTGTAACTTCCTCCAGCCCTACAACCCTCCGAGATCTCTGCGCTCCTCCAATTCTGGTCTCTTGTGCATCCCTGATTTTCTTCACTCCACCATTGGCGGTCATGCCTTCTGCTGCCTGGGCCCTAAGCTCTGGAATTCCCTCCCTAAACCTCTCCTCCTTTAAGATGCTCCTTAAAATCTACCTCTTTGACCAAGTTTTTGGTCACCTGTCCTAATATCTCCTTATATGGCTCCGTGCCAAATTTTTTTTGATTATGGTCCTGAGAAGCACTTTGGGACATTTTACTATGTTAAAGGCGCTATATAAATACAATTTGTTGTTGTTGCCACTGAATTAAGTCTAAAGGTATCAATTTGATGTAAAGTGGCAATATTGCACAACCAGCTGTAAGAAAGCTGGGGTTCAGTATCGCCACAAATATATGCTAAGGAACTGAGCAAACCCTTGCTTAACTCCTCCAGAGGAACAGTCTGGGCGTTTTCCTCCCAGCATGGGTCTAGGAGTGAGTAATGCCTGAGTCAGCTCGCAAACTGCCCTTTCATTAACCAGTTTGGATTGAAATGAATTGATTTTTACCAAGCCTCGATTAGACCGCCCTCAAGCTAATGCGTGAATTAACTAACTCTTTCTTGGCGCGTCACCAAGAAAGAAGTCAGACCACAAGTCATGCTCTAACAATTATTTATTGACTACTCAGTGGCAACTTAAAGTTAAACATTGGGTACACAAGCACTGAATAGATATGAATAGATGTATTCAGGGTCACCTAGCAGTTTGAATAGCAAATTATTAATGGACAGAGTCACGTAGCAATTGAGTAACGGAGGTTACACGGGCAATTCAGCGTATCACTGTAAATCAGTGTTAACAGATGCTGAGTATTAATTATAGCAGCAATCAGACAATGAGATTATTACAATAGGTGAGATTAATTTAGGGTTAAATCCCTGCTTTGGTGACAAGTTAACAACATTAGATAGTCCATCTATCAGATAGCTCAGGGTCTATGTGCTTTATTAGCAATTTTCCAGAGCTTATACAACCGTATCCTTATGAGCGCCATGGCTGAGTCGATCTCCGTCCTTCCCTGGGACACAATGTTAGCTTCTGACATGCGAGTCATTAAACCCCTTTGGGGCAGGGTTATTTGTTCCACTTGGATCTTCCTTTCTGGTTGAACCCACCTCATACCTGAGCTGGCTTCACTCTCACTTTTCCTGGCCTCAGATACTTGTACAGTTAATTGACAGACTTATCTCTGTCTGTAAATGGCCAGTGTAACTATATTAAACTTTAAACCTCTGACTATATGTCCTTACATGCCCAGAAGACAAAGAAATCCTGCTTGTAAATACCGAGAAAAGCCAAGATGTTCTAAGATAATGTAACAAAGAGAAGCTACCTTTGCTACTCTACTGTCAACTTTTGCTGTTACAACCTCTACCGACTATTACTGGAGGGGTGCAAGGCCTTCTATTTTGATATCTTAATTTCAAAGAGAAGCTTCTTACATTCAATTAACCAATCAGAGTGACACATGTGCTCGAAGGACTTGTCCCTTTTCCTGCCAATCGTCCCTGGTATTTGTGGAGTTCCTGTGATTATCACTGATCTGTTGGGGCACGGCCTTGGCCAAGGACAGACTTCCTGTCTGTGGTCTATGGGCTCTCTACCCATCCATCTTGCATTTCACAAAGGTTTGTTCCATCCAATGGGGAGATGAGACACCTTTATCCTACCAAAGTGCTTTTTAGATGGAGAACAGCAGTAAGCTTGTACTAGAAATTCAGTAGACCCAGTAACCCAGTATCTTTTCATCTAGTTTCCCTCTGAATGCTGTGTCCATGTTACAACCAGCTACAGATACCCTTAGCACTGCACCCACCCCCCTCCCCCCACAACCCCCGCCTCGCTCACAAGCTTTTGCAGTAAGGAATGTCTTGTTCATATTCAGACCTTTCTGAAGTCATTACTTAGGATCTTTTATGGCTTAGTTAGTTTATGCTTTTCGTTTAGATGTTTTTTATGGCTTAAATATCTGGGAACTTCCATGGCTAAAAGCCTTGGTGCTGGTTTGAATTAGCCTGCTTCCAGCCATTTCCCAGCATTCAGTTCCACAGCTGAACTCCAT
The DNA here is from genome assembly GCF_035084215.1 of Heptranchias perlo. NCBI lineage: Eukaryota > Metazoa > Chordata > Chondrichthyes > Hexanchiformes > Hexanchidae > Heptranchias > Heptranchias perlo. The sequence goes on along the minus strand of NC_090337.1, from coordinate 70,501,550 downwards.
TTTGTGGGCAGGTTTTAAGCTGGGGCACATTTCAGACAGTTTACAAGGCAAATGGTGTTTAATTTAGATAGATGTAGCGTCATGTATGTTGGTAGGGCCAACACAGAATACATATATTATTTGCAGGGAACAATACTGAAAGAGATTGAGAGAGAAAAATATCTTGGTGTTATTGTGCACAGATCACTGAAGGTTCATGACTAATGTAGAGAAACTGTAGCTAACAGGGTTAGCAGTACAGGTTGTATTAATAGAACCATTCAGTATAAATCAAAGGATACCATTTTGACAGGATCGCTGGTCTGACCGTATCTAGAGTACTGAGCCCAGTTTTGGTCCCTCCACATGGTGGGTGATAGACCGGCCTTGGAAAAGGTCCTGAGGAGGGCTACAAGAATGATTCCTCGTTTTAAGAACCTCAACTACTCAGATAGGCTCAAGGACCTTGGTCTATTTACTTTAAAGCAGCGTGGAGGTTAATTGATGGAGGGCTATAAAATGATTAAAGGGCTGGATAGTGTCCCTGTTGATAGATTATTCCAGTTTAACAGGTTGAAGAGGACCCAGGGACATGAGTTTAAACTATGGGAGAGTAGGAATAGACTGGATGTTGGGCGATTCTTCTTTTCCCAGAGAGTAGTGAGCCCCTGGAATACATTGCCGGCTGGTGTGTTGGGTGCTGACTCTCTGCCTTCAAGAGGGAGCTGGACTGGTTCCTGACTGGGGCAGTGATTGCATCATATAGAAGTGATGTGCATCAATTAACCTCCACGCTGCTTTAAAGTAAATAGACCAAGGTCCTTGAGCCTATCTGAGTAGTTGAGGTTCTTAAAACGAGGAATCATTCTTGTAGCCCTCCTCAGGACCTTTTCCAAACATTTGCCTGAGGAAGGAGAAAATCTCCGAAAGCTTGTGAATTTAAAATAAAATTGCTGGACTATAACTTGGTGTTGTAAAATTGTTTACAATCATATAGAAGGTTAGTGTCTTTATAGATAACACTCGGTCCATGTGATCTCCTGGACTGGTTTCGATTGCCTGAGGGGTCGGAGAGGAATTTTCCAGAGTATTTCTTCCCTTATTGGCCCTGGGTATTTTCTCTAGGTTTATGCCTCTCCCAGGAGATTACATGGCTGCGGGAGTGGGGGAAAGGTGGGGGTCAAGGGAGTAGCATTTAATCATGATGCTCCTGCCATCATGATATTGGGGCTTCTTTCCTGCCCGTCAATTTTGTATGTTTGTATTATCCCTACAAGTCTTGAAGGCACCTTTCTGGTAATCTATGGGGCATTTGTCCTACTGCACATACCAGCTCCTGGACCAGGCCTTACAATCAATATCAATCAGTTCTTTCTTTCTCAGTAAAGCACCATTTTCCAGCAGTGTATCCCACTCATAACTAATGGTCAAATATAAGCAAGACTTCAAAATGGCTTTATGTTAATAGGCTTTCTGATGTGTTTTGGAGTATTCTGGTGTAACTAATTATCCAGATTCATCAACAATCATTGGCAACAATTCTTTTGAGATCTACAAAAATATTTTAGTGTAACTTTGACAGAGTTCAGAGGGGCATCGCTCAACACCTCCCTCCCCTACAACCTCTCGAATCGAAAACATGCAAATTAGAAAGATGTATTTCTGAAAATAACATTTTGGGATAGAGTATCTGAGTAATTTGAGACATGACATGTGGTGAGTGTAACAGGCTCGGGAGGAACAGGTGATTTTGGACCTATGGTTCCCAAAGCTCTACACCACCGAGAGTTTTTCTCATGTCTGAGTCTGTTTTAGACTAATTATCAGAGATTGATTGCTTAGATTAGTCAACAACTCCATTATCGTTGAATCATGTGACTACCAGGATGGTAGAAGGCGAACTAGATGGACTGTGGACTTTTCTTGTCCATCAATTCCTATGTTCCAATGAGAACAAGAGCAGCAATGGCATGGGAACACCGATATGAAAGCGGCAGGTTCATCAACACACAGGGACTTTCAAGTTCCCCTCCAAGTCAGTACGGGTACGGTGGCATAGTTACGGTAGTTACTGGATTCGTAATTTAGAGGCCTGGACTAATAAATCCAGCGTCATAAGTTCAAATCCCACCACAGCACTGGGGAATTTAAATTCAATTAATTAAATAAAATTTGGAATAAAAAAGAACTAGTGTCAGTAATAGTGGCATGTAACTACTGGGTTTTGGTAAAAACCCATCTGCCGTCCTTACCCGGTCTGGCCTATATGTGACACCAGACCCACAGCAATGTGGTTGATCCTTAATCGCCCTCTGAAATGGCCGAGCAAGCGACTCAGTTGTACAATCTCGCTACAGAAAGTCACAATAAGAATAAAACCAGACAGAACACTACGTACCGGACACAGCAAAAGCAAACCAAGCCCAGTCAACCCCACAAGGTCCTCCTCACGAACATCTGGGGACTTGTGCCAAAATTGGGAGAGCCATCCCACAGACTAGTCAAACAATAGCCTGACATAGCCGTACTCACAGAATCATACCTTTCAGCCAACGTCCCAGACTCTTCCATCACCAGATGAAAAACCTATTTGACCTCGTCCTCACCAATCTACCTGTCGCAGATGCATCTGTCAATGAGAGTATTCGTAGGAGTGACCCCCGCACAGTCCTCGTGAAGACGAAGTCCCATCTTCACACTGAGGACACCAACCAACGTGTTGTGTGGCATTACCACTGTGCTAAATGGGATGGATTCAGAACAGATCTAGCAGCTCATAACTGGGTATCCATGAGGTGCTGTGGGCCATCAGCAGCAGCAGAATTGTATTCCAGCACAATCTGTAACCTCAGGGCCCAGCATATTTCTCACTCTACCATTGCCAACAAACCAGGGGATCAATCCTGGTTCAATGAGGAGTGTAGAAGAGCATGCCAGGAGCAGCACCAGGCGTACTTAAAAATGGAGTGCCAACCTGATGAAGCTACAACACAGGACTACATGCATGCTAAACAGTGGAAGCAACATGCTATAGACAGAGCTAAGTGATTCCACAACCAACGGACCAGGTCAAAGCTCTGCAGCCCTGCCACATCCAGTTATGAATGGTGGTGGACAATTAAACAACTAACGGGAGGAGGAGGCTCCATGAACATCCCCATCCTCAATGATGGCAGAGTCCAGCACGTGAGTGCAAAAGACAAGGCTGAAGCGTTTGCAACCATCTTCAGCCAGAAGTGCTGAGTGGATGATCCATCTCAGCCTCCTCCCGATATCCCCACCATCACAGTTGCCAGTCTTCGGCCAATTCAATTCACTTCACATGATATCAAGAAACGGCTGAGTGCACTGGATACAGCAAAGGCTATGGGCCCCGACAACATCCCAGCTGTAGTGCTGAAGATTTGTGCTACAGAACTAGCCGCGCCTCTAGCCAAGCTGTTCCAGTACAGCTACAACACTGGCATCTACCCGACAATGTGGAAAATTGCCCAGGTATGTCCTGTCCACAAAAAGCAGGACAAATCCAATCCAGCCAATTACTGCCCCATTAGTCTACTCTCAATTGTCAGCAAAGTGATGGAAGGTGTCGTCGACAGTGCTATCAAACGGCACTTACTCACCAATAACCTGCTCGCCGATGCTCAGTTTGGGTTCCGCCAGGACCACTCGGCTCCAGACCTCATTATAGCCTTGGTCCAAACATGGACAAAAGAGCTGAATTCCAGAGGTGAAGTGAGAGTGACTGCCCTTGACATCAAGGCAGCATTTGACCGAGTGTGGCACCAAGGAGCCCGAGTAAAATTGAAGTCAATGGGAATCAGGGGGAAAACTCTCCAGTGGCTGGAGTCATACCTAGCACAAAGGAAGATGGTAGTGGTTGTTGGAGGCCAATCATCTCAGCCCCAGGACATTGCGTCAGGAGTTCCTCAGGGCAGTGTCCTAGGCCCAACCATCTTCAGCTGCTTCATCAATGACCTTCCCTCCATCATAAGGTCAGAAATGGGGATGTTTGCTGATGATTGCACAGTGTTCAGTTACATTTGCAATCCCTCAGATAATGAAGCAGTCCGTTTTTCTCATGCAGTAAGACCTGGATAACATCCAGGCTTGGGCTGATAAGTGGCAAGTAACATTCGCGCCAGACAAGTACCAGGCAATGACCATCTCCAACAAGAGAGAATCTAACCACCTCCCCTTGACATTCAATGGCATTACCATCGCCAAATCCCCCACCATCAACATCCTGAGGGTCACCATTGACCAAAAACTTCACTGGACCAGCCATATAAATACTGTGGCTACAAGAGCAGGTCAGAGGCTGGGTATTCTATGGCAAATGACTCACTACCTGACTCCCCAAAGCCTTTCCACCATGTACAAGGCACAAGTCAGGAGTGTGATGGAATACTCTCCACTTGCCTGGATGAGTGCAGCTCCAACAACACACAAGAAGCTCAACACCATCCAGGACAAAGCAGCCCGCTTGATTGGCACCCCATCCACCACCCGAAACATTCACTCCCTTCACCACTGGCATACCGTGGCTGCCATTTGTACCATCCACAGGATGCAGTGCAGCAACTCGCCAAGGCTTCTTTGACAGCACCTCCCAAACCCGTGACCTCTACCACCTAGAAAGTCAAGGGTAGCAGGTACACGGGAACAACACCTTCTGCATGTTGCCCTCCAAGTCACACACTATCTCGATTTGGAAATATATCGCCGTTCCTTCATCGTCGCTGGGTCAAAATCCTGGAACTCCCTACCTGACAGCACTGTGGGAGAACCTTCACCACACGGACTGCAGCGGTTCAAGAAGGCGGCTCACCACCACCTTCTCAAGGGCAATTAGGGATGGGGCAATAAATGCCGGCCTCGCCAGCGATGCCCACATCCCATGAACGAATTTTTTAAAAGTCACACACCCATCCTGACTTTGTCATATATAGCCATTCCTTCATTTTCACTGGATCAGAATCCTGAAATTCCTTACCTAACACCATTAAGGTAGCAGTATCAGCATATGATCTGTAGCAGTTCATGAAAAGGCTCAAAACCATCTTCTCAGGGATACTAGGGATGGGCTATCAATGCGGCTTTGCCAGCGATGCCCATATCCTGAGAACAAATAAAAAAATGCCTGTTACACTGGAATTACAGTGGAATGTCCATTACCATCATTCCCCTTCTCCATCCCCAATTTGCCCCAACTCTTGACTATTGGAAGTTGTAGATATATTTGGTCTTGAACCTGAACAGAGCTTCTGACCCCAAAACCTCTCCATCACCAAGACTGCCCACTTCCACCTCCGTAACATCGCCCGTCTCCGTCCCTGCCTCAGCTCATCTGCTGCTAAAACACTCATCCGTGCCTTTGGTACCTCTAGACTCAACTATTCCAAGATGTGGAGATGCCGGTGATGGACTGGGGTTGACAATTGTAAACAATTTTACAACACCAAGTTATAGTCCAACGATTTTATTTGAAATTTACAAGCTTTCGGAGGCTTCCTCCTTCCTCAGGTAAATGTCAGGAACTCCTCGAAGCCGACGCATTTATAAATCACAGAACAATACATGGTGATTACAGACAGTCTTTGCAACTGCCTGTTGCCAAGGCAATCACCGTGTTCAGACAGACAGGTGTTACCTGCCGAACCCCCGAATATACAGTCAACAAAAATAAAACAAACAGAAAAAAGAGAGAGAGAGAGAGAGGCAGAAACATCCGGAAGGCAGAGAAAGCCAGCAAATGACCCGTTATATTAAAAACAGATAGCTTTTGTTCGCTGGTGGGCTTACGTGTGGCGTGACATGAACCCAAGATCCCGGTTGAGGCCGTCCTCATGGGTGCAGAACTTGGCTATCAATTTCTGCTCGACGATTTTGCGTTGTCGTGTGTCTCGAAGGCCGCCTTGGAGTACGCTTACCCGAAGGTCGGTGGCTGAATGTCCCATGCACCTGTTGGGTGGTGTCCTCGTGTGATGGTGGTATCTGTGTCAATGATCTGGCATGTCTTGCAGAGGTTACCGTGGCAGGGTTGTGTGGTGTCGTGGAAGCTGTTCTCCTGAAAGCTGGGTAATTTGCTGCGAACGATGGTCTGTTTGAGGTTGGGTGGCTGTTTGAAGGCGAGTAGTGGAGGTGTGGGGATGGCCATAGCGAGGTGTTCGTCATCATTGATGACATGTTGAAGGCTGCGGAGAACATGGCGTAGTTTTTCCGCTCCGGGGAAGTACTGGACGACGAAGGGTACTCAACAGGTACATGGTTCATACTCCTGTGACTCGGCCAACGTTGTCTACCTCATACGTTGCAGGAAAGGATGCCCCAGAGCATGGTACATTGGCGAGACCATGCAGACGCTGCGACAACGGATGAACGGACACCGCGCAACAATTGCCAGACAGGAGGGTTCCCTCCCAGTCGGGGAACACTTCAGCAGTCAGGGACATTCAGCCACCAACCTTCGGGTAAGCGTACTCCAAGGCGGCCTTCGAGACACACGACAACGCAAAATCGTCGAGCAGAAATTGATAGCCAAGTTCTGCACCCATGAGGACGGCCTCAACCAGGATCTTGGGTTCATGTCACGCTACACGTAACCCCACCAGCGAATAAAAGCTATCTATTTTTAATATAACGGGTCATTTGCTGGCTTTCTCTGCCTTCCGGATGTTTCTGCCTCTCTCGCTCCGTTTTTTTTTCTGTTTTGTTTTTTTTTGTTGACTGTATATTCGGGGTTTCTGCAGGTAACACCTCTCTGTCTGAACACGGTGATTGCCTTGGCAACAGGCAGTTGCAAAGACTATCTGTAATCACCATGTATTGTTCTGTGATTTATAAATGCGTAGGCTTCGAGGAGTTCCTGACATTTACCTGAGGAAGGAGGAAGCCTCCGAAAGCTTGTAAATTTCAAATAAAATTGTTGGACTATAACTTGGTGTTGTAAAATTGTTTACAATTGTCAACTATTCCAAAGCTTTTCTGGCCGGCCTCCCATTATGCACCCTCCATAAACCTGAGCTGATCCAAAATTCTGCTGCCCGTATACAAACTTGCATTAATTCCCATTCACCCATCACTGCTGTGCTCTCTGATCGACATTGGCTTCCGGTCAGGAAACGCCTCGATTTTAAAATTCTCATCATTGTTTTCAAATCCATCCCTGACCTCACCTCTCCCTATCTCTGTAACCTGCTCCAGCCATACAACCCTCTGAGATTTCGGCGCTTCTCCAAATCTGGCCTCGTGCGCATCCCCAATTTCCTTCGCCCCGCCATTGGCGGCCGTGCCTTCAGCTTCCTAGATCCTAAGCTCTGGAATTCCCTCCCGAAACCTCTTCGCCTCTTTACTTCTCCCTCCTCCTTTAAGATGCTCCTTAAAACCTACCTCTTTGGCCAAGCTTTTGGTCACCTTATATGACTCGGTGTCAAAATTTTGATAATGTTTCTGTGAAGCGTCTTGGGACACTTTAGTAAGTTGAAGGTGCTACATAAATGCAAGTTTTTATTTTAGTTGATGTGCCTACAGTACAGAATTAACCCAGCCATGAGAATGAAGACAAATGCCATACGCCTTCATCGTCGCTGGGTCAAAATCCTGGAACTCCCTATCTAACAGCACTGTGGGAGAACCTTCACCACACGGACTGCAGCGGTTCAAGAAGGCGGCTCACCACCACCTTCTCAAGGGCAATTAGGGATGGGCAATAAATGCCGGCCTCGCCAGCGACGCCCACATCCCATGAACGAATATAAAAAAAGGAGAGATTTTGCAGAGGTTAGATTTTGAAGAACGCAGGAATGTCAGTGACCATTTTTTATTAGTGGAGAGTGAATTATATATCTTACACCCAAGAGGGAAGACGGCTTATCATCTGTTCCCCAGTCTCTGTCAGTGAAACGTACATTTGGGCACTAGGTAGATTGTGTCCAACGGTGTCTTTCCTTCCTTCCTTTTCAGTAAGTGTCAACTGTCCATTCAATACCTCCCCGGGTAACGCACTTGAGAGATTGGGAACTTACTGATTTGGGCGTTGCCTCTGTAGTCTGGTGTCTCACCACTGCTTGACACACTTGTATTAATGGTGCCATGCACCCATCCCAGCATGTCCATGGCACTGTTAGTAAAAAAGTAAATGATAAGAGCAACAGAAAATAATCATTATTTAATAACACACGCAGAATTCAGTTGAGCTTTTGTGGCCTGGAAGTTAAGAAGGAGGTGCTGCTGTACCAGGCAGTGAGTTTGGTTGGGATAATTAAGGTATTGAAAGTTGATGAATGATGGGATTAAATTTTCAGGATGATCAAATTATCCAGAGACAAATGGACCATTTGGATGAAAAATGGGGGGAACAAAGGGCATGTTTCCAAAGCTGCTCTGAAAGCTCCTTTGTTTGCACTATAACTGTCCGTGGGCTCCTTCTGTGCCATAGCCTTCTGAATCCTTTTACCAGAAAAATCCTTACGTTTCAGGGCAGGCTGGGTATGGCCAACTCTTCTTTGAGGTGGTGACTAATGAATGTCACAAGAGATCCGTCAATGCCCAGCCATTTTTGAAAACTGTGCAAAAGGCCTATTGTTCACAGTCTGTATCCGGAGAAACCAGTTTACTTTGTCTCTGCCTCTCCAATATGGGTGCACACACACACAGAACATTTCAAACAAGTATCACTGCTGGTTCATATATGTTTATGTTGAATGACGGGTTTAGGACAATTTCTTTTGTTTGTGTTCAGTAGCAGACCTGAACATTTACATCTGTAAACATTTGAAGAATCGATTTTTTTTCTCTTTTCTGTGGCTTGCATCCCATAGTTTCGGTGCAGCATACACCAAGTGACTGAAGCTTTGATCCCAGGGCTGTCAGAGTCACCTTAAGGGCACAGGAGAGCAGTTCTGTGTGACGTTCACTTTGATCCTCCCATCCCTGTCTGTGTGGAAGGCCCCAGTGCCTATTGGTCCTTCCCCATGGGAAAGTCCTGATCTCAGTATTATTGGCCTAAAAATTCAATGGCGGCACATCCATTTTACACCCAAACATCCAATATGGTGGGTGGGGCACTCTTTGAGAGCAGGAAGTGAATTGCCCGCCATACAGGTGAAGGCTGAAAATGAGGCGTTCAGGGCGTGCGTCGGAGACAGGCCGAATGCCTGTTTGATGCCCACTTTGGAAAATTGGGTTGTCCTGAATGCAGCCAGCACCGGGCCTGCTGTATTCAGGAAAACCAAGTCTGCCTCAGGCCTAACCAGCAGACATTAAAGGGAGGCCGCCACCAGGAAAGTAAGTTTTTAAAAATTATTTACCTGAATGTGGAGCCGGGAGGTGCAGGAGATAAAGCGGAGAACTGAGAGTATAAAGAGAGAGAGAGCGGGGACCCAGAGTAGAAAGAGATGGGGAGCGGAGACCCAGAGTACAAAGAGATGGGGAGCGGAGACCCAGAGTACAAAGAGAGTGAGAGCAGAGACCGAGAGTATAAAGAGAGGGAGAGCAGAGACCGAGAGTACAAAGAGATTGAGAGCAGAGACCCAGAGTATAAAGAGAGAGAGAGCAGAGACCGAGAGTATAAAGAGAGAGAGAGCAGTGACCCAGAGTATAAAGAGAGGGAGAGCGGAGACCGAGAGTACAAAGAGATTGAGAGCAGAGACCCAGAGTATAAAGAGAGGGAGAGCGGAGACCCAGAGTATTAAGAGAGTGAGAGCAGAGACCCAGAGTATAAAGAGAGGGAGAGCGGAGACCCAGAGTATAAAGAGAGGGAGAGCGGAGACCCAGAGTATAAAGAGAGTCAGAGCAGAGACCGAGAGTATAAAGAGAGAGCGAGCGGAGACCCAGAGTATAAAGAGAGGGAGAGCAGAGACCCAGAGTATAAAGAGAGGGAGAGCAGAGACCCAGAGTATAAGGAGAGGGAGAGCGGAGACCGAGAGTATAAAGAGAGGGTGAGATGAGACCGAGAGTATAAAGAGAGAGAGAGAGAGCGGAGACCCAGAGTATAAAGAGAGGGAGAGCAGAGACCCAGAGTATAAGGAGAGGGAGAGCGGAGACCGAGAGTAGAAAGAGAGGGAGAGCGGAGACCCAGAGTATAAAGAGAGGGAGAGCGGAGACCCAGAGTATAAAGAGAGGGAGAGCGGAGACCCAGAGTATAAAGAGAGAGAGAGCGGAGACCCAGAGTATATAGAGAGGGAGAGCGGAGACCCAGAGTGTAAAGAGAGGGTGAGCGGAGACCGAGTGTATAAAGAGAGTGAGAGCAGAGACCCAGAGTATAAAGAGAGAGAGAGCAGAGACCCAGAGTATAAAGAGAGAGAGAGCGGAGACCCAGAGTATAAAGAGAGAGAGAGCGGAGACCGAGAGTATAAAGAGAGAGAGAGCGGAGACCCAGAGTATAAAGAGAGAGAGAGCAGAGACCCAGAGTATAAAGAGAGGGAGAGCGGAGACCCAGAGTATAAAGAGAGTGAGAGCGGAGACCCAGAGTATAAAGAGAGGGAGAGCCGAGACCCAGAGTATAAAGAGGGAGAGCCGAGACCCAGAGTATAAAGAGAGTGAGAGCGGTGACCCACTGACTAACATTGACTCCCGGTCCAGCAACACCTTAATTTTAAAACTCTCATCCTTGTTTTCAAATCACTTCATGACCTCACCCCTCTTTCTCTCTGTAACCTCCTCCAGCCCTACAACCCTCCGAGATTTCTGCGCCTCCGTTATTTTCTTTGTTCCACCATTAGTGGCCGTGCCTTTAGCTGACTTGACCCTAATCTCTGGAATTCACTCTCTAAACCTCTCCGCCTCTCTCCCTCTCTCTCCTCCTTTAAGGTGCTACTTGGAAACCTACCTCTTTGCTCAAGCTTTTGATCACCTGTCCTAATATTTTTTTTTATATTCATCCATGGGATGTGGGCGTCGCTGGCGAGGCCAGCATTTATTGCCCATCCCTAATTGCCCTTGAGAAGGTGGTGGTGAGCCGCCTTCTTGAACCGCTGCAGTCCGTGTGGTGAAGGTTCTCCCACAGTGCTGTTAGGAAGGGAGTTCCAGGATTTTGACCCAGCGACAATGAAGGAACGGCGATATATTTCCAAGTCGGGATGGTGTGTGACTTGGAGGGGAACGTGCAGGTGGTGGTGTTCCCATGTGCCTGCTGACCTTGTCCTTCTAGGTGGTAGAGGTCGCGGGTTTGGGAGGTGCTGTCGAAGAAGTCTTGGCGAGTTGCTGCAGTGCATCCTGTGGATGGTACACACTGCAGCCACGGTGCGCTGGTGGTGAAGGGAGTGAATGTTTAGGGTGGTGGAAGGGGTGCCAATCAAGTGGGCTGCTTTGTCCTGGATGGTGTCGAGCTTCTTGAGTGTTGTTGGAGCTGCACTCATCCAGGCAAGTGGAGAGTATTCCATCACACTCCTGACTTGTGCCTTGTAGATGGTCGAAAGGCTTTGGGGAGTCAGGAGGTGAGTCACTCACCGCAGAATACCCAGCCTCTGACCTGCTATTGTAGCCACAGTATTTATATGGCTGGTCCAGTTAAGTTTCTGGTCAATGTTGATGGTGGGGGATTCGGCGATGGTAATGCAGTTGATTGTCAAGGAGGGGTGGTTAGACTCTCTCTTGTTGGAGGTGGTCATTGCCTGGCACTTGTCTGGCACGAATGTTACTTGCCACTTATCAGCACAATCCTGGATGTTGTCCAAGTCTTGCTGCATGCAGGCTCGGACTGCTTCATTGTTTATCTCCTTATGTGGCTCAGTATTAAATTTTGTTTGATAATCGCTCCTGTGAAATGGCTTGGGATGTTTTACTGCACTAATGGTGCTATATAAATGCAAGTTTTTGTTGTTGAGTGTGTTCACGAGTGTGTGTATGTTCAGTAACATCGACGAGTATATTCATCCGTATGCGTGTGTTCAGGAATGTCTCCCAGTGTGTTCAGCCATATTTGTGCATTCAGAAGTATCTGTGTTCAGGAGTATCTGTGTGATCAGGAGTATCTCTGTTCAGGAGCATATGTGTTCAGGAGTCTCTGTGAGTGTGTTCAGGAGTGTCTGCGAATTTGTTCAGAAGTATCTGTGTTCAGGAGTGCCTGTGAGTGTGTTCGGGATTGTCTGTGTTCAGGAGTGTCTGTGTGATCAGGAGTCTCTGTGAGTGTGTTCAGGAGTATCTGTGATCAGGCGTATCTGTGTTCGGGATTGTCTGTGTTCAGGCGCATCTGTGATCAGAAGTATCTGTGTTCAGGAGTATCTGTGTTCAGGAGTATCTGTGTTCAGGAGTATCTGTGTTCAGGAGTATCTGTGTTCAGGAGTATCTGTGATCTGGAGTATCTGTGTTCAGGATTATTTTTGTTCAGGAGTATCTGTGAACAGGATTATCTGTGTTCAGGAATATTTGTGTTCAGAATTGTCTGTGTTCATGAGTGTCTGTGTTCACGGTTGTCTGTGTCAGGCGTATCTGTGCTCATGAGTGTCTGTGTTCAGGAGTATCTTTGTTCAGGACTATCTTTGTTCAGGAGTATCTGTGTTCAGGAGTATCTGTGATCAGAATTGTCTGTGTTCAGTAGTATATTTGTTCAGGAGTATCTGTGATCAGGAGTATCTGTGTTCAGGATTGTCTGTGTTCAGGATTGTCCGTGTTCAGTAGCATCTGTGTTCAGGAGTATCTGTGTGCAGGATTGTCTGTGTTCAGGAGTATTTGTGTTCAGGGTTGTCTATGTTCAGGAGTATCTGTGTTCAGGAGTATCTGTGATCAGGAGTATCTGTGTGCAGGATTGTCTGTGTTCAGGAGTATCTGTGTTCAGGAGTATCTGTGATCAATAGTATCTGTGTGCAGGATTGTCTGTGTTCAGGAGTATCTGTGTTCAGGAGTATCTGTGTTCTGGAGTATCTGTGTTCGGGATTGACTGTGTTCAGGAGTATCTGTGTTCAGGATAGTCTGTGTTCAGGAGTATCTGTGATCAGGAGTATCTGTGTTCAGGAGTATCTGTGTTCAGGAGTATCTGTGTTCTGGAGTATCTGTGTTCTGGATTGTCTGTGATCAGGAGTATCTGTGTTCAGTAGTATCTGTGTTCAGTAGTATCTGTGTTCAGGATTGTCTGTGATCAGGAGTATCTGTGTTCAGTAGTATCTGTGTTCAGTAGTATCTGTGTTCGGGATTGTCTGTGATCAGGAGTATCTGTGCTCAGTAGTATCTGTGTTCGGGATTTTCTGTGTTCAGGAGTATCTGTGTTCAGGAGTATCTGTGTTCAGGATTGTCTGTGATCAGGAGTATCTGTGCTCAGTAGTATCTGTGTTCGGGATTTTCTGTGTTCAGGAGTATCTGTGTTCAGGAGTATCTGTGTTCAGGATTGTCTGTGATCAGGAGTATCTGTGTTCAGTAGTATCTGTGTTCGGGATTGTCTGTGATCAGGAGTATCTGTGTTCAGTAGTATCTGTGTTCGGGATTGTCTGTGATCAGGAGTATCTGTGTTCAGCAGTATCTGTGTTCGGGATTGTCTGTGATCAGGAGTATCTGGGTTCAGGATTTTCTGTGTTCAGGAGTATCTGTGTTCAGGAGTATCTGTGTTCGGGATTGTCTGTGATCAGGAGTATCTGTGTTCAGGAGTATCTGTGTTCGGGATTGTCTGTGATCAGGAGTATCTGTGTTCAGGAGTATCTGTGTTCAGGATTGTCTGGGTTCAGGATTTTCTGTGTTCAGGAGTATCTGTGTTCAGGAGTATCTGTGTTCAGGATTTTCTGTGTTCAGGATTTTCTGTGTTCAGGAGTATCTGTGTTCAGGAGTATCTGTGTTCAAGATTGTCTGTGTTCAGTATTGTCTGTGTTCAGTATTGTCTGTGTTCAGGATTGTTTTTGTTCTGGAGTATCTGTGATAAGGAGTATCTTTGTTCAGGAGTATCTGTGTTCAGGAGTATCTGTGATCAGGAGTAACTGTGTTCAGGAGTACCTTTGTTCAGGAATATCTGTGTTCAGGATTGTCTGTGTTCAGTATTGTCTGTGTTCAGTATTGTCTGTGTTCAGGATTGTTTTTGTTCTGGAGTATCTGTGATAAGGAGTATCTTTGTTCAGGAGTATCTGTGTTCAGGAGTATCTGTGTTCAGGATTTTCTGTGTTCAGGATTTTCTGTGTTCAGGAGTATCTGTGTTCAGGAGTATCTGTGATCGGGAGTATCTGTGTTCAGGAGTATCTGTGTTCAGGAGTGTCTTTGATCAGGAGTATCTGTGTTCAGGAGTATCTGTGTTCGGGATTGTCTGTGATCAGGAGTATCTGTGTTCAGGAGTATCTGTGTTCAGGATTGTCTGGGTTCAGGATTTTCTGTGTTCAGGAGTATCTGTGTTCAGGAGTATCTGTGTTCAGGATTTTCTGTGTTCAGGATTTTCTGTGTTCAGGAGTATCTGTGTTCAGGAGTATCTGTGATCAGGAGTATCTGTGTTCAGGAGTATCTGTGTTCAGGAGTATCTGTGTTCAGGAGTATCTGTGTTCAAGATTGTCTGTGTTCAGTATTGTCTGTGTTCAGTATTGTCTGTGTTCAGGATTGTTTTTGTTCTGGAGTATCTGTGATAAGGAGTATCTTTGTTCAGGAGTATCTGTGTTCAGGAGTATCTGTGATCAGGAGTAACTGTGTTCAGGAGTACCTTTGTTCAGGAATATCTGTGTTCAGGATTGTCTGTGTTCAGGAGTATCTGTGTTCAGGAGTCTCTGCGAATATGTTCAGGATTGTCTGTGAGTGTGTTCAGGATTGTCTGTGTTCAGGAGTCTCTGCGAATGTGTTCAGGACTGTCCGTGAGTGCGTTCAGGAGTCTCTGTGTGTTCAGGAGTGTCTGTGATCAAGAGTGTCTTTGTGTTTAGTAATAATTATCAGTGTGTTCAGGAATGAGCATATGTTCGGAAGCATCTGTGTTCAGGAGTGTCTGTGAGTGTGTTCAGGAATATCTGTGTTCAGGAGTGTCTGTGTTCAGCAGTATCTGTGTTCAGGAATACCTGCGTGATCAGGAGTCCCTGTGAGTGTGTTGAGGAGGGTCTGTGAGTGTGTTCAGGAGGGTCTGTGAGTGTATTAAGAGGGTCTGTGAGTGTGTTCAGGAGGGTCTTTGAGTGTGTTGAGGAGGATCTGTGAGTGTGTTGAGGAGTCTCTGCAAGTGTGTCAGGAGGGGCTGTGAGTGTGTTGAGGATGATCTGTGAGTGTGTTGAGGAGTCTCTGTGAGTGTGTCAGGATGGTCTGTGAGTGTGTTGAGGAGTCTCTGCAAGTGTGTCAGGAGAGTCTGTGAGTGTGTCAGGAGTATCTGTGAGTGTGTCAGGAGGGTCTCTGAGTGTGTCAGGAGGGTCTGTGAGTGTGTTGAGGAGTCTCTGAGTGTGTCAGGATGGTCTGTGAGTGTGTCAGGATGGTCTGTGAGTGTGTCAGGATGGTCTGTGAGTGTGTCAGGAGTGTAAACAGACTGTAAGTTTGTAAATGATCTTAAACTACTGAGCTGTTGTGACTGATGATGTCATTTGAATCCTTCAAGCATGAGAGGAGGTTAGGACACACTCCGACTCAGTTGTACTATTCCCAAAACTCTACACATTACACATTTAAAAACAAAAGCCTCTGGGTCTGTGATTAAGGCACATTATGGGGGCAGTGTAGAGGGAGCTTTATTCTGCAGTCTGCTGAGCTATACCTGACCTGGAATTGATCGATACTAACCCGAGTACCAAGGGCAGAAAATCATCCAATCCCCTGCCATGACGTCCTTCACCTTGATGAGCAAAAACTTCTCACTAAAAGAAGTTTTTTTAAAAGAAGCTGGAATAAATAATAATAAAGTGAAGGTATTATCTGACTTGTGACTCATTGGTGCCTCTCCCAACAGTCCATGTTTATGCTCCACACGAGCCTCCTCCCTCTCCCTCCCTACTCCATCTCACCCGATCAGCATACCCTTCTATTCCTGACTCCCTCATTTGTTTATCCAGCTTCCCCTTAAACATATCTATACTATTCACCTCAATCACTCCATGTGGTATCGAGTTCCACATTCGAACCACTCTCTGGGGAAAGAAGTTTCTCCTCAATTCCTTATTGGATTAATTAGTGACTATCTTATATTTATGACCCCTCGTTTTGGACTCTCCCACAAGTGGAAACATTTTCTCTACGTCTATCCTGTCGAACCCCTTCATAATTTTAAAGACCTCTATCAGATCATCCCTCAACCTATTCTTTTCTAGAGAATAGAGTCCCAGCCTGTACATTCTTTCTTGATAGTTATAGCCTTTCAGTTCATCGTTGTGAATCTTTTCATCCGATTCTCAGTGCAGACTGGCCTAATGCTCCATTTCTAAAAGACTTGACTTTTTTTTTACTTTACTTGTAGATTCCAAAGAATGTGTTGTTCTTTCGCTGAGCTGCTGCAGAGATGGAAAATCATCCTCAAAAGATTAATTTTGTATTTGACTGAGGAAGCAAAGCTGAGTTGGTTGTATTCTGTTAAAATCTGCTGGAATGTAATGACACTGGGGATCAACAGCAAAAAATGGGTTTGAATCAATTCATGTCTCTATACAGGAAAGCTAATTAAAACTCAATTAAACGTGTAGAAAAGGCTTTCTAAACTGACTGCTATCCCTCCCAAATTAAACCTATTCAGAGTAATCTACTTAATATAAATTGAGAATTCAGTTTACACGGAATCTAATTGTCCTTGCAGTATTTTTTACCATCCTGGTACGCTGCTGTAAAAGTACTTAAAAAAAATTAAAGCTAATAAGGATTGGAAGAGTGGGAGTGGATATCTGATGCATTCCCCTCATTTTGACGGCTCCCTGCCCAGTATAATTAGATTTCCTTTGTTTCACCTACACTTAACTCCAAGCAGAGTGAGGATATGCACAGTCAATGAGAAGGTGAGATAAGAAAGACTTGCATTTATATAGCGCCTTTCATGACCTCAGGACGTCCCAAAGTTCTTTACAGCCAATGAAGTGCTTTTGAAGTGTAGTCACTGTTGTAATGTAGGAAACACAGCAGTTAATTTGCGCACAGCAAGATCCCACAAACAGCAATGTGATAATGACCAGATAATCTGTTTTAGTGATGTTGGTTGAGGGATAAATATTGACCCGGACACCGGGGAGAACTCCCCTGCTCTTCTTCAAATAGTGTCATGGGATCTTTTACATCCACCTGAGAGAGCAGACAGATCCTCAGTTTATCATCACATCAGAAAGACAGCACCAATCCAACAGTGCAGCACTCCCTCACTATCAGCCTAGATTTTATGCTGAAGTGTTGGGAGTGGGGTTTGAACCCACAATATTATAACTCAAGAGGTTAGAGAGGTACCAGTGAGCCACGGCCTTGGAGCGTGAATGAAGCTAACCAGCTTCAGGTTGAAGGAGGCTGCATCCTCCAATTAGGGCAAATGTTGAAAATAATCCTTTTTTTACAATCAAAAACAAAATACTGCAGATGCTGGAAATCTGAAATAAAAACAGAAAATGCTTGAGAAGCTCAGCAAGTGAGGCAGCATCTGTGGAGAAAGAAACAGATTTAATGTTTCAGGTCGAAGACCTTTCGTCAGAACTGGGAGATGTTAAAGAGTTAAAGTTTTTGAGCAAGAACAGAGATAGGAAAGGGGGGGAGGGAGAGGAGGAAAGAACAAAAGGGAAGGTGTGTGATAGGGTAGAATCCCTGTTAGAGACCTTCCCTTGCTGGGCTTTTCCAGTATTTTCTGCCTTTCTTTACCTTCCCAAATACCGCCACATGCAGCCTGCTTTACACACAATGTTCTGCAATCTGAATTGTTTCCTATAATGTCTCCTCTTGGTTTTTATGTGTGTAACAGAAATCTTTCTTCAAAAAAATGTCTGTTGTGTGTGAAAGTGCATGGGGGTGAGGGGACCCATCCCAGGGTAAGTGCCGGGGTTACACCCCCTTGGAGAACTAGGCCGCTGACCCTGTTGAAGTGTGCAGGGTCAGGGGGGATGTTACTTTGTTTCCCTGCCACTAGCAGTGTGCCTGGATCACCCGCTTGGCCCCAGGAGCCTCAAACCGCAACAGGGGAGGTGGCGACTGGGAGGTGGAGTCACTGGCCCTTCTCCCGGTAAGACAGCAACCTTCAAATGATTAAAAGAAAAACACTGTTTCCTTCGGGAGGTCCAAGCCTCGATCCCAGCCTTGCGCGGGTCCCACATGCACTGGTCGGAGGCCCGATGCGTTTGATCAGCAGGCGTGCCGCGGCCGGTAGATGAGAGAGTGATCTGGCATGATCCTGCCGGAGTTACGGTGGGAATGCGACATAACAGAGCTTGAGCACAGAGGTTGGCAAAGGCAGGGAGTGAACCTGTAACGGAGTGAAGTGCGAACAGGGTGAGGGCTTTCAACTGGGAATTTGTGAGGGTGGGAATTAGGTGCAGAGGGAGAAGGAGGTGCTAAGTGGTTGCGTCTTTAATGGTTGGTTAGTGTTTATTAGTGGTTAGTGTTTTAGTGTTGGATGAACGGTAAATTGCCTTAAAGCTAAACAAACAATTTAAATAACTGTAGTTAACAGGGCAGCTGAGGCCTGTCCCATCCACATCCTTTGCCATGTGGGAGCTCCAGAACACTTTGTGTGTTCTGGAAAACCACATGTGCAGGAAGTGCCGCCAGCTGCTCGAGCTCAGAGTTTGTGAACTTGAGGGGCAGCTGGTGTCACTTCAGTGCATACGGGAAGCTGAGAGTTTCTGAGTAGCAAGTTTCAGGAGGTGGTCACCCCGCAGCGACAGAATGTTCAGGCTGAGAGGGCATGGGTGACCACCAGACAGACGAGGAGCAACAGGCAGTGCTGCAGTCCCCCGAGAGTGTGGCACTCACAAAGCGGTATTCAGTGTTGAATACCAGTGAGGGTGATGACACCTCGGGGGAGTGCAGTCAGGAGCAAATCCACGGCACCGTGGGAGACTCGGCTACACAGGGGGGGCAAAAGAAATGCAGTTGTTTTCGGAGATTCGATAGTCAGGGGGACAGACAGGCGTTTCTGCAACCACAGATGTGAGTCCCGCATGGTGTGTTGCCTCCCTGGTGTCAGGGTAAAAGACATCACTGAGAGGGTGTAGAACATTTTGAGGGAGGAAGGGGAACAGCCAGAAGTCGTGGTCCATGTGGGAACCAATGACATAGGAAGGAAAAGAGTTGAGGTCCTGCAGTCAGAGTTTCAGGAGCTAAGGAGTAAGTTAAAAAGCAGGACCTCAAAGGTAGTAATCTCTGGATTACTCCCAGTGCCACATGCTAGTGAGTACAGGAATAGTGGGATAAGACAGGTTAATGCGTGGCTGGAACAA
Source organism: Heptranchias perlo (assembly GCF_035084215.1). Taxonomy (NCBI): domain Eukaryota; kingdom Metazoa; phylum Chordata; class Chondrichthyes; order Hexanchiformes; family Hexanchidae; genus Heptranchias; species Heptranchias perlo. The sequence continues at coordinate 70,482,300 of NC_090337.1, read as the reverse complement.
TAGTGCAGGAGGGAGGGCTTCAGATTCCTGGGACATTGGGACCAGTTCTGGGGCAGGAGGGATCTGCTCAAGATGGATGGGTTGCACCTCAACAGAGCTGAGACTATAGTACTCGCGGGGAGGTTAATTAATGCTTTGGAGAAGGGTTTAAACTAATTTGGTAGGGGGATGGGCACCAGGATGAAACATTGGAAAGGAGAAACAAAGTGCACAGAGGACTGGGAGGGACAAGGAGCACTAGAGTAAAGAATAATTCAGAAATAGGAAGGATCAGACAGGGGGCAAATGCGAGGCAGACTAAGAGGAGTTTAGAGTATATGTGCGTGAATGCATGTAGTGTGGTAAATAAGGTTGGTGAGCTACAGGTTCATGTCACCACATGGGACTATGATATAGTGGCAATAACAGAGACCTGGCTCAAAGAAGTGGTTGCTTAATATTCCTGGCTACAAGGTATTCAGGAAAGATAGGGAAGGAAAGAAAGGAGTGGGGGGGGGGGGGGTGGGTGGTGGCAATATTGATTAAAGAAACTATTATAACACTGGAAAGGGATAGTGTAGTTGAGGGGTCAAAGACAGAATCTATTTGGTTACAATTAAGGAACAATAGAGGAGCGATTACACTGCTGGGTGTATCGGTGGTGGGGAAACTTTTAGAGACAATAACCCGGGACAAAATTAATTGTCATTTGGAAAAGTATGGGCTAATAAATCTATACTTGAGTATAGAGGGTATAATTTCAAAGTGTGCACTTGACACAAAACACAGAAATGTAGTAAACAATGTGGAGAATAGTAATAGACTTCAGGAGGACATAGACAGACTGGTGAAATGGGCAGACACAGGGCAGATGAAATTTAACACAGAGAAGTGTGAAGTGATGTATTTTGGTAGGAAGAACGAGGAGAGGCAAAATAAACTAAATGGTACAATTTTAAAGGGAGTGCAGGAACAAAGAGCCCTGGGGGTGCACATACACAAATCATTGAAGATGACAGGACAAGTTGAGAAGGCTGTTAAAAAAGCACATGGGGGATCCTGGTCTTTATTAATAGAGGCATAGAGTACAAAAGCAAAGAATTTATGCTAAACCTTTATAAAACACTGGTTAGGCCTCAGCTGGAGTATTGTGTTCAATTCTGGGCACCGCACTTTAGGAAGGATGTCAAGGCCTTAGAGAGGGTGCAGAGGAGATTTACCAGAATTATTCCAGAGATGAGGGACTTCAGTTATGTGGAGAGACCGGAGAAGCTGGGGTTGTTCTCCTTAGAACAAAGAGTATTGATGCTGCGACAGCATCAATACTCAACACCAACAACAGCCAATCACCAGACGCCATCCTACAACTCATCCGCTTCATCCTGGATCACAATATCTTCACCTTCAATAACCAGTTCTTTACCCAAACACACGGAACAGCCATGGGGATCAAATTTGCACCCCAATACGCCAACATTTTCATGCACAAGTTCGAGCAGGACTTCTTCACTGCACAGGACCTCCAACCAACACTATACACCAGATACATCGACGACATTTTCTTTCTATGGACCCACGGTGAGGAATCACTAAAGAGACTACACGATAACATCAACAAGTTCCATCCCACCATCAAGCTCACCATGGACTACTCCTCAGAATCAGTTTCTTTCTTGGACACACGAATCTCCATCAAAGACGGGCACCTCAGCACCTCACTCTACCGCAAGCCCACGGACAACCTCACGATGCTCCACTTTTCCAGCTTCCACCCTAACCACGTCAAAGAGGCCATCCCCTATGGACAGGCCCTGCGAATACACAGGGTCTGCTCAGACGAGGAGGAACGCGATGGACACCTACAGACGCTGAAAGACAACCTAGTAAGAACGGGATATGACGCTCGACTAGTCGATCGACAGTTCCGACGGGCCACAGCGAAAAATCGCATAGACTTCCTCAGAAGACTAACACGGGACGCGACCAACAGAGTACCCTTCGTCGTCCAGTACTTCCCCGGGGCGGAGAAACTACGCCATGTTCTCCGCAGCCTTCAACATGTCATCAATGATGACGAACACCTCGCTATGGCCATCCCCACACCTCCACTACTCGCCTTTAAACAGCCACCCAACCTCAAACAGACCATCGTTCGCAGCAAATTACCCAGCTTTCAGGAGAACAGCGTCCACGACACCACACAACCCTGCCACGGTAACCTCTGCAAGACATGCCAGATCATCGACACAGATACCACCATCACACGAGAGGACACCACCCACCAGGTGCACGGTTCATACTCCTGTGACTCGGCCAACGTTGTCTACCTCATACGTTGCAGGAAAGGATGCCCCAGAGCATGGTACATTGGCGAGACCATGCAGACGCTGCGACAACGGATGAACGGACACCGCGCAACAATCGCCAAACAGGAGGGTTCTCTCCCTGTCGGGGAACACTTCAGCAGTCATGGACATTCAGCCACCGACCTTCGGGTAAGCATACTCCAAGGCGGCCTTCGAGACACACGACAACGCAAAATCGTCGAGCATAAATTGATAGCCAAGTTCCGCACCCATGAGGACGGCCTCAACCGGGATCTTGGGTTCATGTCACACTACACGTAACCCCACCAGCGAACAAATGTTATCTGTTTTTAATATAACGGGTCATTGACTGTCTTCCTTCTCTCTCTCTCTCTTTTTTTTGGGGGGTTTGTATATTCGGTGGCCTTTTTAGGTGACACCTTTCTGTCTGCTCACTGTGATTGCCTTGGCAACGGGCAGTAATCACCAGGCATTGTTCTGTGATTTTCAAATGCGAAGGATTCGAAAATTTCATTTCCACACCGTTCACCTGAGGAAGGAGGAAGCCTCCGAAAGCTTGTGGAATTTAAAATAAATTTGTTGGACTATAACTTGGTGTTGTAAAATTGTTTACAATTGTCAACCCCAGTCCATCACCGGCATCTCCACATCATAGAACAAAGAAGGTTAAGGGGGGATTTGATCGAGGTGTTGAAGATCATGAAGGATTTTGACAGAGTAAACAAGGAGAAACTGTTTCCAGTGGCAGGAGGGTTGGTAACCAGAGGATACAGATTTAAGGTGATCGGCAAAAGAGTCAGAGGCGACATGAGGAAACATTATTTTATGCAGCGAGTTGTTAAAATCTGGAATGCACTGCCCGAAACAGATTCAATAGTAAGTTTCAAAAGGGAATTGAATAAATACTTGAAGGGAAAATAATTACAGGGCTATGGGGAAAGAGCAGGGGAGCGGCACTAAATGGATAGCTCTTTCAAAGAGCAGGCACAGGCACGATGGGCCGAATGGCCTCCTCATGTGCTATGATATCTATGACTATGATAACAGCCACAGATTTTCAGGGTCAGAAGCGTGGGGGTGGGTGGGTGAAATGGGTCTTGGGTGGTAGCGAATTGGCAGCCTGTCTCACCCCCCCCAGGCCCGGTTTTCTTTTCCGTTGACTGCGGATTCGCTGTCACCCGTCTTCTGTGCCAACGCCCAAAGACTAATTTCACCCGCAGGGTGCCCTGTATGTATCTGAGTAAGTGAAGCCAGCAGTGTGAGGTGCATCACCGGCTGCAGCCACAACTGAGACACCAGTTTTGACCGGGTGAACACGAGGAGCAGGACATCTCTGGCAAGGGTCAGCAGCCTAATGGAAGCCCATTGGTGTCACCACGCATTCAGTTACCGGAGGTGGGAAGAGCCAGACGATGAAACGTTTTGGAGAGAAATAATTAAAAGATGCTGACTCGCTTCAAAATAAATTTTGGCCCTGAATTTCCTCGGGCTGTCTGCCGCTGTAGCTGCACAGCAAGTGTGGCGCAACCCCCCCCAACACACGCCAACGGGGTGTCTGCCGCACGTCCGATGAAGTTACGGTGACTCAGCCACAGAGAGTCTGAGGAAATTCAGGGATTTTCATTCTATTGGATGGGGGAGTGAGGTCGGCAAGTGGGGGAAAGTATTGACCCCATCAGGAAGGAATGGCCTAGAAATTCGATGGCGCCACGCTGAACGGGCGCCCATGCCTTCAACATGGTGGGCGGGAAGCGCACACACGTTTCCACCCGGAAGTATGCCACCCGCCATGTTGAATCGGGCTTGTCCGTTTGCACCAGGAGCGCATGTCAAATGTATATAAAGCACTGAATACCTTATTTATCCTGCGCTTCTTCCAGGAAACTCCTTTTCCGAATTTGGTCTGCCCTAGTGCCTGAAAGCCCACATGCTAAACTCACCCAGCAACCCATGGCATCAACCAGTAGAAAGGAACCCTCACCAATGCTATTTAAAGGGACCATGTAGAACTCACGTGTTAGCCGCTGGTTTGTCATTTCAGGCTGCTGGTTAACTCCTTTGCTGTGTTTTCTGACTCTGGAAAGTTCCCTTTGTCTGCATAGTTTTGCTGCCTCATTAACAGTTTGACTGCAGTCACGCATGGTTTGGTAAGGCTGCCTTGGGGCTGGAGGAGGAAGGAGAGCAGGAGCAGCTGCCACAAGGGGGAGGAGGAGATGGACACTGTGCAGGAGGCCATACCCACAATGGGTCTTCAGGGAGCACTTCTCCTAAATTAACTTCACTGAAGAGCAATGTCTGACGCACCTTCGCTTCACCAAGGAGACTGTCACCGAGCTACGTCACCTGCAGCAGCCACAATTCGAGCCTCGCAACAGGGCACCGGCAGCACTGCCTGTGGCTGTGAAATCACCGTGGCCCTTAACTTTTATGGCACAGGTTCCTTTGAGGCTGCAGTAGGTGACATCAGCGACATTGCACAGTTTGTTATTCACCGCTGTATCAAATAGGTCACCAAGGCTCTCGACACCAGGAGCAACAGTTACATCTCCTTCCCCATGGAGAGAGTGAAGCAGGACGAGAGAGGACCAGGCTTCGCCCACACGGCAGGTTTCCCCAGGGTGCAAGATGCACTCACATTGCCTTGCGTGCTCTCCATCACTAGCCTGGCATCTTTATCAATCGTAAGGGATTCCACTCCCTCAACATACAGCTGGCTTGTGACTACAGGCAGCGCATCATGCAGGTCTGTGCCCGGTATCCTGGCACTTTTATTCTATGCCAGTCCTCCGTACCGCCTTTATTCCATCCGGACCTCCACGTTATAGGCTCGCTACTGGGCGACAAGGGATATGCCCTCACGGGTTGGCTCATGATTCCTATCAGGTACCCGAGCACAGCTGCAAAGCAAGCCTACAACGAGAGCCATGCCACCACCAGAAACATCATCGAGCAAACAAACGGCCAGCTCAAGCAACACTTCCACTGCCTGGTCCATTCTTTAGCAGCTTTGCAGAACATCCCTGAGCGGGTATCCAGATTTGTCGTCATCTGCTGCATGCTCTACAATCTCGCCATCATGAGGGACCAACCTTACCACCACCTGGGCAACGAGAAGTGCAGCGGGAGGAAGGGGAAGGAGGAGGAGGAGAAGGAAGTGACCAGGAGGAGGAGGAGGAGCAGGTGGAGGAGAAGGAGGTGAGCAGGAGTAGGAGGAGGAGCAAGTGGAGGGGGAGCAGGAGGAGGAGGGGAGCAGGAGGAGGAGAAGGAGGTGAGCAGGAGTAGGAGGAGGAGCAAGTGGAGGGGGAGCAGGAGGAGGAGGGGAGCAGGAGGAGGAGAAGGAGGTGAGCAGGAGTAGGAGGAGGAGCAGGTGGAGGGGGAACAGGAGGAGGAGGAACAGGAGGAGGAGAAGGAGGTGAGCAGAAGGAGGAGGAGGAGCAGGTGGAGGGGGAAGAGGAGGATGAGGAGGAGCAGGTGGTGGGGAAGAAGAGGACTAGGAGAAGCAAGGGGGGCATCGACCACCTCGCCACCAGAGCTCTCAGAGAGCAGCTCATCAAAGAATGCTTCATCTAAACCACCCCTCCCATCCCCAATACACCAACAGTGCCACAAAGCTCAGTGGAGCCTGGGTTGGAGAAAGGGTTCAAACAACAGCCTCAACTCCAACCTGCGCCCCCTGTGAGCATGGACTGAGAGTACAGGATCATCCAATTACTCCGTACACTTCTGAGCTTGGTGTTATCTGCAAACTTGGATATGCTCCTCATAGACCAGTATTATAGTATTAAATATATACCAGTGTATACCAAACTTAAATCAAGCTGCACATTGGCTGCTGTAGACCAGTGTTGAAGTACAGGGTTCTGGGTATACTACATTATTAGGACAGACTATGTTAGTTGTCGTAATCCAGTTGTGCTACCTTACCAGTTACAGGACAGGCTGTAATAGGCCAGTTAAATAACATAGTTTGCAATAATACAAACAGGTTTCAGCTTCACCTCGATGCAAATGGCCGTATAGTTTGAACAGCACATCATCCAAACTATATTTCGAGCTTATCTACAGCAGGTGTGAAGTGAAGTTTCAGTGGAGCGCTGGAGAATTTTCAAACTTAATTTTTAATCTTTCGACTGTTAGAGAAACTGATGGGACTTCTGGTTCTCAACTAACATTAAAATTTAACCAATATGTCCACATATAGTGCTCCATTTTCCAGGGTCAGAGACTGGTGCAGACCCAACGGTATTACTTGGGTCAGCTGTCATTATACCTCTTTAAACAAGTACCAGCCTCTAAATTAGCAGTCACAGAACAGAACTGAAAGAAAGACTTGCATTTCTATAGCGCCTTTCAGGACCTCAGGACATCCAAAAGCACTTTACAGCCAATGAAGCACTTCTGAAGTGTAGTCACTGGTGTAACGTAGGAAATGCAGCAGCCAATTTGTGCACAGCAAGGTCCCACAAACAGCAATGTGATAATAACCAAATCATCTGCCTTGGTTAAGGGATAAATGTTGGCCAGGATATTGGGAAGAATTCCCCTGCTCTTCTTCGAATACACCCATGGGATTTTTTACATCCACCTGATAGGGCAGACCGGGGCCTCAGTTTAACGTCTCATCCGAAAGACGGTACCTCTGACAGTGCAGAACTCCCTCAGCACTGCACTGGAGCATCAGCCTGGATTTTCTGCTCAAATCTCTGGAGGACGATTTGAGCCCATGACCATTCTGAACTCAGAGGCGAGAGTGGTACCACTGAGCCACAGCTGAAGTACAGAGGGATTATGCTGATGCCTGAGAAAACTGAAATAAATCTCTTATTTTTTTAATTTACAATTGGTGAATTTGTCCATGTTGAGGAATGGAAAGCTCTTCCGACTTTTATCTCCTTTCATCAGCAGGAAGAGCTCCCAGGTCAGGTAAAGCGTTGCTTAGTTACTGAACTGCTCTGAGACTAGTCAGCCCCCAAACAGCCGGGAAAGAGAGGAGAGAGAGATCAGAGAGAAACTAATTTACTCAAATTGATAATTGCTTGGAATAACTTACCAAATAAGTTAATAAAATTTGAAAGAAAAAGCACTGGGATTATTCAAAATACAATTAGCTGCACAAATGGGGGGGTTCAATATTTGGGAAGGACGAGTTTTGTCAAGTGTTTTTATCCTCAGCTCTGACTTTATTATGTTCATTCTCTCCTGGCTGGGCTGGGTTCAGAATAGTCACCAGAGGTGAAAGGGCACAGTTCAAACCTGGTATTCCACCCAGACCCTTCCTTATAAAGTTGTTCGGAGTTAGCTGAAGATATTCTGACTAGCAGGCAGTGGCATCTATTCCCCAACACACATCTTACGTGAGGGAGAAAACTGATCAACAATGAGTTATAATGAGGTAAAATTCGAAGAGTCGTTGAACAGTTGAATCCATGCTTTTGTTACCTCCAGACTCGACTATTCCAATGCTCTCCTGGCCGGCCTCCCATCTTCCACCCTGCTAAAACTTGAACTCATCCAAAACCCTGCTGCCCGTATCCTAACTCGCACCAAGTCCCGTTCTCCCATCACCCCTGCGCTCGCTGACCTACATTGGCTCCCGGTCTGGGAACGCCTCAATTTAAAAATTCTCATCCTTGTTTTCAAATCCCTCGATGGGCCTCGCCCCTCCCTACCTCTGTAACCTCCTCCAGCCCTACAACCCTCCAAGATCTCTGCACTTTTCCACTTCTGGCCTCATGTGCTTCCCCCACTCCCTTTGGCCCACCATTGGCGGCTGTGCCTTCTGCTGCCCAGGCCCTAAGCTCTGGAATTCCCTCCTTAAACCTCTCTGCCTCTCTATCTCTCTCTCCTTCTTTAAGACGTTCCTAAAACCTACCTCTTTGACCAAGCTTTTGGTCAGCTGTCCTAATATCTCTTTATATGGCTCGGTGTCAAATTTTGTTTGATAATCGCTCCTGTGAAGCACCTTGGGATGTTTTACCACGTTAAAGGCACTATATAAATGCAAGTTGTTGTTGTTTTCTGGATTACTCCTTTCATGTTATCAGGTTCAGTATTTCTGGAGAGATCTGACTAGCTGCCAGAGTCTATTTCGTAAAGTTACACTTCTAATTTTTAAAGTATTTGTTCTCGGGATGTGGGCGACACTGGCAAGGCTGGCATTCATTGTCGATCCCTCGTTTCCCTGAGAAGATTGGGGAGGGCATTCTCCTTGATCTGAATAAGGATCATCAATTTGAAATTATTACTGTGAGAGTGAGGAGAGAGGTTGGGAGGACTTTCCTTACTCAGCAAATCCTTGGAGCATGGAATTATTTGCGACAGGGAGTGGTTGAGGCACAGCCCATTGCATCATTTTTTTTCGGGGAAGTTGGATAAATATTTGAAGCAGAGGAGAATAAAAGGTCTTGAGGAGAATGTGGAATTAAAAGAAAAAAACTTGCATTTATACAGAAACTTTCACAACCTCAGGACGTTCCAAAGCGCTTTATAGCCAATGAAGTATTTTTGAAGTGTCGCCACTGTTGTAATGTAAGAAACACAGCAGCCAATTTGTGCACAGAAAGCTCCCACAAACAGCAATGTGATAATGACCAGATAATCTGTTTTAATGATGTTGGTTGAGGGATAAATATTAACCGGGACACTGGGGAGAACCCCCCTGCTTTTCTTCAAATAGTGTCATAGGATCTTTCACATCCTCCTGAGAGAGCAGACAGAGCTTCAGTTTAGTGGCTTGGCCGAAAGACAGTACCTCTGACAGTGCCGCACTCCCTCAGTGCTGTGCTGAAGTATCAGACTACATTATATGCTCAAGTCTCTGGAGTGGGCTTATGAACTCACAACCTTCTGACTCAGAAGTCAGAGCGCTACCAACTGAGCCAAGGCTGACAACGATGAGGTTAGGCTTGCTCTAGCAAAGAGCTGGCACAGACACGATGGGCCAAATGGCCTACTTCTGTGCAATAAACTTCTACGCTATGTGACTTGGAGAGGAATTTGGAGGTGAAGGTGTTCCTGAGGCGTTGCTGCTGTCCAATACTTGGATCCTGGAAGTCACAGTTGTTGATATGGGGGAAAATGTTAACCCATTTGAAATAAACAGATTATTGCCAGTATTAAAATAGTGACTGTTCATTTCTTGGCTGGTGTTAATGGACTGTGGCCTGGTGCCTGGTCAGGATTATAAATGCTATTTGTTCTGGTTCCACCCACTTACTGATTGAAAAATGATTTTCTTTGTGTGCAAGGACCCTGGCAACACCTGGTTCAATAGCCAATTACTAGACTGAATACAGATAAAGTGCCTGGAGCCCTTTGTATCTGTCTCCACTTGAGTAAAGTACAAGGAAAGAGGATGACATTACATTCAAAAATAGACCTTTCAATCTCAAAGATTCCCTTCAAAAGAATATTCAGTAAGTATTCTACTATCCCAACTCACAGCAAGTCCCGTTCACCCACCACCCCCTGTGCTCGCTGACCTACATTGGCTCCTGGTCCGGCAACACCTCGATTTTAAAATTCTCATCCTTGTTTTCAAATCCTTCCATGGCCTCGCCCCTCCCTATCTCTGTAACCTCCTCCAGCCCTACAACCCTCCGAGATCTCTGCGCTCCTCCAATTCTGGCCTCTTGTGCATCTCTGATTTTAATCGCTCCACCATTGGCGGCCGTGCCTTCAGCTGCCTAGGCCCTAAGCTCTGGAATTCCCTCCCTAAACCTCTCTGCCTCTCTACCTCTCTCTCCTCCTTTAAGTCGCTCCTTAAAACCTACCTCTTCGACCGAGCTTTTGGTCACCTGTCCTAATATCTCTTTATATGGTTCGGTGTCAAATTTTGTCCGTGAAGTACGTTGGGACATTTTACAACTAAATGCAAGTTGTTGTTGGTGTTGCTGGTTCTTCTCTTTTCTATATATGGTGTTTCCTCAGTCTGTACTGGACTATTTTACTTGGCGTTTATATTTATTACAGTACTTTGTTTTACTTTTACATATTTTTGTATTTTGTAATCAGGCCAATGAATGCTCCCCTCCATGTCACTCAGTCCTAGGCTGGCATTCCTTCAACATCACACTCCACTGACCCAAAAATAGCCCACACTGCGTGCCCCACCTGCGTGCTGGGTAAATGTATTGTTCACTGTGGTACTGGCCATTGTAGATCAGTAGTTCTCCAGATTCGATCACTAGGAGAGAAATTGTTTCCCGTCACGCCCGTTTCTGGGGCAAAATATTAACGTTGTGGGAGAATAATTTCCAGGCACGATGCCCCGTGCCCAATCTCCCCCGGAAATGCACCAACTGCTAAATTGGAAGCCTTTGACTCCCAACAGGGTGCCCAACCGGTGTTTGGCGTCTTAAATATGCTAATCACGTTCCTAACGTCTGTTTGAGGATCCGCTCCCAAATCTGGCAGAGTCTGGGCCGAGCAGCCACCGAGATCATAGGGATGGCAACCTTCCAGGATTGAGCAGGAGTCTACAGGAATTGAAGATTAATTTCTGGGACACTGCTGTGAGCAAACCCAGGAGAAAAGTTACAGCAGCATTAAAAAAAATTGCGTTCTTTTCATTTTCTTTGAACAGTTTCATTTATTAGTTATAAAAATATTGGAGATGGGGAAAAAAGTCTGTCTCACCAATCGGATAATTTGTTCCCTTTCCAATTGGCATGGGAAGGTGGTTCACCTGGAGGATGGACCAATGGAGGGAGTGAGGGGGCGGGGCGGTTAGAGACGGGGAGGGATGGTCATGTGATGGTACCTCCAGGAATACACCCAACCAGAGTTGGCAAACCTATTGCATCATTGCAAAGGAGTGACACACTTGCTCTATATTATCCCTTTGAAGTGAGCTCTGATGCCTTTGATTGCTATCAGTTCACAATCTGCTGGCAAGCAAGGTCAGTTAATGGAATATTGGTTAAAGAATGGATTAATCCCCAAGGAGTTCTAAAGGAGAAAAACGCAGCTGAATTAAAGAGATTATAGAATGAGGTTGCTGCTTTTCAGAACTAAGTCCTGACTAGCGATTCCACCAATCTATTATTGGATTGAAAGATCTGACCATAAGGGATGGATGTACAATCGGATGTACACAGCCCAGCCAAGTTGAATTGGTCAGTTTTAAATTTAATAACAATCTGCTGGTGAGATTTGATTTCTTGTACTGGGACTGATTTTTTTTCTGGTAGCTGTTAGCCATTATAGGGTTAACTTACTCTGAGCATTAGATCCAGCTTCTGCACTGATTCACCGGGGATTCACTTGGGGTTCTGTCAATCTCCCACAGACATCACAGCAGGAGATCAAGAGAATCCTGTGGAAATTCAGGGCCATTGTGTCTATGGTGAGGTCATTTTATTAGCTATCTTTTATCCACCCTTCTAAAATTGCTCTTGGATGTAAATGGTCATAATGCAAGTTGGTGCACGGCTCTGTTGACAGCTCTTTCTTCTTATTATTAAGTGCTTGTTAATGAGAGGTATGCAAATTTACTCAGGACTTATTTGATTCACATGTTGTGGCAATTGTGCACAATTGAAGTTTGAGCACAAGTACCAGAAAAAGTCGACAATGTTTGAGGTGTGAGCAGGGCAGGGACTAGTCAAAAGGGAGTGTTTTGGGTGAGCACAACAGCATGTAGCAACAAGTCTCTGTTGGTGAAATAGTTGGGAGCTGGAGCAGTGCAAGACCGTGGGCCGAGGGAGATTGGGGGCAGAAAACACCGACCTTCAGGATTTGTGAATATGAGTAAGGCACAATGCCACCTATCTCCACTAATCTCAGGTGGAAAATCCAGACCTCTGCATTAACAGACAATCTGTAAGGACGTTCTGCCTCAATACACACATGACCTCTGACTAGTGTCATCTCCTTGATCCAGGCCCAAGGAACAACATCTGTGTGGTCTCTCTCAGTGAAAGCGAATGATAACCGCACTAATTTCTGTCACTGGGTGCTTCCAGGCACCAACAAGACACATTACTAGGTCGGTCAGTATGATCGCATCCACTCATTCAACTCGTTCGGACATACAGCATCAGCTGGAGAGTGACTCCCATCCTTTCCAGCCATGTGGCATTGTCAAGTGCATGGCACCATTAATTGCACTCAGGTTGGTATTTAGGAATCTAAGGCCAAATTGTTCCTTTTGTCAACAGAAATGATTACTGCTCTCTTAACAGTCATACGATACATGACCAAGGGCAAAAAATTAGGTACATTACATAGAATTTACAGCACAAAAACAGGCCATTCAGCCCAACTGATCATTGACTGTGTTTATGCTCCACACGAGTCTCGTCCCTCCCTATTTCATCCAACCCTATCAGCATACCCTTTGATTCCTTTCTTCCTCATGCACTTATCTAGCTTCCCCTGAAATGCATCTATGCTATTCACCTCAACCACTTCTTGTGGTTTTATTAGTGACTATAATATATTTATGGCCCCTAGTTTTGAATTCACCCACAAGTGCAAACATTTTCTCTATGTCTACCCTGTCAAATCACCCCTCAGTCTTCTCTTTTCTAGAGAAAAGAGCCCCAGCCTGTTCAGCCTTTCCTGATAGTTAACCTCTCAGTTCTGGTATCATCCTTGTAAAGCCTTTTTGCAACCTTTTCCAGTGCCTCCATATCCTTTTTGTAATATGGAGACCAGAACTGTGCGCAGTACTCCAAGTGTGGTCTAACCAAGGTATGATAATGTTCATTTTCCAGGGAGTCTACCCATTTGGATACAATCAAACATCCTCAAACTGCATGCCATTGACATGCCCCCTGCATAGGTCACTGATGTGACTTCCATTGTTTCATGCAGCAACCTGCTCATCAGACCATGCTTACAAAGTATGCATTGCAACGATGGCCCCTTAAGGCTGGACTCTAGGAGAAACTCAGCAGAGCCCATGTCTCACGTCCCACAGTCCACGGCCCTGCTGTAGTTCCATCCAGCAACAGCCAACCCTTCTTTCACCACCACCTTCTCCACTTCATGAATGTCTCGCAGTAGAAATGGCATCAGTCTGTGGTCTGTGCTTCCCTTTTGTGTCTTTCTGTGACCTTTGGCTACTGCCTAACCATGAACCCCTCCCCAGTGCTACTTGAGAGACTGCAGTAAAGGGGTTAATAGCTACTGACATTGACTCTTCAACTCTGTTTGCTGTCATCTCCTTGACCGAACATGATCAATGTTGTGCAAAATTAAACTGTTTGTTTAAATATTGTTATAAAGTTATATTCTGTGAGGACCTGTCACTCCCTCTCTGTTGTGCACTATAGTTCAGTAAAGCTTCCTTAAACATACATCTGTCAGTCTAACTCATGGGCATACTTGGAAATGGAGCGTAACAAAATTCCAAGAGGTTTAGTGTCACCAGCTCTCAGCGGTTGTATCGAGGAGACTGTAATACTGAGGAACTTGGATTGAATGTTGGCACAAGGAAGTTGAGCAGAGGGGAACACCACCTCTGGAGCAGGGACCAGCCCAGTCAGAAATTGCAAACTGCTGATAGATAACTTCAAATGGAACTTGACAGCTAGTTTCTGAGTACACTCCTTTCAACAGGCTACGTAAAACTTGCAGTGCAAGTTCTTTAATCCCCAGGGGGGCAGGAGAGATCTTTGTGAAATTTGTCTAACGGTATAAGGAGCGAAAATCCTCCCCAGCAAACCAGTCTGACCAGAGATGGCAGCTCCGGAATTCTTGGTTTGGGGGAGGGCATAAATCAGGATTTGCATCTTCACAGGGCCAGGAATTTCCGACGGGGCTGATTGATGCCGGAGTTCCGCAGGGGAAACGCTGCGGCACAAATTTCCGTTCAGTTTCGGTCGGAGAGTCGGTCTGCCCAGCGGCAGCCAGGGGCAATTGTCCGAGTTAGGGAGGGGCGATGCCACCCATCCTACATTCCGTGATTCCCGGCTTCTCATCCACCCCCCAGAGCGTGAGCCATGGTTTAAAAGGCAAAGTTTTCCAGGACCCGCCCATCATGGTGGAAATACTTGGTTAAAGGGACACTGCTCAACGGAGATTGTGGCTGGAGATTTTTGACCTTATCGTGGCACTCGCTGCAGGGATTGGGGGGATCTTGATTGCTATACCCAGGAAGCCTTCCATTACATAGAATCATAGAATCAAAGAAACGTTACAGCACGGAAGGAGACCATTCGGCCCATCGAGTCCGCACCGGCTCTATGCACGAGCAATCCTGATAGCCCCACTCCCCCATCCTATCCCCGTAGCCCTGCAAATTTTTTCCTTTTAAGTACTTATCCAGTTCCCTTTTGAAGGCCATGATTGAATCTGCCTCCACCACCCCCTCGGGCAGTGCATTCCAGATCATAATCACTCGCTGTGTGAAAAAGTTTTTCCTCATGTCACCTTTGGTTCTTTTGCCAATCACCTTAAATCTATCTCCTCTGGTTCTTGACCATTCCGCCAATGGGAACAGTTTCTCTCTATCCACACTGTCTAGACCCTTCATGATTTTGAACACCTCCATCAAATCTCCTCTCAACCTTTTCTGTTCCAAGGAGAACAATCCCAGCTTCTAGTCTATCCACATAACTAAAGTCCCTCATCCCTGGAATCATTCTAGTAAATCTCTTCTGCACCCTCTCTGGGACCTTCACACCTTTCCTGAAGTGCGGTGCCCAGAAATGGACACAATATTCCAATTATGGCCGAACCAGTGTTTTATAAAGGTTCACCATGACTTACATACTTTTGTACTCTATGCCTCTATTTATAAATGATGTGGAGATGCCGGTGATGGACTGGGGTTGACAATTGTAAACAATTTTACAACACCAAGTTATAGTCCAACAAATTTATTTTAAATTCCACAAGCTTTCGGAGGCTTCCTCCTTCGTCAGGTGAACGATGTGGAAATGAAATTTTCGAATCCTTCGCATTTGAAAATCACAGAACAATACCTGGTGATTACTGCCCGTTGCCAAGGCAATCACAGTGAGCAGACAGAAAGGTGTCACCTAAAAAGGCCACCGAATATACAAACCCCCCAAAAAAAAGAGAGAGAGAGAGAAGGAAGACAGTCAATGACCCGTTATATTAAAAACAGATAACATTTGTTCGCTGGTGGGGTTACGTGTAGTGTGACATGAACCCATGATCCCGGTTGAGGCCGTCCTCATGGGTGCGGAACTTGGCTATCAATTTCTGCTCAACGATTTTGCGTTGTCGTGTGTCTCGAAGGCCGCCTTGGAGTATGCTTACCCGAAGGTCGGTGGCTGAATGTCCATGACTGCTGAAGTGTTCCCCGACAGGGAGAGAACCCTCCTGTTTGGCGATTGTTGCGCGGTGTCCGTTCATCCGTTGTCGCAGCGTCTGCATGGTCTCGCCAATGTACCATGCTCTGGGGCATCCTTTCCTGCAACGTATGAGGTAGACAACGTTGGCCAAGTCACAGGAGTATGAACCATGCACCTGGTGGGTGGTGTCCTCTCGTGTGATGGTGGTATCTTTGTCGATGATCTGGCATGTCTTGCAGAGGTTACCGTGGCAGGGTTGTGTGGTGTCGTGGACGCTGTTCTCCTGAAAGCTGGGTAATTTGCTGCGAACGATGGTTTGTTTGAGGTTGGGTGGCTGTTTAAAGGCGAGTAGTGGAGGTGTGGGGATGGCCATAGCGAGGTGTTCGTCATCATTGATGACATGTTGAAGGCTGCGGAGAACATGGCGTAGTTTCTCCGCTCCGGGGAAGTACTGGACGACGAAGGGTACTCTGTTGGTTGCGTCCCGTGTTAGTCATCTGAGGAGGTCTACGCGATTTTTCGCTGTGGCCCATCGGAACTGTCGATTGATGAGTCGAGCATCATATCCCGTTCTTACTAGGGCGTCTTTCTGCCTCTGTAGGTGTCCATCGCGTTCCTCCTCGTCTGAGCAGACCCTGTGTATTCACATACAGGATCCTGGGCTATTTATAAAGCCCAGGATCCTGTATGCTTTTTTAACCGCTTTCTCAACCTGCCCTGCTACCTTCAACGATTTGTGCACATAAACCCCCAACCTCTCTGTTCCTGCACCCCTTTTAGAGTTGTGCCCTCTAGTTTATATTGCCTCTTCTCGTTCCTCCTACCGAAATGTATCACTTCGCATTTTTCTGCGTTAAATTTCATCTGCCACGTGTCCGCCCATTCCACCAGCTTGTCTATATCCTCTTGAAGTCTATCACTATCCTCCTCACTGTTCACTACACTTACAATTTACATTCTGCATTACCCTTGGAAAGCATTTTATTTTAAGAGAATTGCTGATCTAGGAACTGAGCTTCCCAATGAGAATCCCACTTTACGAGATCAATACACTTGTGGAGAAGGAGCAGCAGGAGGCTGTAAGGCAAGTCAGATTAATCAGGCAGCACCAGAGGAGAGACAGACCATCCTAGCAAGTGACCACTACTTTCAACTTTTATGCTATCAGCTCATTCCAGGGAGCCACGGGGGGCTTTTATCTGATAAGCCAATTTGCTGTGCACTCCTCTATAAAGCAAGTCACCTCCTTGTTAGGGCAGCTCAATTTGTAACAATTTTACAGTGCTCACACACAGGTTACTAAGAGGGCCATCGATTTTTTTCGAATTGGCAGATTCCCGAGTGTTGTCAAGGCTACAGATTGTCACCCATGTGGAATTGGGTGCCTCAAATGTAACCCCCCATATTTATATGAACCTCAAAGGCTCCCACTCCCTAACTGTGCAGCTCCTCTGCGATGACAGGAACATCTTCTTGCATGTGAATTCATGCTGTCATGATTCTTTTATACTTCATCAGTCTAATGTCTCAGCTCTATATTCAACAACAGGGGTTAAGGGTCAGGATGGCTACTGGGTGACGAGGGATACCCACTACTCCCAAGGCCCATGGTGCCTCTCCGTGGGACCATCAATTCTGCAGGAAACACAAATGAAGACAAGGATAAGAATTGAGCCAGCCATTGGGTGCTCAGAGGAAGGCTCCGGTGTCTGACTAGGTCTCAGGGAAGCCTCCCAGTATGTGCCCTGCACCATCTCATGAACTGCGATTACATGTTGTGTACTTCACAACTTTGTAATGTGGAAAGGACTGATGACGGATGTCCCAGAGGATGCCAGAGATTCTGATAACGACACTGCTGATCCTGTAGTCCTGACCCATGAAGAATAAGAAGCAGGTGCAGTGGCAATGGCTGCTAAATAGCTGAGAGACAAGCTCATTCAGCACATCTTCACAGATGACTAGAGCACCATCAGAGATCTGCCTCCTCTCACCAAACTCTCCCTGGTCTCAGTAATATCCTTTGCCCTCACAGCGAGCCATCACATCCCAATCGTGAGCCTCAACATTACCTGTCCCCCATTGTCATACAAGAGAACCAAACATCAAGCAATCCTTACAACATTCCACTGATTTATCACGACTATTTTTCATAACCCTTGTGATCACGTGAGTTTTTCTCTGCCCTTTTCTTACACTTCTATGTGCCGCCTGAAGACCTGGGGTCTGAGATGTAGGCGACTGTTGCAAAATATTGATCCTCATGGGTTGGAGGTGACCGTTTGCTCAGGGCCCCCATGGACACGGGACAGGCTGACTCTTTACCATGGGTTCCTTGACAGCCTGGTCCTACAAAGGCGGGGATTCTACGGGGAGTTGATGGAGTGCTCCTCTGTGCCGCTGTCATGAGGGGACAGACTGTGAGACAAACACACACCAGCTTCCCCACTGGTTCTGGGAATGGGATTCTGGTTACCAGCAATCATTGGGAGAACAGATCTCATGGAATCGGTAGGAGCCTTGCAGTGCTGGGACAGAGCCAAACAAAGATCATGTACTCTCTCTAAGACTTCGCACTCTGGTTGACATTAACCTCTCTAAACGGTCCCCCAAGACCTATAGCCCCACATTCGATGCTTCCACGATGAGCTGACTGAGCTGCCTGGATCTCTCTGGAAGCAGGAGGAAGGTTTCCAGATGCTTCCGCAGCTGCCACTTTCTCCAGGCTGCCCTGCAATGAGTTGAGCCCCTCTCGGATGTTGATGCACAGCAGAGCAATGGACTTCACCACCATTTCAGGCATCTGCTGCATATTGTGAGGAGGACATGCAGAATCTCCATATGTGTCTGATGCTCCGCCAACATCCTTCTCTTCAAGGCAGGACCCCTGAGACCATCATCTGTTTGCTCACCAGATGAGGACTGAAGTGTCTTACTCCTCCGCTCAACTACATCAGGCTCTATTTCCACATCTGTATCCTCTGGCTTCTGTGCACTCTGTGTCTCACCACATGACAATTCCTCATCTACACTATCTGTACCCCTTCGAGTGGGGGTCTCTGGGCTGCTGAGTGCAAGGGAGAGGGTGAATGATAGGGTAGGTGGGTGGTCACCAGTGTCACCAGAAGTAGATGGAACTGCAAGGTCTTGTTCTTCAGCGGTGTTCTCCAGGCTCCTGGCTTGCAGGCTCTGGAGTTAAAAACAGGTAATTTTGGTGTGCTTGAGAAGCATTGTATCTGAGTCAGCTACTCTTCAGGCAAGGAAGGCAAAAATTAGCCAGGATTTTCACTCCTTATGGTGGGACAGCGGGGCGTTGGGCGAGAACAGGTCGGGCTTGGCAGTGATGGTCTCCACAGTTAAATAGCCTTCCAACCTGTCACTGTTTAAAACTGTGCATGAAGAGGTAGCTGCCAGTGATTGTGGAACTGTACTTAGGCATTGGGTCCATGCTCACAGAAAGGAGAGAGAAATTTTGAACAAAAAAATCCATAACAATTAAAAATACAGATTCGAGTTGCTAGGCAAAGTTGTGCCAGTGCCAAACTGAAAAGGTCTTCGACTGCAGCACAAACTATAGCAGTACTTGTACACAGGCTGCCACTGTTCTGTCCTCTTTTAACATTTTAACAGAATTTATCTGGAGTTAGAATAAAGAATTAATTGCAACCAACAACTACAAAAACTTGCATTTATATAGCACCTTTAACGTAGTAAAACTGTCCCAAGGTGCCTCACAGGTGGGTAGTCACACAAAAATTTGACACCGAGCCGCATAAGGAGATATTAGGACAGGTGACCAAAAGCTTGGTCAAAGAGGTCGGTTTTAAGGAGGGTCTTAAAGGAGGAGAGAGAAGTAGAGAAGTGGAGCGGTTTAGGGAGGGAATTCCAGAGCTTAGGGCGTAGGCAGCTGAAGGCACGGCCGCCAAAGATTAGGCGAAGGAAATCGGGGATGCGCAAGAGACCAGAATTGGAGGAGCGCAGAGACAGCGAAGGGTTGTCGGGCTGGAGGGTGTTACAGAGATAGGGAAGGGCGAGGACATGGAGGGATTTGAACACAAAGATGAGAATTTTAAAAACTGAGGTGCTGCCAGACCGGGAGCCAATATTGGTCATCAAGAATGGGGGGTGATGGGTGAACAGGACTTGATGCAAGTTAGAATATGGGCAGCATATGATAGAGATAGTGAACTAAACAAAGGTATGGAGTTTCCTTCACGTGTGTGCCCAGAGACACACGTAATCTGGGTACAAACTATAACGTGGCTTAAAAGGTCAGGGAATTTTAGGCATAAGTGAGTTACGGGCGTAACTGCAGCACGTCCAAATCGCCTCAATCTATTATGTCCGTCCATCAAACCTTCTGTCCAAATGAATCTCCGCCCACAAAACTGGCCACGCCCCCAACTTTCAAATGCGAATATCCTCCAATTGCGCTTCTTCAGGGGTCTCTCAACATTGCGACCAGATTATCAGAGGCAGCAGGAAAGAAAATCATCCTTCGGGTGTTTTATTGCAGTTTTTTGTTTTTACTTATCCTCATTGAGACCGGCCCTGTATTTTCTGTTTCTTTTTTATAGCATCAATATATCACATTAAAAATTGAAAAGCTTCCCTGATTGCAGGTTTTTAAACATGCTGTTCCTGAAATGCTTGGATGATGGTGAAACAAGTTGAAACTTAAAATTTTTATACTTGAAGAAGAAACATATAATGAGGGTTTAGTGGTTTCTTTGGGCCATGATTGCTTCTGCTGATTTACGCCCATTTTAAGTTCAGGTGCATTCTAATGAGATTGTCAGGATAGTTGGGCATAACTTGACATTAGCAAAAGGGGCGTGACATTGGGCACATTTTCGGGTCTAACTCCTGGGGTGGGCCCAAGGAGGAAACTCCAGGCCCAAGGCTTCAGCAACAGCAAATGTGCTGCACCTGTAATTATGATTTCTTCAGGGGACATTACAAGACTGCAGCATTAGGTTTCAAACACTTAGGGGCCCATTTTCCGATGACGGAGCGGGTGCTTTGGGGGCGGGGAGGCTCCGAAAATCGCTAAAATCCTGAGTGGGTTCAGAGCCCGGCTCCAACCCGCTGACTCCCGGGTTCCCCAGAGATGCGTTTGGGTGCGCGCGCAACTCCCGAATGCGGGAATGATCATTTCCATAGTTTGTCCGATAGTTGAAGTACTTGAAATACTTGATTGAGTGGACATTTTGGCAGGGTTGCAATTTTGAAGGATCCTCAGCGTGTTTCCCGTGCTGTGAGAAACACTCCCAGTTACAACAGACGTGTTTCAGCCAGCAGCCAGTGGGAGATGCAAATGCTTATTTGACAGGTGGGGAGAAAATGTCATTTATTGCAGCAGGGCACTCTGTCACTTCAGACAAAGTTTTGGCTGCAAGACCTTTATGTTTCCACTCAAAATTCTTACTTTCCACCCAAAACTCTGCTGTGCAAACATATTTACCCACTTTTCAGAACCCCCTCAAACTAACACCGTCAGGATGAGAGGACGCCATGGCTGCATTCACCACTACATCCGAGGACGAGCAACATCACCAGCCTCGCCAGGCACAGAGTCCGTCTCCGCCACGTGGAGCTCCACAACACAGTGCTGCACCACAGGCACCTGCACAACAGCACGGAGGGCAACAACAGAGAGAGCGACGTTGCAGGAGGCACTATCCTCACCACAGGGTCTACAGATCGAGGCTCAGCTTCCTGGACCTCTCTGAGGAGCAGTGCATACGGAGGCCCAGAGTCAGTGGCCATGTAGTCGCAGAGATCTGCAGCCTCCTTCATGCTGAGCTGCTCCCGGCTGGGCCGAGCAGCATCTCCTTACCTGTCGCTGTCAAAGTCACCACTGCCCTCAACTTCTTCACCTCCGGATCATTCCAGGGTGCCACCGGGGACATCACCGGGGTGTCTCAGTCATCTGCACACAAGTGCATAAGGCAGGTCACTGACGGCTTGTTTTGCAGGGCCTCGCACTACGTCAACTTCCCCATGGACAACCTCAGCCAGACGGAGAGGGCAGTGGGATTCCAGGCTGTGTCTGGCTTCCCACTGGTGCAGGGTGTCATCGATTGCACCCATATAGTAATACAAGCACCGCCACACGAGCCAGGACTGTTCATCAACAGGAAGGGCTATCACTCCATCAACACTCAAATCGTTTGTGATCACCACAAGAGATTCCTTCACGTGTGCATCAGATTCCCTGCCACAATTCCTTCATCCTCCAGGAGTCCAACATCCCAATCTCTTCCACGCACTGATCACCTGCAAGGGATACCCCCTACACACGTGGTTCATGACACCTCTGAGGAACACCAACACCGAGCAACAACGTCGATATAACGGCAGCCACATCGCTACCAGATTTACAATTGAGCATGTTATAGGGCTGCTCAGAATGCGCTTCAGGTGCCTTGATCGTTCTGGGGGAGACTTCAATACGCACCAGACAGAGTGGGACGCATTATAGTCGTGACACACAGCACAACAGAGAGGGGTGCCGCTTAAGGAGGCTCCATCCACATCTGCTACCCACATTGAGGAGGAGGAGGAGGAGGAGGAGGAGAAGGAGGAGGAGGAGGAGGAGGAGGAGCAACTCATGGGCAGAACAGCTGCTCACCTGGCTGCTCGTGAGGCCAGGGGTTCACTTATATGTGAACGGTTCTCCTAACATCAGACAGTGTGAAGAGTCCAGTCCTCACCACCTGGATAGAGCAGCGGTCACACTGGCCCCCACCCTGCCCCCTGCACAAAACAGGCCTGCAACTACACATACACCCACTGTAGAGTGATCCAATGGGTGGCATCAAGTGTGGGCATTCATGGTGAGCCTCATGAAAGGGCCTTATTACAGAAGCCAGTCAAGAATGGCCAAGACTGGCAGTAGTGGTGACAATAATAATATTTAATGTACGTTTAACAAAAAGCAAATATAAATAAAAAACATGACCAACCGTCAAACACCCTTGTGCATCCCCTTTGTGCTCACAAAACCTTCGCCTTTCACTTCCGACTACTCCTACGTGGTGCATCCCCTGAGGCTGCAGCAGAGGTAGTGGTAGGTTGCTCTTGTTCATGCCCTGACTGATTCGATGCTTTGGGCCGACATCCTCTGGGTTTTGGTGCCCGTGAGGGCCTCTCCAAAGACTGCTCCTCCTGCACTTGTGCAGGGGCAGACTCGGCCACCTGGAGAGGAGGCAGCAGAGCAGGTACTGGTTGAGAGGGGGGCAACGGGTGAGAAGTGGGAGCACTTTGAGTGGCGTCCCCACTTCCATGTCCCCTTTCACCATCATCCCTCCCCTGGGCCAGGCCCAGGCCCACACCACTCCTACCACCCTGCTGGATGATAGTTTGGAGGACATGTGTGAAGCCTTGTAAGGCCAGTGTTAGTATATCTGTCTGCCTGTTTAAGGCAGCAGAATGTTGTTCACCCTGAGTCCGAACCGGCGTTGTCAGGGCCTGAATGGACTCAATTGTGAGCTGTGCTTGAAGCTCAATGGAGGCTAGCCTTCCCTCCATCGCAGACATTCCTGCACTTAACCGCGACACTATCTCAGAGATTCGCTCCTGTACCTGTGCCACCATTCCACTCATGCAGGAGTTGGACTCCTCCATCCTCTGCGTGATTGTGGAGAGTGCGTGTGTTACCTGTTCCAGCACCTCGCAAATGTCATGCTGTCCCTCGATCATTCTCCTTTTAAAGGATGGCCCCAGGGTTCAGCATCTGTGTCCAGCTGAGCAGAGCCTGGTGAGGAGTGCTCCCACCGTCGCGGACTCTGCACAGCTGCCCCTGTCACCAGTGTCTGCTCGTGCTCACATGTGTGGTAACTCACCATGTGCGACCCCAACTAACTGCAGACGAGGACCCACCGAGGTGTGTGTATCTGCGCTGGTGGATGGCTCATTCAGATGTGACGGTGCCCCCTCAGAGGCCGGCAGGTCCTCTGAGGAATCGCCCTCCGCTGTCACAGCAGTCACTGAAGGCCCTGTAAGAGAACAGAAGGCAATATTAAGCATGATCACAAATGTTGAGGTGCTGAAGATGGCAAAGCATTTTAACATCAATTTATATTATGTTTGCTGAATGTTAAAGTTCTGTCACCAGCCGTTTGTCGGGTGCCAGTCTCGGCGTCCCTCAGCTCCAGCGCCTCCTGCTCTCCGTCTGTGAGGACGACTATTTGTTGCGGCCCCCCTCGGGTCCTCGCCCTCACCCGTGCATTCTGGACTCTCTTCTCCGATAAGGGGTGAAAGTAGAGACGTGTGAGTGAGTGATGGTGACGTGGCCAACCAATGAATGCATGGGTTTGGGTGAGGCTGAACATGAAAGAGATGCATCAGAGGGTGAGTATGAGACAGAGCCATGACATTGTATGAGGATTGGGTTGGGTGGTAGTGGTGGGGTGAGTAATGGGGAGGTGAGGAAGTGCTGAGGAAGTGCAGGTAAGTTGAGGATGAGGTTTGAGTGGGTGTGAGGAGTGATGTGATAGAGTAGTGTTGGCAGTGCAGAATGAGTTGAGGGGTGGGGGCTGTGGAAAACCATAAAGACCACATTAATGTAGAAATACGTGAACAGTTACTTGACCATAAAAAGAGAAAAGCATGATGGGTATTTGACCAATGTTAACTCCTTGACTCCCAAACATAGGGTAGTTACAATTTCACACACACACACAGAAAGACACAATTGTCCTTGGTACATTGATAATTAAGTTGGCTGTCCAGGTGCTTGGTACTGTCTGGCCTCCCCCCCTCCCCCCGTGCAGATAAGGGTATTGCTGGCTTATAATATAATGAGAATACAGTTTCTTGAGAGGCCATGTGGCCTTGATTCTGACTTCAGCCCTACTGATTAACCAGCTTTGGAATTTAGGGAGGTGGTGTTCTCGGACCTGCGAGGCCTACTACGTGCCAAAACAGGAATGAGCTATGGATGTCCAGAGGAGGCAGGCTCCCTGCTTGATTGACTAACCACTTGAACTAATGGAGAATGTACATGTACGCCCATATTCTATGATAGACAGATATTGCTGATTGAACTGTATAAATGTGGGCTGTGTCCTTTGTCTGGGGAAGTGGTAGTTCTGACCATTGTCAGAGCAGATCTTCCCTTGAGCTCAAGTTTCTCTTAATTAAAATTCTTACTTGTCTGAAAATAAGTGTTTGGAGTTAATGCATTGTATATAATAGGTAATTAAGTTTTCGGCAGGGCGGTGATGTGGAAGACGGAATGTAGGAGAATGAGTAAGTGTACTCACTTTGACTGACCTGGTTAGATCATTGAAGCGCTTCCTGCACTGGATCCAGGTGCGGGAGATGTCGCTGCTGCTGGTGACCTCCTCTGCCACCTCGAGCCAGGCCTTCTTGGTGACAGAGGCAGGCCACTTCCTCCTGTCCGCTGGGTACAACACATCCCTCCTCCTCCTCACCCCATCCAGTAGCACCTGGAGTGAGACATCACTAAATCTAGGAGCAGCCTTTCCCCTGTGCTGCTCCATCGTACTGATTGGGTTTTTGCTCCAGGAGCAGCTATTGGAGGACTGCCCCTTTAAATAGGGCTCCTCCAGCTGACAGCCTGTGATGCGGGTGTGCAGTCCGCCTGCTGCACAGGTTTTCAACGGCAAACCTGGAAGCCACGGTAAGTGGCTCCAATTTACCCGTGATTGCATAGGGAACGGACAGATTTTATTGGGCGGGTTATCCACACGCTCAATCGCAGTCCCACCCCCCCCTCCCCTGCTGCCTCCCCGCAAATATCGGGGCCTTAAACAGTGATGTATTGTCTTTCTTTTGTAACGCAAAGGAGACTGGTAATAGAACACTTCAGTTGTACTGCTGCAAGCTACTGAGATGGAGGACTGGGTTCTAATATTAGGGTGTACTGGGAATGAGTGCAGCTTATTGGCTCAGAATACTGGGCTTGTAAACAAACAGCTTGCATCATCAGTATATTCCAAACCATTTCACAGCCAATCAATTACTTTTGAAGTGTATTCACTGTTGTTATGTAGGAAACACGGCAGCCAATTTGGGCACAGCAAGATCCCACAAACAGCAATGAGCTAATAAGAAACAAGAAACAACTTGCATTTATACAGTACCTTTCACAACCTCAGGGCGTCCCAAAGTGTTTCACAATTAATGAAGTACTTTTGAAGTGTAGTCACTGTTGTAGAGTAGGGAATGACAAGGTAACCTGTTTTGGTGGTATTGGGGTTGATCTTGACTTTATGTGATGGTGTAAAATCGATGAAAGTGAGTCAGCAGCCCGTTTTACATCTCTCCATATTTTTATATCCATTGACTTCATTACCATACAAGGTCACCATCTACCCCAATAACTGGGTAATCCGTTTTGATGATGTTGGGTGAGGGATCAATGTAGCAGGGGTATCGGAGAACTCCACAACTCGTTTGCACCCACTTGAACTCGCAAATAGGACCTCAGTTTAACATCTTATCTGAAAGATGGTATCTCCAGCAATGCAGCATTCACTCAGTACTGCACTTGAAGTGTAAATCTGGATTATGTGCCCAAATTATGGAGTGAGCTTCAGCCCATGTATTTCTGACTCAGAGGAGAAAGTGCTGGCACTGGGGCAAGTTCACGTTTAATACTGGGATTGTACAGTAACAGATTGGTAATGAATACTGGCTTTGTAATGTAATGGATTGTTACTGAATACTGGAATTGTACAGGAGCAGATTTGTACTGAATACTGGGATTGTACAGTAACAGATTGGTACTAAATATTGGGATTGTACAGTAACACAATTGAACTAAATATTGGGATTGTACAGTAACAGATTGGTACTGAATACTGGGATTGTACTGTTACAGACTTTAACTGAACGCTGGGATTGTAGACTAAAAGATTGGTACTGCATGCTAGGATTTTGCAGCAACAGATTGGTACTTAATACAGTGATTGTACAGTAGCAGCTTGGTACTGAATACTGGGGTTATACAGTAACAGATTGGCACTAAATACTGGGAGTGTACAGTAACAGATTGGTACTAAATACTAGGAGTGTACAGTAACAGATTGGCAAGAAATACTAGGAGTGTACAGTAACAGGTTGGTACTAAATACAAGGAGTGTCCAGTAACAGGTTGGTACTAAATACTATGAGTGTACAGTAACAGGTTGGCACGAAATACTAGGAGTGTACAGTAACAGATTGGTACTAAATACAGGGAGTGTACAGTAACAGATTGGTACTAAATACTGGGAGTGTACAGTAACAGATTGGTACTAAATACTGGGAGTGTACAGTAACAGGTTGGTACTAAATACTGGGAGTGTACAGTAACAGATTGGTACTAAATACTGGGAGTGTACAGTAACAGATTGGTACTAAATACTAGGAGTGTACAGTAACAGGTTGGCACTAAATACTAGGAGTGTACAGTAACAGGTTGGTACTAAATACAAGGAGTGTACAGTAACAGGTTGGTACTAAATACTAGGAGTGTGCAGTAACAGGTTGGTACTAAATACTATGAGTGTACAGTAACAGGTTGGCACTAAATACTAGGAGTGTACAGTAACAGGTTGGTACTAAATACAAGGAGTGTACAGTAACAGGTTGGTACTAAATACTATGAGTGTACAGTAACAGGTTGGCACTAAATACTAGGAGTGTACAGTAACAGATTGGTACTAAATACAGGGAGTGTACAGTAACAGATTGTTACTAAATACTGGGAGTGTACAGTAACAGATTGGTACTAAATACTGGGAGTGTACAGTAACAGATTGGTACTGAATACTAGGAGTGTACAGTAACAGGTTGGCACTAAATACTAGGAGTGTACAGTAACAGGTTGGTACTAAATACTATGAGTGTACAGTAACAGGTTGGCACTAAATACTAGGAGTGTACAGTAACAGATTGGCACTAAATACTAGGAGTGTACAGTAACAGGATGGTACTAAATACTGGGAGTGTACAGTAACAGGTTGGTACTAAATACTGGGAGTGTACAGTAACAGATTGGTACTAAATACTGGGAGTGTACAGTAACAGATTGGCACTAAATACTAGGAGTGTACAGTAACAGGTTGGTACTAAATACTGGGAGTGTACAGTAACAGATTGGTACTAAATACTAGGAGTGTACAGTAACAGGTTGGCACTAAATACTAGGAGTGTACAGTAACAGGTTGGTACTAAATACTAGGAGTGTACAGTAACAGATTGGTACTAAATACTGGGAGTGTACAGTAACAGATTGGCACTGAATACTAGGAGTGTACAGTAACAGATTGGTACTAAATACTAGGAGTGTACAGTAACAGATTGGCACTAAATACTAGGAGTGTAAGTAACAGATTGGCACTAAATACGATGAGTGCACAGTAACAGGTTGGCACTAAATACTAGGAGTGTACAGTAACAGATTGGCACTAAATACTAGGAGTGTACAGTAACAGGTTGGTACTAAATACTGGGAGTGTACAGTAACAGGTTGGTACTAAATACTGGGAGTGTACAGTAACAGATTGGTACTAAATACTGGGAGTGTACAGTAACAGGTTGGTACTAAATACTGGGAGTGTACAGTAACAGATTGGTACTAAATACTAGGAGTGTACAGTAACAGGTTGGCACTAAATACTAGGAGTGTACAGTAACAGGTTGGTACTAAATACTATGAGTGTACGGTAACAGGTTGGCACTAAATACTAGGAGTGTACAGTAACAGATTGGTACTAAATACTAGGAGTGTACAGTAATGGATTGGTACTAAATACTAGGAGTGTACAGTAACAGATTGGCACTAAATACTGGGAGTGTACAGTAACAGATTGGTACTAATTACTAGGAGTGTACAGTAACAGATTGGTACTAAATACTAGGAGTGTACAGTAACAGATTGGCACTGAATACTAGGAGTGTACAGTAACAGATTGGTACTAAATACTAGGAGTGTACAGTAACAGATTTGTACTAAATACTAGGAGTGTACAGTAACAGATTGGTACTAAATACTAGGAGTGTACAGTAACAGATTGTTGCTAAATACTAGGAGTGTATAGTAACAGATTGGCACTGAATACTAGGAGTGTACAGTAACAGATTGGTACTAAATACTCGGAGTGTACAGTAACAGATTGGCACTGAATACTAGGAGTGTACAGTAACAGATTGGTACTAAATACTAGGAGTGTACAGTAACAGATTGGCACTAAATACTAGGAGTGTACAATAACAGATTGGTACTAAATACTAGGAGTATTAAGTAACAGATTGTTACTAAATACTAGGAGTGTACAGTAACAGATTGGCACTAAATACTGGGAGTGTACAGTAACAGGTTGGTACTAAATACTAGGAGTGTACAGTAACAGGTTGGTACTAAATACCGGGAGTGTACAGTAACAGGTTGGCACTAAATACCGGGAGTGTACAGTAACAGGTTGGTACTAAATACTGGGAGTGCACAGTAACAGGTTGGTACTAAATATTAGGAGTGTACAGTAACAGGTTGGCAATAAATACTGGGAGTGTACAGTAACAGGTTGGTACTAAATACTGGGAGTGTACAGTGACAAGTTGGTACTAAATACTGGGAGTGTACAGTAACAGATTGGCACTAAATACTAGGAGTGTACAGTAACAGATTGGTACTAAATACTAGGAGTGTACAGTAACAGGTTGGTACTAAATACCAGGAGTGTACAGTAACAGGTTGGCACTAAATACTATGAGTGTACAGTAACAGATTGGCACTAAATACTAGGAGTGTACAGTAACAGATTGGCACTAAATACTAGGAGTGTACAGTAACAGATTGGTACTAAATACTGGGAGTGTACAGTAACAGATTGGCACTAAATACTAGGAGTGTACAGTAACAGGTTGGTACTAAATACTATGAGTGTACAGTAACAGATTGGCACTAAATACTAGGAGTGTACAGTAACAGATTGGTACTAAATACTGGGAGTGTACAGTAACAGATTGGCACTAAATACTAGGAGTGTACAGTAACAGGTTGGTACTAAATACTATGAGTGTACAGTAACAGATTGGTACTAAATACTGGGAGTGTACAGTAACAGATTGGCACTAAATACTAGGAGTGTACAGTAACAGGTTGTTACTAAATACCGGGAGTGTACAGTAACAGATTGGCACTAAATACCAGGAGTGTACAGTAACAGGTTGGTACTAAATACTGGGAGTGTACAGTAACAGGTTGGTACTAAATATTAGGAGTGTACAGTAACAGATTGGTAGTAAATACTGGGAGTGTACAGTAACAGATTGGTGCTAAATACTAGTAGTGTACAGTAACAGATTGGTACTAAATACTGGGAGTGTACAGTAACAGGTTGGTACTAAATACTAGGAGTGTACAGTAACAGGTTGGTACTAAATACTAGGAGTGTACAATAACAGGTTGGCACTAAATACTATGAGTGTACAGTAACAGATTGGCACTAAATACTAGGAGTCTACAGTAACAGGTTGGTACTAAATACTAGGAGTGTACAGTAACAGATTGGCACTAAATACTAGGAGTGTACAGTAACAGGTTGGTACTAAATACCGGGAGTGTACAGTAACAGGTTGGTACTAAATACTGGGAGTGTACAGTAACAGGTTGGTACTAAATACCGGGAGTGTACAATAACAGGTTGGTACTAAATACTGGGAGTGTACAGTAACAGGTTGGTACTAAATACCGGGAGTGTACAGTAACAGGTTGTTACTAAATACTGGGAGTGTACAGTAACAGATTGGTACTAAATACTGGGAGTGTACAGTAACAGATTGGTACTAAATACTGGGAGTGTACAGTAACAGATTGGTACTAAATACTGGGAGTGTACAGTAACAGGTTGGTACTAAATACTGGGAGTGTACAGTAACAGTTTGGTACTAAATACTGGGAGTGTACAGTAACAGATTGGCACTAAATACTAGGAGTGTACAGTAACAGGTTGGTACTAAATACTGGGAGTGTACAGTAACAGGTTGGTACTAAATACTAGGAGTGTACAGTAACAGATTGGCACTAAATACTGGGAGTGTACAGTAACAGGTTGGTACTAAATACTGGGAGTGTACAGTAACAGATTGGTACTAAATACTGAGAGTGTACAGTAACAGATTGGTACTAAATACTGGGAGTGTACAGTAACAGATTGGTACTGAATATTGGGTTAGTAAAGTAACGGATTGGTACTGAATACTGCGATTTTACTCTAACAGATTTGTACTGAATACTGCGGTTGTACAGTAACATGTTGGTACTTTTTACTCGGATTGTATAGTAACAAATTGGTACTGAATACTGGGAATGTTCTGTGACAGATTGGTATTGAATACTGGGATTGTATAGTAACAGATTGGCACTAAATACTGGGAGTGTACAGTAACAGATTTCTACTGAGTATTGGGAATGTAGAGTAACAGATTGGTTCTATATACTGGGATTGTACTGGATCAGATTGGTACTGAGTACCAGGATTGTTCTGTAATGCATTGGTGCTGAATACTGTGATTGTAGAGTAACAGATTGGGACTGAATACTGGAATCGTACAGCAATATATTGGTACTGAATATGGGAATTGTACTGTAAAAGATTTGTACTGAATATTGGGAAAGTACCCTACCAGGTTGATACTAAATACTTAGATTTTACTGCAAGAGATTTGTACTGAATACTGGAAATGTACCATAACAAGTAGGTACTGAATACTGAGATTGTACAGTAATAGATTGGTACTGAATTCTGGAGTTGTACTGTAACAGATTTCTACTGAATCCTGAGAATTTACAATAACAGATTGGTACTGAATATTGGGTTTGCACTGTAAAATATTGGTACCGAGTACTGGGATTGTACTGTAACGGATTGGAACTGAATGCCGGGATTGTACACTAACAGATTGGTCCTGAATACTGGGATAATATAGTAACATATTCGTACCGAATACTGGGGTCATTACTGTAACGGATTGTAACTGAATACTGGGATTGTGCTGTAATAAATTGGAACTGAATACCGGGATTGTACTGTAACAAATAGGTACTAAATACTGGAATTGTACTGTAATGGATTGATACCGAATACTGGGATTGTACTGTGTAAGAAATACAATTTCTAGACCAAAGCATAGTCGTGTATCCCATCGAGCAAAGCTTTAGGCGCTTGGCTAAAAAGTGAGGCATTGGGCAGACCTTGTGTCTGTGAGAATACAAAGGGAGCCAGCATTCCACAGGAAGTGATATGCCTGACATCAGGCAAAGTGATTGAGAATATTGCAAACTGTGAACAGATGCTTTGAAGACCATTTGTCAGAAACAGATAACAAAACGTCCCAAGGCATAATCGATGACTCAGAACCTGGACACAGACTAATTCTGTTATGTTAATTGCAGGATCTTTGTTCAGATAATTATGATGTGGAGATGCCGGTGATGGACTGGGGTTGACAATTGTAAACAATTTTACAACACCAAGTTATAGTCCAGCAATTTTATTTTAAATTCACAAGCTTTCGGAGATTTTCTCCTTCCTCAGGCAAATGTTAATTAGATAATTAGATAATCAGATAATTAGATAACTTTCATGATTGGCATACACAGAATGTCTGCATGAGAACAGTCAAAATACACAGAAAAATAAGGTCATGTCCCTCCCCCATATGATAGATAGAGTGGACAATAGTTAACACCATAGAATGGATAAAGGTGTCTGGAACAATGGGCACCTGGGGAGAGATGTCTGGGACAAACAGCATCATGGGACTAATGTCGTTAAACTACCAGAAACTACCAGAAGCAAATATGCTTCAGAAAGATATATAAACTGAGGCACTGTCCCACTACAGTTAGAAGCAGTTTCTCGGGACGGACGGAGGCCCACACACCCTATGATACCAGGCCTGGTCAGCTTGCGACAGGTCACACCATCCTTGTTTATTTGATAAAACTGTATTAGAACACTGTTATATAAATACTTGTTGTTTGGTATAACCGCCGCATTAGAATGTTGTTCGTGTGTCTATAATAAAGCTTGCATGTTCGGTCCCACTCGGGCCCGAATCATTGTGGAAGTTATTATTAAGAAGGATTAACAACCCTTGGTAGCATTAATAATAACATATTTCCAACATACTGTGACATAATTTTACTGAATACTGGAATTGTACTGTAACAGATTTCCACTGAATACTGGGATGTACTGTAACAGATTGGTACTATATACTGGGATTGTACTGCAACAGATCGGTGCTGAATACTGGCGTTGAACAGTAACAGAGTGGAGCTTAATACTGGGATTGTACTTTAACAGATTTGTAATGAATACTGGGATCATACTGTAACAGATTGATAGTGAATATTGGGATTGTACAGTTATAGATTGGTACTGAATGCTGGAATTGTACTCTAACGGATTGGTACTGAATGCTGGAATTGTACTGTAACGGATTGGTACTGAATGCTGGAATTGTACTGTAACGGATTGGAACTAAATACTGGGATTGTACAATAACAGATTGGTACTGAATGCTGGAATTGCACTGTAACGGATTGGTACTGAACACCGGGATTGCACAGTAACATATTTGTACTGAATACCGGAATTGTACTGTAATGGATTGGAACTAAATACTGGGATTGAACAGTAACAGATTTGTACTGAATACTGGGATTGTACAGTGAGAGATTTGTAAGGATTACTGAGATTGTACTGTAACAGATTTGTACGGAATACTCAGGTCGCACTGTAACAGACTGGTACTGAATACTGGCATTGTATTTTTAAAAATTGGTACAGATTAATGGGATTGTATAGTAACAGACTGGCACTGAATACTGGGAAGTTATTCGAACAGTTTAGTACTGTATACTGGATGGCACTGTAGAAGATTGGTACCGAGTACTATGATTGTACTCTAACGGATTGGAACTGAATACTGGGATTGAACAGTAACAAATTTCTACTGAATACTGGGATTGTACAGTAACAGATTGGCAATAAAAACTGGGATTGTACAGTAACAGATTGGTAATAAAAACTGGGACTGTACAGTAACAGATTGGTACCGAATATTGGGATTTTACAGTAATGGATTAGTACTGAATACTGGGTTTGTACACTAACAGATTGATACTGAATATTGGGATTGTACAGTAACAGATTGATACTGAATACTGCAGTTGCACTGTAACTTGTTGGTACTGAATACTGGGAATTTTCTCTAAAAGATTTGTACTGAATACTGCGGTTGTACAATAACATGTTAGTAATATACTGGGATTGTATAGTAACAGATTGATACTGAATACTGGGATTGTATTGTTACAGATTAGTACTGAATACTGGGAATGTTCTGTGACAGATTGGTACTGAATACTGGGATTGCATTGTTACAGATTAGTACTGAATACTGGGAATGTTCTGTGACAGATTGGTATTGAATACTGGGATTGTATTGTAACAGATGGGTACTGACTACAGACTGTACATTAACAGATTTCTACTGAGTACTGGGAATGTAGAGTAACAGATTGGCACTGAATACCTGATTGTACAGTAACAGATTGGTACTGAATACTTGGATTGTTCTGTAATGCATTGGTGCTGAATACTGTGTTGTAGAGTAACTGATTGACACTAAATACTGGGATTGTGGAGTAACAGATTGGGACTGAATACTGGGATCGTACAGCAATAGATTGGTACTGAATACGGGAATTGTACTGTAAAAGATTTGCACTGAATATTGGGAAAGTACCATAACAGGTAGGTACTAAATACTTAGATTTTACTGCAAGAGATTTGTACTGAATACTGGGATTGTACATTAACAGATTGCTACTGAATACTGGTACTCTAATGGATTTGTACTGAATACTGGGATTGTACAGTAACAGATTAGTACTGAATACTGGGATTGTGTTGTAACAAATTGGTATAGAATGATGGGATTGTACAGTAACAAATTGGTACTGAATACTGTGATTGTCCTGCAACAGATTTGTACGGAATAGTGAGATTTTACTGTACAGATTATTGGTACTGAATAGTAGGATTGTACTGTAACAGATTGTTATTGAATACTGGGACAGTACTGTAACAGATTGATAGTCAGTACTGGGATTGTTCAGTAATAAATTATTGATACTGAATACTGAGTACCAGAATTGTACTGAACTGCGTAATATTTGCACATTTATTGGACTCCTCCAAATGTGTATTATGAAATTATATAAATAAACAAAGTCAGAAATTGAACTGTCATTATTTTACTGGACTCGAATCCTCGTGAATTTTTTTCAAATCCATGAAATCAACTGAATTAAAAGCTCAGTGATTTGATAATACTGTAAAGGACTGAACATTTCATCATTGGTTTTATTCTGATTTGTTTTATCGCACATTCCCGATATAAATATGTGTTGATCCCTTCCAAAAGCATAATATGGCAGTGACTATAAAAAGTGCTCAGATTTTATTGCAGAAATTATCCTCTTTTATGTTTCTCCGAGGGAAATACATTTAATGGGCCAGAAATTGCTCATAAATTAATGGTTAGTGCTGTAGCTCACTGTTATTAATGGGTAAATCAAAGAGTTAGTACCAGCGATTGCACATGCATGTTCAAAGGCAGAAATCCAGAACTTTCTCTTCCTGATTCACGGGTGATGTGAAAACTTCACGTTAAAGGGACCTTGCCGGCTGCAATCAATGGACCAGCGTCAACTTACTCTCCTGGCCAGCTGCCTAACTAATCTTGCTACAAAAAATGTCCACTGAATTTCTTAGGTATAAGCTAACTTTTAATGGCATGGTAAATATTAAAGACAGCCAAAGAACCTCTCTGGCACTGAAAATTAATGTTTGTAATGTGGAGACTCATTATTCCTGGTTTTAATAGTTTTTGGACATTTTAAAAAAAAATTTAAGAAATTTTGAAAATGTGTTTTTAAACTTTTTCTTTCTGTCTCTTGTATCGTAGTCTTTAAATCTTACCCTCTCTTCATTTTGCTTTCTCTATCTCATTTTATTCTACATTTACTAATCTTATCGGGCACTTCCTGGTTTTTAGTCTGCGCGGTTTGTCAATTGAGTTTCACTTCCTGGTTCTCACAGCATTTCTTTTTATTCGTTCACGGGATGTGGGCGTCGCTGGCGAGGCCGGCATTTGTTGTCCATCCCTAATTGCCCTCGAGAAGGTGGTGATGAGCCGCCTTCGTGAACCGCTGCAGTCCGTGTGGTGACGGTTCTCCCACAGTGCTGTTAGGAAGGGAGTTCCAGGATTTTGACCCAGCGACGATGAAGGAACGGCGATATATTTCCAAGTCGGGATGGTGTGTGACTTGGAGGGGAACGTGCAGGTGGTGTTCTTCCCATGTGCCTGCTGCTCTTGTCCTTCTAGGTGGTAGAGGTCACGGGTTTGGGAGGTGCTGTCGAAGAAGCTTTGGCGAGTTGCTGCAGTGCATCCTGTGGATGGTACACACTGCTGCCACAGTGCGCCGGTGGTGAAGGGAGTCAATGTTTAGGGTGGTGGATGGGGTGCCAATCAAGCGGGCTGCTTTATCTTGGATGGTGTCGAGCTTCTTGAGTGTTGTTGAAGCTGCACTCATCCAGG
Organism: Heptranchias perlo; assembly: GCF_035084215.1. Lineage (NCBI taxonomy): Eukaryota > Metazoa > Chordata > Chondrichthyes > Hexanchiformes > Hexanchidae > Heptranchias > Heptranchias perlo. Next base: position 70,446,095 of record NC_090337.1, on the reverse strand, counting down.
CAAGTGGAGAGTATTCCATCACACTCCTGACTTGTGCCTTGTAGATGGTGGAAAGGCTTTGGGGAGTCAGGAGGTGAGTCACTCACTGCAGAATACCCAGCCTCTGACCTGCACTCGTTGCCACGGTATTTATATGGCTGGTCCAGTTAAGTTTCTGAAGCACGGCTTGCTTCAAGTTGATTGGTCGAGGGGACGGAGCGATCCTTTCCCTGCTCACACAGCCCGGGAAAGAACGCTACTATTTTTTGATTCAGGATTTGAAGGAAGTTGCCGCCAAAAACTTAATGGGTGAATTTAAGTTTCATGAGCAGTGAGCACTGTTGGCTCGCTGCTCAGGGCAATTTACGGGCCAATATATGGGATAATTATCGAGTTACTGCCACTTAATTTATATTGTCACCTGTGGTGGGCAAACTGAAAGTGGCAATAACAAGAATCCATTGTATCGATAAAACTAACCTTGGACTCCACTGTTCCTGGGAATTGTATCATCTATCTTGCTAGTTGATGGACAGCCTGAAAGGGAACTATATATTTTCAAGAACAAACTTGCATTGATACAGGCCCTTTCACATCCGCAGAATGCCCCAAAGTGCTCTGCCACCAATGAATTATTTTAAAGTGTAGTCACTGCTGTAATGTAAGTAAATGCAACAGCCGATTTGCGCACAGCAAGATCCCACAAACTGCAAAATAAGCGGCTTTGCTGGTGTCGGTTAATATTAATGTTGGTCAGTAAACCAGGAGAACTTCCCTGCTCTTCTTCAAATAGTGACTTAGGATCTTTTACATCAACCTGAGAGGACGGGTGTGGCCTCGGTTTAACATCACATAGTGTCCCCTTGGTAATGCACTGGAGTGTCAGCCGAGATTATGTGCTGAAGTCCATAGCCCAACATTTTCATATATTTTAGAGGTGTAGCCTTATAATATCAGCAAGTGCCATGAGGGAATTCACTCTAATGAGAGCAGAAGTTTATCTGTGTGTAATTTTGATACCACAAGTCACCAGACCTCATTAACTGTGCAATACAGGATACTGCAAAGCTGGTCCCACTTTCAGGCCTGGATCACAAGTGGCTTTTACTGAGCTGGAAAGAGAGCTGTAAAGATTCCTTTTGAGCAGTGGCGACTGGTCTACTCACTGATCCAGAATGTTCTACCATCCAATTTATGGACTTGAATAAAGATAGTGAAGATCAAACATTGGTTTGAACTGAAACGTTCTGTGGATTTAGTTGGAGGCCTCCTCTCCCAAGTGTAGTAGTAGGTCACCCCAGCGATGATTCTATCTCATTGGCAATGCTGCTCAAACACTAGTGTATTAATGCATGTGCCATACATTATATTCAGCAACGCCCCATACATTTCTCTTTGGCTGCATTGCCACTGTGATTTACCCTTTGGCGAGACAGAGAGAGAGCAGCCCTGAGTGGGAGGCCCAGAAACCACTCCCCATAAAAGTGGCGGAGACAACGAGGCTGGCGGAGAGGGCGGCGGAGAGGGCGAGGGCGGTGGAGAGGGCGGTGGAGAGGGCAAGGGCGGTGGAGAGGGCGAGGGCGGTGGAGAGGGCGGTGGAGAGGGCGAGGGCGGTGGACAGAGCGAGGGCGGTGGAGAGGGCGGTGGAGAGAGCGTGGGCGGTGGAGAGGGCGAGGGCGGTGGAGAGAGCGAGGGCGGTGGAGAGGGCGAGGGCGGTGGAGAGAGCGAGGGCGGTGGAGAGAGCGAGGGTGGTGGAGAGAGTGAGGGAGGCGGAGCGGGCGGTGGAGAGAGTGAGGGAGGCGGAGAGAGTGAGGGTGAAGGAGAGAGTGAGGGAGGCGGAGAGAGTGAGTGTGGCGGAGAGAGTGAGGGAGGCGGAGAGGGCGGCGGAGAGAGTGAGGGAGGCGGACAGGGTGAGGGTGACGGAGAGAGTGAGGGAGGCGGAGAGAGTGAGGGTGACGGAGAGAGTGAGGGAGGCGGAGAGTGTGAGGGTGACGGAGAGAGTGAGGGAGACGGAGAGAGTGAGGGTGACGGAGAGAGTGAGGGAGGCGGAGAGAGTGAGGTTGATGGAGGGAGTGAGGGAGGCGGAGAGAGTGAGGGTGACGGAGAGAGTGAGGGTGGCGGAGAGAGTGAGGGAGACGGAGAGAGTGAGGGTGACGGAGAGAGTGAGGGTGGCGGAGAGAGTGAGGGTGACGGAGAGAGTGAGGGAGGCGGAGAGAGTGAGGGAGGCGGAGAGAGTGAGGGTGACGGAGAGAATGAGGGTGACGGAGAGAGTGAGGGAGTCGGAGAGAGTGAGGGCGGTGGAGAGAGTGAGGGAGGAGGAGAGAGTGAGGGTGAGGGAGAGAGTGACGGTGACGGAGAGAGTGAGGGAGGCGGAGAGAGTGAGGGTGACGGAGAGAGTGAGGGTGGCGGAGAGAGTGAGGGAGACGGAGAGAGTGAGGGAGGCGGAGAGAGTGAGGGTGACGGAGAGAGTGAGGGTGACGGAGAGAGTGAGGGTGACGGAGAGAGTGAGGGCGAAGGAGAGAGTGAGGGCGGCGGAGAGAGTGAGGGCGACGGAGAGAGTGAGGGAGGTGGAGAGAGTGAGGGTGACGGAGAGAGTGAGGGAGGCGGAGAGAGTGAGGGCGGCGGAGAGAGTGAGGGAGGCGGAGAGAGTGAGGGAGGCGGAGAGAGTGAGGGAGGTGGAAAGAGTGAGGGTGACGGAGAGAGTGAGGGTGGCGGAGAGAGTGAGGGAGGCGGAGAGAGTGAGGGAGGCGGAGAGAGTGAGGGTGACGGAGAGAGTGAGGGAGGCGGAGAGAGTGAGGGAGGCGGAGAGAGTGAGGGAGGCGGAGAGAGTGAGGGTGACGGAGAGAGTGAGGGAGGTGGAGAGAGTGAAGGAGGCGGAGAGAGTGAGGGAGGCGGAGAGAGTGAGGGTGACGGAGAGAGTGAGGGAGGCGGAGAGAGTGAGGGAGGCGGAGAGAGTGAGGGAGGCGGAGAGAGTGAGGGTGACGGAGAGAGTGAGGGAGGCGGAGAGAGTGAGGGAGGCGGAGAGAGTGAAGGAGGCGGAGAGAGTGAGGGAGGCGGAGATAGTGAGGGAGGCGGAGAGAGTGAGTGTGGCGGAGAGAGTGAGGGAGGCGGAGAGGGCGGCGGAGAGAGTGAGGGAGGCGGACAGGGTGAGGGTGACGGAGAGAGTGAGGGAGGCGGAGAGAGTGAGGGTGACGGAGAGAGTGAGGGAGGCGGAGAGTGTGAGGGTGACGGAGAGAGTGAGGGAGACGGAGAGAGTGAGGGTGACGGAGAGAGTGAGGGAGGCGGAGAGAGTGAGGGTGACGGAGAGAGTGAGGTTGATGGAGGGAGTGAGGGAGGCGGAGAGAGTGAGGGTGACGGAGAGAGTGAGGGTGGCGGAGAGAGTGAGGGAGACGGAGAGAGTGAGGGTGACGGAGAGAGTGAGGGTGGCGGAGAGAGTGAGGGTGACGGAGAGAGTGAGGGAGGCGGAGAGAGTGAGGGAGGCGGAGAGAGTGAGGGTGACGGAGAGAATGAGGGTGACGGAGAGAGTGAGGGAGTCGGAGAGAGTGAGGGCGGTGGAGAGAGTGAGGGAGGAGGAGAGAGTGAGGGTGAGGGAGAGAGTGACGGTGACGGAGAGAGTGAGGGAGGCGGAGAGAGTGAGGGTGACGGAGAGAGTGAGGGTGGCGGAGAGAGTGAGGGAGACGGAGAGAGTGAGGGAGGCGGAGAGAGTGAGGGTGACGGAGAGAGTGAGGGTGACGGAGAGAGTGAGGGCGACGGAGAGAGTGAGGGCGAAGGAGAGAGTGAGGGCGGCGGAGAGAGTGAGGGCGACGGAGAGAGTGAGGGAGGTGGAGAGAGTGAGGGTGACGGAGAGAGTGAGGGAGGCGGAGAGAGTGAGGGCGGCGGAGAGAGTGAGGGAGGCGGAGAGAGTGAGGGAGGCGGAGAGAGTGAGGGAGGTGGAAAGAGTGAGGGTGACGGAGAGAGTGAGGGTGGCGGAGAGAGTGAGGGAGGCGGAGAGAGTGAGGGAGGCGGAGAGAGTGAGGGTGACGGAGAGAGTGAGGGAGGCGGAGAGAGTGAGGGAGGCGGAGAGAGTGAGGGAGGCGGAGAGAGTGAGGGTGACGGAGAGAGTGAGGGAGGTGGAGAGAGTGAAGGAGGCGGAGAGAGTGAGGGAGGCGGAGAGAGTGAGGGTGACGGAGAGAGTGAGGGAGGCGGAGAGAGTGAGGGAGGCGGAGAGAGTGAGGGAGGCGGAGAGAGTGAGGGTGACGGAGAGAGTGAGGGAGGTGGAGAGAGTGAAGGAGGCGGAGAGAGTGAGGGAGGCGGAGATAGTGAGGGAGGCGGAGAGAGTGAGGGTGGCGGAGAGGGTGAGGGTGGCGGGGAGAGTGAGGGTGGCGGAGAGAGTGAGGTTGGCGGAGAGAGTGAGGGCGGCGGAGAGAGTGAGTGAGGCGGAGAGGGTGAGTGAGGCGGAGAGGGTGAGTGAGGTGGAGAGGGTGAGTCAGGCGGAGAGAGTGAGGGTGGCGGAGAGTGTGAGGGAGGCGGAGAGGTTGAGAGAGGCGGAGAGAGTGAGGGTGGCGGAGAGGGTGAGGGAGGCGGAGAGGGTGAGTGAGGCGGGGAGGGTGAGTGAGGCGGGGAGGGTGAGTGAGGCGGAGAGGGTGAGTGAGGCGGAGAGCGTGAGGGTGACGGAGAGAGTGACGGAGGCGGAGAGAGTGATGGAGGCGGATAGAGTGAGGGAGGCGGAGAGAGTTAGGGAGGCGGAGAGAGTGAGGGAGGCGGAGAGAGTGAGGGAGGCGGAGAGAGTGAGGGTGACGGAGAGAGTGAGGGAGGCGGAGAGAGTGAGGGAGGCGGAGAGAGTGAGGGTGACGGAGAGAGTGTGGGTGACGGAGAGAGTGAGGGAGGCGGAGAGAGTGAGGGTGACGGAGAGAGTGAGGGAGGCGGAGAGAGTGCGGGTGACGGAGAGAGTGAGGGTGGCGGAGAGAGTGAGGGAGACGGAGAGAGTGAGGGTGACGGAGAGAGTGAGGGTGGCGGAGAGAGTGAGGGTGACGGAGAGAGTGAGGGTGACGGAGAGAGTGAGGGAGGCGGAGAGAGTGAGGGAGGCGGAGAGAGTGAGGGAGGCGGAGAGAGTGAGGGTGACGGAGAGAGTGAGGGTGGCGGAGAGAGTAAGGGTGACGGAGAGAGTGAGGGAGGCGGAGAGAGTGAGGGTGACGGAGAGAGTCAGGGTGACGGAGAGAGTGATGGATGCGGAAAGAGTGAGGGTGACGGAGAGAGTGAGGTTGGCGGAGAGAGTGAGGGTGGCGGAGACAGTGAGGGTGACGGAGAGAGTGAGGGTGACGGAGATAGTCAGGATGGCGGAGAGAGTGAGGGTGACGGAGAGAGTGAGGGTGACGGAGAGAGTGAGGGTGACGGAGAGAGTGAGGGAGGCGGAGAGAGTGAGGGTGACGGAGAGAGTGAGGGTGACGGAGAGAGTGAGGGTGACGGAGAGAGTGAGGGTGACGGAGAGAGTGAGGGAGGCGGAGAGAGTGAGGGTGACGGAGAGAGTGAGGGTGTCGGAGAGAGTGAGGGTGACGGAGAGAGTGAGGGTGAAGGAGAGAGTGAGGGTGACGGAGAGAGTGAGGGAGGCGCAGAGAGTGAGGGTGACGGAGAGAGTGAGGGTGACGGAGAGAGTGAGGGTGACTGAGAGAGTGAGGGTGACGGAGAGAATGAGGGTGACGGAGAGAGTGAGGGTGACGGAGAGATTGAGGGAGGCGGAGAGAGTGAGGGTGACGGAGAGAGTGAGGGTGACGGAGAGAGTGAGGGTGACGGAGAGAAAGAGGGAGGCGGAGAGAGTGAGGGAGGCGGAGAGAGTGAGGGAGGCGGAGAGAATGAGGGTGACGGAGAGAGTGAGGGAGGCGGAGAGAATGAGGGTGACGGAGAGAGTGAGGGTGGCGGAGAGAGTGAGGGTGACGGAGAGAGTGAGGGTGGCGGAGAGAGTGAGGGTGACGGAGAGAGTGAGGGTGGCGGAGAGAGTGAGGGTGACGGAGAGAGTGAGGGAGGCGGAGAGAGTGAGGGAGGCGGAGAGAGTGAGGGTGACGGAGAGAGTGAGGGTGACGGAGAGAGTGAGGGTGACGGAGCGAGTGAGGGTAGCGGAGAGAGTGAGGGTGACGGAGAGAGTGAGGGAGGCGGAGAGAGTCAGGGTGACGGAGAGGGTCAGGGTGACGGAGAGAGTGATGGATGCGGAGAGAGTGATGGTGACGGAGAGAGTGAGGGAGGCGGAGAGAGTGAGGGTGACGGAGAGAGTGAGGGTGACGGAGAGAGTGAGGGCAACGGAGAGAGTGAGGGCGACGGAGAGAGTGAGGGCGACGGAGAGAGTGAGGGCGACGGAGAGAGTGAGGGCGACGGAGAGAGTGAGGGTGTCGGGGAGAGTGAGGGTGACGGAGAGAGTGAGGGTGGCGGAGAGAGTGAGGGAGGCGGAGAGAGTGAGGGTGACGGAGAGAGTGAGGGTGACGGAGAGAATGAGGGTGACGGAGAGAGTGAGGGTGACGGAGAGAATGAGGGTGACGGAGAGAGTGAGGGTGACGGAGAGAGTGAGGGTGACGGAGAGAGTGAGGGTGACGGAGAGAATGAGGGAGGCGGAGAGAGTGAGGGAGGCGGAGAGAGTGAGGGTGACGGAGAGAGTGAGGGTGACGGAGAGAGTGAGGGAGGCGGAGAGAGTGAGGGTGACGGAGAGAGTGAGGGTGACGGAGAGAGTGAGGGTGGCGGAGAGAGTGAGGGAGACGGAGAGAGTGAGGGTGACGGAGAGAGTGAGGGTGGCGGAGAGAGTGAGGGTGACGGTGAGAGTGAGGGAGGCGGAGAGAGTGAGGGAGGCGGAGAGAGTGAGGGTGACGGAGAGAGTGAGGGTGGCGGAGAGAGTAAGGGTGACGGAGAGAGTGAGGGAGGCGGAGAGAGTGAGGGTGACGGAGAGAGTCAGGGTGACGGAGAGAGTGATGGATGCGGAAAGAGTGAGGGTGACGGAGAGAGTGAGGTTGGCGGAGAGAGTGAGGGTGGCGGAGACAGTGAGGGTGACGGAGACAGTGAGGGTGACGGAGAGAGTGAGGGTGACGGAGATAGTCAGGATGGCGGAGAGAATGAGGGTGACGGAAAGAGTGAGGGTGACGGAGAGAGTGAGGGTGACGGAGAGAGTGAGGGCGACTGAGAGAGTGAGGGCGACTGAGAGAGTGAGTGCGACGGAGAGAGTGAGGGCGACGGAGAGAGTGAGGGCGACGGAGAGAGTGAGGGTGACGGAGAGAGTGAGGGAGGCGGAGAGAGTAAGGGTGACGGAGAGAGTGAGGGTGACGGAGAGAGTGAGGGTGACGGAGAGAGTGAGGGCGGTGGAGAGAGTGAAGGCGGTGGATAGAGTGAGGGTGACGGAGAGAGTGAGGGCGGTGGAGAGAGTGAGGGTGACGGAGAGAGTGAGGGTGACGGAGAGAGTGAGGGTGACGGAGAGAGTGAGGGTGACTGAGAGAGTGAGGGCGGTGGAGAGAGTGAGGGAGGCGGAGAGAGTGAGGGTGACGGAGAGAGTGAGGGTGTCGGAGAGAGTGAGGGTGACGGAGAGAGTGAGGGTGAAGGAGAGAGTGAGGGTGACGGAGAGAGTGAGGGAGGCGCAGAGAGTGAGGGTGACGGAGAGAGTGAGGGTGACGGAGAGAGTGAGGATGACTGAGAGAGTGAGGGTGACGGAGAGAATGAGGGTGACGGAGAGAGTGAGGGTGACAGAGAGATTGAGGGAGGCGGAGAGAGTGAGGGTGACGGAGAGAGTGAGGGTGACGGAGAGAGTGAGGGTGACGGAGAGAAAGAGGGAGGCGGAGAGAGTGAGGGAGGCGGAGAGAGTGAGGGAGGCGGAGAGAATGAGGGTGACGGAGAGAGTGAGGGAGGCGGAGAGAGTGAGGGTGGCGGAGAGAGTGAGGGTGACGGAGAGAGTGAGGGTGGCGGAGAGAGTGAGGGAGGCGGAGAGAGTGAGGGAGGCGGAGAGAGTGATGGTGACGGAGAGAGTGAGGGTGACGGAGAGAGTGAGGGTGACGGAGCGAGTGAGGGTGGCGGAGAGTGTGAGGGTGACGGAGAGAGTGAGGGAGGCGGAGAGAGTCAGGGTGACGGAGAGAGTCAGGGTGACGGAGAGAGTGATGGATGCGGAGAGAGTGATGGTGACGGAGAGAGTGAGGGAGGCGGAGAGAGTGAGGGTGACGGAGAGAGTGAGGGTGACGGAGAGAGTGAGGGTGACGGAGAGAGTGAGGGTGACGGAGAGAGTGAGGGCGACGGAGAGAGTGAGGGCGACGGAGAGAGTGAGGGCGACGGAGAGAGTGAGGGCGACGGAGAGAGTGAGGGTGTCGGGGAGAGTGAGGGTGACGGAGAGAGTGAGGGTGACGGAGAGAGTGAGGGTGACGGAGAGAGTGAGGGAGGCGGAGAGAGTGAGGGTGACGGAGAGAGTGAGGGTGACGGAGAGAATGAGGGTGACGGAGAGAGTGAGGGTGACGGAGAGAATGAGGGTGACGGAGAGAGTGAGGGTGACGGAGAGATTGAGGGAGGCGGAGAGAGTGAGGGTGACGGAGAGAGTGAGGGTGACGGAGAGAGTGAGGGTGACGGAGAGAAAGAGGGAGGCGGAGAGAGTGAGGGAGGCGGAGAGAGTGAGGGAGGCGGAGAGAATGAGGGTGACGGAGAGAGTGAGGGAGGCGGAGAGAGTGAGGGTGACGGAGAGAGTGAGGGTGGCGGAGAGAGTGAGGGTGACGGAGAGAGTGAGGGTGGCGGAGAGAGTGAGGGTGACGGAGAGAGTGAGGGAGGCGGAGAGAGTGAGGGAGGCGGAGAGAGTGAGGGTGACGGAGAGAGTGAGGGTGACGGAGAGAGTGAGGGTGACGGAGAGAGTGAGGGTGACGGAGAGAGTGAGGGCGACTGAGAGAGTGAGTGCGACGGAGAGAGTGAGGGCGACGGAGAGAGTGAGGGCGACGGAGAGAGTGAGGGTGACGGAGAGAGTGAGGGAGGCGGAGAGAGTGAGGGTGACGGAGAGAGTGAGTGTGACGGAGAGAGTGAGGGTGACGGAGAGAGTGATGGCGGTGGAGAGAGTGAAGGCGGTGGAGAGAGTGAGAGTGACGGAGAGAGTGAGGGCGGTGGAGAGAGTGAGGGTGACGGAGAGAGTGAGGGTGACGGAGAGAGTGAGGGTGACTGAGAGAGTGAGGGCGGTGGAGAGAGTGAGGGAGGCGGAGAGAGTGAGGGTGACGGAGAGAGTGAGGGTGTCGGAGAGAGTGAGGGTGACGGAGAGAGTGAGGGTGAAGGAGAGAGTGAGGGTGACGGAGAGAGTTCGTGAGGCGCAGAGAGTGAGGGTGACGGAGAGAGTGAGGGTGACGGAGAGAGTGAGGGTGACTGAGAGAGTGAGGGTGACGGAGAGAATGAGGGTGACGGAGAGAGTGAGGGTGACGGAGAGACTGAGGGAGGCGGAGAGAGTGAGGGTGACGGAGAGAGTGAGGGTGACGGAGAGAGTGAGGGTGACGGAGAGAAAGAGGGAGGCGGAGAGAGTGAGGGAGGCGGAGAGAGTGAGGGAGGTGGAGAGAGTGAGGGAGGCGGAGAGAATGAGGGTGACGGAGACAGTGAGGGAGGCGGAGAGAGTGAGGGTGACGGAGAGAGTGAGGGTGGCGGAGAGAGTGAGGGTGACGGAGAGAGTGAGGGTGGCGGAGAGAGTGAGGGTGATGGAGAAAGTGAGGGAGGCGGAGAGAGTGAGGGAGGCGGAGAGAGTGAGGGTGACGGAGAGAGTGAGGGTGACGGAGCGAGTGAGGGTTGCGGAGAGAGTGAGGGTGACGGAGAGAGTGAGGGAGGCGGAGAGAGTCAGGGTGACGGAGAGAGTCAGGGTGACGGATAGAGTGATGGATGCGGAGAGAGTGATGGTGACGGAGAGAGTGAGGGAGGCGGAGAGAGTCAGGGTGACGGAGAGAGTGAGGGTGACGGAGAGAGTGAGGGTGACGGAGAGAGTGAGGGTGACGGAGAGAGTGAGGGCGACGGAGAGAGTGAGGGCGACGGAGAGAGTGAGGGCGACGGAGAGAGTGAGGGTGACGTAGAGAGTGAGGGCGACGGAGAGAGTGAGGGCGACGGAGAGGGTGAGGGCGACGGAGAGGGTGAGGGTGTCGGGGAGAGTGAGGGTGACGGAGAGAGTGAGGGTGACGGAGAGAGTGAGGGTGACGGAGAGAGTGAGGGAGGCGGAGAGAGTGAGGGTGACGGAGAGAGTGAGGGTGACGGAGAGAATGAGGGTGACGGAGAGAGTGAGGGTGACGGAGAGAATGAGGGTGACGGAGAGAGTGAGGGTGACGGAGAGATTGAGGGAGGCGGAGAGAGTGAGGGTGACGGAGAGAGTGAGGGTGACGGAGAGAGTGAGGGTGACGGAGAGAAAGAGGGAGGCGGAGAGAGTGAGGGAGGCGGAGAGAGTGAGGGAGGCGGAGAGAATGAGGGTGACGGAGAGAGTGAGGGAGGCGGAGAGAGTGAGGGTGATGGAGAGAGTGAGGGTGGCGGAGAGAGTGAGGGTGACGGAGAGAGTGAGGGTGGCGGAGAGAGTGAGGGAGGCGGAGAGAGTGAGGGAGGCGGAGAGAGTGAGGGTGACGGAGAGAGTGAGGGTGACGGAGCGAGTGAGGGTGGCGGAGAGAGTGAGGGTGACGGAGAGAGTGAGGGAGGCGGAGAGAGTCAGGGTGACGGAGAGAGTCAGGGTGACGGAGAGAGTGATGGATGCGGAGAGAGTGATGGTGACGGAGAGAGTGAGGGAGGCGGAGAGAGTGAGGGTGACGGAGAGAGTGAGGGTGACGGAGAGAGTGAGGGTGACGGAGAGAGTGAGGGCGACGGAGAGAGTGAGGGTGACGGAGAGAGTGAGGGCGACGGAGAGAGTGAGGGCGACGGAGAGAGTGAGGGCGACGGAGAGAGTGAGGGTGTCGGGGAGACTGAGGGTGACGGAGAGAGTGAGGGTGACGGAGAGATTGAGGGTGACGGAGAGAGTGAGGGAGGCCGAGAGAGTGAGGGTGACGGAGAGAGTGAGGGTGACGGAGAGAGTGAGGGAGGCGGAGAGAGTGCGGGTGACGGAGAGAGTGAGGGAGGCGGAGAGAGTGAGGGTGACGGAGAGAGTGAGGGTGGCGGAGAGAGTGAGGGAGACGGAGAGAGTGAGCGTGACGGAGAGAGTGAGGGTGGCGGAGAGAGTGAGGGTGACGGAGAGAGTGAGGGAGGCGGAGAGAGTGCGGGTGACGGAGAGAGTGAGGGAGGCGGAGAGAGTGAGGGTGACGGAGAGAGTGAGGGTGGCGGAGAGAGTGAGGGAGACGGAGAGAGTGAGCGTGACGGAGAGAGTGAGGGTGGCGGAGAGAGTGAGGGTGACGGTGAGAGTGAGGGAGGCGGAGAGAGTGAGGGAGGCAGAGAGAGTGAGGGTGACGGAGAGAGTGAGGGTGGCGGAGAGAGTAAGGGTGACGGAGAGAGTGAGGGAGGCGGAGAGAGTGAGGGTGACGGAGAGAGTCAGGGTGACGGAGAGAGTGATGGATGCGGAAAGAGTGAGGGTGACGGAGAGAGTGAGGTTGGCGGAGAGAGTGAGGGTGGCGGAGACAGTGAGGGTGACGGAGAGAGTGAGGGTGACGGAGATAGTCAGGATGGCGGAGAGAGTGAGGGTGACGGAGAGAGTGAGGGTGACGGAGAGAGTGAGGGTGACGGAGAGAGTGAGGGTGACGGAGAGAGTGAGGGCGACGGAGAGAGTGAGTGCGACGGAGAGAGTGAGGGCGACGGAGAGATTGAGGGCGACGGAGAGAGTGAGGGTGACGGAGAGAGTGAGGGAGGCGGAGAGAGTGAGGGTGACGGAGAGAGTGAGTGTGACGGAGAGAGTGAGGGTGACGGAGAGAGTGAGGGCGGTGGAGAGAGTGAAGGCGGTGGAGAGAGTGAGGGTGACGGAGAGAGTGAGGGCGGTGGAGAGAGTGAGGGTGACGGAGAGAGTGAGGGTGACGGAGAGAGTGAGGGTGACGGAGAGAGTGAGGGTGACTGAGAGAGTGAGGGCGGTGGAGAGAGTGAGGGAGGCGGAGAGAGTGAGGGTGACGGAGAGAGTGAGGGTGTCGGAGAGAGTGAGGGTGACGGAGAGAGTGAGGGTGAAGGAGAGAGTGAGGGAGGCAGAGAGAGTGAGGGTGACGGAGAGAGTGAGGGAGGCGGAGAGAGTGAGGGTGACGGAGAGAGTCAGGGTGACGGAGAGAGTGATGGATGCGGAAAGAGTGAGGGTGACGGAGAGAGTGAGGTTGGCGGAGAGAGTGAGGGTGGCGGAGACAGTGAGGGTGACGGAGAGAGTGAGGGTGACGGAGATAGTCAGGATGGCGGAGAGAGTGAGGGTGACGGAGAGAGTGAGGGTGACGGAGAGAGTGAGGGTGACGGAGAGAGTGAGGGCGACGGAGAGAGTGAGGGCGACGGAGAGAGTGAGTGCGACGGAGAGAGTGAGGGCGACGGAGAGAGTGAGGGCGACGGAGAGAGTGAGGGAGGCGGAGAGAGTGAGGGAGGCGGAGAGAGTGAGGGTGACGGAGAGAGTGAGTGTGACGGAGAGAGTGAGTGTGACGGAGAGAGTGAGGGCGGTGGAGAGAGTGAAGGCGGTGGAGAGAGTGAGGGTGACGGAGAGAGTGAGGGCGGTGGAGAGAGTGAGGGTGACGGAGAGAGTGAGGGTGACGGAGAGAGTGAGGGTGACGGAGAGAGTGAGGGTGACTGAGAGAGTGAGGGCGGTGGAGAGAGTGAGGGAGGCGGAGAGAGTGAGGGTGACGGAGAGAGTGAGGGTGTCGGAGAGAGTGAGGGTGACGGAGAGAGTGAGGGTGAAGGAGAGAGTGAGGGTGACGGAGAGAGTGAGGGAGGCGCAGAGAGTGAGGGTGACGGAGAGAGTGAGGGTGACGGAGAGAGTGAGGGTGACTGAGAGAGTGAGGGTGACGGAGAGAATGAGGGTGACGGAGAGAGTGAGGGTGACGGAGAGATTGAGGGAGGCGGAGAGAGTGAGGGAGGCGGAGAGAGTGAGGGTGACGGAGAGAGTGAGGGTGACGGAGAGAAAGAGGGAGGCGGAAAGAGTGAGGGAGGCGGAGAGAGTGAGGGAGGCGGAGAGAATGAGGGTGACGGAGAGAGTGAGGGAGGCGGAGAGAGTGAGCGTGAAGGAGAGAGTGAGGGTGGCGGAGAGAGTGAGGGTGACGGAGAGAGTGAGGGTGGCGGAGAGAGTGAGGGTGACGGAGAGAGTGAGGGAGGCGGAGAGAGTGAGGGAGGCGGAGAGAGTGAGGGTGACGGAGAGAGTGAGGGTGACGGAGAGAGTGAGGGTGACGGAGCGAGTGAGGGTGGCGGAGAGAGTGAGGGTGACGGAGAGAGTGAGGGAGGCGGAGAGAGTCAGGGTGACTGAGAGAGTCAGGGTGACGGAGAGAGTGATGGATGCGGAGAGAGTGATGGTGACGGAGAGAGTGAGGGAGGCGGAGAGAGTGAGGGTGACGGAGAGAGTGAGGGTGACGGAGAGAGTGAGGGCGACGGAGAGAGTGAGGGTGACGGAGAGAGTGAGGGCGACGGAGAGAGTGAGGGCGACGGAGAGAGTGAGGGCGACGGAGAGAGTGAGGGTGTCGGGGAGAGTGAGGGTGACGGAGAGAGTGAGGGTGACGGAGAGAGTGAGGGTGACGGAGAGAGTGAGGGAGGCGGAGAGATTGAGGGTGACGGAGAGAGTGAGGGTGACGGAGAGAATGAGGGTGACGGAGAGAGTGAGGGTGACGGAGAGAATGAGGGTGACGGAGAGAGTGAGGGTGACGGAGAGAGTGAGGGTGACGGAGAGAGTGAGGGTGACGGAGAGAATGAGGGAGGCGGAGAGAGTGAGGGAGGCGGAGAGAGTGAGGGTGACGGAGAGAGTGAGGGTGACGGAGAGAGTGAGGGAGGCGGAGAGAGTGAGGGTGACGGAGAGAGTGAGGGAGGCGGAGAGAGTGAGGGTGGCGGAGAGAGTGAGGGTGACGGTGAGAGTGAGGGAGGCGGAGAGAGTGAGGGAGGCGGAGAGAGTGAGGGAGGCGGAGAGAGTGAGGGTGACGGAGAGAGTGAGGGTGACGGAGAGAGTTTGGGTGGCGGAGAGAGTAAGGGTGACGGAGAGAGTGAGGGTGGCGGAGAGAGTTAGGGTGACGGAGAGAGTCAGGGTGACGGAGAGAATGATGGATGCGGAGAGAGTGAGGGTGACGGAGAGAGTGAGGGTGACGGAGAGAGTGAGGGTGACGGAGAGAGTGAGGGTGGCGGAGAGAGTGAGGGTGACGGAGAGAGTGAGGGTGGCGGAGAGAGTGAGGGTGACGGTGAGAGTGAGGGAGGCGGAGAGAGTGAGGGAGGCGGAGAGAGTGAGGGAGGCGGAGAGAGTGAGGGTGACGGAGAGAGTGAGGGTGACGGAGAGAGTGAGGGTGACGGAGAGAGTTTGGGTGGCGGAGAGAGTAAGGGTGACGGAGAGAGTCAGGGTGACGGAGAGAATGATGGATGCGGAGAGAGTGAGGGTGACGGAGAGAGTGAGGGTGACGGAGAGAGTGAGGGTGACGGAGAGAGTGAGGGTGGCGGAGAGAGTGAGGGTGACGGAGAGAGTGAGGGCGACGGAGAGAGTGAGGGCGACGGAGAGAGTGAGTGCGGCGGAGAGAGTGAGGGCGACGGAGAGAGTGAGGGCGACGGAGAGAGTGAGGGCGACGGAGAGAGTGAGGGCGACGGAGAGAGTGAGGGCGACGGAGAGAGTGAGGGCGACGGAGAGAGTGAGGGTGACGGAGAGAGTGAGTGTGACGGAGAGAGTGAGGTTGACGGAGAGAGTGAGGGCGGTGGAGAGAGTGAAGGCGGTGGAGAGAGTGAGGGTGACTGAGAGAGTGAGGGCAGTGGAGAGAGTGAGGGTGACGGAGAGAGTGAGGGTGACGGAGAGAGTGAGGGTGACGGAGAGAGTGAGGGCGGTGGAGAGAGTGAGTGAGGCGGAGAGAGTGAGGGTGACGGAGAGAGTGAGGGTGACGGAGAGAGTGAGGGTGTCGGAGAGAGTGAGGGTGATGGAGAGAGTGAGGGTGACGGAGAGAGTGAGGGAGGCGGAGAGAGTGAGGGTGACGGAGAGAGTGAGGGTGACGGAGAGAGTGAGGGTGACGGAGAGAGTGAGGGTGACGGAGAGAGTGAGGGAGGCGGAGAGAGTGAGGGAGGCGGAGAGAGTGAGGGTGACGGAGAGAGTGAGGGTGACGGAGAGAGTGAGGGTGACGGAGAGAGTGAGGGTGACGGAGAGAGTGAGGGAGGCGGAGAGAGTGAGGGAGGCGGAGAGAGTGAGGGTGACGGAGAGAGTGAGGGTGACGGAGAGAGTGAGGGTGACGGAGAGAGTGAGGGTGACGGAGAGAGTGAGGGTGACGGAGAGAGTGAGGGTGACGGAGAGAGTGAGGGTGACGGAGAGAGTGAGGGTGACGGAGAGAGTGAGGGTGACGGAGAGAGTGAGGGTGACGGAGAGAGTGAGGGTGACGGAGAGAGTGATGGAGGCGGAGAGAGTGGTGGGATCGAAAAAAAAATCAGAGAGTGATGTCACAGGACGGCAGGTGTGTGATTGGCTGGTAAAGTATCAGAGCCATTATTTCCTTTGAGTTCGGGAAGTGGCTAAAATCAAATTAAGAACTGGGATCATAAAACCACTTAGTTTATTAAATTTAATAACTTTAACTAGTTTATTAACTAGTTTAATAAAACTATAAATAACCGATTGAATAAAAACGAATTAAATAAAACCAGGTTGACATCAGTCCAAGAGAAGGAGCTGACTGTTGAGCAGCTGGTGAGTGTTTTTAAAAATATTTAGTTTATTTTTGTTAAGTTTAGTTAATAATATAATAAATCGAGGCATGGCAGGGCACCTCAGTCCCGTCGAGTGCACATCCTGTGCAATATGGGAATTCTAGGACGCTTCCCATATCCTGGACAACCACAGGTGCAGGAAGTGTCGTCAGCTGGAGGAGCTCGAGCTCCGGGTTTCGGACCTTGAGCAACAGCTGATGTCACTGCAGCTCATCCGCGAGGCTGAGAGTTTCATGAATAGCACGTTTCAGGAGGTGGTCACCCCACAGCTTAAGAGAATGCAGGCGGAGAGGGACTGGGTGATCGCCAGACAGACAAGGAGGACCAGGCAGGTAGTGCAGGAGTCCCCTGAGGGCATCTCATACTCTAACCGGTACTGATGGGGGAGAGGGTTCCTCTGGGGAGTGCAGCCAAAGCCAAGACCACAGCACCACGGGTGGCTCAGCTGTACAGGGTGGGGTGGAGAGAAGGGTCAGCAGAGCAATAGTGATCGGGGATTCCATAGTTAGGGCAACAAACAGGCGTTTGTGCGGCCGCAGACGTGATTCCAGGATGGTATGTTGCCTCCCTGGTGCCAGGGTCATGGATGTCACTGAGCGACAGCAGAACATTCTGGAGGGGGAGGGTGAACAGCGAGAGGTCATGGTCCATATCAGTACCAACAACATGGTTAGAAAGAGGGATGAGGTCCTGCAGGCAGATTTTAAGGAGTTAGGAAAGAGATTAATAAGCAGGACCCCAAAGGTAGGAATCTCTGGATTACTCCCAGTGCCACGCTCGATAATAGGAGGATTGGGCAGATGAATGCATGGCTGGGGAGATGGTGCAGGAGGGAGGGCTTTAGATTCCAGGACATTGGGATCAGTTCTGGGTGAAGTGGGTCCTGTACAGGCCGGATGGGTTGCACCTCAACAGAGCTGGGACCAATGTCATCGCGGGGAGGTTCAGTAGTGCTGTGGGGCGGGGGAGGGGGGGTTAAACCAATTTGTCAGGAGGATGGGCACCAGGATGTAGCATTGAAAAGGAGAAACAAGATGCACAAAGGATTGGGAGAGAAAGATAGCACTAGAGTAAGAAATAGTACAGTATTAGGTGGGATCAGATTAAAAGAAAATACGAGAAGCTCGAAGATAGGCTTGTGGTGCATGTGCGTAAACGCACAGTGTGGTAAACAAGGTTGGTGAGCTGCAGGCGCAAATAGTCACATGGGAATTCGATGTAGTGACAATAACGGAGACCTGGCTCAAAAAAGGGCAGGACTGGGTACTAAATATTCCTGGATACAAGGTGTTCAGGAAAGATAGGGAAGGAAAGAAAGGAGAGTGGGTGGCAGTATTGATCAAGGAGAATATTACAGTGCTGGAGAGTGGGGATGTCCTGGAGGGGTCAAGGACAGAATCTATTTGGTTAGAGTTAAGAAACAATAGAGGTGCCATTACACTACTGGGTGTATTCTATAGGACACCAACTAATGGGAAGGAGCAAATTTGCAGGGAAATTACAGAGAGGTGCAAAAGTCATACAGTGGTAATAATGGGGGACTTCAACTATCCTAATATAGACTGGGAATAGTGTAAAGGGCAACGAGGGGGAGGAATTTTTGAAATGTGTTCAGGAGAACTTTCTTGAACATTATGTTACTGGCCCAAAGAGGAAGGAGGTATTGCTGGATCTAGTTCTGGGGAATGAGGTGGGCCAAGTGGAGCAAGTGTCAGCGGGGGAACATTTAGGGAACAATGATCATAGTATCATAAGGTTTAGATTAGTTATGGAAAAGGAAAAGGAGCAATCTAGAGTAAAAATACTTAATTGGAGGAGGGCCAATTTCAGTGGGATGAGAACGGATCTGGCCCGGGTAAATTGGAATCAAAG
Source organism: Heptranchias perlo (assembly GCF_035084215.1). Classification (NCBI taxonomy): domain Eukaryota; kingdom Metazoa; phylum Chordata; class Chondrichthyes; order Hexanchiformes; family Hexanchidae; genus Heptranchias; species Heptranchias perlo. The sequence continues at coordinate 70,428,503 of NC_090337.1, read as the reverse complement.
ATTTGCAGGCAAAACTGTAATTGAACAATGGGTGGCATTTGAAGAGGAGATGGTTCAGGTACAGTCTGGATACATTCGCATGAGGGGGAAAGGTAGGGCAAATAATTACTGCAATCCGTGTGGTGACTTTTTGCAGCGAGATTGTACAATTGAGTGGCTTGCTGGGCTATTTCAGAGGGTGATTAAGAATCAGCCACATTGCTGTGGGTCTGGAGTCACATTTCGGCCAGACCGGGTAAGAACAGCAGGTTTCCTTCCCTAAAGGGCATTCGTGAACCAGATGGCCACCATTACCGATACTAGTTTTTTTTCCCAGATTTTATTTAATTAATTGAATTTAAATTCCTCAGCTGCTTTGGCAGGATTTGAACTCATGACTCTAGATTATTAGAGTCCAGGCCTCTGGATTATTAGTCCAGTAACATAACCACTATGCTACTGTACCCTAAAGTTAAAAAGGAAATAAGAGGGGCAAAGAGAGAGTATGAGAACAGACTAGCGGCTAACATAAAAGGGAATCTAAAAGCCTTCTAAACGCATATAAATAGTAAACGGGTAGTAAGAGGAGGGGTGGGGCCGATTAGGGACCAAAAAGGAGAACTACTCATAGAGGCAAAAGGGTAAATGAGTACTTTGCATCTGTCTTTACCAAGGAAGAAGATGCTGCCAGAGTCACAGTGAAAGAAGAGATAGTTGAGATACTGGATGGGCTAATAATTGATAATTAAAGTAGATAAGTCAGCTGGTCCGGATGGGATGCACCCTAGGTTGCTGAGGGAAGTCACCCTTAGATACGGGGGTGGTGCCAGAGGACTGGAGAATTGCAAACGTTACACCCTTGTTCAAAAAAGGGTGTAAGGATAAACCCAGCAACTACAGGCTGGTCAGTTTAACCTTGGTGGTGGGGGATCTTTTAGAAACGATAATCCGTGACAAAATTATTCGTCACTTGGGCAAGTTTGGATTAATTAAAGAAAGCGAGCATGGATATGTTAAAGGCAAATCATGTTTAACTAACTTGATTGAGTTTTTTGAGGTAATAGAGGGTAGACGAGGTTGATGCGGTTGATGTTGTGTATATGGACTTCCAAAACATGTTTGATAAAGTGCTGCATAATTTGCTTGTCAGCAAAATTGAAGCCCATGGACTAAAAGGGACAGTGGCAGCATAGATACAGAATTGGCTAAATGACAGGAAACAGAGAGTAATGGTGAATGGTTGTTTTTCGGACTGGAGGGAGGTGTACAGTGGTGTTCCCCAGGGGTCAGTGCTGGGACCACTGCTTGTCTTGATATATATTAATGACTTGAACTTGGGTGTACAGGGCACAATTTCAAAATTTGCAGATGACACAAAACTTGGAAATGTAGTGAACAGTGAGGAGGATAGTGATAGATTTCAAGAGGATACAGATAGGCTGGTGGCATGGGCGGACACATGGCAGATGAAATTTAATGCAGAAAAGTGCAAAGTGATACATTTTGGTAGGATGAACGAGGAGAGGCAATATAAACGAAAGGGTACAATTCTAAAAGGGGTGCAGGAACAGAGAGATCTGGGGGTATATGTGCACAAATCTTTGAAGGTGGCAAGGCAGGTTGAGAAAGTGGTTAAAAAAGCATACGGGATCCTGGGCTTTATAAATAGAGGCATGGAGTACAAAAGCAAGGAAGTTATGATGAACCTTTATAAAACACTGGTCTTCAAAGTCATGAGGGGTCCAGACAGAGTAGATAGAGAGATATTGTTCCCATTGGCGGAAGGGTCGAGAACCAGAGGACATAGATTTAAGGTGATTGGCAAAAGAACCAAAGGTGACATGAGGAAAAACTTTTTTACACAGCGAGTGGTTGTGATCTGGAATGCACTGCCTGAGGGGGTGGTGGAGGCAGATTCAATCATGGCTTTCAAAAGGGAACTGGATGAGTACTTGAAGGGAAAAAAATTGCAGGGCTACGGGGATAGGGCGGGGGAGTGGGACTGGTTGGATTGCTCGTGCAGAGAGCTGGCATGGACTCGATGGGCCGAATGGCCTCCTCCTGTGCTGTAACCATTCTATGAGGCTATGATTCTACAGTGGGAGCAGTCATCCATCACACAGGTAGCTGTGCTCAGCATTGCATCGCTATCTCTGAAAACTATTTTACATCTCCTCAATGTTGCCCCAGTGACACGTAGTGGACTATGTTAATGGTCACATGACAAGATGTCACATAACAAAATGTCACTATCTAACTTTATTGTACATGGAAAGAAAGCAAGAAAGCAAGACAGAAAGAAAGCAAGAAAGAAAGAGCCTGCATTGATAGAGCATCGTTCATGGCGTCAGGACGTCCCAAAGCGCTTCACAGCCAATGAAGTACTTATGAAGTGTAATCACTCCTGTAACGTAGGAAACGCAGCATCAGGTTCCTAAATTCTGTTTCCTCTCCTGTCGGAGTTTTTGTCAGACCCCCCTCCCCCCCACACCGTGTCACACCTGTTTAGAGGAAGGCCTGGTAACAAGCTCTCAGGCCTCCAACTAGACCACAATGTAACCAGCTGCTAAAGGAAGGGGCTAATTCTCCAGCCTATGGGTACATGAATGGTCTGCTTCTACTCAGGCTCTAATGCTTCCCAAGGACGGTGCTGCTACAATAAAGCTGTCTTGCGCAGTTCTGGTCACCACATTACAGGAAGGACGTACTTGCTCTGGAGAGAGTGCAGAGAAGATTCACAAGAATGTTGCCAGGGCTTGAAAATTGCAGCTATGAGGAGAGATTGGATAGGCTGGGGTTGTTTTCCTTGGAGCAGAGGAGGCTGAGGGGAGACTTGATTGAGGTGTGCAAAATTATATGGGGCCTAGATAGAGTAGACAGGAAGTACCTGTTTCCCCTAGAGGAGAGTTCAAGAACTAGAGGACATAGATGTAAGCTGATTGGTGGAAGGATTAGAGGGGACATGAGGAAAAACTTTTTTACCCAGAGGGTGGTGGGTGTATGGAATTCGCTTCCCGAATTGGTGGTAGAGACAGGGACCCTCAAATCTTCTAAAAAGTACCTGGACCTGCACCTAGAGTGTTGTAAGCTGCAGGGCTACGGACCGGGTGCTGGAAGGTGGGATTAAAATGGGCACCTGGTTGCTCTTCGAGCCAGCATGGACACGATGGGCCGAATGGCTCCCTTCTGTGCTGTATCTTTTCTATGGTTCTATGGGACAGATGTAATGTGGCATCCCTGCCTGGGATAAAGAGGCAAACTAATACTGTCCAAATAGAAAATGGTGGGATTACACTGGACTAGTTATATTACTGGACTAGCAATCCAGAAGCCTGGACTAATAATCCAGAGACCGTGAATTCAAATCGCACCATGGCAGTTTGAGAATTTGAATTCCATTTCAAAATTTGGAAATAAAATGGTGGTATCAGTAAAAGTGACCATGCAGCTCTCGGAATATCGTAAAAACCCAACTGGTTCGCTATTGTCCTTTAGGGAAGGAAAGCAGAGAAATTATGTTAAACTTGTATAGAGCCTTGGTTAGACCACACTTGGAGTATTGTGCACAGTTCTGGTCTCCATATTATAGAAAGGATATAGAGGCACTGGAGAAGGTGCAAAAAAGATTCACTAGGATGATACCAGAACTGAGAGGATATACTTATCAGGAAAGACTGAGCAGACTTGGGCTCTTTTCTCTAGAAAAGAGAAGGCTGAGGGGTGACCTGATAGAGGTCTTTAAGATAATGATAGGGTTTGATAGGGTAGACATAGAGAAAATGTTTCCACTTGTGGGGGAGTCCAAAACTAGAGGTCATCAATAGTCACTAATAAATCCAATAGGGAATTCAGGAGAAACTTCTTTCCCCAGAGTGGTTAGAATGTGGAACTCGCTACCACAAGGAGTAGTTGAGGCAAATATCATAGATTTATTTAAGGGGAAGCTGGATAAACAGATGAAGGAGAAAGGACTAGATAGGGATAAATGAAGTAGAGGGAGGAGGCTCGTGTTGGCATAGACCAGTTGAGCCAAATGGCCTGTTTCTGTGCTGTCGACTCAATGTCACTCAATGTAACTCAATGAAACATGCCATCCTTACCCAGTCTGACCTACATGTTACTACAATCCCACACCAACGTGGTTGACTCTTAAGTGGCCTATCAAGTCATGAAATGCAATGGTTCAAGAAGATGGCCCACCATCACCTTCTCAGGGCAACTAGGGATGGGCATTAAATGCCTGCCTTGGCATCGGCGCCCATATCCAGAGAATGAATTTTTAAAAAATACTGCCCAGGTAGAAAATGATGAGATAATTCCACCCATGAAAATGATGAGATAATTCCACCCATGAAAATGATGAGATAATTCCACCCATGAAAATGATGAGATAATTCCACCCATGAAAATGATGAGATAATTCCACCCATGAAAATGTGTTCCAAAAGTTTGTTGTATTCCAGCCGTTACTCTGAATACAGGTACAGTGCTCTATCAGGGAGGGCCTATCACTGTTAATTGTATGATTGATATCAATGAGTGTTAATTGTATTCAGTTGGTGGGTATCAATTGGGAACTCTCTGGTATCCTTTTTATAGGAGAACTTATTTAGGGTGTGGTGTGTGTATATATATAAATATAAATAAGGGGAATCTCTGTGAACAAAGATTGGAAACAACTAACTCTAGTATTCTATCCTTCACCACATGGCTATCCAATTATAACAGTCACCAAGGAAAGCTTTTTGCATACTATGTATTTTCTGGTGAGGAGGTGTAAAAAATGTTGTTTCTTTAAGCCCTTTCAGTGGGATGGTTTAGCTCATTGCATTGTTGATTTGTTTAACAGTTCTTGGTCACGATGCATTGGATTGAACTTCACAACAAACTCACCTCCCTAACTGAGAATGGAGTCTATGGAAGCTGGAGGTAATAGACTGAGACTCCACAATGTATCACCGTGTTCTCACACCAACTCACCAGGAGGAAAGTAGTGAAAGTGATCACAATGGAGAACTCACCACCTCTATATTCTGTACTTACTGATGTTTCACATTTCATAATGGTGCCGGGTGCTGCATTGCTTTAAACCGTGATCTTTCAACTCTGTGAGCAAGGTTCAAATTGAGCCGAGAGAGACGGCTGTCCAGGTGCCTACACAAAATTAATTTGGATGAACTCAGTCCACAAAACAGAACCCACAGGATGGCTTGTGTGAGAAATGGGAAGAAGTCACACTGGTACAGTGGACACTTTTAAGCTTGAGGCTGAGGTATGAGGGCAGAAGGAGCTTTACTATAGAATCACAGAAGCTTACAACACAGAAGAAGGCCATTCAGCCCATTGTGCCTGTGCTGGCTCTTTGAAAGAGCTACCTAATTAGTCCCACTCCCCAGCTCTTTCCCCATAGCCCTGCAAATTTTTCCTTTACTCTGCATCTAATGGAGCAATATCTGACCTGGGAGGGTTTGATGCTGATATGGGGAGCCTGCAATGGAAAGTGTTCCAGTTACCCTGTATTAACATCCTTCACCTTGATGAACATAAAAATTCATATAGCGCCTTCAACGTAATCAGACACAATTTGACACTGAGCTACATAAAAAATATATTGGGGCGGGTGACCAAAAGCTTAGTCAAAGAGGTAGGTTTTAAAGAGCATCTTAAAGGAGGAGAGAGCGTTGAAGAGGTGGAGTGGTTTAGGGAGGGAATTCCAAAGCTAGGGCCTAGGCAGCTGAAGGCACGGTCGCGAATGGTAGAACAATGAAACCTGGGGATGCACAAGAAGCCAGAATTGGTGGAAGGCAGAGATCTTGGAGAGTTATCGGGCTTGAGGAGGTTACAGAGATAGAGAGGGGAGTGGCCATGAAAGGATTTGAAAACAAGGATCTGAATTTTATTCTCAAGTCTCAGCCTTGGTTCAGTGGTGTGGGGGAAAACCTGATATTTTAATTCTGTGATTCGTGAACTTGGACAATAGTCAGTCAAAGAAAGTCACATGCACATGGTAGTTTTGTTAATCAAAGTCATTATTTAATTATTTAAAAAGTTCACATAAGCACGAAGCCAATCAAGCAATATGTACAACCTTACTCTACCCATTATACACTTATAGGGTTGCAATGTGATTATTTAATGATTTAAACAATTCACACAAAGCAGCAAGCAAATCAAGCAATACATACAACCTTAAAAACCAAGGGTTTCAACATTAAGGCAGTTAGAGTGATCAACTCTCTATCTCTTGAGGTTCTTCTTCCTCTTCTTCTTCTTGGCCAACCTTCCTGTAGACGGAGCTTCTTCAGGCTCCTTTGGCTGCAATAAAGAAGCTGCCACAATATCCCATCTTTATAGGATTTTTTGCCAATTGGGCTGTGAGTAAAAGTTAAGAGAGGTCCCATTTTGGCCACTCACCCACCTTTGCGTTAATTATGGCCGGTTGGCTAGACCACTCAAAACCACATGAATCCAAGTGCACCGTTTCACCGTGTGAAACTGGTTAGATCTTCCTGTCCATGTGAACCCAGGTGCAATAATTTCTAACTGTCTCAGCACTGTTTTTCCAAGTCAATTGTTTTGAGAACCAAAGTTGTTTTGATAACCAAAGTTGTTCAAAGCTTCTAGAAGCTTCTCAAAGCCTCTGCACATTGCTGCTGTCATTCTTACTGGTTGTTATTGAAAACCAAAGCTGGTTGAAATGTCTGCACTTTGCTGCTTTTGCAGTTTTAAATTTACAATGTTCAAATGTCCAAATGTAATGTCCAAAGGGGCATTGTTAATCCTTCCCTTCAAATGTAATGTCCAAAGAAGCACAGTTAACCATTTCTTTGAAATGTAATGTCCAGAGGGTTTTGAATTCACAATGGTCAAGAGGTTTTAACCCCTGCCCTTGAGTCCCTCCTCAAGTGAGTCTGTCTGATCCTCTGACTGATTCACTTCATCTACCATGAGCATTATCCTTGGTTGGTAGGGTTTTTTTAAATCATTGGTTCACTTTCCCGTTTAGGATGGGTTTGCCGTGACATACACAAAATGAATATTTCCTTGCCATGTTTGCAGATTAAATGCTGCATTATGCATAAACAAATGATCATAATAAACACTAGTGTACATTGCATACTAATTATTCTGATCTATGGGTGTTGCCCAATATTTTACACTGCTTCCCAACCATTCATGGTCTCCTCGCCTTTGAATCTTTTGTTCTATAAGTGCATTAGCTTGTTTCACTTTAACCAGGTGCTGAAGTGAGATTAAAGTGAATCTCTGCTACATTGTGTGGTCGCATTGTCATGGGAGTATGTTCCCCAACCTGAGTAATTTCCAGGGGGTGAGAAAGAAAGGGGAATAAGTGATAGGACAGATGGTGGTGCCATGCCTGAATGTAAACCACTGGTAGTTATGCAGTACCGACCTTGAGTTTTAATAGGGTTCATGGGTATCAGCCCACCTATTGATAACTCTCACCAGCCATTCAGGGTCCTCATCCCCAAGGTGAACCCGCAGGTAAACATATTCCACTGGAGTATTTCACATCGACGAATCCAGGTCCTTGGCACCAGTCTACATCAAGATTAAGAGGGAAAGTTTCATATCTTACATCATTATACAACCATTCACGAGTTTCAAAAATCACCAGACCATTTCCGGGTCCTGGATTTAGGGTTGGGCAGGGTGGATCCCCAGCCTCGGTCCTAATTTCATTGTTAACCCTGAATCTGGAAATCCAAATTTCTACGTCCCTGTTCACTTTAATTTCAAACACTCTGATAGGTACTGGTGTGTTTAACTTCATCCTGACTGTTTCATTAATTAGTTCATTTCTCTGTGGAACATGAGTCAGTACCTTGGTTAAAAGGATTTCTCCCTCTCCTGAGCCACATTAACCATTTCACCTCCCCCTGCGTGGTCCCGATGTTTCAAGTAGTGGCCAGGCTATCAAATGCAGATTTCTCATTATTCAGTATAGGCAAGGGCACAAGCATCTCCAAAAGAAATCTATCAATTAACCATTTCATCTCATTCATGAGCCCTGGAGGAACTTTACTGTTCAATATAATATTTACAGTTTGGTCCAATATCTTAATACATTTTTTGTTTACTTTTACTTGGACCATATTTTTTATTTCCCAAAATATCCCGCTATATTGTGCTTGAGTCAATTTTATCATTTCAAAATGATCCCAATCCCAAAGAGCAGTATTATTGGACTGACAGGGCTTGTCAATTGGGCAGGAACCACTTAGACCTAAAATTTGATTAGCCCCTTAAACTCTCTAGGTAAATTTTCCCTTCTCGAGTGCTTGAACAGCAACTCGTATCAATTTATCATATCAATTTCAATTTCATAAACAAATTGTTCCCAGGCTGGGTGGTTTTCAATAGAGACAGAAGTGCTTGTTATTACTTTGGGATATAATCCCATATCTCCCCTTCCAGCTTTGTCCACCACATTAATCTCCGCAACCTGTTCTACCTCTGCGAAGTATTTTACCACACTTCTACATCAAATTTGGGAATTTGTTTGGACATTTTCTGATGTGGGGTATAGGGGACAATGTAATCTGCTGGCCACAGCTCCCCTTATTCCTTGGGCATTTACATTATACTTGACCTGTGCCATTGGCGCCATGGGGAGGCACTCGTCCCATGGTCGCTCTCTATTTAAACCATCCCAATCCTGTCGGTGAGACAGGGAGTCTTATCACTCTCCCTGTCATTAACTCATGAGATGAAACCTTGGTGGTACGTGACTCAGTGGATCTCATAGCCATTAATGCCAAGGGTAACAATTGATCCCATGTTTTGCGGGATTTCCCAATCTACTTTTTTAGCATTGTTTTTAATGTTGGGTTCATTCTCTCCACTATGCCGATGAAGTAGGATTATATGAGATATGGAATCGGGTTTTGATTCCTGACAGCTACATAGCAGTTCGCATTAACCCTCCCAGTAAAGTGACTTCCCTGGTCCGAGTCGATGGACTTTGGGAGTCTCTTCGGTGAATATGTGGTTCACCCGTATCATGGCATTGGCCTGTGCTGCCGCATTGGGGGTCAGAAATACTTCCATCCACTACTACCACCAATACATACTGATTACCTCAAGAGGACTGGGGAAAGGGCCCAATATAATCTATCTGTAGATCTGTCCGAGGGCCAGCTGTTGGCCAAGTGTGCAGCAACAGTATTCGCATCTGGGTTGTGTTGTACACAAATTAAACAGTTTTGACAGTAATGCTCCACCTGGTCTTTCATTCTCGGCCACCATGCTACTTGTTGGAGCCTTTCTAACATTCTCCATGGGCCAGGGTGTCTTGAGGTGGGTGCATCATTGGCTTGATAAAGGAAAGCATTTCACTCATTCTGTAGTACCACCTACACTTGATCATACTGCAGGACCTTCAACTTTCAACTCTAATTTGGGCTTATTAGCATCTTCTCCCCTTGGGCTGTCAATGGTTATGCTCGTGTACAGGTGTGAGTCATACTGTAATGGGCATAAATACGTAGGAGAGGCCTGTCCCCATCATTAGGGAACGGCAGGAGGAAAACTGACCTCCAAAACCCCTTGTTGTTCAATTGCGTACATAAGATGGGTGGTGGGTAGTAGGACCCTTTTTAATGCAGCCTTGATATAGTTCTCCACGTCTACCAAACTGGGGTAAAGCTTGACTGGTTCTTCCCTTTAAAAGAAAAACAGAAAATCGATTGTCAAGTCAAGGGGTTAATTTGTCACTTTATGATTTCCTTCTGTCAATGTGGGGAAATATCCACTTAAGTTAAGAAGCGTAAAAATTTTATATGCTTGACTAAAGCTAATTGGACAATAGCACTAAATGATCTATTTAAAGAAAAATCCCTTTAACCGAAACAAACCCAGAAAACTATGTCCAGAAAAACATGGGAGTGACTGCCTAGCTTCCCTGTCCTATGTCCCAAGGTTTTTCTCTCTTTTTCTTTTGGAACTCATTAAGGGATGATGAAACTGTTTGCACAGCGACTGCTCTTTCCACTCAGAGCTGGAAGCTCAAAAGGTAATTAACTTCAGCAATACAGAAGTAAGGGTTAATTACTTCTTGCTTGTTAAAACCTTAAGGGGTGGGGGAGGTAGCAGATCTCCGACTCGCTAAACAAATTTAAAAAGGCAGTGCTTTTTAAACGTTAGAATTGATTTAAAACAAGACCACAGGACTTTAATTAAAACTGTATAAAGCAATAGCAGCTTCTAGCTGTAATCCAATTAAAACAAAGTGCTTTGAAGAAGTTCAAATTGATCTTTTTTTTACAAAAAGTCTTTGTGCTGTTAAAACAGTGGTAACTTACACAAAGATCCAGTACAATTAAATTCTGGATATTAATTCTGTTATAAAAAGCAGAAATAATTATTATCATCACTATTAATTTCAAAACAATCTTGTCAGGAACACAGCATTTAAGTTCAATCATAGAATCATAGAAAAGTTATAGCACGGAAGGAGGCCATTCAGCCCATCGAGTCTGTGCCGGCTCTTGGCAAGTGCAATCCAGCTAGTCCCACTAGCCCGCCCTATCCACGTAGCCCTGCAAGTTTTTGCCTTTCAAGTACTTATCCAGTTCCCTTTTGAAAGCCACAATTGAATCTGCCTCCATCACCACCTCAGGCAGTGCATTCCAGATCCTAACCACTCGCTGTGTAAAAACATTTTTCCTCATGTCACCTTTGGTTCTTTTGCCAATCACCTTAAATCTATGTCCTCTGATTCTTGACCCTTCCGCCAATGGGAATAGTTTCTCTCTATCTATTTTGTCTGGACCTTTTATGATTTTATGCACCTCTATCAAATCTCATTTCAACCTTCTCTGCTCTAAGGAGAACAACCACATAGATTGGGAAATGTTGATTTACAAAGGGACCTGGGTGTCCTTGTACACCAGTCACTGAAAGCAAACATGCAGGTGTAGCAAGCATTTAGGAAGGCAAATGGTATGTTGGCCTTCATTGCAAGAGGATTTGATTACAGGAGCAAGGATGTCTTACTGCAGTTATACAGGGCCTTGGTGAGACCACACCTAGAATATTGTGTGCAGTTTTGGTCTCCTTACCTAAGAAAGGATATACTTGCCATAGAGGGAGTGCAGCGATGATTCCTGGGGTGGCAGGACTGTCGTATGAGGAGAGATTGGGTCGACTAGGCCTGTATTCACTCGAGTTTAGAAGAATGAGAGGGGATCCCATTGAAACATATAAAATTCTGACAGGGCTAGACAGACTGGATGCAGGGGGGTTGTTTCCCCTGGCTGGGGGGTCCAGAACGAGGGGTCATAGTCTCAGGATACAGGGTAGGACATTTAGGACTGAGATGAGGAGAAATTTCTTCACTCAGAGGATGGTGAATCTGTGGAATTCTTTACCACAGAAGGCTGTGGAGGCCAAGTCACTGAATATATTTAAGAAGGAGCAAGATAGATTTCTAGACACAAAAGGCATCAAGGGATATGGGGAGAGAGCAGGAATATGGTATTGAGATAGAGGATCAGCCATAATCATATTGAATGGTGGAGCAGGCTCGAAGAGCCGAATAGCCTACTCCTGCTCCTATTTTCGATGTTTCTCCAGTCTATCCACGTAACTAAAGTCCCACTTCCCTGGAATCATTCTAGTAAATCTCTTCTGCATCCTCTCTAAGGCCTTCACATCTTTCCTACAGTGCAGTGCCCAGAACTGGACACAATACTCCAGTTGTGGTCGAACCAGTGTTTTATGTAAGTTCATCATGACTCTATGCCTCTATTTATAAAGCCCAGGATCTCTTACGCTTTTTTAACTGCTTTCTCAACCTGCCCTGCCACTTTCAATGATTTGTGCACATTTGCCCCCAGATCTCTCTGATCCTGTCCCCCTTTTAGAGTTGTGCCCTCTAGTTTATATTTCCTCTCCTCGTTCTTCCTACCGAAATGTATCACTTCGTATTTTTCTGCGTTAAATTTCATTGCCACGTGTCCGCCCATTCCACCAGCCTGTCTATATAAGAACATGGATAAGAACTTAAGGAATAGGAGCAGAAGTAGTCCATCTGGCCCCTTGAGCCTGTTCCACCATTCAACAAGATGATGGCTGAACTTCTACCTCAACGCCATTTTCCTGCACTATCCCCATATCCCTTGATGCCTTTAATATCTAGAAATCTATCGATCTCTGTTTTGAATGTACTCAATAACTGAGCCTCCACAGCCCTCTGGGTAGAGAATTCCAAAGATTCACCACCCTCTGATTGAAGAAATTTCTCCTCATCTCAGTCCTAAATGGCCTACCCCATATTCTGAGACTGTGACCCTTGGTTCCAGACTCCCCAGCCAGGGGAAACATCCTCCCTGCATCTACCCTGTCGAGCCCTGTAAGAATTTTGTATGTTTCAATGAGATCACCTCTCATTCTTCTAACTGCTTGCTGCACCCTCATGTTAGCTTTCAGTGACTCGTGTACAAGGACACCCAGATCCCGTTGAACATCAAAATTTCCCAATCTCTCACCATTTAAAAAATACTCTGCATTTCTGTTTTTCCTACCAAAGTGGATAACTTCATATTTTACCACGTTATATTCCATCTGCCATGTTCTTGCCCACTCACTTAGCCTGTCTATATCCCCCTGAAGCCTCTTTGCATCCACCTCACAACTCACATTTCCACCTATTTTTCTGTAATCAGCAAACTTGGAAATATTACATTTGGTCCCCTCATCCAAATCATTGATATAGATTGTGAATAGCTGGAGCCCAAGCACCGATCCCTGTGGTACCCCACTAGTCACAGTCTGCCAACCTGAAAAAGACCCGTTTATTCCCACTCTCTGTTTTCTGTCTGTTAACCAATTCTCAATCCATGTCAGTGTATTACCCCCAATTCCATATGCTTTAACTTTGTTCACCAACCTCCTGTGTGGGACCTTATCGAAAGCCTTCTGTAAATCCAAATACACCACATCCACTGGTTCCCCTTATCTATTCTACTAGTTACATCCTCAAAGAACTCCAGTCGGTTTGTCAAACATGATTTCCCTTTCATAAATCCATGTTGACTACCAAATCCTATTATTATTTTCTAAGTGTCCTGTTATCACATCCTTTATAATAGATTCTTGCATTTTTCCTACTACTGATGTGAGGCTAACAGGTCTGTAGTTCCTTGTTTTCTCTCTCCCTCCTTTCTTAAATAGTGGGGTTACATTTGCCACCCTCCAATTTGCAGGAACCATTCCAGAGTCTATAGAATTTTGGAAGATGACAACCAATGCATCCACTATCTCTATAGTGACCTCTTTCAAAACCCTGGGATATCATCTTGAAGTCTATCCCTATCCTCCTCACTGTTCACTACACTTCCAAGTTTTGTCTCATGTCGGGTGAACATGTAATTGATGTGTTTGGACTTGTGTTGAATCAGAGGCTGTGAATGAATCATTTCATTTTAAAAAGAGTAGGATGTGTCCTGCCTTTTTAAAACTCCAATTGTTGTTAAAGCCTTTGGCATTTATTTAAGAGGTGTCCAAAATTTTATTCACTCTTAGGTAGTTAATCACAAGATTAAAAGGCTGCTGTCAGTTTGCTAACAGCTGTCACATTCCAGTACAACCGAGATGATTAAACAAAATACAACCAAGGCAAATGACCCAAAATTTTAACACATCCATTTACAGTATCTGATTCAACACAAGTCCAAACACATCAATTACATGTTCACCTGACATTCACTCCTTTTTCACTTCAAATCATTAATCATTTAAGAAATTCAAAATGCCAATTTTTATATGTGATAATCTCATCTCGGGAATTAGAGGCTCTCTCATAATTTACAATAACCAGAATTTCACTGTGACCATGATAAAAGTCTGGTTTACACAATTTAATAGGTTAGTTAACCTCAATAACTCCAATTTAAATCATCAATATCAAAATGAAATACAACACAGGACAGATAAAATGATCAAAATAGCATGTGCTTACTAAAACCCTATAAATTACATCACCTTTCATTTCATTCTTTCTTTCGCCGCCTTTCCAAAAGACTGTAAAAATATTGAATATAACTGAAGAAAAGGTTAGCTTTCACAACTAAACAATATCTTTGTAACATTGCACAGAAGGGAAAAATACATAACAAGCATTGGTGGGGGGGTGGGCGGGGTGAGGTGGGGGGTAGCCTGTAACAGTGAAAAGAAAGCACTCATAGTCTTTTAAAGAGACAGTACACTGAAAACAAAAGAACACATTCTGTAACTTGCAACTCTCTCCCTTTCTCCTTCCATATACCATCTTAGACTAATTTATCCTTTTTCACTTAAAACAATTTTCAATTTCCAATGTTTCCGACTTAATTCAATTTTGTACCAATTTAAAATCTTACGTGGGAAAGACCTTTTATCAGGCTTGAACAGCTGCCTTCAAATCCACCCTTTGTTTCTCTACTTTTCCCAATTTTTTCTAACGTCTCTTGTTGGACTGCTTGATTTAGGGTCAAATTACTTTCTTTAACTATTGCCTAGGTTTGAAAGTACTCGACATGGCGGTTTAGGGTCTGGATCCATTTTGTACTATTCTGACCCTCCTGTTTCCAATTATCAAGTGTTTTCCCTAATTGTTCCTTTCCAGTTTCCTCATTAGATTAGATATCTCTGTTTCTTACCTTTGCTTTTCCTTCTCATCACTTTCTTTTTGTGTGCTGAGGGCTAATAGCCACACGGCTTCAGCCTGTTTCATTAATTTTGGCCACTCTTCAAACACTTGTCCAGTTATCATCGTATACTTGGAAGGAGTCTGACTGATGGTCCTCTACTGGGAAACATTCCTCTCTCCTTGGTAACTACATTGCTTTGTATTCTTGAACTGTCACCTCCATTTTTATATTCCACCATACTCTGCCCAGAAGACCCTGTTTCTGCCAGGATGTTGGACACTGTATTTTAACCCTTCCTGTTACACTCGCCTACAGCCAGAAAACCTTGTTTCTGCTAGGGAACAGTATTTTACTCTTTGACTATGTCAGGTCTCTGCTTACAGACTCTAATATGTAGGGAAAACTTGACTTTTTTAGTTTGAACCTGGACAATTGTCAGTCAAAGAAACTCACATGTACACAGTCATTTTGTTCATCAAAGTCATTATTTAATGATTTAAAAAGTTCACGCAGGCATGAAGCAAATCAAACAATATGTACAGCCTTATTCTACACGTTATACACTTATGTGGTCGCAACATGATTCTTTAATGATTTGAACAATTCACACAAGCAGCAAGCAAATCAAGCAATACATACAACCTTAAAAACCAAGGGTTTCAACATCAAGGCAGTTAGAGTGATCAACTCTCTGTAGCTCTTGAAGTTTCTAATTCTTTTTCTTCTTCATCCTTCCTATAGGCAAAGCTTCTTATGGTTCTTTTGACAGCAATAAAGAAGCTGCCATGATGTCCCATCTTTACAGGATTTTTTGCCAATTGGGCTGTGAGTGAAAGTGAAGAGAAGTCCCATTTTGGCCACTCACCCACTGTTGCATTAATAATGGACAGTTGACTGGACCACTCAAAACCATGTGAATCCAAGTGCAGCCTTTTCACCGTGTGAAACCTGTTGGATCTTCTTGTCCATATGAACCCAAGTGCAATAACTTCTAACTGTCTCAGTGAGTTGTTTTGAGAACCAAAGTTGTTTGAAGATGCACAAAGCTTTTAGAAGCTTCTTTAAGCTTCTGCACAATGTTGCTGTCATTCTTATCAGTTGTTCCTGAAAACTGAAGCTTGTTGATGTCTGCACATTGCTACTTCTGTGGTTTTAAATTAATAATGTCCAAAAGTCCAAATGTAATGCCCAAAAGGGCACAGTTAACCCTTTCTTTCAAATACAATGTCCAGAGGGTTTTCAATTCACAATGGTCAAGGGGTTTTAACTCCTGCCTTGCAATGGTAGCACTCTCGCTCTGAGTCAGATGGTCATGCGTTCAAGCCTCATTCCACAGACTGGAGCACATAATCCAGGCTGACAGTCCCATGCAGTGCTGAGGGAATAATTAAACCGAGGTCCCGCCTGCCTCTCGGGTGGATGTAAAAGATCCCATGGCAGCATTTGAAGAAGAGCAGGGAGTTCTCCCGGTGTCCTGGCCAATATTTAACCCTCAACCAACATCATTAAAACAGATTATCTGGTCATTATCACATTGTTGTTTGTGGGACTTTGCTCTGCGCAAATTGAAAGTCACATTTCCTGTATTGCAACATTGACCATATTTGAAAAATTACTTCATTGGCTGTAAAGCGCTTTGGAATGTCCTGAGGTTGTGAAAGGCACTATATAAAAGCAAGTTCTTTCTTTCTTTCTCAAGTAAAATCCAAGATGATTTCTATAACACATTCCTTTGTAGAACAAACCTTTTCACTACAGAAGTATTTGATTAAAAACAAAATGAATAAAAGCTGACAGTAACCAGTTCTTTTATTATACACAAGGTTCCAACAGTAAAGCTGCAGCCTGCAGCCTTGGCAGCACATCAAGCCTAACAAAACGACCCTGGAAACACTTAACTCTGCAAAAGCAACTGTAACATACGGTGGTCTGGTAAACAGTTGATTGTCTGGTGAGGCAGGTTACACAAATGTGGCCCCCTAGAGTGGGAAAAAAGAACCAGGTAACAGTTTAAATAGTAGCGTGAAATGAGCAGCCTCTTGGGACCAAATATATTTATTCTTTGGCATTTGCATCAACTAATGTGTATGTGTGTGTGTGTGTGCACAAGCACATGTGTGTTTGTGTGTGTATGAGTATGTGTGTATATGTTTGAGTGTATATCTGTGTGTGCATATGTATTTGTGTGCATATATATGTATTTGTGTTTGTACGCATGTATGTATCTGTTTATGCACTTGTGTGTGTATATGTGTTTGTGTGCGTGGTGTGTGGGTGGGTGTTTGTGTGGTGTGTATGTGTGTGGAGAGTATGTGGTGTGTGGTGTGTGTTGTGTGTGTGCATGTGTGTGCATGTGTGGTGTGTATGGTGTGTGTGCAGTGTGCGGTGTGTGGTGTGTGCGTATGTGTGCGGTATGTGGTGAGTACATGTGTGTGCGTGTGGTATGCGTGTTGTAAGAATATTGTAAATAGGGAAAAAATTGACATCTTTTTCCTAATGCTACTAACCATCATGCTTTACAGGCTGTGCTACATATTTTGTGAGTGTGCGGCTTTTATTTTGCTGAATTGCAAACTGTGAACCTTTGATTAGTGTCTGACCATTTTCACACTCATCGTGAGACAAAGCAGCTGTGTGATAAAAGAGAAACAATGACCCAAAAAGCGGAACAATAATCCAAAGATAGCAATAAGACCAGGATCATGACAAGATAGCTAGACGAGTGTGGTCAAACAAACGAGCCACCTTGAAAAACTACATTGAAAAGGGTCTTGTGGTTAGATGAGTAATGTTAAATAAGCTGACCATCTTGAATTCTTTGAAAAACAGCTTTGTTAATGTGTAAGGGTCTTATGAATATTGTTCCATATATACCTGGGGGTCATAAAAACTCAACGTCTTTTTAGCTCAGGGCAGAGGAATCAGTGAAAGCGACCCAGCTGTCAGAAGAACACCTAGTTGTCTGAAGATGACACCATTGTCAGAAGAACATCTGTCTATCAGAAGACTGTCTGTCAGAAAACTTGAAATGAACTCGTTGCCAACTTAATTTTTAAAAATTCGTTCATGGGATGTGGGCGTCGCTGGCAAGGCCAGCATTTATTGCCCATCCCTAATTGCCCTTGAGAAGGTGGTGGTGAGCTGCCTTCTTGAACCGCTGCAGTCCGTTTGGTGAAGATTCTCCCACAGTGCTGTTAGGTAGGGAGTTCCAGGATTTTGACCCAGCGACGATGAAGGAACGGCGATATATTTCCAAGTCGGGATGGTGTGTGACTTGGAGGGCAACGTGCAGGTGGTGTTGTTCCCATGTGCCTGCTGCCCTTGTCCCTCTAGGTGGTAGAGGTCGCTGGTTTGGGAGGTGCTGTCGAAGAAGCTTTGGCGAGTTGCTGCAGTGCATCCTGTGGATGGTACACACTGCAGCCACTGTGCGCCGGTGGTGAAGGGAGTGAATGTTTAGGGTGGTGGATGGGGTGCCAATCAAGCGGGCTGCTTTGTCCTGGATGGTGTCAAGCTTCTTGAGTGTTTTTGGAGCTGCACTCATCCAGGCAAGTGGAGAGTATTCCATCACACTCCTGACTTGTGCCTTGTAGATGGTGGAAAGGCTTTGGGGAGTCAGGAGATGAGTCACTTGCTGCAGAATACCCAGCCTCTGATCTGCTCTTGTAGCCATAGTATTTATATGGCTGGTCCAGTTAAGTTTCTGGTCAATGGTGACCCCCAGGATGTTGATGGTGGGGGATTCGGCGATGGTAATGCCGTTGAATGTCAAGGGGAGGTGGTTAGACTCTCTCTTGTTGGACATGGTCATTGCCTGGCACTTCTGTGGCACGAATATTACTTGCCACTTATCAGCCCAAGCCTGGATGTGTTCCAGGTCTTGCTGCATGCGGGCTCGGACTGCTTCATTATCTGAGGGTTTGCGATTGGAAGGAATGCTGTGCATTCATCAGCGAGCATCCCCATTTCTGACCTTATGATGGAGGGAAGTTTATTGACGAAACAGCTGAAGATGGTTGGGCCTAGGACACTGCCCTGAGGAACTCCTGCAGCAATGCCCTGGGGCTGAGAGATCAAACAGGGTAATATTGTTTTGATCTTTGTTGTCTGAATATTTGATACATTTACATGATTGATTTGATTATTAATAAATTAGATATTGATTACCAATTGGTGTCACATCTGAATCTATTACAGTGTGTGTGTGTGTGTGTGTGTGTGGGGCGTGTATGTGTCTGTGTGGGCACACGTTCTTATGTGTGTGTGTGCATGTCCAAGTGTGGTGTATGTGTGGTGTGTGTGTGTGTGTGTGTTTTAAAGTCCTCTTCACTATTTGCCAAAACTCATACTGTTGGGTCATCAATAAATGTCGAGATTGTGCTCCCGATACCCAAATCATCAATATATTCCTTTTCTCCAGTTATCGCTAACAATCGTTTCACACCCTCTTCACGTACAATTACATTCTCAGTTCCACCATCATTTATCAAAGCCAATGCAAAATATTTACATAAAGTCTCCTCCATTCCCTCATCCTCCACAATTAGAATCCCTCCTTAATGCCCGAGCATTCCTACACTTTCCTTAAATATTCTTTTACTTTTTATATGCTTATAAAAGACCTTACTATTTTATTTTATATTGTCTGCTAGCCCTTTTTTATATTCCCTTGAAGCCCTTCTAATCTTCCTTTTCACCTCCTCACTATACGTTTTTTATTCCTCATAATTATTTTAGTTTATTTTTAATCTATCTACTTATCCACAGAACTATATACTTTGATGAATCCCCTTTTACTCTTATGGAAATATATTTATTTTGTACTCTATCCGCCTCATATTTGAAGATTTCCCACTGCTGATCTGTCGATCTGTTTGCTAACTTTTCTGCCTAGTTAAATTAATATGCATGTCAACCCAAACCAACTCATGTATAAGTGAAGCTATTAAAGGAAAATGGGAATGTTTAGATTACATTTCTCATGTAAAAAGGGCCCAAAGGCAACTTGAAACTTACTGAGGTCAAGACTGGCGTGTGTAAGCTCAAGTTAAAAGGATGGAATGGAATTAAGGACATCTGTAAAACCATTTTAAAACCTGTGTAAACTCTTTGACAGACAGCAAGACAGTTTATTTTGCCACCTTGGTCCGGCTTCTTCCTCGTATTTAGGCATAAACGATATGGTAACGAGATGAAAATCGTCCCCACTGTTGAGTTCCGTTTCCCTGATCCTATGCCCTCTGGTCACTCAAGTGCAGAAAACATGGCACCATGGGCTGTCTGCGTAACCCTGCTGACCAGGATAGTTTACAGTGGTCCCGGGGGCAGGCCGAAGACTGATGGCAAGACTTATTTTAGATTTTGCACTCTCCATTCGGAATGTTTTGGTCAAATCAGGACGTTATGGCTGCTGATCTCCCACCAGAAGGTCCTGATGTCCAAGGTCCGAGATGCAGATGCACCTCACTGTCCTGCCCTAATACCAGGGCTACGTGCTGCCAGTGGGCAGAGCTGTGCCGCGGTGCCCCCAGGTCATGTAAATCCTAGGGCTGAATAGGAGTACCGCACTTTGGATGCCAGGCTCAAGAGGTGGGGTGGAGAGAGCAGGAAAGTCAGCTCTTGCATGAAATATCAAATTGACTTGGTTAAGAATAAGGTTACAGCTTCAATACTTGCTTTTACAGCTGACTATTTTTGAAGGATAGGAGAAACAGAATGAGAAGTTCTCCTTATCAGAGAGATCTTTACTTCTTCACATGTATTCAGAAAGCCATTAAAGCTGTCTGACGAGCAGCAACAACACAAACTCTCAATTTCATGCCATGAACTTTTAATGATACAATTGTGACCCATAATTTTGGCTTCATTTTTTTGTTCATTAAGTGCTTAAAATAAAAACTGATTGGCATCTGAATGCAAGGTTATATTTTCCTGCGGATCTTACTTTGAATGAAAAAAATTGACATGACGTCAACAAACCTAATAGACTGCGGGGAGAGACCTTTGAATCCCAAACTGCCTAAAACGGATGTCAGTAAATTCATGAAAAAAAGTAGAAACATAGTTGCTTGTTAAGGCTGAGACATGAAACCCAAGTCTGTCCTCTAAGGTGAACGTAAAAGAACCCATACCATTCAAAGAAGAGTAGGGGGGTTGTCCCGGTGTCCTGGCCAACATTTATCCCTCCACCAATATCACTAAAACAGATCATCTGGTCACTTAGCTCATTGCTGCTTGTGGAACCTTGCTGTGAACTAATTGGCTGCTGCATTTCCTGCATTGCAACAGTGACTACACTTCAAAAGTACTTCATTGGCTGTGAGGTGTTTTGGGATGTCCTGAGCTCATGAAAGGAACTGTATAAATGCAAGTTTTTCCTTCCTGTCTAAGGACTTTGAAAGAAAGATAGAACAAACTTGCATTTATATAAAGCCTTTCACAGCCTCAGGACGTCCCAAAGTGCTTTAATTTCTTGTTCAAGCCCCAGCCCAAGAAACTCATTCAGAATTACTCAGCGGGTGACATAAATGAAAAAAATGTGTTGTGAACTCCTATTTAGAAAGTGCATTAATCATGTGAAAATGAATATTGATTAGGGTACTGGACTAGCAACCCAGAGGTCGTGAGGGCAAATCCCAGCATGACAAGTTGTGAAGTTGAACTCAATAGATCTGGCAATTTGTGGGCTAGCATCAGAAAAGGCTGTGAAATTTCACTAACGGCCTTCGTATGATTCCAATCCCACACTACGTAGTTGGCACTTGTGGGTGAATTTCCACAGTGGTTCTCATGTTCATGCTTTGAGAGTAGAGATATAGAAACCTCAGAAAGATGTCTTTTCAAGTAGCCCTAGCAATTCATACGGTTGTACAAACAATCACTGCAAAAACTGCACTGGTTCAAGGCACAAGCCTCTCAGGGACATCAATCTCTCAGGGCAACGAGGGATGGGCAATAAATGCAGCCTTGCCAGCATCCAACATCCCAAGCTATTATTGGATATCTCTTATTGGAGTGAGAGTTGGAGGAAAAGGGTAACCCAGGAGAATATGGAAATGTGGCAGCCAATTTGCGCACAGCAAGGTCTCACAAACAACAATGCGATAAATGACCAGATAATCTGTTTTAGTTATGTTGGTTGAGGACTAAATATTGGCCAAGACACTGGGGAGAACTCCCCTGCTCTATTTCGAATAGTGCTATGAGATCTTTTACATCAACCTGAGAGGGCAGACAGGGTCTAAAGTTTAATGTCTCATCCAAAAGATGGCACCTCTGACAGTGCAGCACTCCCTCAATACTGCACTGAAGTATCAGCCTGGATTATGTTCTCAAGTCCTGGAGTGGGGCATGAACCCATGACCTTCAGGGGCGAGAGTGCTACCACTGAGCCAAGGATGAGACCTAACAGTAGGATTGTTTGCCCTGCAGCACCTTATATCTAATTTACAAAAAACAGAAGATAAATTTCAGATCTTAGGGAGTATGGGCTTGCCTATAAATGTTGCCTTTTGCATTGAGAATGAGGAAAGTATTTTGGCAGCAAGCCCAAGCTGTAAGAGACAGAAGGCTATTATCTCCAGTGAGACTTGAACCAATTATGTAGAGCAAAGCATAACAGTAAACATGTGTACAACATGAAATGGTCCTATTTTAAGTAGGCCAGTTGAACTGAGACATTGGGTTAGCCAGACCTCGTTGTGGTATATGGGGTGATTCCTCAAATGAGCAACACCGCCAAGAGCTCCGAGAGGAATGGCCCACCCAAAGCTGTCACAAACAAAACAAAGGAAAAGTAAGGAAAATAAAATCAAATTAAAAGGGTTGCAGTCAGGAGAAATCAACAGAAAAATTCCAGAAGGATCAGTATCCACATATTGGTGTGATAGGAAAAGATAGGATTTTATCTAAGGTAGAGGGGCATGCGGATTGGGCAAAGTGCAATCTTACCAGAATTTAACAGGTGCATCGCCGTAATACTAAGTATCCCCTTAAAACTAAATATAAAGAAAGGGTCCTATCTTACCCAGACCTGTGGGGCTGTGGGATTGAAAAGGTGCCACTTTTATTTTTTAGAAAGCTGTTGATTTAAGAGGAGTAATGTTCTGTTTTTGTGCACCAGTGCAGAATGGCTTGTCCCAGAAGTACGTGTCAAGATACCAGGCACAGAGGATAGCATGCCAGTAAGGCAGAGCCCAACTTTCTGCCCATGGTTGAGCTGTAATTATTTTCTTTTCTCTAATATTTCATACCCTTTTGCTTCACCATACCATGTACTGGAAAAATGTCTTGGGGATGCATTGGAATAGAATCGAAGAGTAGAGTGTCTGCTCCGTGTGAAGAACCGTCTTGGTTTCAAAGAGTGTGCTGGGGCATAAGATGGCTCATAAGATGAGGCTTGCCATCTTCATCGATCACTCCCAGCCAAAGCTGTAATAGTTTATTTCTTGCTGTTTTTAACAGTAAGTTAACAACAACAACTTGCATTTATACAGCTCCTTTAACATAGTGAAACGTTCCAAGGAGCTTCATAGGAGCGATTATCACACACAATTTGACACCGAGCCACATTAAGAGATATTAGGACAGGTGACCAAAGGCTTGGTCAAAGAGATAGGTTTTAAGGAGTGACTTAAAGCAGAAGAGAGTGGTAAAGAGGTGGAGAGGTTTAGGGGGGAATTCCAGAGCTTAGGGCCGAGACAGCTGAAGGCACGGCCGCCAATGGTGGGGCGAAGAAAATTGGGGATGCGCAAGAGACCAGAATTGGAGGAGCGCAGAGATATTGGAGGGCTGTAGGCCTAAAGGAGGTTACAGAGATAGGGAGGGGTAAGGTCATGGAGGGAATTGAACACAAGAATGAGAATTTTATAATGAGGCATTCCCAGACCTCAGGCCAATGTAGGTCAGCAAGCACAGGGGTGATGGGTGAGCGAGACTTGGTGCATGTTAGGATATGGGCAGCAGAGTTTTGAATGATGTTGATATTTCACTTTTGTTTTGAGGCAACTTACCATCACATCTGCTCCAGCTCTCCCCCAAAATGACAGCCACAATCAGATCAATGTTTTTGATGTGCTATTAATTGAGGAACATTGAGATACACAATTGTGTGATTGATCCTCCGTACTGTCCATTGGTTTCACAGTGTCAACTAAAATCACATTGGTAGAAGCTTTCTCCTATAGCATGTTATTCAAATCCGGGCCCACATAGGATTTCATTGCTGTGCTCTCTGAAGGCTGTCGGTGTCCTGAGCGTAATGAGTTTGACCAGTCTTAATATAATGCGTAGTGAATGGCCGTGATTTAGCAATAATTTCTGCTAGTGTAATATTACTGATGCTTGACCTAAGAAGGTGTCAGCCACGGCTCAGTGGCACCACTCTCACCTCCGAGGCAGAAGGTGGTGGGTTCAAGTCCCACTCCAGAGACCTGAGCACATAATCTAGTCTAATACTTCAGTGCAGTACTGAGGGACTGCTGCACTGTTGGAGGTGTCATCTTCCAGATGGATGTAACAGATCCCATGGCACTATTTTGGAGAAGAACTGGGAGTTCTCCCTGGTGTCCTGTCCAATATTTATCCCCCAGAGAACATCACTAAAACAAATTATCTGATCATTATCATATTGCTGTTTGTAGGACCTTCTTGTGTGCAATTTGGCTGCCGCGTTTCCTGCATTACAACAGTGACTACACTTTAAAAAGTACTTCATTGGCTTTAAAGTGCTTTGGGACTTCCTGAGGTTGTGAAAGACAGTGTATAATTGCAAGTCTTTCTTTTTTCATAATTGAGAGAGGTAAAGACTATCCCCCTACATACCTAACCCTCGCTACGTCAGAGCAGGTAATGATTAACTAAGTTTAGAAAAATGAGATGTGATCTAATTGAAACATACAAAATTCTTAGACAGCTCGACAGGGTAGATGCAGGGAAGATGTTTCCCCTGGCTGGGGAATCGAGAACCAGGGTCACAGTCTCAGAATAAGGGGTCGGCCATTTAGGACTGAGATGAGGAGAAATTTCTTCACTCAAAGGGTGGTGAATCTTTGGAATTCTCTACCACAGAAGGCTGTGGAGGCTCAGTCATTGAGTACGTTCAAAACAGAGATTGATAATTTCTAGATATTAAAGGCATCAAGGGATATGGGGATAGTGCAGGAAAATGGCATTGAGGTAGAACATACGAACATACGAATTAAGAGCAGGAATAGGCAATTCGGCCCCTCGAGCCTGCTCTGCCATTTGATAAGATCATGGCTGATCTGATTGTGACCTCAACCTTAGTTTCCCGTCTACCTACTATATTTGACTCCCTTGTTAATCAGGAATCTATCTAACTCAGCCTTAAAAATGTTCAATGACCCTGCCTCCACCCCTCTCTGGGGAAGGGAGTTCCACAGACTCACGACCCTCTGAGAGAAAAAATTTCTCCTCATCTCCATCCTAAATGGGAGACCCCTTATTTTTAAACTGTGGCCCCTAGTTCTAGTCTCTCCCACAAGGGGAAACATCCTCTCAGCACCTACCCCTTCTAGTCCCATCAGGACCTTATATGTTTCAATAAGATCGCCTCTCATTCTTCTAAACTCCAATGTATACAGGCCCAACTTGTCCAACCTTTCCTCACCAGATAACCCCCTCATCCTAGGAATCAGTCGAGTGAACCTTCTCTGAATCCCCTCCAAAGCAATTATGTCCTTTCTTAAATAAGGAGACCAAAACTGCACACAGTATTCTAGATGTGGTCTCACCAATGCCCTGTACAACTGTAGCAAAACATCTCTACTTTTATATTCCATTCCCCTGACAATAAATGACAACATTCCGTTTGCCTTCCTAATCACTTGCTGCACCTGCGTACTAACTTTTTGTGATTTGTGTACTAGGACACCCAGATCCCTCTGTACCTCAGAGTTCTGTAATCTCTCTCCATTTAAATAATATACTGCTTTTCTATTCCTCCTGCCAAAGTGGACAAGATCACATTTTCCCACATTATATTCCATCTGCCAATTTTTTGCCCATTCACTTAACCTATCTATATCCCTTTGCGGACTCCTTATGTCCTCTTCACAATTACTTTCCTACCTACCTTTGTGTCATCAGCAAATTTACCAACCATACATTCGGTCCCTTCATCCAAGTCATTGATACAGATTGTAAATAGTTGAGGCCCAAGCACTGATCCCAGTGGCACTCCACTCGTTACATCTTGCCAACCTGAAAATGGCCCATTTATGCCTACTATCCATTTCCTGTTAGCTAACCAATCCTTTATCTATGCTAATATGTTACCCCCTACACCATGAGCTCTTATTTTGTGTAGGAGCCTTTGATGTGACACCTTGTCAAAAGCCTTCTGGAAATCCAAGTACACCACATCCATTCCATCTACAACTTGGATAAAGGATCCCCTTTATCCACGTTGCAGATCACATTGAAGATCAGCCATGATCTTGTTGAATGGCAGAGCAGGCTCGAGGGGCCAGATGGCCTACTCCTGCTCCTAGTTCTTATGTTGTTAAGATCAGCTTGAAGGGTGTGCGAGTTGGAGAATCAGTCTTATAGTGTTGTGGTCCTACAAAGCCTGGCTCCTCACTGGGAGTGTAGGAGTGGTGAATTTACCCTGAAGTGTTCTATTCTCCAACAGGAGAATTCTTTCCTATCAGTGAAAAAATTACCCTCCCCAACACAGAAAAAAAACGGATGTAGAAAAACATCTTGATTGAAGACTCGATCCTCATAAATGTTTTGCAGGACTTGCCTAATTCTAGACAGTCTTAATACAACAAACACCAGGAGAAGAAATCTTGGTGGAACTGCTCAATGATGAAATAAAATTCCTCACCAGGCGTAGTGAATATCGCCCCTCTACTCTTGTAATCAGAAGTTGAGGGGGAGTCTGTGCCGATCTATCTGGATCGCCGAAACCACCTTCCAAACCAGCTGACTGGATTATTGCTGCTCACCAACATCATTTATATGAAAACATGAGCCTGCGAAAGAAAGAAAGAACTTGCATTTATATAGCGCCTTTCACAACCTCAGGGTGTCGCAAAATGCTTTACTGTCAATAAAGTACTTTTGAAGTACAGTCATTGTTGTAATGTAGGAAACGCGGCAGTCAATTTGTACATAGCCAGCTCCCACAATCAGCAATGTGATAAGGACCAGATAATTTGTTTTAGGAGTTGGTTGAGGGATAAATATTGGCGAGAACTACCCTACTCTTCTTCGAAATAGTACCCTGGAATCTTTTATGTCCACCTGAGAGGGCAGGTGGAAGTAAAAGATGTCTCACCCAAAAGATCACCTCCGACAGTCCAGCACTACCTCAATACTGCACTATAGTGTCAGCCTAGAATATGTGTTCAAGGCCCTGGAGTGGGACTTTCACATTTCTGCCTCAGAACAAGATTGCTATCACTGAGCCACAGCTAAGTGACCGTTACCACATTAGTCAGGCAGCAACTCAACCACTGCACCAAGAAGGTCACTGATACTCTATTCCGGAGGGCCGTTCAATTCACATTTTTCCCAATGGAAGCAGACAAAAAAGAAAGAGAGCCATCTAGTTCTACAGACCGGCAGGGTTCCTGCAGATGCGGAACATGCGTGGCACTTAAAGTCCCATTTGACACCCCCCAATTTTATGACCAGGAAGATGTAGTTGAGATACTGGATGGGCTAATAATTGATAAAGAGGAGGCACTTGAAAGGCTAGCTGTACTTGAAGTAGATAAGTCACCCGGTCCAGAAGGGATGTATCCTAGGTTGTTGACGGAAGTAAGGGTGGAAATTGCAGAGGTACTGGCCTTAATCTTCCAAACATCCTTAAATACGGAGGTGGTGCCAGAGGACTGGAGAATTGAAAATGTTACACCCTTGTTCAAAAAAGGGTGTAAGGATAAACCCAGCAACTATAGGCCAGTCAGTTTAACCTCGGGGTGGGGAAGCTTTTAGAGACTATAATCCTGGACAGAATTAGCAGTCACTTGGACAAGTGTGGATTGATTAGGGAAAGCCAGCATGGATTTGTTAAAGGAAAATTGTGTTTAACTAACTTGAGAGTTTTTTGATGAGGTAACAGGGAGGGTCGATGAGAGCAATGCAGTTGATGTGGTGTATATGGACTTTCAAAAGGCATTTGATAAAGTGCTGCATAATAGGCTTGTCATCAAGATTGAAGCCCATGGAATAAAGTGGGCAGTAGCAGCATGGATACAGAATTGGCTAAGGGACAGGAAACAGAGAGTAGTGATGAACTGTTGTTTTTCGGACTGGAGGGAGGTGTACAGTGGTGTTCCCCAGGGGTTGGTGCTGGGACCACTGCTTTTCTTGATATATATTAATGACTTGGACTTGGGTGTACAGAGCACAATTTCCAAATTTGCAGATGACATAAAACTTGGAAGGGTAATAAACAGTGAGGAGGATAGTGATAGACTTCAAGAGGGTATAGACAGGCTGGTGGCAAGAGCGGACACGTGGCAGATGAAATTTAACGCAGAAAAATGCGAAGTGATACATTTTGGTGGGAAGAACGAGGAGAGGTAATATAAACTAAAGGCCACAACTCTAAAAGGGGTACAGGAACAGAGAGATCTAGGGGTATATGTACACAAATCATTGAAGGTGGCAGGGCAGGTTGAGAAAGCAGTTAAAAAAGCATACGGGATCCTGGACTTTATAAATAGAGGCATCGAGTGCAAGAATATGGAAGTCATGATGAACCTTTATAAAACACTGGTTCGGCCACAACTGTAGTATTGTGTCCAATTCTGGGCACCGCACTTTAGGAAAGTTGTGAAGGCCTTAGAGAGGGTGCAGAAGAGATTTAGTAGAATGATTCCAGGGATGAGTGACTTTAGTTATGTGGATAGACTGGAGAAGCTGAGTTGTTCTCCTTGGAACAGAGAAGTTTGAGGGAGGTTTTGATGGAGGTATTTAAAATCATGAAGGGTTCAGACAGAGTAGATAGAGAGAAACTGTTCCCGTTGTCGGAAGGGTCAAGAACCAGAGGACGTAGATTTAAGGTGATTTGCAAAAGAACCAGAGATGACATGAGGAAAAACCTTTTTACACAGCGAGTGGTTAGGATCTGGAATGCACTGCCCGAGGGGGTGACGGAGGCAGATTCAATCATGGCCTTCAAAAGGGAACTGGATAAGTACTTGAAAGGAAAAAACTTGCAGGGCTACGGGGATACGGCGAGGTAGTGGGATTAGCTAGATTGCTCATGAATAGAGCCGGCCTCGATGGGCCGAATGGCCTCCTTCCATGCTGTAACCTTTCTATGATTCTATGATTCTATGACTTTCATTCTATTAATGCCCAGCTAGTGTGCAATGCCAATCACCTTCTTCTGGATGTCAATGCCAAACACCCAGGATGCTGCCATGATGCTTTTATCAAGTGACAATCCAGTGTGCTTGACTTGGTGATTCGGAGCCTTGTATCCAGTTGGCTGATTGGTGATCAGGGCTATCCCTTGAAGTTACGGCTGATGATTCCATTAAAGCTTCCACAGATGGTGAAGATCTGTAATGGTACTGACAAGTCTGAGCCTGTGCTCAGCTCCAAGAGGCTGAAAGGATTCGGCGTAAATGTCACTATCTTTCCAGACAGTGGTATTGAGCCTTAAGGCCCACCCTTGAGGGGCCTACTGGCATTGTCCTGGCACCCCTTGACAGGGCAAGAGAAAGACTACCAGAAGCTGGTCCCTCTGGGACAGCTGGTTCTCTGAGGTGAGAGGCATCTCAGGCCACTAAGGCTCTAGCAAACTATCCCAGCCACCTGCCGCTAAAGCTCATGTCACTCGGAGCACTCTCCACTCCCAGGTCTTTACACTCACTCCAGCTCAGCGCTTCACCTAATGACAGGCCTTCTGACACACCAGCTACTTCCTCCTGAGTGGGTGTTTCAATTCTGGTGTTTGCACAAGTAAGATGCCATGGTGCAATTGGTGAGGAAATGGCTGCAGTTGAAGCTGTGGTTCTGGAAGCTAATTTCCCAGTGGAAGTGCCTGGATGGTGCCTTATCCTCCAAGGCACTACCTATGATGAGAAAGTGATGATGTGGAGATGCCGGTGATGGACTGGGGTTGACAATTGTAAACAATTTTACAACACCAAGTTATAGTCCAGCAATTTTATTTTAAATTCACAAGCTTTCGGAGATTTTCTCCTTCCTCAGGCAAATGTTTCAAGAGCTCCTTGAAGCCTACGCATTTATACATATTGAACAATACATGGTGTTTACAGACTGCCCCTGCAACTGCCCGTTGCCAAGGCAATCACCGTGTTCAGACAGAGAGGTGTCACCTGCAGAACCCCCGAATACACATTCAACAAAAAAACAAACAGGGAAAAAAACAGAGAAAAAAAAAACACAGAGAGAGGCAGAAACATCCGGAAGGCAGAGAGAGCCAGCAAATGACCCATTATATTAAAAACAGATAACATTTGTTCGCTGGTGGGGTAACGTGTAGCGTGACATGAACCCAAGATCCCGGTTGAGGCCGTCCTCATGGGTGCGGAACTTGGCTATCAATTTCTGCTCGACGATTTTGCGTTGTCGTGTGTCTCGAAGGCCGCCTTTGAGTACGCTTACCCGAAGGTCGGTGGATGAATGTCCATGACTGCTGAAGTGTTCCCCGACTGGGAGGGAACCCTCCTGTTTGGCGATTGTTGCGCGGTGTCCGTTCATCCGTTGTCGCAGCGTCTGCATGGTCTCGCCAATGTACCATGCTCTGGGGCATCCTTTCCTGCAACGTATGAGGTAATATATGATGAGAAACACAGAAGAGCTTGTTTAGCTGCACTGATGGTGACATTCCCCTTAAGGGCTTTGCAATACTTTATGAAAGCGCATAAAGCTGGCACACCCTATGATGAACTTGTCCCAGCTTTCACCAACCTTCTGCTGCCACCTTGCCTCCAATCTTGCCTCTCCCACAGGCTGTTCTGTCCACTTGCCCACTATTTGTGGTGTCTCCTCTTCACGTGCACTCAAGGTTTTCAGCCCTGCCGATCCTCCCCCAGCTGTATATTCTTTGGTGCTTATAGTTGGCCAGCTTTTCATTTGGAAGGAGAAATAAGGACTTACGAGTGGCATGGACAGTTTCCCTGGTATGAGTTTATGCATTCCATAATGATGGAACAGGCTCGAGGGTCTATATGGCCTATCCTTGTTTCTATGTCTTATGTTCCTGTAATGATGAGGTGTGGAGGTGCAATGTCTCTTTAAATGAAGTGATCTTGAAAGCTGGTAGTAGCGTCTGTGGCAAGCAACGCGAGTTGGCAGAGTGCTTGAGTGTTCACAGCAGCTTTCCCTTAGCAGAAATTAGTTCCCCTGACACCCAGATGCTGAGAGGGAAAGATGTATGAGAGACAAAGAGCTGAGTGACGACTGCATGAATGGTAGAGGATGTGTATTGATAACAATGCCTTGGCTAACATTGACTACCCTTGTGTGGTCATTGAACCTCTTCTTGCATTGTGTGACAGGCCCTCGGGTGGTGCATGTTACTGTGGTGCTTCTGCACCACTCTCTTGTGGAATCATAGAATCATAGAAAGGTTACAGCACAGAAGGAGACTATTCGGCCCGTCAAGTCTGTGCCAGCTCAGTGCAAGTTCAATCCAGCTAGTCCCAATCCTCACCATTTCCCCATAGCCCTGCAAATTCTTTACCTTTATGTACTTACCAATTCCCTTTTGAAGGCCATGATTGAATCTGCCTCCATCCCCACCTCAGGCAGCACATTTCAGATCCTAACTACTCGCTGTGTAAAAAAGTTTTTCCTCATGTCACCTTTGGTTCTTTTGTCAATCACCTTAAATCTATGTCTTCTGATACTTGACCCTTCCGCCAATGGGAACAGTTTTTCTCCATCTACTCTGTCTGGACCCTTCATGATTTTGAACACCTCTATCAAATCTCCTCGCAACCATCTCTGTTCCAAGGAGAACAACCCCAGCTTCTCCAGTCTATCCACGTAACTAAAGTCCCTCATCCCTGGAATCATTCCAGTAAATCTCTTCTGCACTCTCTCTGAGGCCTTCACATCTTTCCTAAAGTGCAGTCCCAGAACTGGACACAATACTCCAGCTGTGATTGAACCAGTGTTTTATAAAGATTCATCATGACTTCCATACTTTTGTACTCTATGCCTCTATTTACAAAGCCCAGTATCCCATATGCTTTTTTAACCGCTTTCTCAACTTGCTCTGCTACCTTCAACAATTTGTGTACATATAATTTGTGTACATATACCCCCAGATCTCTCTATTCCTGTACCCCTTTGAGAATTGTGCCCTCTAGTTTATATTGCCTCTCCTCGTTCTTCCTACCGAAATGTATCACCTCTCATTTTTCTGCATTAAATTTCATCTGCCACGTGTCTGCCCATGCCACCAGCCTGTCTATATCCTCTTGAAGTCTATCACTATCCTCCTCACTGTTCACTACACTTCCAAGTTTTGTGTTATCTGCAAATTTGGAAATTGTGCCCTGTACTCCCAAGTCCAAGTCATTAATATATATCAAGAAAAGCAGTGGTCCTGGTACCGACCCCTGGGGAACACCACTGTACACCTCCCTCCAGTCTGAAAAACAATTGTTCACCACTACTCTCTGTTTTCTGTTACTTAGCCAATTTTGTATCCATGCTGCCAATGCCCCTTTTATTCCATGGGCTTCAATCTTGATGACAAGCCTATTATGCGGCAATTTATCAAACGCCTTTTGAAAGTCCATATGCATCACATCAACCGCATTGCCCTCATCGACCCTCCCTGTTACCTCATCAAAAAATTCTATGAAGTTAGTTAAACATGATTTGCCTTTAACAAATCCCTAATCAATCCACATTTGTCCAATTGTCTGCTAATTCTGTCCCGGATTATCGTTTCTAAAAGTTTCCCCACCACTGAGGTTAAACTGACTGGCCTACAGTTGCTGGGTTTATCCTTACACCCTTTTTTGAACGAGGGTGTAACATTTGCAATTCTCCAGTCCTCTGGCACCACCCCCGTATCTAAGGATGTTTGGAAAATTATGGCCAGCACCTCCGCAATTTCCACTCTTACTTCCCTCAGCAACCTAGGATGCATCCCATCCGGACTGGGTGACTTATCTACTTTAAGTACAGCTAGCCTTCCTAGTACCTCCTCTTTAACAATTTTTAGCCCATCCAGTATCTCAACTACATCTTCCTTTACTGAGACTCTGGCAGCATCTTCTTCCTTGGTAAAGACTGATGCAAAGTATTCATTTAGTATCTCAGCCATGCCCTCTGCCTTCATGAGTAGATCTCCTTTTTGATCCCTAATCGGCCCCACTCCTCCTCTTACTACCAGTTTACTGTTTACATGCCTATAGAAGACTTTTGGATTCCCTTTTATGTTTGGCCGCCAGTCTATTCTCATACTCTCTCTCTTTGCCCCTTTTATTTCCTTTTACACTTCCCCTCTGAACTTTCTACATTCAGCCTGGTTCACACTTGTGTTATCAACCTGATATCTGTCATACTTTGAACTTCACTGTGTTAAATTTCATCTGCCACTTGTCCACCCATTCTACCAACCTGTCTATGTCCTCTTGAAGTCTATCACTATCCTCCTCATTGTTCACTACCATTCCAAGTTTTGTGTCATCTGCAAATTTTGAAATTGTGCCCTGTACACCCAAGTCCAAGTCATTAATGAGGGCTTCCTGCGCTCGGTGCCCAGCAATCTGAATCTTTTGACCTTCACTTCAGCCAGGAAAATGAACAGAGGTGCAGCTGAGAACCTTGGAGCTGCTGACCCCAGTCTGAGTCCTTGACCCCAGTCTGAGTCCATGACCCCAGTCTGAGGACATGACACCTGTCTGAAGCCATGACTCTTACCTGAGGCCATGGCCCTTATCTGAGGCCATGACTCCTATCTAAGGCCATGACCCCCATCTAAGGCCATGACCTCCACCTAAGGCCACGACCCCTATCTGAGGACACTGCTCAGACACTGTGGCCATCTTTCTTCCTGCTGCCCAGAAAGTGACGATCTTCTTTAAAGACTGTGCCTTCACTAGATGCACCTCCCTCCCTCCCAGTGGCTGTTACCTGACCTAATTAGCAGATGAGGGCTCTGGGAGCAAATTGCAGTGGGTTAACGGTAGGATCACTAGGTGGCGGGTTCTCCTGCTCCGCCGCAAAGTGGTGAACGGGAAGAGACTCCATCTCACTGCCTCGCTTGTGAAAGAAATTTAATACATCCGCAGGCACTAGTTTATAATTTTTCTTTTGACATCAGTCACATTGGAATGCTGCCCTCTTCCCTTCTTGCCCTAATTTGAATTGTATATGACTTACAATTCCAGCCTGGAGCTACAAACGGCAGCTTTTAACTGAAACCATTGGTTAAACTTAGATTTGTGGGTTTACTTTCTTTCTTTTTTTAACTTTTTAACGTGTTCTTTGGCCTTCGGACATTTTCTGTAATGCATGGACTAATCTAACAAACTTCTTCAGGATTGTAATCAGAGACAGGGCTCTGGACAAACTAATAACTTGTGGCGACATCTTGTCTGGAATGAACGCAAAAGAAAAAAAGTGTGAAGTGATGCATTTTAGAAGGAGGAATGAGGAGAGGCAATATAAACTAAATGGTACAATTTTAAAGGGGGTGCAGGAACAGAGACCTGGGGGTTGCACATACACAAATCTTCGAAGGTGGCAGGACAAGTTGAGAAGGCTGTTAAAAAGGCATAAGAGATCCTGGGCTTTATAAATAGAGGCATAGAGTGCAAAAACAAGGAAGTTATGTTAAACTTTTATAAATCACTGGTTAGACATCAGCTGGAGCGTTGCATCCAATTCTGAGCACCACATTTTAGGAAGGATGTCAAAGCCTTGGAAAAGGTGCAGAGGAGATTTACCAGAATGGTGCCAGGGATGAGGGACTTCAGTTACGTGGATAGACTAAAGAAGCTGGGATTGTTCTCCTTAGAGCAGAGACGGTTAAGGCAAGATTTAATAGAGGTGTTCAAAATCATTAAGATTTTGATAAAGTAAATAAGGAGAAATTGTTTCCACTGGCAGGAGGGTTGGTAACCAGAGGGCACAGATTTAAGGTAATTGGCAAAAGAACCAGAGGAGAGATGAGGAGAAATTTTTTTACGCAGCGCGTTGTAATGATCTGGAATGCACTT
Organism: Heptranchias perlo; assembly: GCF_035084215.1. Lineage (NCBI taxonomy): Eukaryota > Metazoa > Chordata > Chondrichthyes > Hexanchiformes > Hexanchidae > Heptranchias > Heptranchias perlo. The sequence continues at coordinate 70,393,678 of NC_090337.1, read as the reverse complement.
CCTGAAAGGGCGGTGGAAGCAGATTCAAAGGGAATTAAGTATGTAGTTGGAGAGGAGAAATTTGCCGGGCTATGGGGAAAAAGCAGAGGAGTGGGTCTATTGGACAGAACTTTTAAGGAGCTAGACGGACATGATGGTGTATGATTCTATGATATCGTCTCAGATTTTTAGTTCATAAATATTGGACAGGACTCTGGGGAGAACATCCCTGCTCTTCTTTGAATAGTGCCATGGGGTCTTTTCTGTCTGGCTGAGAAGCCAGACGGGGCCTTGATTTAACGTCTCATGTTAAGGGGAATAGTGGAAGGATCTATATAAAAAAAAGAATCCGAACTTCAATTAGAGCTGGTGTATTTCGAATATGAGGTCAATTATTGTGCAAAATAACATTCATGCTTATTTTAGTAAAACATAACCACTGATAAATATCTTAATTGATGTCTTACACAACATGTGGTCTTCCATTCCACTTCTTTTAACAGGGAAAAATCACTGGGCTCAGACACTGGTGCTTTCTGCTCATGTGCTTTGATCTTCATTCACAAAGCTCGGAGCCTTACACCCACTTCCAGAAGTTTCTATATTTAATCCATCGCTCCTGTAGAACTGTTCTCTTGCTTAGCATAAAGCTTGAAGCCTTCAGAGGCACCCTTCAATGGCCTGAATTGCCATGTGGTGGCTTTTATAGTGCAATTATCTTTTTACTGTGGCTTGAAATGAGTAAAGAGCTGCATCATGGTGGCAATCTAGTAACACAGAACACTGTGCACCAAATGTTATCCAGAACCAGCTTAAACAGAACTGTAGAACATTCAGATAATAAACAGCAAGCAAGGAGCACCTGACAGCCTACCTACCATGAGGCGGAAAGGCTGCTGTTGGATAGGACTAGGAATTGTGATTAATTCTTAATAATTCTCCCATAAAGTTGATTTATATTTGACGGTATATCTGCACATATAATCTGTTGTGAGAGTAGATAATCCCTCAACATTTCCATATGCTTCTATGGTATTACAATATCTGTTTAAAACATTTACGCCACTAACTGCATTAACATCAGCTCAATTATTCAATATAACGATATGAAAATGATCACATTATTGGAGCTGGGCAGAGATTCCAGGCGCAATCACTCAATATGACAATATAAAATTAATCACAATACGGTAGGCTTGCCAAGTCGGCAGACACAATCATTCAATATGACAAACGGGAATTAATCACTTCATAACACGCCTGCACTCTGCCCGCGTTATGCTTTCGACAGAAATCCGCAGAGAGGAGGCTGGTTATGACACACTTCTCATGCGGCTTGTACTACAGATACTGCCGCGAGTTCTTCCATTTGTCCAGTTTAACACACGGGGCCTATTAAACCTCCCCACGTAGTGCAGACTGTTTTATTTACTTCAGAATATATTTTGAATGTTTCATAATGTTGCATGTATGCTATCGGGCATTTCTTGCATGCAAAGAGACCTGTTGAATTGCAGAATCAAATATTTAGCTAAAAAGGGAAAGTGACGATTTTGTAACTTTTTTTGATGGAGGAGGCGAGAGGGGAGCTAAGGAGAGCTGTATCCAGTTTATGTTTGTTGTAAGCTGCATTTATTCACTGACAGAATGCTGTATATCGTGCAGTGGTAAATCCAACTCGGGAGTTTACACCACCAATGTGGTATGGTAGGGATGCCATTGCTTCTCTGTGTGATAGGCTCTGGAAAGGATGATGTTATTGGAGCCAGATTCTGCTCTGTGGCAGCTCTTTCAAACTTTCTGGGGAACTTTGAATCAGAACCAAACCAGCTGTTAAACACTTGGGGGTTGAGTTTCTGCTTGTTTCCACTCGTTCGATCAGTGCAATCCGGGCAGAATCAGCCAAACCAGCGCAAAAGATTTTAAAAACAAGGGGGCGAGTTATGTCCAAAACTATTTACGTTCATGTTTTCCACGATCTTTTACGCTGATTCAAGAATCAATTCGCCCGAATCAGGCCCCGCCCACAAAACTGGCCACGCCCCCAGGTCGAGATTGCGAGTTTCGGCCGATTGCGCTGGTTCGGGAAGGCTTTTCAAATCACGCTCGTTTACTCAGGCGCACAGGCACTAATAGGCACGTTTTAAAAGGTTTTTCAAGTCAAAACATATTTAATTTATGAAGACACTGACTATTGAAACTAATAAATGGTTCAATATAGTTATTTTTGAGTCATTTTCAGTGATTTTAAATCAGGTTACTCACAGGTGGAGGACTGGACACTTCTATTAAAGGTGCTTATTTTTGGTGATAAACCCATTTTCAGCTGTATTAATAAAACTGCACCAAGTTACCGCTTGTAAATACATCAAGGGATACTTTGTAATGGAAAAAAAGTTACGTTCTATTACACTGCCCGATTGCGTTGGTTCATGGAAGATATTACGTTTGTAATTATGCAAATGAATTTTAGTAGAAACTTGGGGTGTAACCTAACCAGTGCAATTTCAAGCAGATTTTGGGTGTAATTTCCTGATTGTGCCCAAAGCGAAAACTCTACCCCTTTACTGTTTTTTTTTGTAAATCGCCTTAAGGTAAAATCTCTGCAGATTTTGATTACAATGTTGTCCACCTTCCCGGAATGCACTGCATGAAAGAAAAGGCACAATTGCCCGGAATTTCCTCGGGGCTTCTCCTGCTCCACCACAAAGCTCCAAGGAAATTTCCGGAATTTGTCCCACTTCTGATGTGTAAAGCAATATCTTGGGCTGGATCTCCACGTAAGACAGCAATGGTTGGTTTAGTACATTTTCATAAGAGTCATTTAAAGTTGGGTACAGAAATCTGAAGGACAATAAATGTGAAGGTAAAGGAAAAAAAACGAAAGGAATTATATGGCAGCTTTCACAACTTCAGGATGTCCCAAAGTGCTTTACAGCAAATGAAGTACTTTTGAAGTATAGTCACAGTTGTAATGTAGGAAACTCCGCAGTCAATTTGCGCACAGCAAGGTCCCACAAACAGCAATTTGATAATGACCAGATAATCTGTTTTTCTGAAGTGTTGTTGGTTGAGGGATAAATATTGGCCCCAGGACCCCAGGGAGAACTCCCCTGCTCTTCTTCTTCTATATCCACTTGAGAGGGCAGATGGATCCTTGGTTTAATCGGTCTTGCCTGTGATGTTTCCATGCAAGAATAGTGTACCAACACTCACTCCCCGGGCATACAGATGTAGAATTTATCCGTTCCTTCATCGTCGCTGGGTCAAAATCCTAGAACTCCCTACCTAACAGCACTGTGGGAGAACCTTCACCACACGGACTGCAGCGGTTCAAGAAGGCGGCTCACCACCACATTCTCAATCCTCCCTGGCTACAGGCAAGGTGGCGGAGGATTGGAGGACTGCTAACGTTGTACTGTTGTTTAAAAAGGGAGAAAAAGATAGACCGAGTAATTATAGCCAGTCAGTCTAACCTCGGTGGTGGGCAAATTATTGGAATCAATTCTGAGGGAGAGCATAAATCGCCATTTAGAAAGATTAATCAAGGACAGTCAGCATGGGTTTGTTAAGGGAAGGTCGTATCTGACTAACTTGATTGAATTTTTTGAGGCGGTAACAAGGAGGGTTGATGAGGGTAACGCGTTTGATGTAATGTACATGGATTTTAGCAAGGCTTTTGACAAGGTCCCACATGGAAGATTGGTCAAAAAAGTAAAAGCCCATGGGATCCAAGGGAAAGTGGCAAATTGGATCCAAAATTGGCTCAGTGGCAGGAAGCAAAGGGTAATGGTTGACAGGTGTTTTTGGGACTGGAAGGCTGTTTCCAGTGAGGTTCTGCGAGGCTCAGTAATAGGTCCCTTGCTTTTTGTGGTATATATTAATGATTTGGACTTGAATGTGGGGGGTTTGATCAAGTAGTTTTCAGATGATACAAAAATTGGCCGTGCAGTTGATAGTGAGGAGGAAAGCTGTAGACTGCAGGAAGATATCAATGGACTGGTCAGGTGGGCAGAAAAGTGTCAAATGGAATTCAATCCGGAGAAGTGTGAGGTAATGCATTTGGGGAGGGCAAACAAGGCAAGGGAGTACACAATAAATGGGAGGATACTGAGAGGTGTAGAGGAACAAAGGGACCTTCGAGTGCATGTCCATAGATCTCTGAAGGTAACAGGACAGGCAGATAAGGTGGTTAAAAAGGCATATTAGCCGAGGGATAGAATATAAGAGCAGGGAGGTTATACTTGAACTGTATAAAACGTTGGTTAGGCCACAGCTTGTGTACTGCGTACAGTTCTGGTCATCACATTACAGGAAAGATGTGATTGCAGTAGAGAGGTTACGGAGGAGATTTACAAGGATGTTGCCAGTGTTTAAGAATTTTCGCCATGAGAAAAGATTGGATAGGCTGGGGTTGTTTTCTTTGGAAGAAAGGAGGCTGAGGGGTGATTTAATTGAGATATATAAAATTATGAGGGGCCTAGATAGAGTGGATAGGGAGGACCTATTTCCCTTAGCAGAGAGGTCAATAACCAGGGGGCATAGATATAAAGTAATTGGTAGAAGGATTATAGGGGAGTTGAGGAGAAATTCTTTCCCCCAGAGGGTGGTGGGGGTCTGGAACTCACTGCCTGAAAGGGTGATGGAGGCAGAAACCCTCAACTCATTTAAAAAGTACTTGGATGTGTAGGAAGTGCCGTAACCTACAGGGCTACGGACCGAGTGCTGGAAAGTGGGATTAAGCTGGATAGCTCTTTTTTGGCCGGCACGGACACGATGGGCCGAATGGCCTCCTTCTGTGCCGTAATTTTCTCTGATTCTATGATTCTCAATGGCAATTAGGGATGGGTAATAAATGCTGGCCTTGCCAGTGGCGCCCACATCCCATGAATGAATAAAAAAAAGAAAGAGATACCATCGCTGAGCAAGAGTCAATGCCTTTAGAACATCAATAAGAGACTTATGCTCTCTGATCACACCTCACAGCACTTCGCAATGATTTGTTATGTAGGATACAGAAACCTAGAAAACTGGCAAAAAATCCTTTCGGGCCACATTGATCCTCCTTCTTCCAGCAGTACACCAGGAAGCGCTTCCTTCAGCCCTTCCTTCAATACACCAGGAAGCTCTTCCTTCAATACACCAGGAAGCTCTTCCTTCAATACACCAGGAAGCCCTTCCTTCAGCCCTTCCTTCAGTACACCAGGAAGCTCTTCCTTCAGCCCTTCCTTCAATACACCAGGAAGCTCTTCCTTCAGCCCTTCCTTCAGCCCTTCCTTCAGCCCTTCCTTCAGCCCTTCCTTCAATACACCAGGAAGCTCTTCCTTCAGCCCTTCCTTCAGCCCTTCCTTCAGCCCTTCCTTCAGCCCTTCCTTCAATACACCAGGAAGCTCTTCCTTCAGCCCTTCCTTCAGCCCTTCCTTCAGCCCTTCCTTCAGCCCTTCCTTCAATACACCAGGAAGCTCTTCCTTCAGCCCTTCCTTCAGCCCTTCCTTCAGTACACCAGGAAGCTCTTCCTTCAGCCCTTCCTTCAATACACCAGGAAGCTCTTCCTTCAGCCCTTCCTTCAGCCCTTCCTTCAATACACCAGGAAGCTCTTCCTTCAGCCCTTCCTTCAGCCCTTCCTTCAATACACCAGGAAGCTCTTCCTTCAGCCCTTCCTTCAGTACACCAGGAAGCTCTTCCTTCAGCCCTTCCTTCAGCCCTTCCTTCAGTACACCAGGAAGCTCTTCCTTCAGCCCTTCCTTCAGCCCTTCCTTCAATACACCAGGAAGCTCTTCCTTCAGCCCTTCCTTCAATACACCAGGAAGCCCTTCCTTCAGCTGATGAGCAGACAGTTATTGAGACCTTTTTCAAAAAACAATAATTTTTGTGCTCATAAAGAAGTGAGATGTTAATAATAATGGGCAATGGAACACAGAGCCATTGTAGGTATCAAGCACCCCCAGGTAGGTATAGTAGATCTTCTACTCTGCCCCAACAACTTGCCTTAACCCCAGCCTCAGAACGACACACCTCCCAGCACCAGCGTGACCCTCCTAATTCCCACACTAGCCATTTTTGTTACCTCACTGAGTTAAATTGATAATTTAAGGATAACTTTATGCTCACTAGGAACTGCGTTGAGAGAACCCTAATATATTTTATATGGGAGCCTTACAGGCAGAGAGAGGTGACTTTTGTCCTGCTAGGCTGTGTTCGATTCAAAGCCCAGGAAGGGGTGTTACTGCAGACAGACAATATCACCTCATCCCTTACTGATGCTTCTAAATGTGAGACAGCATGTGGTCAACTCAAGGCTTATTACATTGATGTGAATCGATGGCTCAATTGGCTAATCATGTGGAGAACTGCATTTAGATACCAGATTCTGAATCCTATACCTTTCTTAACTCCTAGTCACTTCCCTGGAGAATCACATCACTTTTATAAATCCAGATAAAAACTACCACTGGCCAGCTTTCTTATTTTGTTCTACTTTAGCAATATTCATTCATTATTGCTGGACAAGCCTTCTTGACTGTGGTCATGATGCTATTGATAAACTGCAGCTGTCAGCAGAAAATAAACAACTTACTAATGAGAAATATTCATGAAAAAATCCCAAATCAGAGAATGCCAGAACCTCCTCCGACAGAAAGAATCAATCCAGAGTTCAGGACATCTCTCATACGGTAGTGGGATTCACTTTAACTTTCTTTCTGAGGATGATGTGTTCTCCTTTTCTGGGGTATCTTCTCTCCATTTACCTTCATCGGTCTCCTTGTGCTTGGCACCCATTTTGGCTGATGGCTCAAGTAGGAAGCCTGCTCCCTTACAAAGGTTTCTTTGTCAGCCATGGCTCAGTTGATAGCACTCTCATCTCTGAGCCAGTAGGTTGTTGGTTCAAGCCCCACTTCAGAGACTGTGAGCACAAAATCCAGGCTTCAGTGCAGTACTGAGGGAGTCTTTCAGATGAGTCATTAAACTGAGGACCCTGTCTGCCCTCTCAGGTGGATGTAAAAGAGCCCATGACATTATTTCGATAGAAGAGCAAGCAAGGTATCCTGGCCAACATTTATCCCTTCAACCAACATCACTAAAACAAATAATCTGGTCATTATCACATTGCTGTTTGTGAGACCTTGTGTACAATATGTGACCACACTTCAAAAAGTATTTCATTGGCTGTAAAGTGCTTTGGGGTGTCCTGAGGTCGTGAAAGTGATATATAAATGCAAGTCCTTTCTTTCCCTTTACCTGAAGCTGACCACTGGGGAGTGTGTGAGAAAGGTCTTCAGTTTCTCCCTCCCAATGGATGACCGCTGGCCTGGGCCACAACTTGGCACCTACCCGTGATGGCATGGATGAGATGGGATATCCCCCTATGGAGAATCGCAGGTACCAACCTAAGTTTACCAAGGCTTATTGGCCCACTACCTTCTTCCTCCTCACCGCACAACCCTCCCTGCTTTAACTTCCTGAATGTACATTGATGTTTGGGATCCGTGCAATCTATCCTTTACTTCCATTTACTACATTTTGCACAATTGTACGTTTTGCAAGTTTGGGCAATTTCTGAATATTGAACTGTCTAGTCCTGTATCGAGTTTTAACCACGTGTTTATAGCACTTTGTTATGCAAGGGTATTAAGGGTTATGGAGCCAGGGTGGGGAGGTGGAGTTGAGATACAGATCAGCCATGATCTAATTGAATGGCGGAACAGGTTTGAGGGGCTGAATGGCCTACACCTGTTCCTATGATTCTATATGTAAGTATGCACTCTAATTACTTTGCTTTGATACATTTGACATGTTTTGAAATTTTTGACCATTTTTTCACAGCGAAGCAAAGTGTGATTGATGATCGGGTCGCTGTGACATCTGTTAGGCCGCACGTAGGCCTGATTTTCCTGAGTGCAGCCTGCACCTCAGGGCAAACTAATCTTGCAGTGGGGGGACTCAAATAGGCATTCGGCCCCCTTATTTGCAAAGGAAATAATGCCTGTTTCAGGTGTGGGCCCTGTATGCCGATTTTTGGGCCTTAACCAATATGGCAGGTGGTGCACCTCCGGCTCGTAATGAGCGTGCGCCTCTTGCCCACTGTATTGGAGCTGTAGGAGGCCTTTTAGCCCTGTAACAATGGTGCTACACGGGAGAATTTTTAGGCCACTATCTTTCAGATAAGACATTAAACTGAGTCGCTGGTAGAGATTGGTATGCGTTTCACCCGTCTTTCTGATGTAAAATGGGTGCAAAGATTACCAATTTATCAATGGGTCGGCCTGCACCCAATCTGTCCAGCTGTTGGTCCCACTGCTAAATTTGTGGGGCACATTTTTTAAGCATCCTGGGCAGACGTCCAGAACAGGCATGAGGCCCCTTGAATATGTTAAAGAGGGGACTCGCGCCTGTTGAAGGAACTCTGTGAAAAATTAGTCAGTGATGAGCATGACAGGCGTCGGTCCTACCCTGCTCAGGTTCTTCAGCATTCCCCTCAGGCCACCAATTACAAGTAAGTTGTAAAAAAAACATTCTTTTAAAAAAAAACCTTCCTGTGGAGCCAGAAGGAGCAGGAGCTCTCTCTCAATTCCACGCTGTAGCCCGCTCCAAACCCCTTAGAACTATAGAACCATAGAAAAGATACAGCACAGAGGGGGGCCATTCGGCCCATCGTGTCCGCGCCGGCTCAAAGAATAACCAGGTGCCCATTCTAATCCCACCTTCCAGCACCTGGTCCATAGCCCTGCAGCTTACAGCACTCGAGGTGCAGGTCCTGGTACTTTTTAGAAGAGTTGAGGGTCCCTGCCTCTACCACCAATTCGGGCAGTGAATTCCATACACCCACCACCCTCTGGGTAAAAAGTTTTTCCTCATGTCCTCTCTAATCCTTCTGCCAATCGGCTTAAATCTATGTCCTCTAGTTCTTGAACTCTCCTCCAAGGGAAACAGGTACTTCCTGTCTACTCTATCTGGGCCCCTCATAATTTTGTAGACCTCAATCAAGTCACCCCTCAGCCTCCTCTGCTCCAAGGAAAACAACCCCAGCCTATCCAATCTCTCCTCGTAGCTGCAATTTTCAAGCCCTGGCAACATTCTTGTAAATCTTCTCTGCACTCTCTCCAGACCAATTACGTCCTTCCTATAATGTGGTGACCAGAACTGCACCCAATACTCCAGCTGTGGCCTTACCAACGTTTTATACAGTTCCATCATTACATCGCTGCTTTTGTATTCTATACCTCGGCTAATAACGGAGAGCATTCCGTATGCCTTCTTCACAACCTTATCTACCTGTACTGCCACCTTCAGGGACCTGTGCACATGCACTCCAAGGTCTCTCACTTCCTCTACCCCTCTCAATACATTCCCGTTTACTGCGTATTCCCTTTTACTGTTTGCCCTCCCTAAGTGCATTACCTCACACTTCTCCGGGTTGAACTCCATTTGCCACTTTTCCGCCCATTCCACCAACCCATTGATATCTTCTTGGAGTCTACAGATATCTTCTTCACCATCAACTACACGGCCAATTTTTGTGTCATCTGCAAATTTGCCAATCATGCCCCCTACATTCAAGTCCAAATCATTAATATATATCACAAACAGCAAGGGACCCAACACTGAGCCCTGTGGCACACCACTGGAAACAGATTTCCATTCACAAAGACATCCATCAACTTTTATCCTTTGTTTCCTGTTACTGAGCCAAATTTGGATCCAATTCACCACATTTCACTGTATCCCATGGGCTTTTACCTTTCTGACCAGTCTGCCATGTGGGACCTTGTCAAATGCCTTACTAAAATCCATGTAGACAACATCTACTACACTACCCTCATCAATCCTCTTTGTCACTTCCTCAAAGAATTTAATCAGATTTGTAAGTCATGACCTTCCCTGAACAAATCCATGCTGAATATCCCTGATTAAACCATGCCTATCCAAGTGACAGTTTATCCTATCTCTCAGTATTGATTCGAATAGTTTACCTACCACCGAGGTAAGACTGACCGGCCTATAATTGTTCAGCTTCCAGAAGGAGCAGGAGCTCTCTCCCAACTCCACGCTGTCCACTGCTGTAGCCCGCTCCAAACCCCTTCCAGGGACTTACCTGAGGGTCAGTGCCGGCAAGCCAGGTGGCCCTCAATTGGGTTTTCCTGTTGGGTGAGCTGCCCCGGCAGCTCGCCCCGAACCTGAAAATGAGGCCCGAGGTCCAATTTCTATTGATCCTCTGGCCTCTTGGTTCAGGCATGCATTGCTGTCACAGGGCTGAGTCAAGGCCCAAAGGTGGGCTCAGGCTAATTCTTTTCCCCCTGACTACTGTTCAGGTGGATATAAAAGATCCTATAGCACTATTCGAAGAGCAGGGAGTTCTTCCAGTGTCCTAGCCAGTGTCCTAGCCAATATTTATCCCTCAAACAACACCACCAAATAGAGATTAACTGGTTATACAGCCCCTGTTGATGTTTGTGGGATCTTGCTGTGTATAAATTGGCTGCTACATTTACCTGCAAAACAACAGTGACTACATTTCAATTAATTCGCTGTGAAGCAGTTTTGGACGGCCTGAAGTAATGAAAGGCACGATATAATTGCAAGTTTGTTCTTTCTTTCTAATATTAGTTGTCAATGGGCCTCCTGTCTGATGTCGATCTCCCTGTTTGAATATTAAACAATCTAGATTGAATCAAATCTTATTTTGGGGACGGTCGCTGGAGCTGATCAGATTCAGATCCAAATTCCATGAATTGTGGGCAAATAAAGTGGTCAACACTCTAATGGACGCTGACCCACTTCTAACCCTGCCATGTTCCTTCACATACAGGGTGTCTGAGACACTGTAATTGACCACCTCACTTTTCCCCTGGCCCATGCAACTATCGCCAAATGTCAGGAATCAAATATTTAAAGTCTACTCCTTGTTCAGTGCTCTCAAGGTTTGGAGCATGGCTCTTGAAACATTCTGTTAGAAAACTGCACGGGCAAATGTTTTAATCAGCCCATCAATATACATGGCAGTTCATGTCTCTTTTTAAGATTCATTTTTATTAGCTTTTTTGTGTGCAATAATAGAGCAGCACTGTTTCGAATGGTAAAGGAACCGTGCTCATTGAGTTATCTACATGATACCTACACAGTTATTAACAGAGGTTATTCTCTGTGCTCAGAGAAGGCTTGTATGACAGTGATGAGTGTAGTTATCTCTCTTTTAATTATGAAGGTAGAGTATCAGGCAAACTTGTGGTCACTTCCTCTGTTCACACAAACTCAAACAGTAAACCTCACAGATCCACTTTGTTTCTATAGTTAGTCAAGTGCAGACAGCAGAATAATAGAAAACTAAGCCGTGAACCCAAAGGGAGTAATAGAAAACTGAGACATGAGCCGAAGGAGTAATAGAAATCTGAGACATGAGCCGAAGGGAGTAATAGAAAACTGAGACATGAGCCGAAGGGAGTAATACAAAACTGAGACATGAGCCGAAGGAGTAATAGAAATCTGAGACATGAGCCGAAGGGAGTAATAGAAAACTGAGACATGAGCCGAAGGGAGTAATACAAAACTGAGACATGAGCCGAAGGGAGTAATAGAAATCTGAGACATGAGCCGAAGGGAGTGATAGAAATCTGATCCATGAACCCAAAGGGGGTAATAGAAATTGAGCCATGGACCCAAAGGGAGGGAAAGCTAAACTGACCTATGAACCCAAAGAGAGTAATACAAAGCTGAGCCATGAACCAAAATGAGAAACATAAACTGTTTGACCACCCAGGTCACTCTGTTCCTGCACCCCTTTAAAATTGTTCCATTTAGTTTATATCACCTCTCCTCATTATTCCTCCCAAAATACATCATTTCACACTTCACTGCATCAAATATCATCTGCCATCTGTCTGCCCATTTCACCATTCTGTCTATGTACTCCTGAACATAAGAACATAAGAACATAAGAAATAGGAGCAGGAGTAGGCCATTCGGCCCCTCGAGCCTGCTCCACCATTCAATCAGATCATGGCTGATCTTCGACCTCAACTCCACTTTCCCGCCCGATCCCCATATCCCTTGATTCTCCGAAAGTCCAAAAATCTATCGATCTCAGCCTTGAATATATTCAACGACTCAGCATCCACAGCCCTCTGGGGGTAGAGAATTCCTAAGATTCACAACCCTCTGAGTGAAGAAATTCCTCCTCATCTCACTCTTGAATGGCCGACCCCTTATCCTGCGACTATGCCCCCTAGTTTTAGACTTTCCAGCCATGGGAAACAATCTCTCAGCATCTACCCTGTCAAGTCCCCTCATAATCTTATATGTTTCAATGAAATCACCGATCATTCTTCTAAACTCCAGAGAGTCTAAGCCCTTTCGACCCAACCTCTCTTCATAGGATAACCCTTTCATCCCAGGAATTAATCAGGTGATCCTTTGTTGTACCGCCTCTAAGGTAAGTATATCCTTCCTTAGATAAGGAGACCAAAACTGTACTCCAGGTAAGTTCTCACTAAAGCCCTGTACAATTGCAGCAAGACTTCTTACACTCCAACCCCCTTGTAATAAAGGCCAACATGCTATTTGCTTTCCTAATTGCTTGCTGTACCTGCATGCTAACTTTTTGTGTTTCTTGTCGGAGTACACCCAAGTCTCTCTGAACACCAACATTTAATAGTGTCTCACCATTTAAACAATATTCTGTTTTTCTATTCTTCCTACCAAAGTGAATAATTTCACATTTCCCCACATTATACTCCATCTGCCACCTTCTTACCCACTCACTTAACCTGCCGATATCCCTTTGCAGACTCTTTGGGCGCTAAATTGGGCCGTGTAGCACCCGTTGTTTCAGCGCTACACGGCCTCTTCGACATCCAAAATAGCGTCTTGGATGCGCTCGCACATTTCCTGCGTGACGTGCGCCAGACACCATTTTGGTAAAGCAATTAGCGCAGGCGCAGATAACGAACGCTGGAATCATGTAAAGTAGGGAGAAAATGGCTTCAATCAGTGTGCAACGCTGATTTAAAGTGACAGACACCATTTTGGGACTTAACGCTCAACTCAACACACAGTCTTAACCCCCACCATCTGAACATGTCTTAAAGTGCCTGGAGGACCCCCCCCCACCCCCACCTGCACTATTTAAAGGGACCATGCAGGATTTACAGGTTAGTGGCTAGATTATTGCTTCTGGCTGCCGGGACATTTGTAACTGTTTTTGGAGGTCTCCTAGACTTGAATACTAGGACGTGGGGACATAGCCTAACATTTAAAGCCAGGACAAGCAGGAGTGAAGTTAGGAAATGCTTCAACACGCAAAGGGTGGTAGTATTCCATCACACTCCTGACTTGTGCTTTGTAGATGGTGGAAAGGCTTTGGGGAGTCAGGAGGTGAGTCACTCGCCACAGAATACCCAGCCTCTGACCTGATCGAATGGTGGAACAGGCTTGAGGGGCAAAATGCCACTGCCACTTGTTGCCTCCTGATATGTGCAAGAAAGCGGGACATGTGTATGGGTGATGTGCCTATCATGGTTGAATAGCTGCCAGTGTGTGTGGCCTGTGAGTCATTGGTGGGCGGCTTGCAATGGTGGCAATATGTAGTGTGAGAGTGTTGAGTACTAATGGAAAGGGTTTGTTGGTATGTGGGTGATGGGGGCTGTAGTGCATGGAGCAATGGATGCTGCCACTGGTGTAGCTGGTAGGAGACGCCACCTGACAGTTGACCTCACTCATCTTGACCACTCATGTCAAAACAATGAACTTCTTCCTTTTCTGCATCTATGTTCATGTTGCGTGTGTGCCTGGCATTGACTTCATCCCCTACTGCCTCCCACTACCTTTTGGGTGTATGTCTGGAGGGCCTCTTGCTCCCACCCCCCGCGGATATAGGATGTCCCTCCTTCTGCCCACCTCTTGCACCAAGGCCTCTGGTGCAGTAGCAGAGAACCTTGGTGCACGGAGTCTCAGATCGGCAGATTGGTGAGGTCTGGCATGCAGATTGGAAGATGTGGGATTTAGTAGTGCACAACCTTTATTCAATGTTTTAACAAAACTCATCATTATGTAAAAATAGGGATGGGACCTGCATCTGTGCTTTAAGTGTGCGATGTCTGATCTCCGTTCAGACTCTGTTATATTCAGCAAATAACAGGTACTATCTACCTTTAAGAGATTTCTAACAGACAGCCTGCCTTTAAGAGATTGGAGCTTCCCCCTGCTGGTGGAAAGTGCGAATTGCATTGAATCCTGATTTCAACGCTGATTTCCAACGCAGATTGCAGGTAAGTCCTCAGGTCTGACAAAAGTCTGGTCCTGCCTGCGCAGGGACCATTGGGCGTGCGGTGATAGCGGATCGTGCTACCCCCACCCAAAAACAGGCCTTATCCAATTTTTCCCCCTTTGTATCCTCCTCACAGCTTGCTTTCCCACCTGGCTGTCTGATACGATCCTTCTCACTGTTCACTACTTCCCCGTGCTTTTTGTCATCTGCAGCTGCAAAATTGTGCCCCCTATTCCCACGTCCAGGTCATTAATATATATCAAAAAGAGCAGTGGTCCTAATACTGACCCCTGGGGAACATCACTGTCCCTTTCTCTCCAGTCTGAAAAACAACTGTTCGCCACTACTCTGCTTTCTGTCCCGTAGCAAATCCATGCACCTTTAATCCTATGGGGTTCAATTTTGTTATTGTATGGCACTTTATCAAACACCTTTTGAAAGTCCAAACACATCATCAACTGTATTACCTTCATCAACCCTCTCCGTTACTTCATTGAAAAACTCAATCAAGTCTGTCAGACACGATTTGCCTTTAACAAATTCATGCTGGCTATCATTTAATAACCCATGTTTTCCCAAGTGAAAATAAATGTTGCATTAGATTACGCTCGCTGGGAGTTTCCCCACCACCAACGTGAGGCTGACTGGCCTGTGCTTACCAGGTTTATCTCTCTCCACCTTTTTGAACAGGGGTGTAATATTTGCAATCCTCCAGTCCTCTGGCACCACTTCCAAATCCAAGGAGAATTGAAAGATGTAGCTGGGACCTCCGCCTACTTAGCAAGTAGGGATGCATCCCATCCAGATCTGGATACTTTCCCACTTTGAGCAGTACCAACATTTTAAATATTTCCTCTTTAACGATTTTTTTCCGATCCAATTTACCTACTAGCTGGTCGATTACTGTGAAATTGGGTTGGTGTGATGTTATGGTGTGCTGGTGTTGGTGTAAAGTTTCAATGTGTTAAGGTTGGTTGGACTTGGTGTGATATTTAGGTGTTTTGGGGTTGGTTCCGGTTGGTGTGATGTTATGGTGTTTTGGAGTTGGTACAACTTTTCAGTGTGTTGGGTTTGGTTGTGGATGGTGTGATGTTTCGGTGTTTTATGCATGGTGTGATATTTCGGTGTGCTGGATTGGTTGGTGTGATGTTTCAGTGTGTTGTGGTTGGAGTGATGTTTCAGTGTGATGGGATTGGTGTGATGTTTCGGTGTGCTGGATTGGTTAGTGTGATGTTTCAGTGTGTTGGATTGGTTGGTGTGATGTTTCGGTGTGCTGGATTGGTTAGTGTGATGTTCAGTGTGTTGCGGTTGGAGTGATGTTTCAGTGTGTTGGATTGGTGTGAAGTTTCGGTGTGCTGGATTGGTTGGTGTGATGTTCGTGTGATGAGATTGGTGTGATGTTTCAGTGTGTTGTGGTTGGTGTGATGTTTCGGTGTGTTGTGGATGGTGTGATGTTTCAGTGTGTTGTGGATGGTGTGATGTTTCAGTGTGTTGTGGAAGGTGTGATGTTTCAGTGTGTTGTGGATGGTGTGATGTTTCAGTGTGTTGTGGATGGTGTGATGTTTCAGTGTGTTTGGATGGTGTGATGTTTCAGTGTGTGGTGGATGGTGTGATGTTTCAGTGTGTTGTGGATGGAGTGATGTTTCAGTGTGTTGTGGATGGTGTGATGTTTCAGTGTGTGGTGGATGGTGTGATGTTTCAGTGTGTTGTGGATGGAGTGATGTTTCAGTGTGTTGTGGATGGTGTGATGTTTCAGTGTGTTGTGGATGGTGTGATGTTTCAGTGTGTTGTGGATGGTGTGATGTTTCAGTGTGTTGTGGATGGTGTGATGTTTCAGTGTGTTGTGGATGGTTTGATGTTTCAGTGTGTTGTGGAAGGTGTGATGTTTCAGTGTGTTGTGGATGGAGTGATGTTTCAGTGTGTTGTGGATGGTGTGATGTTTCAGTGTGTTGTGGATGGTGTGATGTTTCAGTGTGTTGTGGATGGTGTGATGTTTCAGTGTGTTGTGGATGGTGTGATGTTTCAGTGTGTTGTGGATGGTGTGATGTTTCAGTGTGTTGTGGATGGTTTGATGTTTCAGTGTGTTGTGGAAGGTGTGATGTTTCAGTGTGTTGTGGATGGAGTGATGTTTCAGTGTGTTGTGGATGGTGTGATGTTTCAGTGTGTTGTGGATGGTGTGATGTTTCAGTGTGTTGTGGAAGGTTTGATGTTTCAGTGTATTGTGGATGGTGTGATGTTTCAGTGTGTTTGGATGGTATGATGTTTCAGTGTGTTGTGGATGGTGTGATGATTCATTGTATTGTTTTTTTATTATTCATTCATGGGATGTGGGCGTCGCTGGCGAGGTCAGCATTTATTGCCCATCCCTAATTGCCCTTGAGAAGGTGGTGGTGAGCCGCCTTCTTGAACCGCTGCAGTCCGTTTGGTGAAGGTTCTCCCACTGTGCTGTTAGGAAGGGAGTTCCACGATTTTGACCCAGCGATGATGAAGGAACGATGATATACTTCCAAGTCGGGATGTTGTGTGACTTGGAGGGGAACGTGCAGGTGGTGTTGTTCCCATGTGCCTGCTGCTCTTGTCCTTCTAGGTGGTAGAGGTCACGGGTTTGGGAGGTGCTGTCGAAGAAGCCTTGGCGAGTTGCTGCAGTTCATCCTGTGGATGGTACACACTGCAACCACTGTGCGCCGGTGGTGAAGGGAGTGAATGTTTAGGGTGGTGGATGGGGTGCCAATCAAGCGGGCTGCTTTATCTTGGATGGTGTCGAGCTTCTTGAGTGTTGTTGGAGCTGCACTCATCCAAGCAAGTGGAGAGTATTCCATCACACTCCTGACTTGTGCCTTGTAGATGGTGGAAAAGCTTTGGGGAGTCAGGAGGTGAGTCACTCGCCGCAGAATACCCAGCCTCTGACCTGCTCTCGTAACCACAGTATTTATATTGTGTATTGTAGATGGTGTGATGTTTCGTTGTGTTGTGGACGGTGTGATGTTTCAGTGTCTTGTGTTTGGTTGATGTTTCAGTGTCTTGTATTTGGTGTGATTTGTCAGTGTCTTGTGGCTGGCGTGATGTTTCGGTATGTTCGGCGTTGATTGTTGTTGGTGTGAAGTTTTGGTGTGCTGCGGTTGATTGGGAATACTCAGATATTTCGCTGTATTGGTGTTGGTTGCGGTTGACGTAATAGTTTGTTGAACAGACGCTGAAAGACGCCCTCGTAAGAACGGGATATGACGCTCAACTCGTCGATCGACAGTTCCGATGGGCCACAGCGAAAAATCGCATAGACCTCCTCAGAAGACTAACACGGGACGCAACCAACAGAGTACCCTTCGTCGTCCAGTACATCCCCGGAGCGGAGAAACTACGCCATGTTCTCCGCAGCTTTCAACATGTCATCGATGACGACGAACACCTCGCTAAGGCCATCCCCACACCTCCACTACTCGCCTTCAAACAGCCACCCAACCGCAAACAGACCATCGTTCGCAGCAAATTACCCAGCTTTCAGGCGAACAGCGTCCACGACACCACACAACCCTGCCACGGCAAACTCTGCAAGACATGCCAGATCATCAACACAGATACCACCATCACACGAGAGGACACCAACCACCAGGTACATGGTTCATACTCCTGTGACTCAGCCAACGTTGTCTACCTCATACGTTGCAGGAACGGATGCCCTGGAGCATGGTACATTGGCGAGACCATGCAGACGCTGCGACAACGGATGAACGGACACCGCGCAACAATCGCCAGACAGGAGGGTTCCCTCCCAGTCAGGGAACACTTCAGCAGTCAAGGACATTCAGCCACCGATCTTCGGGTAAGCGTTCTCCAAAGCGGCCTTCGAGACACACGACAACGCAAAATCATCGAGCAGAAATTGATAGCCAAGTTCCGCACCCATGAGGACGGCCTCAACCGGGATCTTGGGTTCATGTCACGCTACACGTAACCCCACCAGCGAATAAAAAGTTATCTGTTTTTAATACAACGGGTCATTCTCTGTCTTTCTCTTCCTTCGGATGTTTCTCCCTCTCTCTCTCTGTCTTGTGTTCTGGCCGTTTGTATATTCGGTGGTCCTGTAGGTAACACCTCTCTGTCTGAACACTTTGATTGCCTTGACAAAGGGCAGTTGGAAAGATTACCTGTAATCACCAGGTATTGTTCTCTGACTATAAATGCGAAACATTCAAGGAGTCCCACAGTCACTCACCTGACGAAGGAGGTATTCTCCTAAAGCTTGTGATTTTCAAATAAAATTGTTGGACGACAACCCGGTGTTGCAAGATTCTTTACATTTATAATGGTTTGTTGTGTTGGGGTTGAAATAATTGGTACAACATTTTGGTTTGGTGAGGTTGGTGTGATGTTTTGGTGTGTTTTGGTTGGTGTAATTTTTAAGTTTGTTATGGTTGCTGTGATATTATGGTGTTTTGTGGTTGGTGTGATAATCCAGTGTCTTGTGGATGGTGTGATGTTTTCGTATGTTGCACATGGCGTGATGTTTCGGTATGGTATTGATGGTGTGACGTTTCAGTGTGTTGTGGATGGTGTGATGTTTCAGTGTATTTGGATGGTGTGATGTTTCAGTGTGTTGTGGATGGTTTGATGTTTCAGTGTGTTGTGGATGGTGTGATGTTTCAGTGTGTTGTGGATGGTGTGATGTTTCAGTGTTTTGTGGTTGGTGTGATGTTTCAGTGTGTTGTGGAAGGTGTGATGTTTCAGTGTGTTGTGGATGGTGTGATGTTTCAGTGTGTTGTGGATGGTGTGATGTTTCAGTGTGTTGTGGATGGAGTGATGTTTCAGTGTGTTGTGGATGGTGTGATGTTTCAGTGTGTTGTGGATGGAGTGATGTTTCAGTGTGTTGCGGATGGTGTGATGTTTCAGTGTGTTGTGGATGGTGTGATGTTTCAGTGTGTTGTGGATGGTGTGATGTTTCAGTGTGTTGTGGATGGTGTGATGTTTCAGTGTGTTGGTGTTGGTGTGATGTTTCAGTGTTTTGTGGAAGGTGTGATGTTTCAGTGTGTTGTGGATGGTGTGATGTTTCAGTGTTTTGTGGAAGGTGTGATGTTTCAGTGTGTTGTGGATGGTGTGATGTTTCAGTGTGTTGTGGATGGTGTGATGTTTCAGTGTGTTGGTGTTGGTGTGATGTTTCAGTGTTTTGTGGTTGGTGTGATGTTTCAGTGTGTTGTGGATGGTGTGATGTTTCAGTGTGTTGTGGATGGTGTGATGTTTCAGTGTTTTGTGGTTGGTGTGATGTTTCAATGTGTTGCGGATGGTGTGATGTTTCAGTGTGTTGGTGTTGGTGTGATGTTTCAGTGTTTTGTGGTTGGTGTGATGTTTCAGTGTGTTGTGGATGGTGTGATGTTTCAGTGTGTTGTGGATGGTGTGATGTTTCAGTGTGTTGTGGAAGGTGTGATGTTTCAGTGTGTTGTGGAAGGTGTGATGTTTCAGTGTGTTGTGGAAGGTGTGATGTTTCGGTGTGTTGTGGATGGTGTGATGTTTCAGTGTGTTGTGGAAGGTGTGATGTTTCAGTGTGTTGTGGATGGTGTGATGTTTTGGTGTGTTGTGGATGGTGTGATGTTTCAGTGTGTTGTGGATGGTGTGATGTTTCGGTGTGTTGTGGATGGTGTGATGTTTCAGTGTGTTGTGGATGGTGTGATGTTTCAGTGTGTTGTGGATGGTGTGATGTTTCAGTGTGTTGTGGATGGTGTGATGTTTCAGTGTGTTGTGGATGGTGTGATGTTTCAGTGTGTTGTGGATGGTGTGATGTTTCGGTGTGTTGTGGATGGTGTGATGTTTCAGTGTGTTGTGGATGGTGTGATGTTTCAGTGTGTTGTGGATGGTGTGATGTTTCAGTGTGTTGTGGATGGTGTGATGTTTCAGTGTGTTGTGGATGGTGTGATGTTTCAGTGTGTTGTGGATGGTGTGATGTTTCAGTGTGTTGTGGAAGGTGTGATGTTTCAGTGTGTTGTGGAAGGTGTGATGTTTCAGTGTGTTGTGGATGGTGTGATGTTTCGGTTTGTTGTGGATGGTGTGATGTTTCAGTGTGTTGTGGATGGTGTGATGTTTCGGTGTGTTGTGGATGGAGTGATGTTTCAGTGTGTTGTGGAAGGTGTGATGTTTCGGTGTGTTGTGGATGGAGTGATGTTTCAGTGTGTTGTGGATGGTGTGATGTTTCAGTGTGTTGTGGATGGTGTGATGTTTCAGTGTGTTGTGGAAGGTGTGATGTTTCAGTGTGTTGTGGATGGTGTGATGTTTCAGTGTGTTGTGGATGGTGTGATGTTTCAGTGTGTTGTGGATGGTGTGATGTTTCAGTGTGTTGTGGATGGTGTGATGTTTCAGTGTGTTGTGGAAGGTGTGATGTTTCAGTGTGTTGTGGATGGTGTGATGTTTCAGTGTGTTGTGGATGGTGTGATGTTTCAGTGTGTTGTGGATGGTGTGATGTTTCAGTGTGTTGTGGATGGTGTGATGTTTCGGTGTGTTGTGGATGGTGTGATGTTTCAGTGTGTTGTGGATGGTTTGATGTTTCAGTGTGTTGTGGATGGTTTGATGTTTCAGTGTGTTGTGGAAGGTGTGATGTTTCAGTGTGTTGTGGATGGTGTGATGTTTCAGTGTGTTGTGGATGGTGTGATGTTTCAGTGTGTTGTGGATGGTTTGATGTTTCAGTGTGTTGTGGATGGTGTGATGTTTCAGTGTGTTGTGGATGGTTTGATGTTTCAGTGTGTTGTGGAAGGTGTGATGTTTCAGTGTGTTGTGGATGGTGTGATGTTTCAGTGTGTTGTGGAAGGTGTGATGTTTCAGTGTGTTGTGGATGGTGTGATGTTTCAGTGTGTTGTGGATGGTGTGATGTTTCAGTGTGTTGTGGATGGTGTGATGTTTCAGTGTGTTGTGGATGGTGTGATGTTTCAGTGTGTTGTGGATGGTGTGATGTTTCAGTGTGTTGTGGATGGTGTGATGTTTCAGTGTGTTGTGGATGGTGTGATGTTTCGGTTTGTTGTGGATGGTGTGATGTTTCAGTGTGTTGTGGATGGTGTGATGTTTCGGTGTGTTGTGGATGGAGTGATGTTTCAGTGTTTTGTGGATGGTGTGATGTTTCAGTGTGTTGTGGATGGTGTGATGTTTCAGTGTGTTGTGGATGGTGTGATGTTTCAGTGTGTTGTGGATGGTGTGATGTTTCAGTGTGTTGTGGATGGTGTGATGTTTCAGTGTGTTGTGGATGGTGTGATGTTTCAGTGTGTTGTGGATGGTGTGATGTTTCAGTGTGTTGTGGATGGTGTGATGTTTCAGTGTGTTGTGGATGGAGTGATGTTTCAGTGTGTTGTGGAAGGTGTGATGTTTCAGTGTGTTGTGGATGGTGTGATGTTTCGGTGTGTTGTGGATGGTGTGATGTTTCAGTGTGTTGTGGATGGTGTGATGTTTCAGTGTGTTGTGGATGGTGTGATGTTTCGGTGTGTTGTGGATGGTGTGATGTTTCAGTGTGTTGTGGATGGTGTGATGTTTCGGTGTGTTGTGGATGGTGTGATGTTTCAGTGTGTTGTGGATGGTGTGATGTTTCGGTGTGTTGTGGAAGGTGTGATGTTTCAGTGTGTTGTGGATGGTGTGATGTTTCCGTGTGTTGTGGATGGTGTGATGTTTCAGTGTGTTGTGGTTGGTGTGATGTTTCAGTGTGTTGTGGATGGTGTGATGTTTCAGTGTGTTGTGGATGGTGTGATGTTTCAGTGTGTTGTGGATGGTGTGATGTTTCAGTGTCTTGTGGAAGGTGTGATGTTTCAGTGTGTTGTGGAAGGTGTGATGTTTCAGTGTGTTGTGGATGGTGTGATGTTTCAGTGTGTTGTGGATGGTGTGATGTTTCAGTGTGTTGTGGATGGTGTGATGTTTCAGTGTGTTGTGGATGGTGTGATGTTTCGGTGTGTTGTGGATGGTGTGATGTTTCAGTGTGTTGTGGATGGTTTGATGTTTCAGTGTGTTGTGGATGGTTTGATGTTTCAGTGTGTTGTGGATGGTGTGATGTTTCAGTGTGTTGTGGATGGTGTGATGTTTCAGTGTGTTGTGGATGGTGTGATGTTTCAGTGTGTTGTGGATGGTGTGATGTTTCAGTGTGTTGTGGATGGTTTGATGTTTCAGTGTGTTGTGGATGGTGTGATGTTTCAGTGTGTTGTGGATGGTGTGATGTTTCAGTGTGTTGTGGATGGTGTGATGTTTCAGTGTGTTGTGGATGGTGTGATGTTTCGGTGTGTTGTGGATGGTGTGATGTTTCAGTGTGTTGTGGATGGTTTGATGTTTCAGTGTGTTGTGGATGGTTTGATGTTTCAGTGTGTTGTGGATGGTGTGATGTTTCAGTGTGTTGTGGATGGTTTGATGTTTCAGTGTGTTGTGGAAGGTGTGATGTTTCATTGTGTTGTGGATGGTTTGATGTTTCAGTGTGTTGTGGATGGTTTGATGTTTCAGTGTGTTGTGGATGGTGTGATGTTTCAGTGTGTTGTGGATGGTGTGATGTTTCAGTGTGTTGTGGATGGTGTGATGTTTCAGTGTGTTGTGGATGGTGTGATGTTTCAGTGTGTTGTGGATGGTGTGATGTTTCAGTGTGTTGTGGATGGTGTGATGTTTCAGTGTGTTGTGGATGGTGTGATGTTTCAGTGTGTTGTGGAAGGTGTGATGTTTCAGTGTGTTGTGGATGGTGTGATGTTTCAGTGTGTTGTGGAAGGTGTGATGTTTCAGTGTGTTGTGGATGGTGTGATGTTTCAGTGTGTTGTGGATGGTGTGATGTTTCAGTGTGTTGTGGAAGGTGTGATGTTTCAGTGTGTTGTGGAAGGTGTGATGTTTCAGTGTGTTGTGGAAGGTGTGATGTTTCAGTGTGTTGTGGAAGGTGTGATGTTTCAGTGTGTTGTGGATGGTGTGATGTTTCAGTGTGTTGTGGAAGGTGTGATGTTTCAGTGTGTTGTGGAAGGTGTGATGTTTCAGTGTGTTGTCGAAGGTGTGATGTTTCAGTGTGTTGTGGATGGTGTGATGTTTCAGTGTGTTGTGGATGCTGTGATGATTCAGTGTGTTGTGGATGGTGTGATGTTTCAGTGTGTTGTGGATGGTGTGATGTTTCAGTGTTTTGTGGTTGGTGTGATGTTTCAGTGTGTTTGGATGGTGTGATGTTTCAGTGTGTTGTGGATGGTTTGATGTTTCAGTGTGTTGTGGATGGTGTGATGTTTCAGTGTGTTGTGGATGGTGTGATGTTTCAGTGTGTTTGGATGGTGTGTTGTTTCAGTGTGTTGTGGATGGTGTGATGTTTCAGTGTGTTTGGATGGTGTGATGTTTCAGTGTGTTTGGATGGTGTGATGTTTCGGTGTGTTGTGGATGGTTTGATGTTTCAGTGTGTTGTGGATGGTTTGATGTTTCAGTGTGTTGTGGATGGTGTGATGTTTCAGTGTGTTGTGGATGGTTTGATGTTTCAGTGTGTTTGGATGGTGTGATGTTTCAGTGTGTTGTGGATGGTTTGATGTTTCAGTGTGTTTGGATGGTGTGATGTTTCAGTGTGTTGTGGATGGTTTGATGTTTCAGTGTGTTGTGGATGGTTTGATGTTTCAGTGTGTTGTGGATGGTTTGATGTTTCAGTGTGTTGTGGATGGTTTGATGTTTCAGTGTGTTTGGATGGAGTGATGTTTCAGTGTGTTGTGGATGGTTTGATGTTTCAGTGTGTTTGGATGGTGTGATGTTTCAGTGTGTTGTGGATGGTTTGATGTTTCAGTGTGTTGTGGATGGTTTGATGTTTCAGTGTGTTGTGGATGGTTTGATGTTTCAGTGTGTTGTGGATGGTTTGATGTTTCAGTGTGTTGTGGATGGTTTGATGTTTCAGTGTGTTTGGATGGTGTGATGTTTCAGTGTGTTGTGGATGGTGTGAAGTTTCAGTGTGTTTGGATGGTTTGATGTTTCAGTGTGTTTGGATGGTGTGATGTTTCAGTGTGTTGTGGATGGTTTGATGTTTCAGTGTGTTTGGATGGTGTGATGTTTCAGTGTGTTGTGGATGGTGTGATGTTTCAGTGTGTTTGGATGGTTTGATGTTTCAGTGTGTTTGGATGGTGTGATGTTTCAGTGTGTTGTGGATGGTTTGATGTTTCAGTGTGTTGTGGATGGTTTGATGTTTCAGTGTGTTGTGGATGGTTTGATGTTTCAGTGTGTTGTGGATGGTGTGATGTTTCAGTGTGTTGTGGATGGTTTGATGTTTCAGTGTGTTGTGGATGGTTTGATGTTTCAGTGTGTTTGGATGGTGTGATGTTTCAGTGTGTTGTGGATGGTGTGATGTTTCAGTGTGTTGTGGATGGTGTGATGTTTCAGTGTGTTTGGATGGTTTGATGTTTCAGTGTGTTGTGGATGGTGTGATGTTTCAGTGTGTTGTGGAAGGTGTGATGTTTCAGTGTGTTTGGATGGTGTGATGTTTCAGTGTGTTGTGGAAGGTGTGATGTTTCGGTGTGTTGTGGAAGGTGTGATGTTTCAGTGTGTTTGGATGGTGTGATGTTTCAGTGTGTTGTGGATGGTGTGATGTTTCAGTGTGTTGTGGAAGGTGTGATGTTTCAGTGTGTTGTGGATGGTGTGATGTTTCAGTGTGTTGTGGAAGGTGTGATGTTTCGGTGTGTTGTGGATGGTGTGATGTTTCAGTGTGTTGTGGATGGTGTGATGTTTCAGTGTGTTGTGGATGGTGTGATGTTTCAGTGTGTTGTGGATGGTGTGATGTTTCAGTGTGTTGTGGATGGTGTGATGTTTCAGTGTGTTGTGGAAGGTGTGATGTTTCAGTGTGTTGTGGAAGGTGTGATGTTTCGGTGTTTTGTGGATGGTTTGATGTTTCAGTGTGTTGTGGATGGTGTGATGTTTCAGTGTGTTGTGGATGGTGTGATGTTTCAGTGTGTTGTGGAAGGTGTGATGTTTCAGTGTGTTGTGGATGGTTTGATGTTTCAGTGTGTTGTGGAAGGTGTGATGTTTCAGTGTGTTGTGGATGGTGTGATGTTTCAGTGTGTTGTGGATGGTGTGATGTTTCAGTGTGTTGTGGATGGTGTGATGTTTCAGTGTGTTGTGGATGGTTTGATGTTTCAGTGTGTTGTGGATGGTTTGATGTTTCAGTGTGTTGTGGATGGTTTGATGTTTCAGTGTGTTGTGGATGATTTGATGTTTCAGTGTGTTGTGGATGGTTTGATGTTTCAGTGTGTTGTGGATGGTTTGATGTTTCAGTGTGTTGTGGATGGTTTGATGTTTCAGTGTGTTGTGGATGGTTTGATGTTTCAGTGTGTTGTGGATGGTTTGATGTTTCAGTGTGTTGTGGATGGTTTGATGTTTCAGTGTGTTGTGGATGGTTTGATGTTTCAGTGTGTTGTGGATGGTGTGATGTTTCAGTGTGTTGTGGATGGTGTGATGTTTCAGTGTGTTGTGGATGGTTTGATGTTTCAGTGTGTTGTGGATGGTGTGATGTTTCAGTGTGTTGTGGATGGTTTGATGTTTCAGTGTGTTGTGGATGGTTTGATGTTTCAGTGTGTTGTGGATGGTTTGATGTTTCAGTGTGTTGTGGATGGTTTGATGTTTCAGTGTGTTGTGGATGGTGTGATGTTTCAGTGTGTTGTGGATGGTGTGATGTTTCAGTGTGTTGTGGATGGTGTGATGTTTCAGTGTGTTGTGGATGGTGTGATGTTTCAGTGTGTTGTGGATGGTGTGATGTTTCAGTGTGTTTGGATGGTGTGATGTTTCAGTGTGTTGTGGATGGTGTGATGTTTCAGTGTGTTGTGGATGGTGTGATGTTTCAGTGTGTTGTGGAAGGTGTGATGTTTCAGTGTGTTGTGGATGGTGTGATGTTTCAGTGTGTTGTGGAAGGTGTGATGTTTCAGTGTGTTGTGGATGGTGTGATGTTTCAGTGTGTTGTGGATGGTGTGATGTTTCAGTGTGTTGTGGAAGGTGTGATGTTTCAGTGTGTTGTGGAAGGTGTGATGTTTCAGTGTGTTTGGATGGTGTGGTGTTTCAGTGTGTTGTGGATGGTGTGATGTTTCAGTGTGTTGTGGATGGTGTGATGTTTCAGTGTGTTGTGGATGGTGTGATGTTTCAGTGTGTTGTGGATGGTGTGATGTTTCAGTGTGTTGTGGATGGTGTGATGTTTCAGTGTGTTGTGGATGGTGTGATGTTTCAGTGTGTTGTGGATGGTGTGATGTTTCAGTGTGTTGTGGATGGTGTGATGTTTCAGTGTGTTGTGGATGGTGTGATGTTTCAGTGTGTTGTGGATGGTGTGATGTTTCAGTGTGTTGTGGAAGGTGTGATGTTTCGGTGTGTTGTGGATGGTGTGATGTTTCAGTGTGTTGTGGATGGTGTGATGTTTCAGTGTGTTGTGGATGGTGTGATGTTTCAGTGTGTTGTGGATGGTGTGATGTTTCGGTGTGTTGTGGATGGTGTGATGTTTCAGTGTGTTGTGGAAGGTTTGATGTTTCAGTGTGTTGTGGATAGTGTGATGTTTCAGTGTGTTGTGGATGGTTTGATGTTTCAGTGTGTTGTGGATGGTGTGATGTTTCAGTGTGTTGTGGATGGTGTGATGTTTCAGTGTGTTGTGGATGGTTTGATGTTTCAGTGTGTTGTGGATGGTTTGATGTTTCAGTGTGTTGTGGATGGTTTGATGTTTCAGTGTGTTTGGATGGTGTGATGTTTCAGTGTGTTGTGGATGGTGTGAAGTTTCAGTGTGTTTGGATGGTTTGATGTTTCAGTGTGTTTGGATGGTGTGATGTTTCAGTGTGTTGTGGATGGTTTGATGTTTCAGTGTGTTTGGATGGTGTGATGTTTCAGTGTGTTGTGGATGGTGTGATGTTTCAGTGTGTTTGGATGGTTTGATGTTTCAGTGTGTTTGGATGGTGTGATGTTTCAGTGTGTTGTGGATGGTGTGATGTTTCAGTGTGTTGTGGATGGTGTGATGTTTCAGTGTGTTGTGGAAGGTGTGATGTTTCGGTGTGTTGTGGATGGTGTGATGTTTCAGTGTGTTGTGGATGGTGTGATGTTTCAGTGTGTTGTGGATGGTGTGATGTTTCAGTGTGTTGTGGATGGTGTGATGTTTCAGTGTGTTGTGGATGGTGTGATGTTTCAGTGTGTTGTGGAAGGTGTGATGTTTCAGTGTGTTGTGGAAGGTGTGATGTTTCGGTGTTTTGTGGATGGTTTGATGTTTCAGTGTGTTGTGGATGGTGTGATGTTTCAGTGTGTTGTGGATGGTGTGATGTTTCAGTGTGTTGTGGAAGGTGTGATGTTTCAGTGTGTTGTGGATGGTTTGATGTTTCAGTGTGTTGTGGAAGGTGTGATGTTTCAGTGTGTTGTGGATGGTGTGATGTTTCAGTGTGTTGTGGATGGTGTGATGTTTCAGTGTGTTGTGGATGGTGTGATGTTTCAGTGTGTTGTGGATGGTTTGATGTTTCAGTGTGTTGTGGATGGTTTGATGTTTCAGTGTGTTGTGGATGGTTTGATGTTTCAGTGTGTTGTGGATGATTTGATGTTTCAGTGTGTTGTGGATGGTTTGATGTTTCAGTGTGTTGTGGATGGTTTGATGTTTCAGTGTGTTGTGGATGGTTTGATGTTTCAGTGTGTTGTGGATGGTTTGATGTTTCAGTGTGTTGTGGATGGTTTGATGTTTCAGTGTGTTGTGGATGGTTTGATGTTTCAGTGTGTTGTGGATGGTTTGATGTTTCAGTGTGTTGTGGATGGTGTGATGTTTCAGTGTGTTGTGGATGGTGTGATGTTTCAGTGTGTTGTGGAAGGTGTGATGTTTCAGTGTGTTTGGATGGTGTGGTGTTTCAGTGTGTTGTGGATGGTGTGATGTTTCAGTGTGTTGTGGATGGTGTGATGTTTCAGTGTGTTGTGGATGGTGTGATGTTTCAGTGTGTTGTGGATGGTGTGATGTTTCAGTGTGTTGTGGATGGTGTGATGTTTCAGTGTGTTGTGGATGGTGTGATGTTTCAGTGTGTTGTGGATGGTGTGATGTTTCAGTGTGTTGTGGATGGTGTGATGTTTCAGTGTGTTGTGGATGGTGTGATGTTTCAGTGTGTTGTGGATGGTGTGATGTTTCAGTGTGTTGTGGAAGGTGTGATGTTTCGGTGTGTTGTGGATGGTGTGATGTTTCAGTGTGTTGTGGATGGTGTGATGTTTCAGTGTGTTGTGGATGGTGTGATGTTTCAGTGTGTTGTGGATGGTGTGATGTTTCGGTGTGTTGTGGATGGTGTGATGTTTCAGTGTGTTGTGGAAGGTTTGATGTTTCAGTGTGTTGTGGATAGTGTGATGTTTCAGTGTGTTGTGGATGGTTTGATGTTTCAGTGTGTTGTGGATGGTGTGATGTTTCAGTGTGTTGTGGATGGTGTGATGTTTCAGTGTGTTGTGGATGGTGTGATATTTCAGTGTGTTGTGGATGGTGTGATGTTTCAGTGTGTTGTGGATGGTGTGATGTTTCAGTGTGTTGTGGATGGTGTGATGTTTCAGTGTGTTGTGGATGGTGTGATGTTTCAGTGTGTTGTGGATGGTGTGATGTTTCAGTGTGTTGTGGATGGTGTGATGTTTCAGTGTGTTGTGGATGGTGTGATGTTTCAGTGTGTTGTGGATGGTGTGATGTTTCAGTGTGTTGTGGAAGGTGTGATGTTTCAGTGTGTTGTGGATGGTGTGATGTTTCAGTGTGTTGTGGATGGTGTGATGTTTCAGTGTGTTGTGGAAGGTGTGATGTTTCAGTGTGTTGTGGATGGTTTGATGTTTCGGTGTGTTGTGGATGGTGTGATGTTTCAGTGTGTTGTGGATGGTGTGATGTTTCAGTGTGTTGTGGAGGGTGTGATGTTTCAGTGTGTTGTGGATGGTGTGATGTTTCAGTGTGTTGTGGATGGTGTGATGTTTCAGTGTGTTGTGGATGGTTTGATGTTTCAGTGTGTTGTGGATGGTGTGATGTTTCAGTGTGTTGTGGATGGTGTGATGTTTCAGTGTGTTGTGGAAGGTGTGATGTTTCAGTGTGTTGTGGATGGTGTGATGTTTCAGTGTGTTGTGGATGGTGTGATGTTTCAGTGTGTTGTGGAAGGTGTGATGTTTCAGTGTGTTGTGGATGGTGTGATGTTTCGGTTTGTTGTGGATGGTGTGATGTTTCAGTGTGTTGTGGATGGTGTGATGTTTCGGTGTGTTGTGGATGGTGTGATGTTTCAGTGTGTTGTGGATGGTGTGATGTTTCGGTGTGTTGTGGATGGTGTGATGTTTCAGTGTGTTGTGGATGGTGTGATGTTTCAGTGTGTTTGGATGGTGTGATGTTTCAGTGTGTTGTGGATGGTGTGATGTTTCAGTGTGTTGTGGATGGTGTGATGTTTCGGTGTGTTGTGGATGGTGTGATGTTTCAGTGTGTTGTGGAAGGTGTGATGTTTCAGTGTGTTGTGGATGGTGTGATGTTTCAGTGTGTTTGGATGGTGTGATGTTCCAGTGTTTTGTGGATGGTGTGATGATTCATTGTATTGTTTTTTTATTATTCATTCATGGGATGTGGGCGTCGCTGGCGAGGTCAGCATTTATTGCCCATCCCTAATTGCCCTTGAGAAGGTGGTGGTGAGCCGCCTTCTTGAACCGCTGCAGTCCGTTTGGTGAAGGTTCTCCCACTGTGCTGTTAGGAAGGGAGTTCCACGATTTTGACCCAGCGATGATGAAGGAACGATGATATACTTCCAAGTCGGGATGTTGTGTGACTTGGAGGGGAACGTGCAGGTGGTGTTGTTCCCATGTGCCTGCTGCTCTTGTCCTTCTAGGTGGTAGAGGTCACGGGTTTGGGAGGTGCTGTCGAAGAAGCCTTGGCGAGTTGCTGCAGTTCATCCTGTGGATGGTACACACTGCAACCACTGTGCGCCGGTGGTGAAGGGAGTGAATGTTTAGGGTGGTGGATGGGGTGCCAATCAAGCGGGCTGCTTTATCTTGGATGGTGTCGAGCTTCTTGAGTGTTGTTGGAGCTGCACTCATCCAAGCAAGTGGAGAGTATTCCATCACACTCCTGACTTGTGCCTTGTAGATGGTGGAAAAGCTTTGGGGAGTCAGGAGGTGAGTCACTCGCCGCAGAATACCCAGCCTCTGACCTGCTCTCGTAACCACAGTATTTATAT
This sequence comes from Heptranchias perlo, assembly GCF_035084215.1. Taxonomy (NCBI): domain Eukaryota; kingdom Metazoa; phylum Chordata; class Chondrichthyes; order Hexanchiformes; family Hexanchidae; genus Heptranchias; species Heptranchias perlo. The sequence goes on along the minus strand of NC_090337.1, from coordinate 70,363,330 downwards.
TGTGTATTGTAGATGGTGTGATGTTTCGTTGTGTTGTGGACGGTGTGATGTTTCAGTGTCTTGTGTTTGGTTGATGTTTCAGTGTCTTGTATTTGGTGTGATTTGTCAGTGTCTTGTGGCTGGCGTGATGTTTCGGTATGTTCGGCGTTGATTGTTGTTGGTGTGAAGTTTTGGTGTGCTGCGGTTGATTGGGAATACTCAGATATTTCGCTGTATTGGTGTTGGTTGCGGTTGGCGTAATAGTTTGTTGAACAGACGCTGAAAGACGCCCTCGTAAGAACGGGATATGACGCTCAACTCGTCGATCGACAGTTCCGATGGGCCACAGCGAAAAATCGCATAGACCTCCTCAGAAGACTAACACGGGACGCAACCAACAGAGTACCCTTCGTCGTCCAGTACATCCCCGGAGCGGAGAAACTACGCCATGTTCTCCGCAGCTTTCAACATGTCATCGATGACGACGAACACCTCGCTAAGGCCATCCCCACACCTCCACTACTTGCCTTCAAACAGCCACCCAACCTCAAACAGACCATCGTTCGCAACAAATTACCCAGCTTTCAGGCGAACAGCGTCCACGACACCACACAACCCTGCCACGGCAAACTCTGCAAGACATGCCAGATCATCAACACAGATACCACCATCACACGAGAGGACACCAACCACCAGGTACATGGTTTATACTCCTGTGACTCAGCCAACGTTGTCTACCTCATACGTTGCAGGAACGGATGCCCCGGAGCATGGTACATTGGCGAGACCATGCAGACGCTGCGACAACGGATGAACGGACACCGCGCAACAATCGCCAGACAGGAGGGTTCCCTCCCAGTCAGGGAACACTTCAGCAGTCAAGGACATTCAGCCACCGATCTTCGGGTAAGCGTTCTCCAAAGCGGCCTTCGAGACACACGACAACGCAAAATCGTCGAGCAGAAATTGATAGCCAAGTTCCGCACCCATGAGGACGGCCTCAACCGGGATCTTGGGTTCATGTCACGCTACACGTAACCCCACCAGCGAATAAAAAGTTATCTGTTTTTAATACAACGGGTCATTCTCTGTCTTTCCCTTCCTTCGGATGTTTCTCCCTCTCTCTCTCTGTCTTGTGTTCTGGCCGTTTGTATATTCGGTGGTCCTGTAGGTAACACCTCTCTGTCTGAACACTTTGATTGCCTTGACAAAGGGCAGTTGGAAAGATGACCTGTAATCACCAGGTATTGTTCTCTGACTATAAATGCGAAACGTTCAAGGAGTCCCACAGTCACTCACCTGACGAAGGAGGTATTCTCCTAAAGCTTGTGATTTTCAAATAAAATTGTTGGACGACAACCCGGTGTTGCAAGATTCTTTACATTTATAATGGTTTGTTGTGTTGGGGTTGAAATAATTGGTACAACATTTTGGTTTGTTGGGGTTGGTGTCATGTTTTGGTGTGTTTTGGTTGGTGTAAATTTTAAGTTTGTTACGGTTGCTGTGATATTATGGTGTTTTGTGGTTGGTGTGATAATCCAGTGTCTTGTGGATGGTGTGATGTTTTCGTATGTTGCACATGGCGTGATGTTTCGGTATGGTATTGATGGTGTGACGTTTCAGTGTGTTGTGGATGGTGTGATGTTTCAGTGTATTTGGATGGTGTGATGTTTCAGTGTGTTGTGGATGGTTTGATGTTTCAGTGTGTTGTGGATGGTGTGATGTTTCAGTGTATTTGGATGGTGTGATGTTTCAGTGTGTTGTGGATGGTTTGATGTTTCAGTGTGTTGTGGATGGTTTGATGTTTCAGTGTGTTTGGATGGTGTGATGTTTCAGTGTGTTGTGGATGGTTTGATGTTTCAGTGTGTTGTGGATGGTGTGATGTTTCAGTGTATTTGGATGGTGTGATGTTTCAGTGTGTTGTGGATGGTTTGATGTTTCAGTGTGTTGTGGATGGTTTGATGTTTCAGTGTGTTGTGGATGGAGTGATGTTTCAGTGTGTTGTGGAAGGTGTGATGTTTCAGTGTTTTGTGGTTGGTGTGATGTTTCAGTGTGTTGTGGAAGGTGTGATGTTTCAGTGTGTTGTGGATGGTTTGATGTTTCAGTGTGTTGTGGATGGAGTGATGTTTCAGTGTGTTGGTGTTGGTGTGATGTTTCAGTGTTTTGTGGTTGGTGTGATGTTTCAGTGTGTTGTGGATGGTGTGATGTTTCAGTGTGTTGTGGATGGTGTGATGTTTCAGTGTGTTGTGGAAGGTGTGATGTTTCAGTGTGTTGTGGATGGTGTGATGTTTCAGTGTGTTGTGGAAGGTGTGATGTTTCAGTGTGTTGTGGATGGTGTGATGTTTCAGTGTGTTGTGGATGGTGTGATGTTTCAGTGTGTTGTGGATGGTGTGATGTTTCAGTGTGTTGTGGAAGGTGTGATGTTTCAGTGTGTTGTGGATGGTGTGATGTTTCAGTGTGTTGTGGATGGTGTGATGTTTCAGTGTGTTGTGGATGGTGTGATGTTTCAGTGTGTTGTGGATGGTGTGATGTTTCAGTGTGTTGTGGAAGGTGTGATGTTTCAGTGTGTTGTGGATGGTGTGATGTTTCAGTGTGTTGTGGATGGTGTGATGTTTCAGTGTGTTGTGGAAGGTGTGATGTTTCACTGTGTTGTGGATGGTGTGATGTTTCAGTGTGTTGTGGATGGAGTGATGTTTCAGTGTGTTGTGGATGGTGTGATGTTTCAGTGTGTTGTGGATGGAGTGATGTTTCGGTGTGTTGTGGATGGTGTGATGTTTCAGTGTGTTGTGGATGGTTTGATGTTTCAGTGTGTTGTGGAAGGTGTGATGTTTCAGTGTGTTGTGGATGGTGTGATGTTTCAGTGTGTTGTGGATGGTTTGATGTTTCAGTGTGTTGTGGAAGGTGTGATGTTTCAGTGTGTTGTGGATGGTGTGATGTTTCAGTGTGTTGTGGATGGTTTGATGTTTCAGTGTGTTGTGGAAGGTGTGATGTTTCAGTGTGTTGTGGATGGTGTGATGTTTCAGTGTGTTGTGGATGGTGTGATGTTTCAGTGTGTTGTGGATGGTGTGATGTTTCAGTGTGTTGTGGATGGTGTGATGTTTCAGTGTGTTGTGGAAGGTGTGATGTTTCAGTGTGTTGTGGATGGTGTGATGTTTCAGTGTGTTGTGGATGGTGTGATGTTTCAGTGTGTTGTGGATGGTGTGATGTTTCAGTGTGTTGTGGATGGTGTGATGTTTCGGTTTGTTGTGGATGGTGTGATGTTTCAGTGTGTTGTGGATGGTGTGATGTTTCAGTGTGTTGTGGAAGGTGTGATGTTTCAGTGTGTTTGGATGGTGTGATGTTTCAGTGTGTTGTGGATGGTGTGATGTTTCAGTGTGTTGTGGATGGTGTGATGTTTCAGTGTGTTGTGGAAGGTGTGATGTTTCAGTGTGTTGTGGAAGGTGTGATGTTTCAGTGTGTTGTGGAAGGTGTGATGTTTCAGTGTGTTTGGATGGTGTGATGTTTCAGTGTGTTGTGGATGGTGTGATGTTTCAGTGTGTTGTGGATGGTGTGATGTTTCAGTGTGTTGTGGAAGGTGTGATGTTTCAGTGTGTTGTGGATGGTGTGATGTTTCAGTGTGTTGTGGATGGTGTGATGTTTCAGTGTGTTGTGGAATGTGTGATGTTTCAGTGTGTTGTGGATGGTGTGATTTTTCGATGTGCTGTGAATGGTGTGATTTGTCAGTGCGTTGGAATTGGTGTGATGTTTCGGTGTTCAGAGTTGGTGTGATGTTTCGGTGTTCAGAGTTGGTGTGATGTTTCGGTGTTCAGAGTTGGTGTGATGTTTCGGTGTTTGGGATTGGTGTGATGTTTCGGTATTCAGAGTTGGTGTGATGTTTCGGTGTTTGGGATTGGTGTGATGTTTCGGTGTTCAGTGTTCGTGTGATGTTTCGGTGTTTGGGATTGGTGTGATGTTTCGGTGTTTGGGATTGGCGTGATGTTTCGGTGTTTGGGATTGGTGTGATGTTTCGGTGTTTGGAATTGGTGTGATATTTCGGTGTTCAGAGTTGGTGTGATGTTTCGGTGTGTGGGATTGTTGTGATGTTTCGGTGTTTGGGATTGGTGTGATGTTTCGGTGTTCAGAGTTGGTGTGATGTTTCGGTGTTCAGAGTTGGTGTGATGTTTCGGTGTTTGGGATTGGTGTGATGTTTCGGTGTTCAGAGTTGGTGTGATGTTTCGGTGTTTGGGATTGGTGTGATGTTTCGGTGTTCAGAGTTGGTGTGATGTTTCGGTGTTCAGAGTTGGTGTGATGTTTTGGTGTTTGGGATTGGTGTGATGTTTTGGTGTTTGGGATTGGTGTGATGTTTCGGTGTTTGAGATTGGTGTGATGTTTCGGTGTTCAGAGTTGGTGTGATATTTCGGTGTTCAGAGTTGGTGTGATGTTTTGGTGTTTGGGATTGGTGTGATGTTTCGGTGTTTGGGATTGGTGTGATGTTTCGGTGTTTGGAGTTGTTGTGATGTTTCGGTGTTTGGGATTGGTGTGATTTTTCGGTGTTTGGGATTGGTGTGATGTTTCGGTGTTTGGAGTTGGTGTGATGTTTCGGTGTTCAGAGTTGGTGTGATGTTTCGGTGTTTGGGATTCGTGTGATGTTTCGGTGTTCAGAGTTGGTGTGATGTTTCTGTGATTGGGATTGGTGTGATATTTCGGTGTTTGGGATTGGTGTGATGTTTCGGCATTTGGGATTGGTGTGATGTTTCGGTGTTTGGAGTTGGTGTGATGTTTCGGTGTTTAGGATTGGTGTGATGTTTCGGTGTTTGGAGTTGGTGTGATGTTTCGGTGTTTGGGATTGGTGTGATGTTTCGGTGTTCAGAGTTGGTGTGATGTTTCGGTGTTTGGGATTGGTGTGATGTTTCGGTGTTCAGAGTTGGTGTGATGTTTCAGTGTTCAGAGTTGGTGTGATGTTTCGGTGTTTGGGATTGGTGTGATGTTTCCCTGTTTGGAGTTGGTGTGATGTTTCGGTGTTCAGAGTTGGTGTGATGTTTCGGTGTTTGGGATTGGTGTGATGTTTCGGTGTTTGGGATTGGTGTGATGTTTCGGTGTTCAGAGTTGGTGTGATGTTTCGGTGTTTGGGATTTGTGTGATGTTTCGGTGTTCAGAGTTGGTGTGATGTTTCGGTGTTTGGGATTGGTGTGATGTTTCGGTGTTCAGATTTGGTGTGATGTTTCGGTGTTCAGAGTTGGTTTGATGTTTCGGTGTTCAGAGTTGGTGTGATGTTTCGGTGTTTGGGATTGGTGTGATGTTTCCGTGTTTGGGATTGGTGTGATGTTTCGGTGTTCAGAGTTGGTGTGATGTTTCGGTGTTCAGAGTTGGTGTGATGTTTCGGTGTTCAGAGTTGGTGTGATGTTTCGGTGTTTGGGATTGGTGTGATGTTTCGGTGTTTGGGATTGGTGTGATGTTTCGGTGTTTGGGAATGGTGTGATGTTTCGGTGTTTGGGATTGGTGTGATGTTTCGGTGTTCAGTGTTGGTGTGATGTTTCGGTGTTTGGGATTGGTGTGATGTTCAGGTGTTTGGGATTGGTGTGATGTTTCGGTGTTCAGGGTTGTTGTGATGTTTCGGTGTTTGGGATTGGTGTGATGTTTCGGTGTTCAGAGTTGGTGTGATGTTTCGGTTTTTGGGATTGGTGTGATGTTTCGGTGTTCAGAGTTGGTGAGATGTTTCGGTGTTCAGAGTTGGTGTGATGTTTCGGTGTTCAGAGTTGGTGTGATGTTTTGATGTTTGGGATTGGTGTGATGTTTCGGTGTTCAGAGTTGGTGTGATGTTTCGGTGTTTGGGATTGGTGTGGTGTTTCGGTGTTCAGAGTTGGTGTGATTTTTCGGTGTTTGGGATTGGTGTGATGTTTCGGTGTTCAGAGTTGGTGTGATGTTTCGGTGTTCAGAGTTCGTGTGATGTTTCGGTGTTCAGAGTTGGTGTGATGTTTCGGTGTTTGGGATTGGTGTGATGTTTCGGTGTTTGGGATTGGTGTGATGTTTCCGTGTTCAGAGTTGGTGTGATGTTTCGGTGTTCAGAGTTGGTGTGATGTTTCGGTGTTCAGAGTTGGTGTGATGTTTCGGTGTTTGGAGTTGGTGTGATGTTTCGGTGTTCAGAGTTGGTGTGATGTTTCGGTGTTTGGGATTGGTGTGATGTTTCGGTGTTTGGGATTGGTGTGATGTTTCGGTGTTTGGAGTTGTTGTGATGTTTCGGTGTTCAGAGTTGGTGTGATGTTTCGGAGTTTGGGATTGCTGTGATGTTTCGGTGTTTGGGATTGGTGTGATGTTTCGGTGTTTGGGATTGGTGTGATGTTTCTCTGTTTGGGATTGGTGTGATGTTTCGGTGTTTGGGATTGGTGTGATATTTCGGTGTTTTGGATTGGTGTGATGTTTCTCTGTTTGGGATTGGTGTGATGTTTCGGTGTTTGGGATTGGTGTGATATTTCGGTGTTTTGGATTGGTGTGATGTTTTGGTGTTCAGAGTTGGTGTGATTTTTCTGTGATTGGGATTGGTGTGATATTTCGGTGTTTGGGATTGGTGTGATGTTTCGGTGTTTGGAGTTGGTGTGATGTTTCGGTGTTTGGGATTGGTGTGATGTTTCGGTGTTTGGAGTTGGTGTGATGTTTCGGTGTTCAGAGTTGGTGTGATGTTTCGGTGTTTGGGATTGGTGTGATGTTTCGGTGTTCAGAGTTGGTGTGATGTTTCGGTGTTTGGGATTGGTGTGATGTTTCGGTGTTTGGAGTTGGTGTGATGTGTCGGTGTTCAGAGTTGGTGTGATGTTTCGGTCTTTGGGTTTGGTGTGATGTTTCGGTGTTCAGAGTTGGTGTGATGTTTCGGTGTTTGGGATTGGTGTGATGTTTCGGTGTTCAGAGTTGGTGTGATGTTTCGGTGTTTGGGATTGGTGTGATGTTTCGGTGTTTGGAGTTGGTGTGATGTTTCGGTGTTCAGAGTTGGTGTGATGTTTCGGTGTTTGGGATTGGTGTGATGTTTCGGTGTTTGGAGTTGATGTGATGTTTCGGTGTTCAGAGTTGGTGTGATGTTTCGGTGTTTGGGATTGGTTTGATGTTTCAGTGTTTGGGATTGGTGTGATGTTTCAGTGTTTGGGATTGGTGTGATGTTTCGGTGTTCAGAGTTGGTGTGAAGTTTCGGTGTTTGGGATTGGTGTGATGTTTCGGTGTTTGGAGTTGGTGTGATGTTTCGGTGTTCAGAGTTGGTGTGATGTTTCGGTGTTCAGAGTTGGTGTGATGTTTCGGTGTTTGGGATTGGTTTGATGTTTCGGTGTTTGGGATTGGTGTGATGTTTCGGTGTTCAGAGTTGGTGTGATGTTTCGGTGTTCAGAGTTGGTGTGATGTTTCGGAGTTTGGGATTGGTGTGATGTTTCAGTGTTTGGGATTGGTGTGATGTTTCTGTGTTCAGATTTGGTGTGATGTTTCTGTGTTCAGAGTTGGTGTGATGTTTCGGTGTTTGGGATTGGTGTGATGTTTCTGTGTTTGGGATTGGTGTGATATTTCGGTGTTTGGGATTGGTGTGATTTTTCGGTGTTTGGGATTGGTGTGATGTTTCGGTGTTCAGAGTTGGTGTGATGTTTCGGTGTTCAGGGTTGGTTTGATGTTTCTGTGATTGGGATTGGTTTGATATTTCGGTGTTTGGGATTGGTGTGATGTTTCGGTGTTTCGGATTGGTGTGATGTTTCGGTGTTTGGGATTGGTGTGATGTTTCGGTGTTTGGGATTGGTGTGATGTTTCGGTGTTCAGAGTTGGTGTGATGTTTCGGTGTTCAGAGTTCGTTTGATGTTTCGGTGTTCAGAGTTGGTTTGATGTTTCGTTGTTGAGATTTGGTGTGATGTTTCTGTGTTCAGAGTTGGTGTGATGTTTCGGGTTTGGGATTTGTGTGATGTTTCGGTGTTCAGAGTTGGTGTGATGTTTTGATGTTTGGGATTGGTGTGATGTTTCGGTGTTCAGAGTTGGTGTGATGTTTCGGTGTTTGGGATTGGTGTGGTGTTTCGGTGTTCAGAGTTGGTGTGATTTTTCGGTGTTTGGGATTGGTGTGATGTTTCGGTGTTCAGAGTTGGTGTGATGTTTCGGTGTTCAGAGTTCGTGTGATGTTTCGGTGTTCAGAGTTGGTGTGATGTTTCGGTGTTTGGGATTGGTGTGATGTTTCGGTGTTTGGGATTGGTGTGATGTTTCCGTGTTCAGAGTTGGTGTGATGTTTCGGTGTTCAGAGTTGGTGTGATGTTTCGGTGTTTGGGATTGGTGTGATGTTTCGGTGTTTGGAGTTGGTGTGATGTTTCGGTGTTCAGAGTTGGTGTGATGTTTCGGTGTTTGGGATTGGTGTGATGTTTCGGTGTTTGGGATTGGTGTGATGTTTCGGTGTTTGGAGTTGTTGTGATGTTTCGGTGTTCAGAGTTGGTGTGATGTTTCGGAGTTTGGGATTGCTGTGATGTTTCGGTGTTTGGGATTGGTGTGATGTTTCGGTGTTTGGGATTGGTGTGATGTTTCTCTGTTTGGGATTGGTGTGATGTTTCGGTGTTTGGGATTGGTGTGATATTTCGGTGTTTTGGATTGGTGTGATGTTTCGGTGTTCAGAGTTGGTGTGATTTTTCTGTGATTGGGATTGGTGTGATATTTCGGTGTTTGGGATTGGTGTGATGTTTCGGTGTTTGGAGTTGGTGTGATGTTTCGGTGTTTGGGATTGGTGTGATGTTTCGGTGTTTGGAGTTGGTGTGATGTTTCGGTGTTCAGAGTTGGTGTGATGTTTCGGTGTTTGGGATTGGTGTGATGTTTCGGTGTTCAGAGTTGGTGTGATGTTTCGGTGTTTGGGATTGGTGTGATGTTTCGGTGTTTGGAGTTGGTGTGATGTGTCGGTGTTCAGAGTTGGTGTGATGTTTCGGTCTTTGGGTTTGGTGTGATGTTTCGGTGTTCAGAGTTGGTGTGATGTTTCGGTGTTTGGGATTGGTGTGATGTTTCGGTGTTCAGAGTTGGTGTGATGTTTCGGTGTTTGGGATTGGTGTGATGTTTCGGTGTTTGGAGTTGGTGTGATGTTTCGGTGTTCAGAGTTGGTGTGATGTTTCGGTGTTTGGGATTGGTGTGATGTTTCGGTGTTTGGAGTTGATGTGATGTTTCGGTGTTCAGAGTTGGTGTGATGTTTCGGTGTTCAGAGTTGGTGTGATGTTTCGGAGTTTGGGATTGGTGTGATGTTTCAGTGTTTGGGATTGGTGTGATGTTTCTGTGTTCAGATTTGGTGTGATGTTTCTGTGTTCAGAGTTGGTGTGATGTTTCGGTGTTTGGGATTGGTGTGATGTTTCAGTGTTTGGGATTGGTGTGATGTTTCTGTGTTCAGATTTGGTGTGATGTTTCTGTGTTCAGAGTTGGTGTGATGTTTCGGTGTTTGGGATTGGTGTGATGTTTCTGTGTTTGGGATTGGTGTGATATTTCGGTGTTTGGGATTGGTGTGATTTTTCGGTGTTTGGGATTGGTGTGATGTTTCGGTGTTCAGAGTTGGTGTGATGTTTCGGTGTTCAGAGTTGGTTTGATGTTTCTGTGATTGGGATTGGTGTGATATTTCGGTGTTTGGGATTGGTGTGATGTTTCGGTGTTTCGGATTGGTGTGATGTTTCGGTGTTTGGGATTGGTGTGATGTTTCGGTGTTTGGGATTGGTGTGATGTTTCGGTGTTCAGAGTTGGTGTGATGTTTCGGTGTTCAGAGTTCGTTTGATGTTTCGGTGTTCAGAGTTGGTTTGATGTTTCGTTGTTGAGATTTGGTGTGATGTTTCTGTGTTCAGAGTTGGTGTGATGTTTCGGTGTTTGGGATTTGTGTGATGTTTCGGTGTTCAGAGTTGGTGTGATGTTTCGGTGTTCAGAGTTGGTGTGATGTTTCGGTGTTTGGGATTCGTGTGATGTTTCGGTGTTTGGGATTGGTTTGATGTTTCGGTGTTTGGGATTGGTGTGATGTTTCGGTGTTTCGGATTGGTTTATTGTTTCGGTGTTGAGAGTTGGTGTGATGTTTCGGTGTTTGGGATTGGTTTGATGTTTCAGTGTTCAGAGTTGGTGTGATGTTTAGGTGTTTGGGATTGGTGTGATGTTTCGGTGTTCAGGGTTGTTGTGATGTTTCGGTGTTTGGGATTGGGTTGATGTTTCGGTGTTCAGAGTTGGTGTGATGTTTCGGTGTTTGGGATTGGTGTGATGTTTCGGTGTTTGGGATTGGTGTGATGTTTCGGTGTTCAGAGTTGGTGTGATGTTTCGGTGTTTGGGATTGGTGTGATGTTTCGGTGTTCAGTGTTGGTGTGATGTTTCAGTGTTTGGGATTGGTGTGATGTTTCGGTGTTCAGAGTTGGTGTGATGTTTCGGTGTTTGGGATTGGTGTGATGTTTCGGTGTTTGGGATTGGTGTGATGTTTCGGTGTTCAGAGTTGGTGTGATGTTTCGGTGTTTGGGATTGGTGTGATGTTTCGGTGTTTGGAGTTGATGTGATGTTTCGGTGTTCAGAGTTGGTGTGATGTTTCAGTGTTCAGAGTTGGTGTGATGTTTCGGTGTTCAGTGTTGGTGTGATGTTTCAGTGTTTGGGATTGGTGTGATGTTTCGGTGTTCAGAGTTGGTGTGATGTTTCGGTGTTTGGGATTGGTGTGATGTTTCGGTGTTTGGGATTGGTGTGATGTTTCGGTGTTCAGAGTTGGTGTGATGTTTCGGTGTTTGGGATTGGTGTGATGTTTCGGTGTTTGGAGTTGATGTGATGTTTCGGTGTTCAGAGTTGGTGTGATTTTTCAGTGTTTGGGATTGGTGTGATGTTTCGGTGTTCAGAGTTGGTGTGATGTTTTGGTGTTTGGGATTGGTGTGATGTTTCGGTGTTTGGGATTGGTGTGATGTTTCGGTGTTTGGGATTGGTGTGATGTTTCGGTGTTCAGAGTTGGTGTGATGTTTCGGTGTTCAGAGTTGGTGTGATGTTTCGGTGTTCAGAGTTGGTGTGATGTTTCGGTGTTCAGATTTGGTGTGATGTTTCTGTGTTCAGAGTTGGTGTGATGTTTCGGTGTTTGGGATTGGTGTGATGTTTCGGTGTTCAGAGTTGGTTTGATGTTTCGGTGTTCAGAGTTGGTGTGATGTTTCGGTGTTCAGAGTTGGTGTGATGTTTCGGTGTTTGGGATTGGTGTGATGTTTCGGTGTTCAGAGTTGGTGTGATGTTTCGGTGTTTGGGATGGTTTGATGTTTCGGTGTTCAGAGTTTGTGTGATGTTTCGGTGTTTGGGATTGGTTTGATGTTTCAGTGTTCAGAGTTGGTGTGATGTTTCGGTGTTTGGGATTGGTGTGATGTTTCGGTGTTCAGGGTTAGTGTGATGTTTCGATGTTTGGGATTGGTTTGATGTTTCGGTGTTCAGAGTTGGTGTGATGTTTCAGTGTTCAGAGTTGGTGTGATGTTTCGGTGTTTGGGATTGGTGTGATGTTTCGGTGTTCGGAGTTGGTGTGATGTTTCGGTGTTTGGGATTGGTGTGATGTTTCGGTGTTCAGAGTGGTGTGATGTTTCGGTGTTTGGGATTTGGGTGATGTTTCTGTGTTTGGGATTGGTGTGATGTTTCGGTGTTTGGGATTGGTGTGATATTTTGGTGTTTGGGATTGGTGTGATGTTTCGGTGTTCAGAGTTGGTGTGATGTTTCTGTGATTGGGATTGGTGTGATATTTCGGTGTTTGGGATTGGTGTGATGTTTCGGTGTTTGGGATTGGTGTGATGTTTCGGTGTTTGGAATTGGTGTGATGTTTCGGTGTTTGGAGTTGGTGTGATGTTTCGGTGTTCAGAGTTGGTGTGATGTTTCTGTGATTGGGATTGGTGTGATATTTTGGTGTTTGGGATTGGTGTGATGTTTCGGTGTTTGGGATTGGTGTGATGTTTCGGTGTTTGGAATTGGTGTGATGTTTCGGTGTTTGGAGTTGGTGTGATGTTTCGGTTTTCAAAGTTGGTGTGATGTTTCGGTGTTTGTGATTGGTGTGATGTTTCGGTGTTTGGGATTGGTATGATGTTTCGGTGTTTGGGATTGGTGTGATGATTCGGTGTTTGGGATTGGTGTGATGTTTCGGTGTTTGGGATTGGTTTGATGTTTCGGTGTTCAGAGTTGGTGTGATGTTTCGGTGTTTGGGATTCGTTTGATGTTTCAGTGTTCAGAGTTGGTGTGATGTTTCGGTGTTCAGAGTTGGTGTGATGTTTCGGTGTTTGGGATTGGTGTGATGTTTCGGTGTTCAGAGTTGGTGTGATGTTTCGGTGTTTGGGATTGGTGTGATGTTTCGGTGTTCAGGGTTAGTGTGATGTTTCGGTGTTTGGGATTGGTTTGATGTTTCGGTGTTCAGAGTTGGTGTGATGTTTCGGTGTTCAGAGTTGGTGTGATGTTTCTGTGTTCGGAGTTGGTGTGATGTTTCGGTGTTCAGAGTTGGTGTGATTTTCGGTGTTTGGGATTGGTGTGATTTTTCGGTGTTTGGGATTGGTGTGATGTTTCGGTGTTTGGGATTGGTGTGAGGTTTCGGTGTTTGGGATTGGTGTGATGTTTCGGTGTTTGGGATTGGTGTGATGTTTCTGTGTTCGGAGTTGGTGTGATGTTTCGGTGTTTGGGATTGGTGTGATGTTTCTGTGTTCGGAGTTGGTGTGATGTTTCGGTGTTCAGAGTTGGTGTGATTTTCGGTGTTTGGGATTGGTGTGATTTTTCGGTGTTCAGAGTTGGTGTGATGTTTCGGTGTTTGGGATTGGTGTGATGTTTCGGTGTTTGGGATTGGTGTGATGTTTCGGTGTTTGGGATTGGTGTGATGTTTCGGTGTTCAGAGTTTGTGTGATGTTTCGGTGTTTGGGATTGGTGTGATGTTTCGGTGTTCAGAGTTGGTGTGATGTTTCGGTGTTCAGAGTTTGTGTGATGTTTCGGTGTTTGGGATTGGTGTGATGTTTCGGTGTTTGGATTTGTTGTGATGTTTCGGTGTTTGGGATTGGTGTGATGTTTCGGTGTTCAGAGTTGGTGTGATGTTTCGGTGTTTGGGATTGTTGTGATGTTTCGGTGTTCAGAGTTGGTGTGATGTTTCGGTGTTCAGAGTTGGTGTGATGTTTCGGTGTTTGGGATTGGTGTGATGTTTCGGTGTTCAGAGTTGGTGTGATGTTTCGGTGTTCAGAGTTGGTGTGATGTTTCGGTGTTCAGAGTTGGTGTGATGTTTCTGTGTTTGGGATTGGTGTGATGTTTCGGTGTTCAGAGTTGGTGTGATGTTTCGGTGTTCAGAGTTGGTGTGATGTTTCGGTGTTCAGATTTGGTGTGATGTTTCTGTGTTCAGAGTTGGTGTGATGTTTCGGTGTTTGGGATTGGTGTGATGTTTCGGTGTTCAGAGTTGGTTTGATGTTTCGGTGTTCAGAGTTGGTGTGATGTTTCGGTGTTCAGAGTTGGTGTGATGTTTCGGTGTTTGGGATTGGTGTGATGTTTCGGTGTTCAGAGTTGGTGTGATGTTTCAGTGTTTGGGATGGTTTGATGTTTCGGTGTTCAGAGTTGGTGTGATGTTTCGGTGTTTGGGATTGGTTTGATGTTTCAGTGTTCAGAGTTGGTGTGATGTTTCGGTGTTTGGGATTGGTGTGATGTTTCGGTGTTCAGGGTTAGTGTGATGTTTCGATGTTTGGGATTGGTTTGATGTTTCGGTGTTCAGAGTTGGTGTGATGTTTCAGTGTTCAGAGTTGGTGTGATGTTTCGGTGTTTGGGATTGGTGTGATTTCTCGGTGTTCGGAGTTGGTGTGATGTTTCGGTGTTTGGGATTGGTGTGATGTTTCGGTGTTCAGAGTGGTGTGATGTTTCGGTGTTTGGGATTGGGGTGATGTTTCTCGTGTTTTTGGGATTGGTGTGATGTTTCGTTGTTTGGGATTGGTGTGATGTTTCGGTGTTCAGAGTTGGTGTGATGTTTCTGTGATTGGGATTGGTGTGATGTTTCGGTGTTTGGGATTGGTGTGATGTTTCGGTGTTTGGAGTTGGTGTGATGTTTCGGTGTTTGGGATTGGTGTGATGTTTCGGTGTTTGGGATTGGTGTGATGTTTCGGTGTTTGGAGTTGGTGTGATGTTTCGGTTTTCAGAGTTGGTGTGATGTTTCGGTGTTTGGGATTGGTGTGATGTTTCGGTGTTCAGAGTTGGTGTGATGTTTCGGTGTTTGGGATTGGTGTGATGTTTCGGTGTTTGGGATTGGTGTGATGTTTCGGTGTTCAGAGTTGGTGTGATGTTTCGGTGTTTGGGATTGGTGTGATGTTTCGGTGTTCAGAGTTGGTGTGATGTTTCGGTGTTTGGGATTGGTGTGATGTTTCGGTGTTCAGAGTTGGTGTGATGTTTCGGTGTTTGGGATTGGTTTGATGTTACGGTGTTCAGAGTTGGTGTGATATTTCGGTGTTTGGGATTGGTGTGATGGTTCGGTGTTCAGAGTTGGTGTGATGTTTCGGTGTTTGGGATTGGTGTGATGTTTCGGTGTTCAGGGTTAGTGTGATGTTTCGGTGTTTGAGATTGGTTTGATGTTTCGGTGTTCAGAGTTGGTGTGATGTTTCGGTGTTTGGAATTGGTGTGATGTTTCGGTGTTCAGAGTTGGTGTGATGTTTCGGTGTTTGGGATTGGTGTGATGTTTCTGTGTTCGGAGTTGGTGTGATGTTTCGGTGTTCAGAGTTGGTGTGATTTTCGGTGTTTGGGATTGGTGTGATTTTTCGGTGTTTGGGATTGGTGTGATGTTTCGGTGTTTGGGATTGGTGTGATGTTTCGGTGTTTGGGATTGGTGTGATGTTTCGGTGTTTGGGATTGGTGTGATGTTTCGGTGTTCAGAGTTTGTGTGATGTTTCGGTGTTTGGGATTGGTGTGATGTTTCGGTGTTCAGAGTTGGTTTGATGTTTTGGTGTTCAGAGTTGGTGTGATGTTTCGGTGTTCAGAGTTGGTTTGATGTTTCGGTGTTCAGAGTTGGTTTGATGTTTCGTTGTTGAGATTTGCTGTGATGTTTCTGTGTTCAGAGTTGGTGTGATGTTTCGGTGTTTGGGATTTGTGTGATGTTTCGGTGTTCAGAGTTGGTGTGATGTTTCGGTGTTCAGAGTTGGTGTGATGTTTCGGTGTTTGGGATTGGTGTGATGTTTCGGTGTTTGGGATTGGTTTGATGTTTCGGTGTTTGGGATTGGTGTGATGTTTCGGTGTTTCGGATTGGTTTATTGTTTCGGTGTTCAGAGTTGGTGTGATGTTTCGGTGTTTGGGATTGGTTTGATGTTTCAGTGTTCAGAGTTGGTGTGATGTTTAGGTGTTTGGGATTGGTGTGATGTTTCGGTGTTCAGGGTTGTTGTGATGTTTCGGTGTTTGGGATTGGGTTGATGTTTCGGTGTTCAGAGTTGGTGTGATGTTTCGGTGTTCAGAGTTGGTGTGATGTTTCAGTGTTCAGAGTTGGTGTGATGTTTCGGTGTTCAGTGTTGGTGTGATGTTTCGGTGTTTGGGATTGGTGTGATGTTTCAGTGTTTGGGATTGGTGTGATGTTTCGGTGTTCAGAGTTGGTGTGATGTTTCGGTGTTTGGGATTGGTGTGATGTTTCGGTGTTTGGGATTGGTGTGATGTTTCGGTGTTCAGAGTTGGTGTGATGTTTCGGTGTTTGGGATTGGTGTGATGTTTCAGTGTTTGGAGTTGATGTGATGTTTCGGTGTTCAGAGTTGGTGTGATGTTTCAGTGTTTGGGATTGCTGTGATGTTTCAGTGTTCAGAGTTGGTGTGATGTTTCGGTGTTTGGGATTGGTGTGATGTTTCGGTGTTTGGGATTGGTGTGATGTTTCGGTGTTCAGAGTTGGTGTGATGTTTCGGTGTTCAGAGTTGGTGTGATGTTTCGGTGTTCAGAGTTGGTGTGATGTTTCGGTGTTCAGAGTTGGTGTGATGTTTCGGTGTTCAGAGTTGGTGTGATGTTTCGGTGTTCAGAGTTGGTGTGATGTTTCGGTGTTCAGATTTGGTGTGATGTTTCTGTGTTCAGATTTGGTGTGATGTTTCGGTGTTTGGGATTGGTGTGATGTTTCGGTGTTCAGAGTTGGTTTGATGTTTCGGTGTTCAGAGTTGGTGTGATGTTTCGGTGTTCAGAGTTGGTGTGATGTTTCGGTGTTTGGGATTGGTGTGATGTTTCGGTGTTCAGAGTTGGTGTGATGTTTCGGTGTTTGGGATGGTTTGATGTTTCGGTGTTCAGAGTTGGTGTGATGTTTCGGTGTTTGGGATTGGTTTGATGTTTCAGTGTTCAGAGTTGGTGTGATGTTTCGGTGTTTGGGATTGGTGTGATGTTTCGGTGTTCAGGGTTAGTGTGATGTTTCGATGTTTGGGATTGGTTTGATGTTTCGGTGTTCAGAGTTGGTGTGATGTTTCAGTGTTCAGAGTTGGTGTGATGTTTCGGTGTTTGGGATTGGTGTGATGTTTCGGTGTTCAGAGTGGTGTGATGTTTCGGTGTTTGGGATTGGGGTGATGTTTCTGTGTTTGGGATTGGTGTGATGTTTCGGTGTTTGGGATTGGTGTGATATTTCGGTGTTCGGGATTGGTGTGATGTTTCGGTGTTCAGAGTTGGTGTGATGTTTCTGTGATTGGGATTGGTGTGATATTTCGGTGTTTGGGATTGGTGTGATGTTTCGGTGTTTGGGATTGGTGTGATGTTTCGGTGTTTGGAATTGGTGTGATGTTTCGGTGTTCAGAGTTGGTGTGATGTTTCGGTGTTTGGGATTGGTGTGATGTTTCGGTGTTCAGAGTTGGTGTGATGTTTCGGTGTTTGGGATTGGTGTGATGTTTCGGTGTTTGGGATTGGTGTGATGTTTCGGTGTTTGGGATTGGTTTGATGTTTCGGTGTTCAGAGTTGGTGTGATGTTTCGGTGTTTGGGATTGGTTTGATGTTTCAGTGTTCAGAGTTGGTGTGATGTTTCGGTGTTCAGAGTTGGTGTGATGTTTCGGTGTTTGGGATTGGTTTGAAGTTTCGGTGTTCAGAGTTGGTGTGATATTTCGGTGTTTGGGATTGGTGTGGTGTTTCGGTGTTCAGAGTTGGTGTGATGTTTCGGTGTTTGGGATTGGTGTGATGTTTCGGTGTTCAGGGTTAGTGTGATGTTTCGGTGTTTGGGATTGGTTTGATGTTTCGGTGTTCAGAGTTGGTGTGATGTTTCGGTGTTTGGGATTGGTGTGATGTTTCGGTGTTCAGGGTTAGTGTGATGTTTCGGTGTTTGGGATTGGTTTGATGTTTCAGTGTTCAGAGTTGGTGTGATGTTTCGGTGTTCAGAGTTGGTGTGATGTTTCAGTGTTCAGAGTTGGTGTGATGTTTCGGTGTTCAGAGTTGGTGTGATGTTTCGGTGTTTGGAGTTGGTGTGATGTTTCGGTGTTCAGAGTTGGTGTGATATTTCGGTGTTTGGGATTGGTGTGATGTTTCGGTGTTTGGGATTGGTGTGATGTTTCGGTGTTTGGGATTGGTGTGATGTTTCGGTGTTTGGAGTTGGTGTGATGTTTCGGTGTTCAGAGTTGGTGTGATTTTCGGTGTTTGGGATTGGTGTGATTTTTCGGTGTTTGGGATTGGTGTGATGTTTCGGTGTTTGGGATTGGTGTGATGTTTCGGTGTTTGGGATTGGTGTGATGTTTCGGTGTTTGGGATTGGTGTGATGTTTCTGTGTTCGGAGTTGGTGTGATGTTTCGGTGTTCGGGATTGGTGTGATGTTTCTGTGTTCGGAGTTGGTGTGATGTTTCGGTGTTTGGGATTGGTGTGATTTTTCGGTGTTTGGGATTGGTGTGATGTTTCGGTGTTTGGGATTGGTGTGATGTTTCGGTGTTCAGAGTTGGTGTGATTTTCGGTGTTTGGGATTGGTGTGATTTTTCGGTGTTTGGGATTGGTGTGATGTTTCGGTGTTTGGGATTGGTGTGATGTTTCGGTGTTTGGGATTGGTGTGATGTTTCGGTGTTCAGAGTTTGTGTGATGTTTCGGTGTTTGGGATTGGTGTGATGTTTCGGTGTTCAGAGTTGGTGTGATGTTTCGGTGTTCAGAGTTGGTGTGATGTTTCGGTGTTTGGGATTGGTGTGATGTTTCGGTGTTTGGATTTGTTGTGATGTTTCGGTGTTCAGAGTTGGTGTGATGTTTCGGTGTTCAGAGTTGGTGTGATGTTTCGGTGTTTGGGATTGGTGTGATGTTTCGGTGTTCAGAGTTGGTGTGATGTTTCGGTGTTCAGAGTTGGTGTGATGTTTCGGTGTTCAGAGTTGGTGTGATGTTTCTGTGTTTGGGATTGGTGTGATGTTTCGGTGTTCAGAGTTGGTGTGATGTTTCGGTGTTCAGAGTTGGTGTGATGTTTCGGTGTTCAGATTTGGTGTGATGTTTCTGTGTTCAGAGTTGGTGTGATGTTTCGGTGTTTGGGATTGGTGTGATGTTTCGGTGTTCAGAGTTGGTTTGATGTTTCGGTGTTCAGAGTTGGTGTGATGTTTCGGTGTTCAGAGTTGGTGTGATGTTTCGGTGTTTGGGATTGGTGTGATGTTTCGGTGTTCAGAGTTGGTGTGATGTTTCGGTGTTTGGGATGGTTTGATGTTTCGGTGTTCAGAGTTGGTGTGATGTTTCGGTGTTTGGGATTGGATTGATGTTTCAGTGTTCAGAGTTGGTGTGATGTTTCGGTGTTTGGGATTGGTGTGATGTTTCGGTGTTCAGGGTTAGTGTGATGTTTCGATGTTTGGGATTGGTTTGATGTTTCGGTGTTCAGAGTTGGTGTGATGTTTCGGTGTTTGGGATTGGTGTGATGTTTCGGTGTTCGGAGTTGGTGTGATGTTTCGGTGTTTGGGATTGGTGTGATGTTTCGGTGTTTGGGATTGGTGTGATGTTTCGGTGTTTGGGATTGGGGTGATGTTTCTGTGTTTGGGATTGGTGTGATGTTTCGGTGTTTGGGATTGGTGTGATATTTCGGTGTTTGGGATTGGTGTGATGTTTCGGTGTTCAGAGTTGGTGTGATGTTTCTGTGATTGGGATTGGTGTGATATTTCAGTGTTTGGGATTGGTGTGATGTTTCGGTGTTTGGGATTGGTGTGATGTTTCGGTGTTTGGAATTGGTGTGATGTTTCGGTGTTTGGGATTGGTGTGATGTTTCGGTGTTTGTAGTTGGTGTGATGTTTCGGTGTTTGGGATTGGTGTGATGTTTCGGTGTTTGGGATTGGTGTGATGTTTCGGTGTTTGGAGTTGGTGTGATGTTTCGGTTTTCAGAGTTGGTGTGATGTTTCGGTGTTTGGGATTGGTGTGATGTTTCGGTGTTCAGAGTTGGTGTGATGTTTCGGTGTTTGGGATTGGTGTGATGTTTCGGTGGTTGGGATTGGTGTGATGTTTCGAAGTTTGGGATTGGTTTGATGTTTCGGTGTTCAGAGTTGGTGTGATGTTTCGGTATTTGGGATTGGTTTGATGTTTCAGTGTTCAGAGTTGGTGTGATGTTTCGGTGTTTGGGATTTGTGTGATGTTTCGGTGTTCAGAGTTGGTGTGATGTTTCGGTGTTTGGGATTCGTTTGATGTTTCGGTGTTCAGAGTTGGTGTGATATTTCGGTGTTTGGGATTGGTGTGATGGTTCGGTGTTCAGAGTTGGTGTGATGTTTCGGTGTTTGGGATTGGTGTGATGTTTCGGTGTTCAGGGTTAGTGTGATGTTTCGGTGTTTGGGATTGGTTTGATGTTTCGGTGTTCAGAGTTGGTGTGATGTTTCGGTGTTTGGAATTGGTGTGATGTTTCGGTGTTCAGAGTTGGTGTGATGTTTCGGTGTTTGGGATTGGTGTGATGTTTCTGTGTTCGGAGTTGGTGTGATGTTTCGGTGTTTGGGATTGGTGTGATTTTTCAGTGTTTGGGATTGGTGTGATGTTTCGGTGTTTGGGATAGGTGTGATGTTTCGGTGTTTGTGATTGGTGTGATGTTTCGGTGTTTGGGATTGGTGTGATGTTTCGGTGTTTGGGATTGGTGTGATGTTTTGGTGTTCAGAGTTGGTGTGATGTTTCGGTGTTCAGAGTTTGTGTGATGTTTCGGTGTTTGGGATTGGTGTGATGTTTCGGTGTTTGGATTTGTTGTGATGTTTCGGTGTTTGGGATTGGTGTGATGTTTCGGTGTTCAGAGTTGGTGTGATGTTTCTGTGTTTGGGATTGGTGTGATGTTTCTGTGATTGGGATTGGTGTGATATTTCAGTGTTTGGGATTGGTGTGATGTTTCGGTGTTTGGGATTGGTGTGATGTTTCGGTGTTTGGAATTGGTGTGATGTTTCGGTGTTTGGAGTTGGTGTGATGTTTCGGTTTTCAGAGTTGGTGTGATGTTTCGGTGTTTGGGATTGGTGTGATGTTTCGGTGTTCAGAGTTGGTGTGATGTTTCGGTGTTTGGGATTGGTGTGATGTTTCGGTGGTTGGGATTGGTGTGATGTTTCGAAGTTTGGGATTGGTTTGATGTTTCGGTGTTCAGAGTTGGTGTGATGTTTCGGTATTTGGGATTGGTTTGATGTTACAGTGTTCAGAGTTGGTGTGATGTTTCGGTGTTTGGGATTGGTGTGATGTTTCGGTGTTCAGAGTTGGTGTGATGTTTCGGTGTTTGGGATTCGTTTGATGTTTCGGTGTTCAGAGTTGGTGTGATATTTCGGTGTTTGGGATTGGTGTGATGGTTCGGTGTTCAGAGTTGGTGTGATGTTTCGGTGTTTGGGATTGGTGTGATGTTTCGGTGTTCAGGGTTAGTGTGATGTTTCGGTGTTTGGGATTGGTTTGATGTTTCGGTGTTCAGAGTTGGTGTGATGTTTCGGTGTTTGGAATTGGTGTGATGTTTCAGTGTTCAGAGTTGGTGTGATGTTTCGGTGTTTGGGATTGGTGTGATGTTTCTGTGTTCGGAGTTGGTGTGATGTTTCGGTGTTTGGGATTGGTGTGATTTTTCGGTGTTTGGGATTGGTGTGATGTTTCGGTGTTTGGGATTGGTGTGATGTTTCGGTGTTTGGGATTGGTGTGATGTTTCGGTGTTTGGGATTGGTGTGATGTTTCGGTGTTTGGGATTGGTGTGATGTTTCGGTGTTCAGAGTTGGTGTGATGTTTCGGTGTTCAGAGTTTGTGTGATGTTTCGGTGTTTGGGATTGGTGTGATGTTTCGGTGTTTGGATTTGTTGTGATGTTTCGGTGTTTGGGATTGGTTTGATGTTTCGGTGTTCAGAGTTGGTGTGATGTTTCGGTGTTTGGGATTGGTGTGATGTTTCGGTGTTCAGAGTTGGTGTGATGTTTCGGTGTTCAGAGTTGGTGTGATGTTTCGGTGTTCAGAGTTGGTGTGATGTTTCTGTGTTTGGGATTGGTGTGATGTTTCGGTGTTCAGAGTTGGTGTGATGTTTCGGTGTTCAGAGTTGGTGTGATGTTTCTGTGTTTGGGATTGGTGTGATGTTTCGGTATTTGGGATTGGTTTGATGTTTCAGTGTTCAGAGTTGGTGTGATGTTTCGGTGTTTGGGATTGGTGTGATGTTTCGGCGTTTGGGATTGGTGTGATGTTTCGGTGTTCAGAGTTGGTGTAATGTTTCGGTGTTTGGGATTGGTGTGATGTTTCGGTGTTCAGAGTTGGTGTGATGTTTCGGTGTTCAGAGTTGGTGTGATGTTTCGGTGTTTGGGATTGGTGTGATGTTTCGGTGTTTGGGATTGGTGTGATGTTTCGGTGTTCCGAGTTGATGTGATGTTTCGGTGTTCAGAGTTGGTGTGATGTTTCGGTGTTCTGAGTTGGTGTGATGTTTCGGTGTTTGGGATTGGTGTGATGTTTCGGTGTTTGGAGTTGGTGTGATGTTTCGGTGTTCAGAGTTGGTGTGATTTTCGGTGTTTGCGATTGGTGTGATTTTTCAGTGTTTGGGATTGGTGTGATGTTTCGGTGTTTGGGATTGGTGTGATGTTTCGGTGTTTGGGATTGGTGTGATGTTTCGGTGTTTGGGATTGGTGTGATGTTTCGGTGTTCAGAGTTGGTGTGATGTTTCGGTGTTTGGGATTGGTGTGATGTTACGGTGTTCAGAGTTGGTGTGATGTTTCGGTGTTCAGAGTTGGTGTGATGTTTCGGTGTTTGGGATTGGTGTGATGTTTCGGTGTTTGGATTTGTTGTGATGTTTCGGTGTTTGGGATTGGTGTGATGTTTCGGTGTTCAGAGTTGGTGTGATGTTTCGGTGTTTGGGATTGTTGTGATGTTTCGGTGTTCAGAGTTGGTGTGATGTTTCGGTGTTCAGAGTTGGTGTGATGTTTCGGTGTTTGGGATTGGTGTGATGTTTCGGTGTTCAGAGTTGGTGTGATGTTTCGGTGTTCAGAGTTGGTGTGATGTTTCTGTGTTTGGGATTGGTGTGATGTTTCGGTGTTCAGAGTTGGTGTGATGTTTCGGTGTTCAGAGTTGGTGTGATGTTTCTGTGTTTGGGATTGGTGTGATGTTTCGGTGTTCAGAGTTGGTGTGATTTTTCGGTGTTCGGAGTTGGTGTGATGTTTTGGTGTTTGGAGTTGTTGTGATGTTTCAGTGTTTGGGATTGGTGTGATGTTTCGGTGTTCAGAGTTGGTGTAATGTTTCGGTGTTTGGGATTGGTGTCATGTTTCGGTGTTCAGAGTTGGTGTGATGTTTCGGTTTCAGAGTTGGTGTGATGTTTCGGTGTTTGGGATTGGTGTGATGTTTCGGTGTTTGGGATTGTGGTGATGTTTCGGTGTTCCGAGTTGATGTGATGTTTCGGTGTTCCGAGTTGATGTGATGTTTCGGTGTTCAGAGTTGGTGTGATGTTTCGGTGTTCAGAGTTGGTGTTATGTTTCGGTGTTCCGAGTTGGTGTGATGTTTCGGTGTTTGGGATTGGTGTGATGTTTCGGTGTTCAGAGTTGATGTGATGTTTCGGTGTTTGGGATTGGTGTGATGTTTCGGTGTTCAGAGTTGGTGTGATGTTTCGGTGTTTGGGATTGGTGTGATGTTTCGGTGTTCAGAGTTGGTGTGATGTTTCAGTGCTCAGAGTTGGTGTGATGTTTCGGTGTTCAGAGTTGGTGTGATGTTTCGGTGTTTGGGATTGGTGTGATTTTTCGGTGTTTGGGATTGGTGTGATGTTTCGGTGTTTGGGATTGGTGTGATGTTTCGGTGTTTGGGATTGGTGTGATGTTTCGGTGTTTGGGATTGGTGTGATGTTTCGGTGTTCAGAGTTGGTGTGATGTTACGGTGTTTGGAGTTGGTGTGATGTTTCGGTGTTCCGAGTTGGTGTGATGTTTCGGTGTTTGTGATTGGTGTGATGTTTCGGTGTTCGGAGTTCGTGTGATGTTTCGGTGTTTGGAGTTGGTGTGATGTTTCGGTGTTCAGAGTTGGTGTGATGTTTCAGTGTTCAGAGTTGGTGTGATGTTTCGGTGTTTGGGATTGGTGTGATGTTTCGGTGTTCAGAGTTTGTGTGATGTTTCGGTGTTTGGGATTGGTGTGATGTTTCGGTGTTTGGAGTTGGTGTGATTTTCGGTTTTTGGGATTGGTGTGATTTTTCAGTGTTTGGGATTGGTGTGATGTTTCGGTGTTTGGGATTGGTGTGATGTTTCGGTGTTTGGGATTGGTGTGATGTTTCGGTGTTTGGGATTCGTGTGATGTTTTGGTGTTCAGAGTTGGTGTGATATTTCGGTGTTTGGGATTGGTGTGATGTTTCGGTGTTCAGAGTTGGTGTGATGTTTCGGTGTTCAGAGTTGGTGTGATGTTTCGGTGTTTGGGATTGGTGTGATGTTTCGGTGTTTGGATTTGTTGTGATGTTTCGGTGTTTGGGATTGGTGTGATGTTTCGGTGTTCAGAGTTGGTGTGATGTTTCGGTGTTTGGGATTGGTGTGATGTTTCGGTGTTCAGAGTTGGTGTGATGTTTCGGTGTTCAGAGTTGGTGTGATGTTTCTGTGTTTGGGATTGGTGTGATGTTTCGGTGTTCAGAGTTGGTGTGATGTTTCGGTGTTCTGAGTTGGTGTGATGTTTCTGTGTTTGGGATTGGTGTGATGTTTCGGTGTTCAGAGTTGGTGTGATGTTTCGGTGTTCAGAATTGGTGTGATGTTTCGGTGTTTGGGATTGGTGTGATGTTTCGGTGTTCAGAGTTGGTGTGATGTTTCGGTGTTCAGAGTTGGTGTGATGTTTTGGTGTTTGGGATTGGTGTGATGTTTCGGTGTTCAGAGTTGGTGTAATGTTTCGGTGTTTGGGATTGGTGTGATGTTTCAGTGTTCAGAGTTAGTGTGATGTTTCGGTGTTCAGAGTTGGTGTGATGTTTCGGTGTTCCGAGTTGGTGTGATGTTTCGGTGTTTGGGATTGGTGTGATGTTTCGGTGTTTGGGATTGGTGCGATGTTTCGGTGTTTAGGATTGGTGTGATGTTTCGGTGTTCAGAGTTGGTGTGATGTTTCGGTGTTCCGAGTTGGTGTAATGTTTCGGTGTTTGGGATTGGTGTGATGTTTCGGTGTTCAGAGTTGGTGTTATGTTTCGGTGTTCCGAGTTGGTGTGATGTTTCGGTGTTTGGGATTGGTGTGATGTTTCGGTTTTCAGAGTTGGTGTGATGTTTCGGTGTTCAGAGTTGGTGTGATGTTTCGGTGTTCAGAGTTGGTGTGATGTTTCGGTGTTCCGAGTTGGTGTGATGTTTCGGTGTTTGGGATTGGTGTGATGTTTCGGTGTTCAGAGTTGATGTGATGTTTCGGTGTTCAGAGTTGGTGTGATGTTTCGGTGTTTGGGATTGGTGTGATGTGTCGGTGTTCAGAGTTGGTGTGATGTTTCAGTGTTCAGAGTTGGTGTGATGTTTCGGTGTTCAGAGTTGGTGTGATGTTTCGGTGTTTGGGATTGGTGTGATTTTTCGGTGTTTGGGATTGGCGTGATGTTTCGGTGTTTGGGATTGGTGTGATGTTTCGGTGTTTGTGATTGGTGTGATGTTTCGGTGTTTGGGATTGGTGTGATGTATCGTGTTTGGGATTGGTGTGATGTTTCGGTGTTTGGGATTGGTGTGATGTTTCTGTGTTTGGGATTGGTGTGATGTTTCGGTGTTTGGAGTTGGTGTGATGTTTCGGTGTTTGGGATTGGTGTGATGTTTCGGTGTTCAGAGTTGGTGTGATGTTTCGGTGTTTGGGATTGGTGTGATGTTTCGGTGTTCAGAGTTGGTGTGATGTTTCGGTGTTTGGGATTGGTGTGATGTTTCGGTGTTTGGGATTGGTGTGATGTGTCGGTGTTCAGAGTTGGTGTGATGTTTCGGTATTCAGAGTTAGTGTGATGTTTCTGTGTTTGGGATTGGTGTGATGTTTCGGTGTTCAGAGTTCGTGTGATGTTTCGGTGTTCGGAGTTGGTGTGATGTTTCTGTGTTTGGGATTGGTGTGATGTTTCGGTGTTCAGATTTGGTGTGATGTTTCGGTGTTTGGGATTGGTGTGATGTTTCGGTGTTCAGAGTTGGTGTAATGTTTCGGTGTTTGGGATTGGTGTGATGTTTCGGTGTTCAGAGTTGGTGTGATGTTTCGGTGTTCAGAGTTGGTGTGATGTTTCGGTGTTCAGAGTTGGTGTGATGTTTCGGTGTTTGGGACTGGTGTGATGTTTCAATGTTCAGAGTTGGTGTTATGTTTCGGTGTTCAGAGTTGGTGTGATGTTTCGGTGTTCAGAGTTGGTGTGATGTTTCGGTGTTTGGGATTGGTGTGATGTTTCGGTGTTTGGGATTGGTGTGATGTTTCGGTGTTCAGAGTTGGTGTGATGTTTCGGTCTTCAGAGTTGGTGTGATGTTTCGGTGTTCAGAGTTGGTGTGATGTTTCGGTGTTCAGAGTTGGTGTGATGTTTCGGTGTTCAGAGTTGGTGTGATGTTTCGGTGTTCAGAGTTGGTGTGATGTTACGGTGTTTGGAGTTGGTGTGATGTTTCGGTGTTTGGGATTGGTGTGATGTTTCGGTGTTCAGAGTTGGTGTGATGTTTCGGTGTTTGGGATTGGTGTGATGTTTCGGTGTTCAGAGTTGGTGTGATGTTTCGGTGTTCAGAGTTGGTGTGATGTTTCGGTGTTTGGGATTGGTGTGATGTTTCGGTGTTTGGGATTGGTGTGATGATTCGGTGTTCAGAGTTGGTGTGATGTTTCGGTGTTCAGAGTTGGTGTGATGTTTCGGTATTCAGAGTTAGTGTGATGTTTCTGTGTTTGGGATTGGTGTGATGTTTCGGTTTTCAGAGTTGGTGTGATGTTTCGGTGTTCAGAGTTGGTGTGATGTTTCTGTGTTTGGGATTGGTGTGATGTTTCGGTGTTTGGGATTGGTGTGATGTTTCGGTGTTTGGGATTGGTGTGATGTTTCGGTGTTCAGAGTTGGTGTGATGTTTCGGTGTTCAGAGTTGGTGTCATGTTTCGGTATTCAGAGTTGGTGTGATGTTTCTGTGTTTGGGATTGGTGTGATGTTTCGGTGTTCAGAGTTGGTGTGATGTTTCGGTGTTCAAAGTTGGTGTGATGTTTCTGTGTTTGGGATTGGTGTGATGTTTCGGTGTTCAGAGTTGGTGTGATGTTTCGGTGTTTGGGATTGGTGTGGTGTTTCGGTGTTTGGGATTGGTGTGATGTTTCGGTGTTCAGAGTTGGTGTGATGTTTCGGTGTTCAGAGTTGGTGTGATGTTTCGGTGTTTGGAGTTGGTGTGATGTTTCGGTGTTCAGAGTTGGTGTGATGTTTCGGTCTTTGGGATTGGTGTGATGTTTCGGTGTTCAGAGTTGGAGTGATGTTTCGGTGTTTGGGATTGTTGTGATGTTTCGGTGTTTGGGATTGGTGTGATGTTTCGGTGTTTGGGATTGGTGTGATGTTTCGGTGTTCAGAGTTGGTGTGATGTTTCGGTGTTCAGAGTTGGTGTGATGTTTCGGTGTTTGGGATTGGTGTGATGTTTCGGTGTTCAGAGTTGGTGTGATGTTTCGGTGTTTGGGATTGGTGTGATGTTTCGGTGTTTGGGATTGGTGTGATGTTTCGGTGTTTGGGATTGGTGTGATGTTTCGGTGTTTGGGATTGGTGTGATGTTTCGGTGTTTGGGATTGGTATGATGTTTCGGTGTTTGGGATTGGTGTGATGTTTCGGTGTTTGGGATTGATGTGATGTTTCGGTGTTCAGAGTTGGTGTGATGTTTTGGTGTTCGTGATTGGTGTGATGTTTCGGTGTTTGGGATTGGTGTGATGTTTCGATGTTTGGGATTGGTGTGATGTTTCGGTGTTCAGAGTTGGTGTGATGTTTCGGTGTTCGTGATTGGTGTGATGTTTCGGTGTTCAGAGTTGGAGTGATGTTTCGGTGTTTGGGATTGGTGTGATGTTTCGGTGTTCAGAGTTGGTGTGATGTTTCGGTGTTCAGAGTTGGTGTGATGTTTCGGTGTTCAGAGTTGGTGTGATGTTTCGGTGTTCGTGATTGGTGTGATGTTTCGGTGTTCAGAGTTGGTGTGATGTTTCGGTGTTCAGAGTTTGAGTGATGTTTCGGTGTTTGGGATTGGTGTGATGTTTCGGTGTTCAGAGTTGGTGTGATGTTTCGGTGTTCAGAGTTGGTGTGATGTTTCGGTGTTCAGAGTTGGTGTGATGTTTCGGTGTTTGGGATTGGTGTGATGTTTCGGTGTTCAGAGTTGGTGTGATGTTTCGGTGTTCAGAGTTGGTGTGATGTTTCGGTGTTCAGAGTTGGTGTGATGTTTCGGTGTTTGGGATTGGTGTGATGTTTCGGTGTTCAGAGTTGGTGTGATTTTTCGGTGTTTGGAGTTGGTGTGATGTTTCGGTGTTTGGAGTTGGTGTGATGTTTCGGTGTTCAGAGTTGGTGTAATGTTTCGGTGTTTGGGATTGGTGTGATGTTTCAGTGTTCAGAGTTGGTGTGATGTTTCGGTGTTCAGAGTTGGTGTGATGTTTCGGTGATTGGGATTGGTGTGATGTTTCGGTGTTTGGGATTGGTGTGATGTTTCGGTGTTCCGAGTTGATGTGATGTTTCGGTGTTCAGAGTTGGTGTGATGTTTCGGTGTTCCGAGTTGGTGTGATGTTTCGGTGTTTGGGATTGGTGTGATGTTTCGGTGTTCAGAGTTGGTGTTATGTTTCGGTGTTCCGAGTTGGTGTGATGTTTCGGTGTTTGGGATTGGTGTGATGTTTCGGTGTTCAGAGTTGATGTGATGTTTCGGTGTTTGGGATTGGTGTGATGTTTCGGTGTTCAGAGTTGGTGTGATGTTTCGGTGTTTGGGATTGGTGTGATGTTTCGGTGTTCAGAGTTGGTGTGATGTTTCGGTGTTTGGGATTGGTGTGATGTTTCAGTGTTCAGAGTTGGTGTGATGTTTCGGTGTTCAGAGTTGGTGTGATGTTTCGGTGTTCCGAGTTGGTGTGATGTTTTGGTGTTTGGGATTGGTGTGATGTTTCGGTGTTCAGAGTTGGTGTTATGTTTCGGTGTTCCGAGTTGGTGCGATGTTTCGGTGTTTGGGATTGGTGTGATGTTTCGGTGTTCAGAGTTGATGTGATGTTTCGGTGTTTGGGATTGGTGTGATGTTTCGGTGTTCAGAGTTGGTGTGATGTTTCGGTGTTTGGGATTGGTGTGATGTTTCGGTGTTCAGAGTTGGTGTGATGTTTCGGTGTTTGGGATTGGTGTGATGTTTCAGTGTTCAGAGTTGGTGTGATGTTTCGGTGTTCAGAGTTGGTGTGATGTTTCGGTGTTCCGAGTTGGTGTGATGTTTCGGTGTTTGGGATTGGTGTGATGTTTCGGTGTTCAGAGTTGATGTGATGTTTCGGTGTTCAGAGTTGGTGTGATGTTTCGGTGTTCAGAGTTGGTGTGATGTTTCGGTGTTTGGGATTGGTGTGATTTTTCGGTGTTTGGGATTGGTGTGATGTTTCGGTGTTTGGGATTGGTGTGATGTTTCGGTGTTTGGGATTGGTGTGATGTTTCGGTGTTTGAGATTGGTGTGATGTTTCGGTGTTCAGAGTTAGTGTGATGTTTCTGTGTTTGGGATTGGTGTGATGTTTCGGTGTTCAGAGTTGGTGTGATGTTTCGGTGTTCAGAGTTGGTGTGATGTTTCTGTGTTTGGGATTGGTGTGATGTTTCGGTGTTCAGAGTTGGTGTGATGTTTCGGTGTTCAGAGTTGGTGTGATGTTTCTGTGTTTGGGATTGGTGTGATGTTTCTGTGTTTGGGATTGGTGTGATGTTTCGGTGTTTGGGATTGGTGTGATGTTTCGGTGTTCAGAGTTGGTGTGATGTTTCGGTGTTCAGAGTTGGTGTGATGTTTCGGTATTCAGAGTTGGTGTGATGTTTCTGTGTTTGGGATTGGTGTGATGTTTCGGTGTTCAGAGTTGGTGTGATGTTTCGGTGTTCAGAGTTGGTGTGATGTTTCTGTGTTTGGGATTGGTGTGATGTTTCGGTGTTCAGAGTTGGTGTGATGTTTCGGTGTTTGGGATTGGTGTGATGTTTCGGTGTTCCGAGTTGCTGTGATGTTTCGGTGTTTGGGATTGGTGTGATGTTTCGGTGTTCCGAGTTGGTGTGATGTTTCGGTGTTTGGGATTGTTGTGATGTTTTGGTGTTCCGAGTTGGTGTGATGTTTCGGTGTTTGGGATTGGTGTGATGTTTCTTTGTTCAGAGTTGGTGTGATGTTTCGGTGTTCCGAGTTGGTGTGATGTTTCGGTGTTCGGGATTGGTGTGATGTTTCGGTGTTCAGAGTTGGTGTGATGTTTCGGTGTTCAGAGTTGGTGTGATGTTTCGGTGTTCAGAGTTGGTGTGATGTTTCGGTGTTCAGAGTTGGTGTGATGTTTCGGTGTTCAGAGTTGGTGTGATGTTTCGGTGTTTGGGATTGGTGTGATGTTTCGGTGTTCAGAGTTGGTGTGATGTTTCGGTGTTTGGGATTGGTGTGATGTATCGGTGTTTGGGATTGGTGTGATGTTTCGGTGTTCAGAGTTGGTGTGATGTTTCGGTGTTCAGAGTTGGTGTGATGTTTCGGTGTTCAGAGTTGGTGTGATGTTTCGGTGTTCAGAGTTGGTGTGATGTTTCGGTATTTGGGATTGGTGTGATGTTTCGGTGTTTGGGATTGGTGTGATGTTTCGTTGTTCAGAGTTGGTGTGATGTTTCGGTGTTTGGGATTGGTGTGATGTTTCGGTGTTTGGGATTGGTGTGATGTTTCGGTGTTCAGAGTTGGTGTGATGTTTCGGTGTTCAGAGTTGGTGTGATGTTTCGGTGTTTGGAGTTGGTGTGATGTTTCGGTGTTCAGAGTTGGTGTGATGTTTCGGTCTTTGGGATTGGTGTGATGTTTCGGTGTTCAGAGTTGGAGTGATGTTTCGGTGTTTGGGATTGTTGTGATGTTTCGGTGTTTGGGATTGGTGTGATGTTTCGGTGTTCAGAGTTGGTGTGATGTTTCGGTGTTCAGAGTTGGTGTGATGTTTCGGTGTTTGGGATTGGTGTGATGTTTCGGTGTTCAGAGTTGGTATGATGTCTCGGTGTTTGGGATTGGTGTGATGTTTCGGTGTTTGGGATTGGTGTGATGTTTCGGTGTTCAGAGTTGGTGTGATGTTTCGGTGTTTGGGATTGGTGTGATGTTTCGGTGTTTGGG
The DNA here is from genome assembly GCF_035084215.1 of Heptranchias perlo. NCBI lineage: Eukaryota > Metazoa > Chordata > Chondrichthyes > Hexanchiformes > Hexanchidae > Heptranchias > Heptranchias perlo. Next base: position 70,332,905 of record NC_090337.1, on the reverse strand, counting down.
ATTGGTGTGATGTTTCGGTGTTTGGGATTGGTGTGATGTTTCGGTGTTTGGGATTGGTATGATGTTTCGGTGTTTGGGATTGGTGTGATGTTTCGGTGTTTGGGATTGATGTGATGTTTCGGTGTTCAGAGTTGGTGTGATGTTTCGGTGTTTGGGATTGGTGTGATGTTTCGATGTTTGGGATTGGTGTGATGTTTCGGTGTTCAGAGTTGGTGTGATGTTTCGGTGTTCGTGATTGGTGTGATGTTTCGGTGTTCAGAGTTGGAGTGATGTTTCGGTGTTTGGGATTGGTGTGATGTTTCGGTGTTCAGAGTTGGTGTGATGTTTCGGTGTTCAGAGTTGGTGTGATGTTTCGGTGTTCAGAGTTGGTGTGATGTTTCGGTGTTCGTGATTGGTGTGATGTTTCGGTGTTCAGAGTTGGTGTGATGTTTCGGTGTTCAGAGTTTGAGTGATGTTTCGGTGTTTGGGATTGGTGTGATGTTTCGGTGTTCAGAGTTGGTGTGATGTTTCGGTGTTCAGAGTTGGTGTGATGTTTCGGTGTTCAGAGTTGGTGTGATGTTTCGGTGTTTGGGATTGGTGTGATGTTTCGGTGTTCAGAGTTGGTGTGATGTTTCGGTGTTCAGAGTTGGTGTGATGTTTCGGTGTTCAGAGTTGGTGTGATGTTTCGGTGTTCAGAGTTGGTGTGATGTTTCGGTGTTTGGGATTGGTGTGATGTTTCGGTGTTCAGAGTTGGTGTGATTTTTCGGTGTTTGGAGTTGGTGTGATGTTTCGGTGTTTGGAGTTGGTGTGATGTTTCGGTGTTTGGGCTTGGTGTGATGTTTCGGTGTTCAGAGTTGGTGTAATGTTTCGGTGTTTGGGATTGGTGTGGTGTTTCAGTGTTCAGAGTTGGTGTGATGTTTCGGTGTTCAGAGTTGGTGTGATGTTTCGGTGATTGGGATTGGTGTGATGTTTCGGTGTTTGGGATTGGTGTGATGTTTCGGTGTTCCGAGTTGATGTGATGTTTCGGTGTTCAGAGTTGGTGTGATGTTTCGGTGTTCCGAGTTGGTGTGATGTTTCGGTGTTTGGGATTGGTGTGATGTTTCGGTGTTCAGAGTTGGTGTTATGTTTCGGTGTTCCGAGTTGGTGTGATGTTTCGGTGTTTGGGATTGGTGTGATGTTTCGGTGTTCAGAGTTGATGTGATGTTTCGGTGTTTGGGATTGGTGTGATATTTCGGTGTTCAGAGTTGGTGTGATGTTTCGGTGTTTCGGATTGGTGTGATGTTTCGGTGTTCAGAGTTGGTGTGATGTTTCGGTGTTTGGGATTGGTGTGATGTTTCAGTGTTCAGAGTTGGTGTGATGTTTCGGTGTTCAGAGTTGGTGTGATGTTTCGGTGTTCCGAGTTGGTGTGATGTTTCGGTGTTTGAGATTGGTGTGATGTTTCGGTGTTCAGAGTTGGTGTGATGTTTCGGTGTTCAGAGTTGGTGTGATGTTTCGGTGTTCCGAGTTGGTGTGATGTTTCGGTGTTTGGGATTGGTGTGATGTTTCGGTGTTCTGAGTTGGTGTGATGTTTCGGTGTTCAGAGTTGGTGTGATGTTTCGGTGTTTGGGATTGGTGTGATTTTTCGGTGTTTGGGATTGGTGTGATGTTTCGGTGTTTGGGATTGGTGTGATGTTTCGGTGTTTGGGATTGGTGTGATGTTTCGGTGTTTGGGATTGGTGTGATGTATCGTGTTTGGGATTGGTGTGATTTTTCGGTGTTTGGGATTGGAGTGATGTTTCGGTGTTCAGAGTTGGTGTGATGTTTCGGTGTTCAGAGTTGGTGTGATGTTTCGGTGTTTGGGATTGGTGTGATGTTTCGGTGTTCAGAGTTGGTGTGATGTTTCGGTTTTTGGGATTGGTGTGATGTTTCGGTGTTCAGAGTTGGTGTGATGTTTCGGTGTTTGGGATTGGTGTGATGTTTCGGTGTTTGGGATTGGTGTGATGTTTCGGTGTTCAGAGTTGGTGTGATGTGTCGGTGTTCAGAGTTGGTGTGATGTTTCGGTGTTCAGAGTTGGTGTGATGTTTCTGTGTTTGGGATTGGTGTGATGTTTCGGTGTTCAGAGTTGGTGTGATGTTTCGGTGTTCAGAGTTGGTGTGATGTTTCGGTGTTTGGGATTGGTGTGATGTTTCGGTGTTCGGAGTTGGTGTGATGTTTCGGTGTTTGGAGTTAATGTTATGTTTCGGTGTTTGGGATTGGTGTGATGTTTCGGTGTTCAGAGTTGCTGTGATGTTTCGGTGTTCAGAGTTGGTGTGATGTTTCGGTGTTTGGGATTGGTGTGATGTTTCGGTGTTTGGGATTGGTGTGATGTTTCGGTGTTCAGAGTTGATGTGATGTTTCGGTGTTCAGAGTTGGTGTGATGTTTCGGTGTTTGGGATTGGTGTGATGTTTCGGTGTTTGGGATTGGTGTGATGTTTCGGTGTTCAGAGTTGGTGTGATGTTTCGGTGTTCCGAGTTGGTGTGATGTTTCGGTGTTTGGGATTGGTGTGATGTTTCGGTGTTCAGAGTTGGTGTTATGTTTCGGTGTTCCGAGTTGGTGTGATGTTTCGGTGTTTGGGATTGGTGTGATGTTTCGGTGTTCAGAGTTGATGTGATGTTTCGGTGTTTGGGATTGGTGTGATGATTCGGTGTTCAGAGTTGGTGTGATGTTTCGGTGTTTGGGATTGGTGTGATGTTTCGGTGTTCAGAGTTGGTGTGATGTTTCGGTGTTCAGAGTTGGTGTGATGTTTCGGTGTTCAGAGTTGGTGTGATGTTTCGGTGTTCCAAGTTGGTGTGATGTTTCGGTGTTTGGGATTGGTGTGATGTTTCGGTGTTCAGAGTTGATGTGATGTTTCGGTGTTCAGAGTTGGTGTGATGTTTCGGTGTTCAGAGTTGGTTTGATGTTTCGGTGTTTGGGATTGGTGTGATTTTTCGGTGTTTGGGATTGGTGTGATGTTTCGGTGTTTGGGATTGGTGTGATGTTTCGGTGTTTGGGATTGGTGTGATGTTTCGGTGTTTGGGATTGGTGTGATGTATCGTGTTTGGGATTGGTGTGATGTTTCGGTGTTTGGGATTGGTGTGATGTTTCGGTGTTCAGAGTTGGTGTGATGTTTCGGTGTTCAGAGTTGGTGTGATGTTACGGTGTTTGGAGTTGGTGTGATGTTTCGGTGTTCAGAGTTGGTGTGATGTTTCGGTGTTTGGAGTTGGTGTGATGTTTCGGTGTTCAGAGTTGGTGTGATGTTTCGGTGTTTGGGATTGGTGTGATGTTTCGGTGTTCAGAGTTGGTGTGATGTTTCGGTGTTTGGGATTGGTGTGATGTTTCGGTGTTTGGGATTGGTGTGATGTTTCGGTGTTCAGAGTTGGTGTGATGTTTCGGTATTCAGAGTTAGTGTGATGTTTCTGTGTTTGGGATTGGTGTGATGTTTCGGTGTTCAGAGTTCGTGTGATGTTTCGGTGTTCAGAGTTGGTGTGATGTTTCTGTGTTTGGGATTGGTGTGATGTTTCGGTGTTCAGAGTTGGTGTGATGTTTCGGTGTTTGGGATTGGTGTGATGTTTCGGTGTTCCGAGTTGGTGTGATGTTTCGGTGTTTGGGATTGGTGTGATGTTTCTGTGTTCAGAGTTGATGTGATGTTTCGGTGTTTGGGATTGTTGTGATGTTTCGGTGTTCAGAGTTGGTGTGATGTTTCGGTGTTCAGAGTTGGTGTTATGTTTCGGTGTTCCGAGTTGGTGTGATGTTTCGGTCTTCAGAGTTGGTGTGATGTTTCGGTGTTCAGAGTTGGTGTGATGTTTCGGTGTTCAGAGTTGGTGTGATGTTTCGGTGTTCAGAGTTGGTGTGATGTTTCTGTGTTTGGGATTGGTGTGATGTTTCGGAGTTCAGAGTTGGTGTGATGTTTCGGTGTTTGGGATTGGTGTGATGTTTCAGTGTTCAGAGTTGGTGTAATGTTTCGGTGTTTGGGATTGGTGTGATGTTTCGGTGTTCAGAGTTGGTGTGATGTTTCGGTGTTCCGAGTTGGTGTGATGTTTCGGTGTTTGGGATTGTTGTGATGTTTCGGTGTTCAGAGTTGGTGTGATGTTTCGGTGTTCAGAGTTGGTGTTATGTTTCGGTGTTCCGAGTTGGTGTGATGTTTCGGTGTTCAGAGTTGGTGTGATGTTTCGGTGTTCAGAGTTGGTGTGATGTTTCGGTGTTCAGAGTTGGTGTGATGTTTCGGTGTTCAGAGTTGGTGTGATGTTTTGGTGTTTGGGATTGGTGTGATGTTTCGGTGTTCAGAGTTGGTGTGATGTTTCGGTGTTTGGGATTGGTGTGATTTTTCGGTGTTTGGGATTGGTGTGATGTTTCGGTGTTCAGAGTTGGTGTGATGTTTCGGTGTTTGGGATTGGTGTGATGTATCAGTGTTTGGGATTGGTGTGATGTTTCGGTGTTCAGAGTTGGTGTGATGTTTCGGTGTTCAGAGTTGGTGTGATGTTTCGGTGTTCAGAGTTGGTGTGATGTTTCGGTATTTGGGATTGGTGTGATGTTTCGGTGTTTGGGATTGGTGTGATGTTTCGGTGTTCAGAGTTGGTGTGATGTTTCGGTGTTCAGAGTTGGTGTGATGTTTCGGTGTTCAGAGTTGGAGTGATGTTTCGGTGTTTGGAGTTGGTGTGATGTTTCGGTGTTCAGAGTTGGTGTGATGTTTCGGTGTTCAGAGTTGGAGTGATGTTTCGGTGTTTGGGATTGGTGTGATGTATCAGTGTTTGGGATTGGTGTGATGTTTCGGTGTTCAGAGTTGGTGTGATGTTTCGGTGTTCAGAGTTGGTGTGATGTTTCGGTGTTCAGAGTTGGAGTGATGTTTCGGTGTTTGGGATTGGTGTGATGTTTCGGTGTTTGGGATTGGTGTGATGTTTCGGTGTTCAGAGTTGGTGTGATGTTTCGGTGTTCAGAGTTGGTGTGATGTTTCGGTGTTTGGAGTTGGTGTGATGTTTCGGTGTTCAGAGTTGGTGTGATGTTTCGGTCTTTGGGATTGGTGTGATGTTTCGGTGTTCAGAGTTGGTGTTATGTTTCGGTGTTCCGAGTTGGTGTGATGTTTCGGTCTTCAGAGTTGGTGTGATGTTTCGGTGTTCAGAGTTGGTGTGATGTTTCGGTGTTCAGAGTTGGTGTGATGTTTCGGTGTTCAGAGTTGGTGTGATGTTTCTGTGTTTGGGATTGGTGTGATGTTTCGCTGTTCAGAGTTGGTGTGATGTTTCGGTGTTTGGGATTGGTGTGATGTTTCGGTGTTCAGAGTTGGTGTAATGTTTCGGTGTTTGGGATTGGTGTGATGTTTCGGTGTTCAGAGTTGGTGTGATGTTTCGGTGTTCCGAGTTGGTGTGATGTTTCGGTGTTTGGGATTGTTGTGATGTTTCGGTGTTCAGAGTTGGTGTGATGTTTCGGTGTTCAGAGTTGGTGTTATGTTTCGGTGTTCCGAGTTGGTGTGATGTTTCGGTGTTCAGATTTGGTGTTATTTTTCGGTGTTCCGAGTTGGTGTGATGTTTCGGTGTTCAGAGTTGGTGTTATTTTTCGGTGTTCCGAGTTGGTGTGATGTTTCGGTGTTTGGGATTGGTGTGATGTTTCGGTGTTCAGAGTTGGTGTGATGTTTCGGTGTTCCGAGTTGGTGTGATGTTTCGGTGTTTGGGATTGGTGTGATGTTTCGGTGTTCAGAGTTGGTGTGATGTTTCGGTGTTCAGAGTTGGTGTGATGTTTCGGTGTTCAGAGTTGGTGTGATGTTTCGGTGTTCAGAGTTGGTGTGATGTTTCGGTGTTTGGGATTGGTGTGATTTTTCGGTGTTTGGGATTGGTGTGATGTTTCGGTGTTCAGAGTTGGTGTGATGTTTCGGTGTTTGGGATTGGTGTGATGTATCAGTGTTTGGGATTGGTGTGATGTTTCGGTGTTCAGAGTTGGTGTGATGTTTCGGTGTTCAGAGTTGGTGTGATGTTTCGGTGTTCAGAGTTGGTGTGATGTTTCGGTTTTCAGAGTTGGTGTGATGTTTCGGTATTTGGGATTGGTGTGATGTTTCGGTGTTTGGGATTGGTGTGATGTTTCGGTGTTCAGAGTTGGAGTGATGTTTCGGTGTTTGGGATTGGTGTGATGTTTCGGTGTTTGGGATTGGTGTGATGTTTCGGTGTTCAGAGTTGGTGTGATGTTTCGGTGTTCAGAGTTGGTGTGATGTTTCGGTCTTTGGGATTGGTGTGATGTTTCGGTGTTCAGAGTTGGAGTGATGTTTCGGTGTTTGGGATTGGTGTGATGTTTCGGTGTTTGGGATTGGTGTGATGTTTCGGTGTTCAGAGTTGGTGTGATGTTTCGGTGTTCAGAGTTGATGTGATGTTTCGGTGTTCGGGATTGGTGTGATGTTTCGGTGTTCAGAGTTGGTGTGATGTTTCGGTGTTTGGGATTGTTGTGATGTTTCGGTGTTCAGAGTTGGTGTTATTTTTCGGTGTTCCGAGTTGGTGTGATGTTTCGGTGTTTGGGATTGGTGTGATGTTTCGGTGTTCAGAGTTGGTGTGATGTTTCGGTGTTCCGAGTTTGTGTGATGTTTCGGTGTTTGGGATTGGTGTGATGTTTCGGTGTTCAGAGTTGGTGTGATGTTTCGGTGTTCAGAGTTGGTGTGATGTTTCGGTGTTCAGAGTTGGTGTGATGTTTCGGTGTTTGGGATTGGTGTGATGTTACGGTGTTTGGGATTGGTGTGATGTTTCGGTGTTCAGAGTTGGTGTGATGTTTCGGTGTTTGGGATTGGTGTGATGTATCGGTGTTTGGGATTGGTGTGATGTTTTGGTGTTCAGAGTTGGTGTGATGTTTCGGTGTTTGGGATTGGTGTGATGTTTCGGTGTTCAGAGTTGGTGTGATGTTTCGGTGTTCCGAGTTGGTGTGATGTTTCGGTGTTTGGGATTGTTGTGATGTTTCGGTGTTCAGAGTTGGTGTGATGTTTCGGTGTTCAGAGTTGGTGTTATGTTTCGGTGTTCCGAGTTGGTGTGATGTTTCGGTGTTCAGATTTGGTGTTATTTTTCGGTGTTCCGAGTTGGTGTGATGTTTCGGTGTTCAGAGTTGGTGTTATTTTTCGGTGTTCCGAGTTGGTGTGATGTTTCGGTGTTTGGGATTGGTGTGATGTTTCGGTGTTCAGAGTTGGTGTGATGTTTCGGTGTTCCGAGTTGGTGTGATGTTTCGGTGTTTGGGATTGGTGTGATGTTTCGGTGTTCAGAGTTGGTGTGATGTTTCGGTGTTCAGAGTTGGTGTGATGTTTCGGTGTTCAGAGTTGGTGTGATGTTTCGGTGTTCAGAGTTGGTGTGATGTTTCGGTGTTTGGGATTGGTGTGATTTTTCGGTGTTTGGGATTGGTGTGATGTTTCGGTGTTCAGAGTTGGTGTGATGTTTCGGTGTTTGGGATTGGTGTGATGTATCAGTGTTTGGGATTGGTGTGATGTTTCGGTGTTCAGAGTTGGTGTGATGTTTCGGTGTTCAGAGTTGGTGTGATGTTTCGGTGTTCAGAGTTGGTGTGATGTTTCGGTGTTCAGAGTTGGTGTGATGTTTCGGTATTTGGGATTGGTGTGATGTTTCGGTGTTTGGGATTGGTGTGATGTTTCGGTGTTCAGAGTTGGAGTGATGTTTCGGTGTTTGGGATTGGTGTGATGTTTCGGTGTTTGGGATTGGTGTGATGTTTCGGTGTTCAGAGTTGGTGTGATGTTTCGGTGTTCAGAGTTGGTGTGATGTTTCGGTCTTTGGGATTGGTGTGATGTTTCGGTGTTCAGAGTTGGAGTGATGTTTCGGTGTTCAGAGTTGATGTGATGTTTCGGTGTTCGGGATTGGTGTGATGTTTCGGTGTTCAGAGTTGGTGTGATGTTTCGGTGTTTGGGATTGTTGTGATGTTTCGGTGTTCAGAGTTGGTGTTATTTTTCGGTGTTCAGAGTTGGAGTGATGTTTCGGTGTTTGGGATTGGTGTGATGTTTCGGTGTTTGGGATTGGTGTGATGTTTCGGTGTTCAGAGTTGGTGTGATGTTTCGGTGTTCAGAGTTGGTGTGATGTTTCGGTCTTTGGGATTGGTGTGATGTTTCGGTGTTCAGAGTTGGAGTGATGTTTCGGTGTTTGGGATTGGTGTGATGTTTCGGTGTTTGGGATTGGTGTGATGTTTCGGTGTTCAGAGTTGGTGTGATGTTTCGGTGTTCAGAGTTGATGTGATGTTTCGGTGTTCGGGATTGGTGTGATGTTTCGGTGTTCAGAGTTGGTGTGATGTTTCGGTGTTTGGGATTGTTGTGATGTTTCGGTGTTCAGAGTTGGTGTTATTTTTCGGTGTTCCGAGTTGGTGTGATGTTTCGGTGTTTGGGATTGGTGTGATGTTTCGGTGTTCAGAGTTGGTGTGATGTTTCGGTGTTCCGAGTTTGTGTGATGTTTCGGTGTTTGGGATTGGTGTGATGTTTCGGTGTTCAGAGTTGGTGTGATGTTTCGGTGTTCAGAGTTGGTGTTATTTTTCGGTGTTCCGAGTTGGTGTGATGTTTCGGTGTTTGGGATTGGTGTGATGTTTCGGTGTTCAGAGTTGGTGTGATGTTTCGGTGTTCCGAGTTGGTGTGATGTTTCGGTGTTTGGGATTGGTGTGATGTTTCGGTGTTCAGAGTTGGTGTGATGTTTCGGTGTTCAGAGTTGGTGTGATGTTTCGGTGTTCAGAGTTGGTGTGATGTTTCGGTGTTCAGAGTTGGTGTGATGTTTCGGTGTTTGGGATTGGTGTGATTTTTCGGTGTTTGGGATTGGTGTGATGTTTCGGTGTTCAGAGTTGGTGTGATGTTTCGGTGTTTGGGATTGGTGTGATGTATCAGTGTTTGGGATTGGTGTGATGTTTCGGTGTTCAGAGTTGGTGTGATGTTTCGGTGTTCAGAGTTGGTGTGATGTTTCGGTGTTCAGAGTTGGTGTGATGTTTCGGTGTTCAGAGTTGGTGTGATGTTTCGGTATTTGGGATTGGTGTGATGTTTCGGTGTTTGGGATTGGTGTGATGTTTCGGTGTTCAGAGTTGGAGTGATGTTTCGGTGTTTGGGATTGGTGTGATGTTTCGGTGTTTGGGATTGGTGTGATGTTTCGGTGTTCAGAGTTGGTGTGATGTTTCGGTGTTCAGAGTTGGTGTGATGTTTCGGTCTTTGGGATTGGTGTGATGTTTCGGTGTTCAGAGTTGGAGTGATGTTTCGGTGTTCAGAGTTGATGTGATGTTTCGGTGTTCGGGATTGGTGTGATGTTTCGGTGTTCAGAGTTGGTGTGATGTTTCGGTGTTTGGGATTGTTGTGATGTTTCGGTGTTCAGAGTTGGTGTTATTTTTCGGTGTTCCGAGTTGGTGTGATGTTTCGGTGTTTGGGATTGGTGTGATGTTTCGGTGTTCAGAGTTGGTGTGATGTTTCGGTGTTCCGAGTTTGTGTGATGTTTCGGTGTTTGGGATTGGTGTGATGTTTCGGTGTTCAGAGTTGGTGTGATGTTTCGGTGTTCAGAGTTGGTGTGATGTTTCGGTGTTCAGAGTTGGTGTGATGTTTCGGTGTTTGGGATTGGTGTGATGTTACGGTGTTTGGGATTGGTGTGATGTTTCGGTGTTCAGAGTTGGTGTGATGTTTCGGTGTTTGGGATTGGTGTGATGTATCGGTGTTTGGGATTGGTGTGATGTTTTGGTGTTCAGAGTTGGTGTGATGTTTCGGTGTTTGGGATTGGTGTGATGTTTCGGTGTTCAGAGTTGGTGTGATGTTTCGGTGTTCAGAGTTGGTGTGATGTTTCGGTATTTGGGATTGGTGTGATGTTTCGGTGTTTGGGATTGGTGTGATGTTTCGGTTTTCAGAGTTGGTGTGATGTTTCGGTGTTTGGGATTGGTGTGATGTTTCGGTGTTTGGGATTGGTGTGATGTTTCGGTGTTTGGGATTGGTGTGATGTTTCTGTGTTCAGAGTTGTTGTGATGTTTCGGTGTTTGGGATTGGTGTGATGTTTCGGTGTTGGGGATTGGTGTGAGGTTTCGGTGTTTGGGATTGGTGTGATGTTTCGGTGTTTGGGATTGGTGTGATGTTTCGGTGTTTGGGATTGGTGTGATGTTTCGGTGTTCAGAGTTGGTGTGATGTTTCGGTGTTTGGGATTGGTGTGATGTTTCGGTGTTCGGAGTTGGTGTGATGTTTCGGTGTTCAGAGTTGGTGTGATGTTTCTGTGTTCAGAGTTGGTGTGATGTTTCGGTTTTGGAGTTGGTGTGATGTTTCGGTGTTTGGGATTGGTGTGATGTTTCGGTTTTGGAGTTGGTGTGATGTTTCGGTGTTTGGGATTGGTGTGATGTTTCGGTGTTTGGGATTGGTGTGATGTTTCGGTGTTCGGGATTGGTGTGATGTTTCGGTGTTCAGAGTTTTTGTGATGTTTCGGTGTTCAGAGTTGGTGTGATGTTTCGGTGTTTGGGATTGGTGTGATGTTTCAGTGTTCAGAGTTGGTGTGATGTTTCTGTGTTTGGGATTGGTGTGATGTTTCGGTGTTTGGGATTGGTGTGATGTTTCGGTGTTTGGGATTGGTGTCATGTTTCGCTGTTTGGGATTGGTGTGATGTTTCGGTGTTCAGAGTTGGTGTGATGTTTCGGTGTTCAGAGTTGGTGTGATGTTTCGGTATTTGGGATTGGTGTGATGTTTCGGTGTTTGGGATTGGTGTGATGTTTCGGTGTTCAGAGTTGGTGTGATGTTTCGGTGTTTGGGATTGGTGTGATGTTTCGGTGTTTGGGATTGGTGTGATGTTTCGGTGTTTGGGATTGGTGTGATGTTTCTGTGTTCAGAGTTGTTGTGATGTTTCGGTGTTTGGGATTGGTGTGATGTTTCGGTGTTGGGGATTGGTGTGAGGTTTCGGTGTTTGGGATTGGTGTGATGTTTCGGTGTTTGGGATTGGTGTGATGTTTCGGTGTTTGGGATTGGTGTGATGTTTCGGTGTTCAGAGTTGGTGTGATGTTTCGGTGTTTGGGATTGGTGTGATGTTTCGGTGTTCGGAGTTGGTGTGATGTTTCTGTGTTCAGAGTTGGTGTGATGTTTCGGTTTTGGAGTTGGTGTGATGTTTCGGTGTTTGGGATTGGTGTGATGTTTCGGTTTTGGAGTTGGTGTGATGTTTCGGTGTTTGGGATTGGTGTGATGTTTCGGTGTTTGGGATTGGTGTGATGTTTCGGTGTTCAGAGTTTTTGTGATGTTTCGGTGTTCAGAGTTGGTGTGATGTTTCGGTGTTTGGGATTGGTGTGATGTTTCAGTGTTCAGAGTTGGTGTGATGTTTCGGTGTTTGGGATTGGTGTGATGTTTCGGTGTTCGGGATTGGTGTGATGTTTCGGTGTTCAGAGTTTTTGTGATGTTTCGGTGTTCAGAGTTGGTGTGATGTTTCGGTGTTTGGGATTGGTGTGATGTTTCAGTGTTCAGAGTTGGTGTGATGTTTCTGTGTTTGGGATTGGTGTGATGTTTCGGTGTTTGGGATTGGTGTGATGTTTCGGTGTTTGGGATTGGTGTCATGTTTCGGTGTTTGGGATTGGTGTCATTTTTCGGTGTTTGGGATTGGTGTCATTTTTCGGTGTTTGGGATTGGTGTGATGTTTTTGTGTTCAGAGTTGGTGTGATGTTTCGGTGTTTGGGATTGGTGTGATGATTCGGTGTTCAGAGTTGGTGTGATGTTTCGGTGTTCAGAGTTGGTGTGATGTTTCGGTATTCAGAGTTAGTGTGATGTTTCTGTGTTTGGGATTGGTGTGATGTTTCGGTGTTCAGAGTTGGTGTGATGTTTCGGTGTTCAGAGTTGGTGTGATGTTTCTGTGTTTGGGATTGGTGTGATGTTTCGGTGTTTGGGATTGGTGTGATGTTTCGGTGTTTGGGATTGGTGTGATGTTTCGGTGTTCAGAGTTGGTGTGATGTTTCGGTGTTCAGAGTTGGTGTGATGTTTCGGTATTCAGAGTTGGTGTGATGTTTCTGTGTTTGGGATTGGTGTGATGTTTCGTTGTTCAGAGTTGGTGTGATGTTTCGGTGTTCAGAGTTGGTGTGATGTTTCTGTGTTTGGGATTGGTGTGATGTTTCGGTGTTCAGAGTTGGTGTGATGTTTCGGTGTTTGGGATTGGTGTGATGTTTCGGTGTTCAGAGTTGGTGTAATGTTTCGGTGTTTGGGATTGGTGTGATGTTTCGGTGTTCAGAGTTGGTGTGATGTTTCGTTGTTCCGAGTTGGTGTGATGTTTTGGTGTTTGGGATTGTTGTGATGTTTCGGTGTTCCGAGTTGGTGTGATGTTTCGGTGTTTGGGATTGGTGTGATGTTTCGGTGTTTGGGATTGGTGTGATGTTTCGGTGTTCAGAGTTGGTGTGATGTTTCGGTGTTCCGAGTTGGTGTGATGTTTCGGTGTTTGGGATTGGTGTGATGTTTCGGTGTTCAGAGTTGGTGTGATGTTTCGGTGTTCAGAGTTGGTGTGATGTTTCGGCGTTCAGAGTTGGTGTGATGTTTCGGTGTTCAGAGTTGGTGTGATGTTTCGGTGTTTGGGATTGGTGTGATGTTTCGGTGTTTGGGATTGGTGTGATGTTTCGGTGTTCTGAGTTGGTGTGATGTTTCGGTGTTCAGAGTTGGTGTGATGTTTCGGTGTTCAGAGTTGGTGTGATGTTTCGGTATTTGGGATTGGTGTGATGTTTCGGTGTTTGGGATTGGTGTGATGTTTCGGTGTTTGGGATTGGTGTGATGTATCGGTGTTTGGGATTGGTGTGATGTTTCGGTGTTCAGAGTTGGTGTGATGTTTCGGTGTTCAGAGTTAGTGTGATGTTTCGGTGTTCAGAGTTGGTGTGATGTTTCGGTATTTGGGATTGGTGTGATGTTTCGGTGTTTGGGATTGGTGTGATGTTTCGGTGTTCAGAGTTGGTTTGATGTTTCGGTGTTTGGGATTGGTGTGATGTTTCGGTGTTTGGGATTGGTGTGATGTTTCGGTGTTCAGAGTTGGTGTGATGTTTCGGTGTTCAGAGTGGGTGTGATGTTTCGGTGTTTGGAGTTGGTGTGATGTTTCGGTGTTCAGAGTTGGTGTGATGTTTCGGTCTTTGGGATTGGTGTGATGTTTCGGTGTTCAGAGTTGGAGTGATGTTTCGGTGTTTGGGATTGTTGTGATGTTTCGGTGTTTGGGATTGGTGTGATGTTTCGGTGTTTGGGATTGGTGTGATGTTTCGGTGTTCAGAGTTGGTGTGATGTTTCGGTGTTCAGAGTTGGTGTGATGTTTCGGTGTTCGGGATTGGTGTGATGTTTCGGTGTTCAGAGTTGGTGTGATGTCTCGGTGTTTGGGATTGGTGTGATGTTTCGGTGTTTGGGATTGGTGTGATGTTTCGGTGTTCAGAGTTGGTGTGATGTTTCGGTGTTTGGGATTGGTGTGATGTTTCGGTGTTTGGGATTGGTGTGATGTTTCGGTGTTTGGGATTGGTGTGATGTTTCGGTGTTTGGGATTGGTGTGATGTTTCGGTGTTTGGGATTGGTATGATGTTTCGGTGTTTGGGATTGGTGTGATGTTTCGGTGTTTGGGATTGATGTGATGTTTCGGTGTTCAGAGTTGGTGTGATGTTTCGGTGTTTGGGATTGGTGTGATGTTTCGATGTTTGGGATTGGTGTGATGTTTCGGTGTTCAGAGTTGGTGTGATGTTTCGGTGTTCGTGATTGGTGTGATGTTTCGGTGTTCAGAGTTGGAGTGATGTTTCGGTGTTCAGAGTTGGAGTGATGTTTCGGTGTTTGGGATTGGTGTGATGTTTCGGTGTTCAGAGTTGGTGTGATGTTTCGGTGTTCAGAGTTGTTGTGATGTTTCGGTGTTCAGAGTTGGTGTGATGTTTCGGTGTTTGGGATTGGTGTGATGTTTCGGTGTTCAGAGTTGGTGTGATGTTTCGGTGTTCAGAGTTGGAGTGATGTTTCGGTGTTTGGGATTGGTGTGATGTTTCGGTGTTCAGAGTTGGTGTGATGTTTCGGTGTTCAGAGTTGGTGTGATGTTTCGGTGTTCAGAGTTGGTGTGATGTTTCGGTGTTTGGGATTGGTGTGATGTTTCGGTGTTCAGAGTTGGTGTGATGTTTCGGTGTTCAGAGTTGGTGTGATGTTTCGGTGTTCAGAGTTGGTGTGATGTTTCGGTGTTCAGAGTTGGTGTGATGTTTCGGTGTTTGGGATTGGTGTGATTTTTCGGTGTTCAGAGTTGGTGTGATTTTTCGGTGTTTGGAGTTGGTGTGATGTTTTGGTGTTTGGGATTGGTGTGATGTTTCGGTGTTTGGGATTGGTGTGATGTTTCGGTGTTCAGAGTTGGTGTGATGTTTCGGTGTTCCGAGTTGGTGTGATGTTTCGGTGTTTGGGATTGGTGTGATGTTTCGGTGTTCAGAGTTGGTGTGATGTTTCGGTGTTCAGAGTTGGTGTGATGTTTCGGTGTTCAGAGTTGGTGTGATGTTTCGGTGTTTGGGATTGGTGTGATTTTTCGGTGTTTGGGATTGGTGTGATGATTCGGTGTTCAGAGTTGGTGTGATGTTTCGGTGTTCAGAGTTGGTGTGATGTTTCGGTGTTTGGGATTGGTGTGATTTTTCGGTGTTCAGAGTTGGTGTGATTTTTCGGTGTTTGGATTTGGTGTGATGTTTCGGTGTTTGGAGTTGGTGTGATGTTTCGGTGTTTGTGATTGGTGTGATGTTTCGGTGTTCAGAGTTGGTGTAATGTTTCGGTGTTTGGGATTGGTGTGATGTTTCAGTGTTCAGAGTTGGTGTGAAGTTTCGGTGTTCAGAGTTGGTGTGATGTTTCGGTGTTTGGGATTGGTGTGATGTTTCGGTGTTTGGGATTGGTGTGATGTTTCGGTGTTCCGAGTTGATGTGATGTTTCGGTGTTCAGAGTTGGTGTGATGTTTCGGTTTTTGGGATTGGTGTGATGTTTCGGTGTTCCGAGTTGATGTGATGTTTCGGTGTTCAGAGTTGGTGTGATGTTTCGGTGTTTGGGATTGGTGTGATGTTTCGGTGTTCAGAGTTGATGTGATGTTTCGGTGTTTGGGATTGGTGTGATGTTTCGGTGTTCAGAGTTGGTGTGATGTTTCGGTGTTTGGGATTGGTGTGATGTTTCGGTGTTCAGAGTTGGTGTGATGTTTCAGTGTTCAGAGTTGGTGTGATGTTTCGGTGTTCAGAGTTGGTGTGATGTTTCGGTGTTCCGAGTTGGTGTGATGTTTCGGTGTTTGGGATTGGTGTGATGTTTCGGTGTTCAGAGTTGATGTGATGTTTCGGTGTTCAGAGTTGGTGTGATGTTTCGGTGTTCAGAGTTGGTGTGATGTTTCGGTGTTCAGAGTTGGTGTGATGTTTCGGTGTTTGGGATTGGTGTGATTTTTCGGTGTTTGGGATTGGTGTGATGTTTCGGTGTTTGGGATTGGTGTGATGTTTCGGTGTTTGGGATTGGTGTGATGTTTCGGTGTTTGGGATTGGTGTGATGTATCGTGTTTGGGATTGGTGTGATGTTTTGGTGTTTGGGATTGGTGTGATGTTTCGGTGTTCAGAGTTGGTGTGATGTGTCGGTGTTTGGGATTGGTGTGATGTTTCGGTGTTCAGAGTTGGTCTGATGTTTCGGTGTTTGGGATTGGTGTGATGTTTCGGTGTTCAGAGTTGGTGTGATGTTTCGGTGTTTGGGATTGGTGTGATGTTTCGGTGTTTGGGATTGGTGTGATGTTTCGGTGTTCAGAGTTGGTGTGATGTGTCGGTGTTCAGAGTTGGTGTGATGTTTCGGTGTTCAGAGTTGGTGTGATGTTTCGGTGTTCAGAGTTGGTGTGATGTTTCGGTGTTTGGGATTGGTGTGATTTTTCGGTGTTTGGGATTGGTGTGATGTTTCGGTGTTTGGGATTGGTGTGATGTTTCGGTGTTTGGGATTGGTGTGATGTTTCGGTGTTTGGGATTGGTGTGATGTATCGTGTTTGGGATTGGTGTGATGTTTTGGTGTTTGGGATTGGTGTGATGTATCGGTGTTCAGAGTTGGTGTGATGTGTCGGTGTTTGGGATTGGTGTGATGTTTCGGTGTTCAGAGTTGGTCTGATGTTTCGGTGTTTGGGATTGGTGTGATGTTTCGGTGTTCAGAGTTGGTGTGATGTTTCGGTGTTTGGGATTGGTGTGATGTTTCGGTGTTTGGGATTGGTGTGATGTTTCGGTGTTCAGAGTTGGTGTGATGTGTCGGTGTTCAGAGTTGGTGTGATGTTTCGGTGTTCAGAGTTGGAGTGATGTTTCGGTGTTTGGGATTGGTGTGATGTTTCGGTGTTCAGAGTTGGTGTGATGATTTCGGTGTTCAGAGTTGGTGTGATGTTTCGGTGTTCAGAGTTGGTGTGATGTTTCGCTGTTCAGAGTTGGTGTGATGTTTCGGTGTTTGGGATTGGTGTGATGTTTCGGTGTTCAGAGTTGCTGTGATGTTTCGGTGTTCAGAGTTGGTGTGATGTTTCGGTGTTTGGGATTGGTGTGATGTTTCGGTGTTTGGGATTGATGTGATGTTTCGGTGTTCAGAGTTGGTGTGATGTTTCGGTGTTTGGGATTGGTGTGATGTTTCGATGTTTGGGATTGGTGTGATGTTTCGGTGTTCAGAGTTGGTGTGATGTTTCGGTGTTCGTGATTGGTGTGATGTTTCGGTGTTCAGAGTTGGAGTGATGTTTTGGTGTTCAGAGTTGGAGTGATGTTTCGGTGTTTGGGATTGGTGTGATGTTTCGGTGTTCAGAGTTGGTGTGATGTTTCGGTGTTCAGAGTTGTTGTGATGTTTCGGTGTTCAGAGTTGGTGTGATGTTTCGGTGTTCAGAGTTGGTGTGATGTTTCGGTGTTCAGAGTTGGTGTGATGTTTCGGTGTTTGGGATTGGTGTGATTTTTCGGTGTTTGGGATTGGTGTGATGTTTCGGTGTTTGGGATTGGTGTGATGTTTCGGTGTTTGGGATTGGTGTGATGTTTCGGTGTTTGGGATTGGTGTGATGTATCGTGTTTGGGATTGGTGTGATGTTTTGGTGTTTGGGATTGGTGTGATGTTTCGGTGTTCAGAGTTGGTGTGATGTGTCGGTGTTTGGGATTGGTGTGATGTTTCGGTGTTCAGAGTTGGTCTGATGTTTCGGTGTTTGGGATTGGTGTGATGTTTCGGTGCTCAGAGTTGGTGTGATGTTTCGGTGTTTGGGATTGGTGTGATGTTTCGGTGTTTGGGATTGGTGTGATGTTTCGGTGTTCAGAGTTGGTGTGATGTGTCGGTGTTCAGAGTTGGTGTGATGTTTCGGTGTTCAGAGTTGGAGTGATGTTTCGGTGTTTGGGATTGGTGTGATGTTTCGGTGTTCAGAGTTGGTGTGATGTTTCGGTGTTCAGAGTTGGTGTGATGTTTCGGTGTTCAGAGTTGGTGTGATGTTTCTGTGTTTGGGATTGGTGTGATGTTTCGGTGTTCAGAGTTGGTGTGATGTTTCGCTGTTCAGAGTTGGTGTGATGTTTCGGTGTTTGGGATTGGTGTGATGTTTCGGTGTTCAGAGTTGCTGTGATGTTTCGGTGTTCAGAGTTGGTGTGATGTTTCGGTGTTTGGGATTGGTGTGATGTTTCGGTGTTTGGGATTGATGTGATGTTTCGGTGTTCAGAGTTGGTGTGATGTTTCGGTGTTTGGGATTGGTGTGATGTTTCGATGTTTGGGATTGGTGTGATGTTTCGGTGTTCAGAGTTGGTGTGATGTTTCGGTGTTCGTGATTGGTGTGATGTTTCGGTGTTCAGAGTTGGAGTGATGTTTCGGTGTTCAGAGTTGGAGTGATGTTTCGGTGTTTGGGATTGGTGTGATGTTTCGGTGTTCAGAGTTGGTGTGATGTTTCGGTGTTCAGAGTTGTTGTGATGTTTCGGTGTTCAGAGTTGGTGTGATGTTTCGGTGTTCGTGATTGGTGTGATGTTTCGGTGTTCAGAGTTGGTGTGATGTTTCGGTGTTCAGAGTTGGAGTGATGTTTCGGTGTTTGGGATTGGTGTGATGTTTCGGTGTTCAGAGTTGGTGTGATGTTTCGGTGTTCAGAGTTGGTGTGATGTTTCGGTGTTCAGAGTTGGTGTGATGTTTCGGTGTTTGGGATTGGTGTGATGTTTCGGTGTTCAGAGTTGGTGTGATGTTTCGGTGTTCAGAGTTGGTGTGATGTTTCGGTGTTCAGAGTTGGTGTGATGTTTCGGTGTTCAGAGTTGGTGTGATGTTTCGGTGTTTGGGATTGGTGTGATTTTTCGGTGTTCAGAGTTGGTGTGATTTTTCGGTGTTTGGAGTTGGTGTGATGTTTCGGTGTTTGGAGTTGGTGTGATGTTTCGGTGTTTGGGATTGGTGTGATGTTTCGGTGTTCAGAGTTGGTGTAATGTTTCGGTGTTTGGCATTGGTGTGATGTTTCGGTGTTCAGAGTTGGTGTGATGTTTCGGTGTTCAGAGTTGGTGTGATGTTTCGGTGTTTGGGATTGGTGTGATGTTTCGGTGTTTGGGATTGGTGTGATGTTTCGGTGTTCCGAGTTGATGTGATGTTTCGGTGTTCAGAGTTGGTGTGATGTTTCGGTTTTTGGGATTGGTGTGATGTTTCGGTGTTCCGAGTTGATGTGATGTTTCGGTGTTCAGAGTTGGTGTGATGTTTCGGTGTTTGGGATTGGTGTGATGTTTCGGTGTTCAGAGTTGATGTGATGTTTCGGTGTTTGGGATTGGTGTGATGTTTCGGTGTTCAGAGTTGGTGTGATGTTTCGGTGTTCAGAGTTGGTGTGATGTTTCGGTGTTCAGAGTTGGTGTGATGTTTCAGTGTTCAGAGTTGGTGTGATGTTTCGGTGTTCAGAGTTGGTGTGATGTTTCGGTGTTCCGAGTTGGTGTGATGTTTCGGTGTTTGGGATTGGTGTGATGTTTCGGTGTTCAGAGTTGATGTGATGTTTCGGTGTTCAGAGTTGGTGTGATGTTTCGGTTTTCAGAGTTGGTGTGATGTTTCAGTGTTCAGAGTTGGCGTGATGTTTCGGTGTTCAGAGTTGGTGTGATGTTTCGGTGTTTGGGATTGGTGTGATTTTTCGGTGTTTGGGATTGGTGTGATGTTTCGGTGTTTGGGATTGGTGTGATGTTTCGGTGTTTGGGATTGGTGTGATGTTTCGGTGTTTGGGATTGGTGTGATGTATCGTGTTTGGGATTGGTGTGATGTTTCGGTGTTTGGGATTGGTGTGATGTTTCAGTGTTCAGAGTTGGTGTGATGTTTCGGTGTTCAGAGTTGGTGTGATGTTTCGGTGTTCAGAGTTGGTCTGATGTTTCGGTGTTTGGGATTGGTGTGATGTTTCGGTGTTCAGAGTTGGTCTGATGTTTCGGTGTTTGGGATTGGTGTGATGTTACGGTGTTTGGAGTTGGTGTGATGTTTCGGTGTTTGGGATTGGTGTGATGTTTCGGTGTTCAGAGTTGGTGTGATGTTTCGGTGTTTGGGATTGGTGTGGTGTTTCGGTGTTTGGGATTGGTGTGATGTTTCGGTGTTCAGAGTTGGTGTGATGTTTCGGTGTTCAGAGTTGGTGTGATGTTTCGGTGTTCAGAGTTGGTGTGATGTTTCGGTGTTCAGAGTTGGTTTGATGTTTCGGTGTTTGGGATTGGTGTGATGTTTCGGTGTTCAGAGTTGGTGTGATGTTTCGGTGTTCAGAGTTGGTGTGATGTTTCGGTGTTTGGGATTGGTGTGATGTTTCGGTGTTTGGGATTGGTGTGATGTGTCGGTGTTCAGAGTTGGTGTGATGTTTCGGTATTCAGAGTTAGTGTGATGTTTCTGTGTTTGGGATTGGTGTGATGTTTCGGTGTTCAGAGTTCGTGTGATGTTTCGGTGTTCAGAGTTGGTGTGATGTTTCGGTGTTTGGGATTGGTGTGATGTTTCTGTGTTTGGGATTGGTGTGATGTTTCGGTGTTCAGAGTTGGTGTGATGTTTCGGTGTTCCGAGTTTGTGTGATGTTTCGGTGTTTGGGATTGGTGTGATGTTTCGGTGTTCAGAGTTGGTGTGATGTTTCGGTGTTCAGAGTTGGTGTGATGTTTCGGTGTTCAGAGTTGGTGTGATGTTTCGGTGTTCAGAGTTGGTGTGATGTTTCGGTGTTTGGGATTGGTGTGATGTTACGGTGATTGGGATTGGTGTGATGTTTCGGTTTTCAGAGTTGGTGTGATGTTTCGGTGTTTGGGATTGGTGTGATGTTTCGGTGTTTGGGATTGGTGTGATGTTTCGGTGTTTGGGATTGGTGTGATGTTTCTGTGTTCAGAGTTGTTGTGATGTTTCGGTGTTTGGGATTGGTGTGATGTTTCGGTGTTGGGGATTGGTGTGAGGTTTCGGTGTTTGGGATTGGTGTGATGTTTCGGTGTTTGGGATTGGTGTGATGTTTCGGTGTTTGGGATTGGTGTGATGTTTCGGTGTTCAGAGTTGGTGTGATGTTTCGGTGTTTGGGATTGGTGTGATGTTTCGGTGTTCGGAGTTGGTGTGATGTTTCGGTGTTCAGAGTTGGTGTGATGTTTCTGTGTTCAGAGTTGGTGTGATGTTTCGGTTTTGGAGTTGGTGTGATGTTTCGGTGTTTGGGATTGGTGTGATGTTTCGGTTTTGGAGTTGGTGTGATGTTTCGGTGTTTGGGATTGGTGTGATGTTTCGGTGTTTGGGATTGGTGTGATGTTTCGGTGTTCGGGATTGGTGTGATGTTTCGGTGTTCAGAGTTTTTGTGATGTTTCGGTGTTCAGAGTTGGTGTGATGTTTCGGTGTTTGGGATTGGTGTGATGTTTCAGTGTTCAGAGTTGGTGTGATGTTTCTGTGTTTGGGATTGGTGTGATGTTTCGGTGTTTGGGATTGGTGTGATGTTTCGGTGTTTGGGATTGGTGTCATGTTTCGGTGTTTGGGATTGGTGTGATGTTTCGGTGTTCAGAGTTGGTGTGATGTTTCGGTGTTCAGAGTTGGTGTGATGTTTCGGTATTTGGGATTGGTGTGATGTTTCGGTGTTTGGGATTGGTGTGATGTTTCGGTGTTCAGAGTTGGTGTGATGTTTCGGTGTTTGGGATTGGTGTGATGTTTCGGTGTTTGGGATTGGTGTGATGTTTCGGTGTTTGGGATTGGTGTGATGTTTCTGTGTTCAGAGTTGTTGTGATGTTTCGGTGTTTGGGATTGGTGTGATGTTTCGGTGTTGGGGATTGGTGTGAGGTTTCGGTGTTTGGGATTGGTGTGATGTTTCGGTGTTTGGGATTGGTGTGATGTTTCGGTGTTTGGGATTGGTGTGATGTTTCGGTGTTCAGAGTTGGTGTGATGTTTCGGTGTTTGGGATTGGTGTGATGTTTCGGTGTTCGGAGTTGGTGTGATGTTTCTGTGTTCAGAGTTGGTGTGATGTTTCGGTTTTGGAGTTGGTGTGATGTTTCGGTGTTTGGGATTGGTGTGATGTTTCGGTTTTGGAGTTGGTGTGATGTTTCGGTGTTTGGGATTGGTGTGATGTTTCGGTGTTTGGGATTGGTGTGATGTTTCGGTGTTCAGAGTTTTTGTGATGTTTCGGTGTTCAGAGTTGGTGTGATGTTTCGGTGTTTGGGATTGGTGTGATGTTTCAGTGTTCAGAGTTGGTGTGATGTTTCGGTGTTTGGGATTGGTGTGATGTTTCGGTGTTCGGGATTGGTGTGATGTTTCGGTGTTCAGAGTTTTTGTGATGTTTCGGTGTTCAGAGTTGGTGTGATGTTTCGGTGTTTGGGATTGGTGTGATGTTTCAGTGTTCAGAGTTGGTGTGATGTTTCTGTGTTTGGGATTGGTGTGATGTTTCGGTGTTTGGGATTGGTGTGATGTTTCGGTGTTTGGGATTGGTGTCATGTTTCGGTGTTTGGGATTGGTGTCATTTTTCGGTGTTTGGGATTGGTGTCATTTTTCGGTGTTTGGGATTGGTGTGATGTTTTTGTGTTCAGAGTTGGTGTGATGTTTCGGTGTTTGGGATTGGTGTGATGATTCGGTGTTCAGAGTTGGTGTGATGTTTCGGTATTCAGAGTTAGTGTGATGTTTCTGTGTTTGGGATTGGTGTGATGTTTCGGTGTTCAGAGTTGGTGTGATGTTTCGGTGTTCAGAGTTGGTGTGATGTTTCTGTGTTTGGGATTGGTGTGATGTTTCGGTGTTTGGGATTGGTGTGATGTTTCGGTGTTTGGGATTGGTGTGATGTTTCGGTGTTCAGAGTTGGTGTGATGTTTCGGTGTTCAGAGTTGGTGTGATGTTTCGGTATTCAGAGTTGGTGTGATGTTTCTGTGTTTGGGATTGGTGTGATGTTTCGTTGTTCAGAGTTGGTGTGATGTTTCGGTGTTCAGAGTTGGTGTGATGTTTCTGTGTTTGGGATTGGTGTGATGTTTCGGTGTTCAGAGTTGGTGTGATGTTTCGGTGTTTGGGATTGGTGTGATGTTTCGGTGTTCAGAGTTGGTGTAATGTTTCGGTGTTTGGGATTGGTGTGATGTTTCGGTGTTCAGAGTTGGTGTGATGTTTCGTTGTTCCGAGTTGGTGTGATGTTTTGGTGTTTGGGATTGTTGTGATGTTTCGGTGTTCCGAGTTGGTGTGATGTTTCGGTGTTTGGGATTGGTGTGATGTTTCGGTGTTTGGGATTGGTGTGATGTTTCGGTGTTCAGAGTTGGTGTGATGTTTCGGTGTTCCGAGTTGGTGTGATGTTTCGGTGTTTGGGATTGGTGTGATGTTTCGGTGTTCAGAGTTGGTGTGATGTTTCGGTGTTCAGAGTTGGTGTGATGTTTCGGCGTTCAGAGTTGGTGTGATGTTTCGGTGTTCAGAGTTGGTGTGATGTTTCGGTGTTTGGGATTGGTGTGATGTTTCGGTGTTTGGGATTGGTGTGATGTTTCGGTGTTCTGAGTTGGTGTGATGTTTCGGTGTTCAGAGTTGGTGTGATGTTTCGGTGTTCAGAGTTGGTGTGATGTTTCGGTATTTGGGATTGGTGTGATGTTTCGGTGTTTGGGATTGGTGTGATGTTTCGGTGTTTGGGATTGGTGTGATGTATCGGTGTTTGGGATTGGTGTGATGTTTCGGTGTTCAGAGTTGGTGTGATGTTTCGGTGTTCAGAGTTAGTGTGATGTTTCGGTGTTCAGAGTTGGTGTGATGTTTCGGTATTTGGGATTGGTGTGATGTTTCGGTGTTTGGGATTGGTGTGATGTTTCGGTGTTCAGAGTTGGTTTGATGTTTCGGTGTTTGGGATTGGTGTGATGTTTCGGTGTTTGGGATTGGTGTGATGTTTCGGTGTTCAGAGTTGGTGTGATGTTTCGGTGTTCAGAGTGGGTGTGATGTTTCGGTGTTTGGAGTTGGTGTGATGTTTCGGTGTTCAGAGTTGGTGTGATGTTTCGGTCTTTGGGATTGGTGTGATGTTTCGGTGTTCAGAGTTGGAGTGATGTTTCGGTGTTTGGGATTGTTGTGATGTTTCGGTGTTTGGGATTGGTGTGATGTTTCGGTGTTTGGGATTGGTGTGATGTTTCGGTGTTCAGAGTTGGTGTGATGTTTCGGTGTTCAGAGTTGGTGTGATGTTTCGGTGTTCGGGATTGGTGTGATGTTTCGGTGTTCAGAGTTGGTGTGATGTCTCGGTGTTTGGGATTGGTGTGATGTTTCGGTGTTTGGGATTGGTGTGATGTTTCGGTGTTCAGAGTTGGTGTGATGTTTCGGTGTTTGGGATTGGTGTGATGTTTCGGTGTTTGGGATTGGTGTGATGTTTCGGTGTTTGGGATTGGTGTGATGTTTCGGTGTTTGGGATTGGTGTGATGTTTCGGTGTTTGGGATTGGTATGATGTTTCGGTGTTTGGGATTGGTGTGATGTTTCGGTGTTTGGGATTGATGTGATGTTTCGGTGTTCAGAGTTGGTGTGATGTTTCGGTGTTTGGGATTGGTGTGATGTTTCGATGTTTGGGATTGGTGTGATGTTTCGGTGTTCAGAGTTGGTGTGATGTTTCGGT
The DNA here is from genome assembly GCF_035084215.1 of Heptranchias perlo. Lineage (NCBI taxonomy): Eukaryota > Metazoa > Chordata > Chondrichthyes > Hexanchiformes > Hexanchidae > Heptranchias > Heptranchias perlo. The sequence goes on along the minus strand of NC_090337.1, from coordinate 70,309,057 downwards.
GTTCGTGATTGGTGTGATGTTTCGGTGTTCAGAGTTGGAGTGATGTTTCGGTGTTCAGAGTTGGAGTGATGTTTCGGTGTTTGGGATTGGTGTGATGTTTCGGTGTTCAGAGTTGGTGTGATGTTTCGGTGTTCAGAGTTGTTGTGATGTTTCGGTGTTCAGAGTTGGTGTGATGTTTCGGTGTTCAGAGTTGGTGTGATGTTTCGGTGTTCAGAGTTGGAGTGATGTTTCGGTGTTTGGGATTGGTGTGATGTTTCGGTGTTCAGAGTTGGTGTGATGTTTCGGTGTTCCGAGTTGGTGTGATGTTTCGGTGTTTGGGATTGGTGTGATGTTTCGGTGTTCAGAGTTGGTGTGATGTTTCGGTGTTCAGAGTTGGTGTGATGTTTCGGTGTTCAGAGTTGGTGTGATGTTTCGGTGTTCAGAGTTGGTGTGATGTTTCGGTGTTTGGGATTGGTGTGATGATTCGGTGTTCAGAGTTGGTGTAATGTTTCGGTGTTCAGAGTTGGTGTGATGTTTCGGTGTTTGGGATTGGTGTGATTTTTCGGTGTTCAGAGTTGGTGTGATTTTTCGGTGTTTGGATTTGGTGTGATGTTTCGGTGTTTGGAGTTGGTGTGATGTTTCGGTGTTTGTGATTGGTGTGATGTTTCGGTGTTCAGAGTTGGTGTAATGTTTCGGTGTTTGGGATTGGTGTGATGTTTCAGTGTTCAGAGTTGGTGTGATGTTTCGGTGTTCAGAGTTGGTGTGATGTTTCGGTGTTTGGGATTGGTGTGATGTTTCGGTGTTTGGGATTGGTGTGATGTTTCGGTGTTCCGAGTTGATGTGATGTTTCGGTGTTCAGAGTTGGTGTGATGTTTCGGTTTTTGGGATTGGTGTGATGTTTCGGTGTTCCGAGTTGATGTGATGTTTCGGTGTTCAGAGTTGGTGTGATGTTTCGGTGTTTGGGATTGGTGTGATGTTTCGGTGTTCAGAGTTGATGTGATGTTTCGGTGTTTGGGATTGGTGTGATGTTTCGGTGTTCAGAGTTGGTGTGATGTTTCGGTGTTTGGGATTGGTGTGATGTTTCGGTGTTCAGAGTTGGTGTGATGTTTCAGTGTTCAGAGTTGGTGTGATGTTTCGGTGTTCAGAGTTGGTGTGATGTTTCGGTGTTCCGAGTTGGTGTGATGTTTCGGTGTTTGGGATTGGTGTGATGTTTCGGTGTTCAGAGTTGATGTGATGTTTCGGTGTTCAGAGTTGGTGTGATGTTTCGGTGTTCAGAGTTGGTGTGATGTTTCGGTGTTCAGAGTTGGTGTGATGTTTCGGTGTTTGGGATTGGTGTGATTTTTCGGTGTTTGGGATTGGTGTGATGTTTCGGTGTTTGGGATTGGTGTGATGTTTCGGTGTTTGGGATTGGTGTGATGTTTCGGTGTTTGGGATTGGTGTGATGTATCGTGTTTGGGATTGGTGTGATGTTTTGGTGTTTGGGATTGGTGTGATGTTTCGGTGTTCAGAGTTGGTGTGATGTGTCGGTGTTTGGGATTGGTGTGATGTTTCGGTGTTCAGAGTTGGTCTGATGTTTCGGTGTTTGGGATTGGTGTGATGTTTCGGTGTTCAGAGTTGGTGTGATGTTTCGGTGTTTGGGATTGGTGTGATGTTTCGGTGTTTGGGATTGGTGTGATGTTTCGGTGTTCAGAGTTGGTGTGATGTGTCGGTGTTCAGAGTTGGTGTGATGTTTCGGTGTTCAGAGTTGGTGTGATGTTTCGGTGTTCAGAGTTGGTGTGATGTTTCGGTGTTTGGGATTGGTGTGATTTTTCGGTGTTTGGGATTGGTGTGATGTTTCGGTGTTTGGGATTGGTGTGATGTTTCGGTGTTTGGGATTGGTGTGATGTTTCGGTGTTTGGGATTGGTGTGATGTATCGTGTTTGGGATTGGTGTGATGTTTTGGTGTTTGGGATTGGTGTGATGTTTCGGTGTTCAGAGTTGGTGTGATGTGTCGGTGTTTGGGATTGGTGTGATGTTTCGGTGTTCAGAGTTGGTCTGATGTTTCGGTGTTTGGGATTGGTGTGATGTTTCGGTGTTCAGAGTTGGTGTGATGTTTCGGTGTTTGGGATTGGTGTGATGTTTCGGTGTTTGGGATTGGTGTGATGTTTCGGTGTTCAGAGTTGGTGTGATGTGTCGGTGTTCAGAGTTGGTGTGATGTTTCGGTGTTCAGAGTTGGAGTGATGTTTCGGTGTTTGGGATTGGTGTGATGTTTCGGTGTTCAGAGTTGGTGTGATGTTTCGGTGTTCAGAGTTGGTGTGATGTTTCGGTGTTCAGAGTTGGTGTGATGTTTCTGTGTTTGGGATTGGTGTGATGTTTCGGTGTTCAGAGTTGGTGTGATGTTTCGCTGTTCAGAGTTGGTGTGATGTTTCGGTGTTTGGGATTGGTGTGATGTTTCGGTGTTCAGAGTTGCTGTGATGTTTCGGTGTTCAGAGTTGGTGTGATGTTTCGGTGTTTGGGATTGGTGTGATGTTTCGGTGTTTGGGATTGATGTGATGTTTCGGTGTTCAGAGTTGGTGTGATGTTTCGGTGTTTGGGATTGGTGTGATGTTTCGATGTTTGGGATTGGTGTGATGTTTCGGTGTTCAGAGTTGGTGTGATGTTTCGGTGTTCGTGATTGGTGTGATGTTTCGGTGTTCAGAGTTGGAGTGATGTTTTGGTGTTCAGAGTTGGAGTGATGTTTCGGTGTTTGGGATTGGTGTGATGTGTCGGTGTTCAGAGTTGGTGTGATGTTTCGGTGTTCAGAGTTGTTGTGATGTTTCGGTGTTCAGAGTTGGTGTGATGTTTCGGTGTTCAGAGTTGGTGTGATGTTTCGGTGTTCAGAGTTGGTGTGATGTTTCGGTGTTTGGGATTGGTGTGATTTTTCGGTGTTTGGGATTGGTGTGATGTTTCGGTGTTTGGGATTGGTGTGATGTTTCGGTGTTTGGGATTGGTGTGATGTTTCGGTGTTTGGGATTGGTGTGATGTATCGTGTTTGGGATTGGTGTGATGTTTTGGTGTTTGGGATTGGTGTGATGTTTCGGTGTTCAGAGTTGGTGTGATGTGTCGGTGTTTGGGATTGGTGTGATGTTTCGGTGTTCAGAGTTGGTCTGATGTTTCGGTGTTTGGGATTGGTGTGATGTTTCGGTGTTCAGAGTTGGTGTGATGTTTCGGTGTTTGGGATTGGTGTGATGTTTCGGTGTTTGGGATTGGTGTGATGTTTCGGTGTTCAGAGTTGGTGTGATGTGTCGGTGTTCAGAGTTGGTGTGATGTTTCGGTGTTCAGAGTTGGAGTGATGTTTCGGTGTTTGGGATTGGTGTGATGTTTCGGTGTTCAGAGTTGGTGTGATGTTTCGGTGTTCAGAGTTGGTGTGATGTTTCGGTGTTCAGAGTTGGTGTGATGTTTCTGTGTTTGGGATTGGTGTGATGTTTCGGTGTTCAGAGTTGGTGTGATGTTTCGCTGTTCAGAGTTGGTGTGATGTTTCGGTGTTTGGGATTGGTGTGATGTTTCGGTGTTCAGAGTTGCTGTGATGTTTCGGTGTTCAGAGTTGGTGTGATGTTTCGGTGTTTGGGATTGGTGTGATGTTTCGGTGTTTGGGATTGATGTGATGTTTCGGTGTTCAGAGTTGGTGTGATGTTTCGGTGTTTGGGATTGGTGTGATGTTTCGATGTTTGGGATTGGTGTGATGTTTCGGTGTTCAGAGTTGGTGTGATGTTTCGGTGTTCGTGATTGGTGTGATGTTTCGGTGTTCAGAGTTGGAGTGATGTTTCGGTGTTCAGAGTTGGAGTGATGTTTCGGTGTTTGGGATTGGTGTGATGTTTCGGTGTTCAGAGTTGGTGTGATGTTTCGGTGTTCAGAGTTGTTGTGATGTTTCGGTGTTCAGAGTTGGTGTGATGTTTCGGTGTTCGTGATTGGTGTGATGTTTCGGTGTTCAGAGTTGGTGTGATGTTTCGGTGTTCAGAGTTGGAGTGATGTTTCGGTGTTTGGGATTGGTGTGATGTTTCGGTGTTCAGAGTTGGTGTGATGTTTCGGTGTTCAGAGTTGGTGTGATGTTTCGGTGTTCAGAGTTGGTGTGATGTTTCGGTGTTTGGGATTGGTGTGATGTTTCGGTGTTCAGAGTTGGTGTGATGTTTCGGTGTTCAGAGTTGGTGTGATGTTTCGGTGTTCAGAGTTGGTGTGATGTTTCGGTGTTCAGAGTTGGTGTGATGTTTCGGTGTTTGGGATTGGTGTGATTTTTCGGTGTTCAGAGTTGGTGTGATTTTTCGGTGTTTGGAGTTGGTGTGATGTTTCGGTGTTTGGAGTTGGTGTGATGTTTCGGTGTTTGGGATTGGTGTGATGTTTCGGTGTTCAGAGTTGGTGTAATGTTTCGGTGTTTGGCATTGGTGTGATGTTTCGGTGTTCAGAGTTGGTGTGATGTTTCGGTGTTCAGAGTTGGTGTGATGTTTCGGTGTTTGGGATTGGTGTGATGTTTCGGTGTTTGGGATTGGTGTGATGTTTCGGTGTTCCGAGTTGATGTGATGTTTCGGTGTTCAGAGTTGGTGTGATGTTTCGGTTTTTGGGATTGGTGTGATGTTTCGGTGTTCCGAGTTGATGTGATGTTTCGGTGTTCAGAGTTGGTGTGATGTTTCGGTGTTTGGGATTGGTGTGATGTTTCGGTGTTCAGAGTTGATGTGATGTTTCGGTGTTTGGGATTGGTGTGATGTTTCGGTGTTCAGAGTTGGTGTGATGTTTCGGTGTTCAGAGTTGGTGTGATGTTTCGGTGTTCAGAGTTGGTGTGATGTTTCAGTGTTCAGAGTTGGTGTGATGTTTCGGTGTTCAGAGTTGGTGTGATGTTTCGGTGTTCCGAGTTGGTGTGATGTTTCGGTGTTTGGGATTGGTGTGATGTTTCGGTGTTCAGAGTTGATGTGATGTTTCGGTGTTCAGAGTTGGTGTGATGTTTCGGTTTTCAGAGTTGGTGTGATGTTTCAGTGTTCAGAGTTGGTGTGATGTTTCGGTGTTCAGAGTTGGTGTGATGTTTCGGTGTTTGGGATTGGTGTGATTTTTCGGTGTTTGGGATTGGTGTGATGTTTCGGTGTTTGGGATTGGTGTGATGTTTCGGTGTTTGGGATTGGTGTGATGTTTCGGTGTTTGGGATTGGTGTGATGTATCGTGTTTGGGATTGGTGTGATGTTTCGGTGTTTGGGATTGGTGTGATGTTTCAGTGTTCAGAGTTGGTGTGATGTTTCGGTGTTCAGAGTTGGTGTGATGTTTCGGTGTTCAGAGTTGGTCTGATGTTTCGGTGTTTGGGATTGGTGTGATGTTTCGGTGTTCAGAGTTGGTCTGATGTTTCGGTGTTTGGGATTGGTGTGATGTTACGGTGTTTGGAGTTGGTGTGATGTTTCGGTGTTTGGGATTGGTGTGATGTTTCGGTGTTCAGAGTTGGTGTGATGTTTCGGTGTTTGGGATTGGTGTGATGTTTCGGTGTTTGGGATTGGTGTGATGTTTCGGTGTTCAGAGTTGGTGTGATGTGTCGGTGTTCAGAGTTGGTGTGATGTTTTGGTGTTCAGAGTTGGAGTGATGTTTCGGTGTTTGGGATTGGTGTGATGTTTCGGTGTTCAGAGTTGGTGTGATGTTTCGGTGTTCAGAGTTGGTGTGATGTTTCGGTGTTCAGAGTTGGTTTGATGTTTCGGTGTTTGGGATTGGTGTGATGTTTCGGTGTTTGGGATTGGTGTGATGTGTCGGTGTTCAGAGTTGGTGTGATGTTTCGGTATTCAGAGTTAGTGTGATGTTTCTGTGTTTGGGATTGGTGTGATGTTTCGGTGTTCAGAGTTCGTGTGATGTTTCGGTGTTCAGAGTTGGTGTGATGTTTCGGTGTTTGGGATTGGTGTGATGTTTCTGTGTTTGGGATTGGTGTGATGTTTCGGTGTTCAGAGTTGGTGTGATATTTCGGTGTTTGGGATTGGTGTGATGTTTCGGTGTTCCGAGTTGGTGTGATGTTTCGGTGTTTGGGATTGTTGTGATGTTTCGGTGTTCAGAGTTGGTGTTATGTTTCGGTGTTCCGAGTTGGTGTGATGTTTCGGTCTTCAGAGTTGGTGTGATGTTTCGGTGTTCAGAGTTGGTGTGATGTTTCGGTGTTCAGAGTTGGTGTGATGTTTCTGTGTTTGGGATTGGTGTGATGTTTCGGTGTTCAGAGTTGGTGTGATGTTTCGGTGTTCAGAGTTGGTGTAATGTTTCGGTGTTTGGGATTTATGTGATGTTTCGGTGTTCAGAGTTGGTGTGATGTTTCGGTGTTCCGAGTTGGTGTGATGTTTCGGTGCTCAGAGTTGGTGTAATGTTTCGGTGTTTGGGATTGGTGTGATGTTTCGGTGTTCAGAGTTGGTGTGATGTTTCGGTGTTCCGAGTTGGTGTGATGTTTCGGTGTTTGGGATTGTTGTGATGTTTCGGTGTTCAGAGTTGGTGTGATGTTTCGGTGTTCAGAGTTGGTGTAATGTTTCGGTGTTTGGGATTTATGTGATGTTTCGGTGTTCAGAGTTGGTGTGATGTTTCGGTGTTCCGAGTTGGTGTGATGTTTCGGTGTTTGGGATTGTTGTGATGTTTCGGTGTTCAGAGTTGGTGTTATTTTTCGGTGTTCCGAGTTGGTGTGATGTTTCGGTGTTTGGGATTGGTGTGATGTTTCGGTGTTCAGAGTTGGTGTGATGTTTCGGTGTTCCGAGTTGGTGTGATGTTTCGGTGTTTGGGATTGGTGTGATGTTTCGGTGTTCAGAGTTGGTGTGATGTTTCGGTGTTCAGAGTTGGTGTGATGTTTCGGTGTTCAGAGTTGGTGTGATGTTTCGGTGTTCAGAGTTGGTGTGATGTTTCGGTGTTTGGGATTGGTGTGATTTTTCGGTGTTTGGGATTGGTGTGATGTTTCGGTGTTCAGAGTTGGTGTGATGTTTCGGTGTTTGGGATTGGTGTGATGTATCAGTGTTTGGGATTGGTGTGATGTTTCGGTGTTCAGAGTTGGTGTGATGTTTCGGTGTTCAGAGTTGGTGTGATGTTTCGGTGTTCAGAGTTGGTGTGATGTTTCGGTGTTCAGAGTTGGTGTGATGTTTCGGTATTTGGGATTGGTGTGATGTTTCGGTGTTTGGGATTGGTGTGATATTTCGGTGTTCAGAGTTGGAGTGATGTTTCGGTGTTTGGGATTGGTGTGATGTTTCGGTGTTCAGAGTTGGTGTGATGTTTCGGTGTTCAGAGTTGGTGTGATGTTTCGGTGTTTGGGATTGGTGTGATGTTTCGGTGTTTGGGATTGGTGTGATGTTTCGGTGTTCAGAGTTGGTGTGATGTTTCGGTGTTCAGAGTTGGTGTGATGTTTCGGTGTTCAGAGTTGGTGTGATGTTTCGGTGTTTGGGATTGGTGTGATGTTTCGGTGTTCAGAGTTGGTGTGATGTTTCGGTGTTCAGATTTGGTGTGATGTTTCGGTGTTTGGAGTTGGTGTGATGTTTCGGTGTTCAGAGTTGGTGTGATGTTTCGGTCTTTGGGATTGGTGTGATGTTTCGGTGTTCAGAGTTGGAGTGATGTTTCGGTGTTTGGGATTGGTGTGATGTTTCAGTGTTTGGGATTGGTGTGATGTTTCGGTGTTCAGAGTTGGTGTGATGTTTTGGTGTTCAGAGTTGGTGTGATGTTTCGGTGTTCGGGATTGGTGTGATGTTTCGGTGTTCAGAGTTGGTGTGATGTTTCGGTGTTTGGGATTGTTGTGATGTTTCGGTGTTCAGAGTTGGTGTTATTTTTCAGTGTTCCGAGTTGGTGTGATGTTTCGGTGTTTGGGATTGGTGTGATGTTTCGGTGTTCAGAGTTGGTGTGATGTTTCGGTGTTCCGAGTTGGTGTGATGTTTCGGTGTTTGGGATTGGTGTGATGTTCCGGTGTTCAGAGTTGGTGTGATGTTTCGGTGTTCAGAGTTGGTGTGATGTTTCGGTGTTCAGAGTTGGTGTGATGTTTCGGTGTTCAGATTTGGTGTTATTTTTCGGTGTTCCGAGTTGGTGTGATGTTTCGGTGTTCAGAGTTGGAGTGATGTTTCGGTGTTTGGGATTGGTGTGATGTTTCAGTGTTTGGGATTGGTGTGATGTTTCGGTGTTCAGAGTTGGTGTGATGTTTCGGTGTTCAGAGTTGGTTTGATGTTTCGGTGTTTGGGATTGGTGTGATGTTTCGGTGTTCAGAGTTGGTGTGATGTTTCGGTGTTCAGAGTTGGTGTGATGTTTCGGTGTTTGGGATTGGTGTGATGTTTCGGTGTTTGGGATTGGTGTGATGTGTCGGTGTTCAGAGTTGGTGTGATGTTTCGGTATTCAGAGTTAGTGTGATGTTTCTGTGTTTGGGATTGGTGTGATGTTTCGGTGTTCAGAGTTCGTGTGATGTTTCGGTGTTCAGAGTTGGTGTGATGTTTCGGTGTTTGGGATTGGTGTGATGTTTCTGTGTTTGGGATTGGTGTGATGTTTCGGTGTTCAGAGTTGGTGTGATATTTCGGTGTTTGGGATTGGTGTGATGTTTCGGTGTTCCGAGTTGGTGTGATGTTTCGGTGTTTGGGATTGTTGTGATGTTTCGGTGTTCAGAGTTGGTGTTATGTTTCGGTGTTCCGAGTTGGTGTGATGTTTCGGTCTTCAGAGTTGGTGTGATGTTTCGGTGTTCAGAGTTGGTGTGATGTTTCGGTGTTCAGAGTTGGTGTGATGTTTCTGTGTTTGGGATTGGTGTGATGTTTCGGTGTTCAGAGTTGGTGTGATGTTTCGGTGTTCAGAGTTGGTGTAATGTTTCGGTGTTTGGGATTTATGTGATGTTTCGGTGTTCAGAGTTGGTGTGATGTTTCGGTGTTCCGAGTTGGTGTGATGTTTCGGTGTTCAGAGTTGGTGTAATGTTTCGGTGTTTGGGATTGGTGTGATGTTTCGGTGTTCAGAGTTGGTGTGATGTTTCGGTGTTCCGAGTTGGTGTGATGTTTCGGTGTTTGAGATTGTTGTGATGTTTCGGTGTTCAGAGTTGGTGTGATGTTTCGGTGTTCAGAGTTGGTGTAATGTTTCGGTGTTTGGGATTTATGTGATGTTTCGGTGTTCAGAGTTGGTGTGATGTTTCGGTGTTCCGAGTTGGTGTGATGTTTCGGTGTTTGGGATTGTTGTGATGTTTCGGTGTTCAGAGTTGGTGTTATTTTTCGGTGTTCCGAGTTGGTGTGATGTTTCGGTGTTTGGGATTGGTGTGATGTTTCGGTGTTCAGAGTTGGTGTGATGTTTCGGTGTTCCGAGTTGGTGTGATGTTTCGGTGTTTGGGATTGGTGTGATGTTTCGGTGTTCAGAGTTGGTGTGATGTTTCGGTGTTCAGAGTTGGTGTGATGTTTCGGTGTTCAGAGTTGGTGTGATGTTTCGGTGTTCAGAGTTGGTGTGATGTTTCGGTGTTTGGGATTGGTGTGATTTTTCGGTGTTTGGGATTGGTGTGATGTTTCGGTGTTCAGAGTTGGTGTGATGTTTCGGTGTTTGGGATTGGTGTGATGTATCAGTGTTTGGGATTGGTGTGATGTTTCGGTGTTCAGAGTTGGTGTGATGTTTCGGTGTTCAGAGTTGGTGTGATGTTTCGGTGTTCAGAGTTGGTGTGATGTTTCGGTGTTCAGAGTTGGTGTGATGTTTCGGTATTTGGGATTGGTGTGATGTTTCGGTGTTTGGGATTGGTGTGATATTTCGGTGTTCAGAGTTGGAGTGATGTTTCGGTGTTTGGGATTGGTGTGATGTTTCGGTGTTCAGAGTTGGTGTGATGTTTCGGTGTTCAGAGTTGGTGTGATGTTTCGGTGTTTGGGATTGGTGTGATGTTTCGGTGTTTGGGATTGGTGTGATGTTTCGGTGTTCAGAGTTGGTGTGATGTTTCGGTGTTCAGAGTTGGTGTGATGTTTCGGTGTTCAGAGTTGGTGTGATGTTTCGGTGTTTGGGATTGGTGTGATGTTTCGGTGTTCAGAGTTGGTGTGATGTTTCGGTGTTCAGATTTGGTGTGATGTTTCGGTGTTTGGAGTTGGTGTGATGTTTCGGTGTTCAGAGTTGGTGTGATGTTTCGGTCTTTGGGATTGGTGTGATGTTTCGGTGTTCAGAGTTGGAGTGATGTTTCGGTGTTTGGGATTGGTGTGATGTTTCAGTGTTTGGGATTGGTGTGATGTTTCGGTGTTCAGAGTTGGTGTGATGTTTTGGTGTTCAGAGTTGGTGTGATGTTTCGGTGTTCGGGATTGGTGTGATGTTTCGGTGTTCAGAGTTGGTGTGATGTTTCGGTGTTTGGGATTGTTGTGATGTTTCGGTGTTCAGAGTTGGTGTTATTTTTCAGTGTTCCGAGTTGGTGTGATGTTTCGGTGTTTGGGATTGGTGTGATGTTTCGGTGTTCAGAGTTGGTGTGATGTTTCGGTGTTCCGAGTTGGTGTGATGTTTCGGTGTTTGGGATTGGTGTGATGTTCCGGTGTTCAGAGTTGGTGTGATGTTTCGGTGTTCAGAGTTGGTGTGATGTTTCGGTGTTCAGAGTTGGTGTGATGTTTCGGTGTTCAGAGTTGGTGTGATGTTTCGGTGTTTGGGATTGGTGTGATGTTACGGTGTTTGGGATTGGTGTGATGTTTCGGTGTTCAGAGTTGGTGTGATGTTTCGGTGTTTGGGATTGGTGTGATGTATCGGTGTTTGGGATTGGTGTGATGTTTTGGTGTTCAGAGTTGGTGTGATGTTTCGGTGTTCAGAGTTGGTGTGATGTTTCGGTATTTGGGATTGGTGTGATGTTTAGGTGTTTGGGATTGGTGTGATGTTTCGGTGTTTGGGATTGGTGTGATGTTTTTGTGTTCAGAGTTGTTGTGATGTTTCGGTGTTTGGGATTGGTGTGATGTTTCGGTGTTTGGGATTGGTGTGATGTTTCGGTGTTCAGAGCTGGTGTGATGTTTCGGTGTTTGGGATTGGTGTGATGTTTCGGTGTTCGGAGTTGGTGTGATGTTTTGGTGTTTGGGATTGGTATGATGTTTCGGTGTTCAGAGTTGGTGTGATGTTTCGGTGTTTGGGATTGGTGTGATGTTTCGGTGTTCAGAGTTGGTGTGATGTTTCGGTGTTTGGGATTGGTGTGATGTTTCGGTGTTCAGAGTTGGTGTGATGTTTCGGTGTTCAGAGTTGGTGTGATGTTTCGGTGTTCAGAGTTGGTGTGATGTTTCGGTGTTCAGAGTTGGTGTGATGTTTCGGTGTTTGGAGTTGGTGTGATGTTTCGGTGCTTGGGATTGGTGTGATGTTTCGGTGTTTGGGATTGGTGTGATGTTTCGGTGTTTGGGATTGGTGTGATGTTTCGGTGTTTGGAGTTGGTGTGATGTTTCGGAGTTTGGGATTGGTGTGATGTTTCGGTGTTCAGAGTTGGTGTGATGTTTCGGTGTTCAGAGTTGGTGTGATGTTTCGGTGTTTGGGATTGGTGTGATGTTTCGGTGTTTGGGATTGGTGTGATGTTTCGGTGTTCAGAGTTGGTGTGATGTTTCGGTGTTTGGGATTGGTGTGATGTTTCGGTGTTCAGAGTTGATGTGATGTTTCGGTGTTTGGGATTGGTGTGATGTTTCGGTGTTCAGAGTTGGTGTGATGTTTCGGTGTTCAGAGTTGGTGTGATGTTTCGGTGTTCAGAGTTGGTGTGATGTTTCAGTGTTCAGAGTTGGTGTGATGTTTCGGTGTTCAGAGTTGGTGTGATGTTTCGGTGTTCCGAGTTGGTGTGATGTTTCGGTGTTTGGGATTGGTGTGATGTTTCGGTGTTCAGAGTTGATGTGATGTTTCGGTGTTCAGAGTTGGTGTGATGTTTCGGTTTTCAGAGTTGGTGTGATGTTTCAGTGTTCAGAGTTGGTGTGATGTTTCGGTGTTCAGAGTTGGTGTGATGTTTCGGTGTTCAGAGTTGGTGTGATGTTTCGGTGTTTGGGATTGGTGTGATTTTTCGGTGTTTGGGATTGGTGTGATGTTTCGGTGTTTGGGATTGGTGTGATGTTTCGGTGTTTGGGATTGGTGTGATGTTTCGGTGTTTGGGATTGGTGTGATGTTTCAGTGTTCAGAGTTGGTGTGATGTTTCGGTGTTCAGAGTTGGTGTGATGTTTCGGTGTTCAGAGTTGGTCTGATGTTTCGGTGTTTGGGATTGGTGTGATGTTTCGGTGTTCAGAGTTGGTCTGATGTTTCGGTGTTTGGGATTGGTGTGATGTTACGGTGTTTGGAGTTGGTGTGATGTTTCGGTGTTTGGGATTGGTGTGATGTTTCGGTGTTCAGAGTTGGTGTGATGTTTCGGTGTTTGGGATTGGTGTGATGTTTCGGTGTTTGGGATTGGTGTGATGTTTCGGTGTTCAGAGTTGGTGTGATGTGTCGGTGTTCAGAGTTGGTGTGATGTTTTGGTGTTCAGAGTTGGAGTGATGTTTCGGTGTTTGGGATTGGTGTGATGTTTCGGTGTTCAGAGTTGGTGTGATGTTTCGGTGTTCAGAGTTGGTGTGATGTTTCGGTGTTCAGAGTTGGTTTGATGTTTCGGTGTTTGGGATTGGTGTGATGTTTCGGTGTTCAGAGTTGGTGTGATGTTTCGGTGTTCAGAGTTGGTGTGATGTTTTGGTGTTTGGGATTGGTGTGATGTTTCGGTGTTTGGGATTGGTGTGATGTGTCGGTGTTCAGAGTTGGTGTGATGTTTCGGTATTCAGAGTTAGTGTGATGTTTCTGTGTTTGGGATTGGTGTGATGTTTCGGTGTTCAGAGTTCGTGTGATGTTTCGGTGTTCAGAGTTGGTGTGATGTTTCGGTGTTTGGGATTGGTGTGATGTTTCTGTGTTTGGGATTGGTGTGATGTTTCGGTGTTCAGAGTTGGTGTGATATTTCGGTGTTTGGGATTGGTGTGATGTTTCGGTGTTCCGAGTTGGTGTGATGTTTCGGTGTTTGGGATTGTTGTGATGTTTCGGTGTTCAGAGTTGGTGTTATGTTTCGGTGTTCCGAGTTGGTGTGATGTTTCGGTCTTCAGAGTTGGTGTGATGTTTCGGTGTTCAGAGTTGGTGTGATGTTTCGGTGTTCAGAGTTGGTGTGATGTTTCTGTGTTTGGGATTGGTGTGATGTTTCGGTGTTCAGAGTTGGTGTGATGTTTCGGTGTTCAGAGTTGGTGTAATGTTTCGGTGTTTGGGATTTATGTGATGTTTCGGTGTTCAGAGTTGGTGTGATGTTTCGGTGTTCCGAGTTGGTGTGATGTTTCGGTGTTCAGAGTTGGTGTAATGTTTCGGTGTTTGGGATTGGTGTGATGTTTCGGTGTTCAGAGTTGGTGTGATGTTTCGGTGTTCCGAGTTGGTGTGATGTTTCGGTGTTTGGGATTGTTGTGATGTTTCGGTGTTCAGAGTTGGTGTGATGTTTCGGTGTTCAGAGTTGGTGTAATGTTTCGGTGTTTGGGATTTATGTGATGTTTCGGTGTTCAGAGTTGGTGTGATGTTTCGGTGTTCCGAGTTGGTGTGATGTTTCGGTGTTTGGGATTGTTGTGATGTTTCGGTGTTCAGAGTTGGTGTTATTTTTCGGTGTTCCGAGTTGGTGTGATGTTTCGGTGTTTGGGATTGGTGTGATGTTTCGGTGTTCAGAGTTGGTGTGATGTTTCGGTGTTCAGAGTTGGTGTGATGTTTCGGTGTTCCGAGTTGGTGTGATGTTTCGGTGTTTGGGATTGGTGTGATGTTTCGGTGTTCAGAGTTGGTGTGATGTTTCGGTGTTCAGAGTTGGTGTGATGTTTCGGTGTTCAGAGTTGGTGTGATGTTTCGGTGTTCAGAGTTGGTGTGATGTTTCGGTGTTTGGGATTGGTGTGATTTTTCGGTGTTTGGGATTGGTGTGATGTTTCGGTGTTCAGAGTTGGTGTGATGTTTCGGTGTTTGGGATTGGTGTGATGTATCAGTGTTTGGGATTGGTGTGATGTTTCGGTGTTCAGAGTTGGTGTGATGTTTCGGTGTTCAGAGTTGGTGTGATGTTTCGGTGTTCAGAGTTGGTGTGATGTTTCGGTGTTCAGAGTTGGTGTGATGTTTCGGTATTTGGGATTGGTGTGATGTTTCGGTGTTTGGGATTGGTGTGATATTTCGGTGTTCAGAGTTGGAGTGATGTTTCGGTGTTTGGGATTGGTGTGATGTTTCGGTGTTCAGAGTTGGTGTGATGTTTCGGTGTTCAGAGTTGGTGTGATGTTTCGGTGTTTGGGATTGGTGTGATGTTTCGGTGTTTGGGATTGGTGTGATGTTTCGGTGTTCAGAGTTGGTGTGATGTTTCGGTGTTCAGAGTTGGTGTGATGTTTCGGTGTTCAGAGTTGGTGTGATGTTTCGGTGTTTGGGATTGGTGTGATGTTTCGGTGTTCAGAGTTGGTGTTATGTTTCGGTGTTCAGATTTGGTGTGATGTTTCGGTGTTTGGAGTTGGTGTGATGTTTCGGTGTTCAGAGTTGGTGTGATGTTTCGGTCTTTGGGATTGGTGTGATGTTTCGGTGTTCAGAGTTGGAGTGATGTTTCGGTGTTTGGGATTGGTGTGATGTTTCAGTGTTTGGGATTGGTGTGATGTTTCGGTGTTCAGAGTTGGTGTGATGTTTTGGTGTTCAGAGTTGGTGTGATGTTTCGGTGTTCGGGATTGGTGTGATGTTTCGGTGTTCAGAGTTGGTGTGATGTTTCGGTGTTTGGGATTGTTGTGATGTTTCGGTGTTCAGAGTTGGTGTTATTTTTCAGTGTTCCGAGTTGGTGTGATGTTTCGGTGTTTGGGATTGGTGTGATGTTCCGGTGTTCAGAGTTGGTGTGATGTTTCGGTGTTCAGAGTTGGTGTGATGTTTCGGTGTTCAGAGTTGGTGTGATGTTTCGGTGTTCAGAGTTGGTGTGATGTTTCGGTGTTTGGGATTGGTGTGATGTTACGGTGTTTGGGATTGGTGTGATGTTTCGGTGTTCAGAGTTGGTGTGATGTTTCGGTGTTTGGGATTGGTGTGATGTATCGGTGTTTGGGATTGGTGTGATGTTTTGGTGTTCAGAGTTGGTGTGATGTTTCGGTGTTCAGAGTTGGTGTGATGTTTCGGTATTTGGGATTGGTGTGATGTTTCGGTGTTTGGGATTGGTGTGATGTTTCGGTGTTTGGGATTGGTGTGATGTTTTTGTGTTCAGAGTTGTTGTGATGTTTCGGTGTTTGGGATTGGTGTGATGTTTCGGTGTTTGGGATTGGTGTGATGTTTCGGTGTTCAGAGCTGGTGTGATGTTTCGGTGTTTGGGATTGGTGTGATGTTTCGGTGTTCGGAGTTGGTGTGATGTTTTGGTGTTTGGGATTGGTATGATGTTTCGGTGTTCAGAATTGGTGTGATGTTTCGGTGTTTGGGATTGGTGTGATGTTTCGGTGTTCAGAGTTGGTGTGATGTTTCGGTGTTTGGGATTGGTGTGATGTTTCGGTGTTCAGAGTTGGTGTGATGTTTCGGTGTTCAGAGTTGGTGTGATGTTTCGGTGTTCAGAGTTGGTGTGATGTTTCGGTGTTCAGAGTTGGTGTGATGTTTCGGTGTTTGGAGTTGGTGTGATGTTTCGGTGCTTGGGATTGGTGTGATGTTTCGGTGTTTGGGATTGGTGTGATGTTTCGGTGTTTGGGATTGGTGTGATGTTTCGGTGTTTGGAGTTGGTGTGATGTTTCGGAGTTTGGGATTGGTGTGATGTTTCGGTGTTCAGAGTTGGTGTGATGTTTCGGTGTTCAGAGTTGGTGTGATGTTTCGGTGTTTGGGATTGGTGTGATGTTTCGGTGTTTGGGATTGGTGTGATGTTTCGGTGTTTGGGATTGGTGTGATGTTTCGGTGTTTGGGATTGTTGTGATGTTTTGGTGTTCAGAGTTGGTGTGATATTTCGCTGTTCAGAGTTGGTGTGATGTTTCGGTGTTCAGAGTTGGTGTGATATCTCGCTGTTCAGAGTTGGTGTGATGTTTCGGTGTTCAGAGTTGGTGTGATGTTTCGGTGTTCAGAGTTGGTGTGATGTTTCGGTGTTTGGGGTTGGTGTGATGTTTCGGTGTTCAGAGTTGGTGTGATGTTTCGGTGTTCAGAGTTGGTGTGATGTTTCGGTGTTTGGGATTGGTGTGATGTTTCGGTGTTCAGAGTTGGTTTGATGTTTCGGTGTTCAGAGTTGGTGTGATGTTTCGGTGTTTGGGATTGGTGTGATGTTTCGGTGTTCAGAGTTGGTGTGATGTTTCGGTGTTCCGAGTTGGTGTGATGTTTCGGTGTTTGGGATTGTTGTGATGTTTCGGTGTTCAGAGTTGGTGTTATTTTTCGGTGTTCCGAGTTGGTGTGATGTTTCGGTGTTTGGGATTGGTGTGATGTTTCGGTGTTCAGAGTTGGTTTGATGTTTCGGTGTTCAGAGTTGGTGTGATGTTTCGGTGTTTGGGATTGGTGTGATGTTTCGGTGTTCAGAGTTGGTGTGATGTTTCGGTGTTCCGAGTTGGTGTGATGTTTCGGTGTTTGGGATTGGTGTGATGTTTCGGTGTTCAGAGTTGGTGTGATGTTTCGGTGTTCAGAGTTGGTGTGATGTTTCGGTGTTCAGAGTTGGTGTGATGTTTCGGTGTTCAGAGTTGGTGTGATGTTTCGGTGTTTGGGATTGGTGTGATTTTTCGGTGTTTGGGATTGGTGTGATGTTTCGGTGTTCAGAGTTGGTGTGATGTTTCGGTGTTTGGGATTGGTGTGATGTATCAGTGTTTGGGATTGGTGTGATGTTTCGGTGTTCAGAGTTGGTGTGATGTTTCGGTGTTCAGAGTTGGTGTGATGTTTCGGTGTTCAGAGTTGGTGTGATGTTTCGGTGTTCAGAGTTGGTGTGATGTTTCGGTATTTGGGATTGGTGTGATGTTTCGGTGTTTGGGATTGGTGTGATATTTCGGTGTTCAGAGTTGGAGTGATGTTTCGGTGTTTGGGATTGGTGTGATGTTTCGGTGTTCAGAGTTGGTGTGATGTTTCGGTGTTCAGAGTTGGTGTGATGTTTCGGTGTTTGGGATTGGTGTGATGTTTCGGTGTTTGGGATTGGTGTGATGTTTCGGTGTTCAGAGTTGGTGTGATGTTTCGGTGTTCAGAGTTGGTGTGATGTTTCGGTGTTCAGAGTTGGTGTGATGTTTCGGTGTTTGGGATTGGTGTGATGTTTCGGTGTTCAGAGTTGGTGTGATGTTTCGGTGTTCAGATTTGGTGTGATGTTTCGGTGTTTGGAGTTGGTGTGATGTTTCGGTGTTCAGAGTTGGTGTGATGTTTCGGTCTTTGGGATTGGTGTGATGTTTCGGTGTTCAGAGTTGGAGTGATGTTTCGGTGTTTGGGATTGGTGTGATGTTTCAGTGTTTGGGATTGGTGTGATGTTTCGGTGTTCAGAGTTGGTGTGATGTTTTGGTGTTCAGAGTTGGTGTGATGTTTCGGTCTTCGGGATTGGTGTGATGTTTCGGTGTTCAGAGTTGGTGTGATGTTTCGGTGTTTGGGATTGTTGTGATGTTTCGGTGTTCAGAGTTGGTGTTATTTTTCAGTGTTCCGAGTTGGTGTGATGTTTCGGTGTTTGGGATTGGTGTGATGTTTCGGTGTTCAGAGTTGGTGTGATGTTTCGGTGTTCCGAGTTGGTGTGATGTTTCGGTGTTTGGGATTGGTGTGATGTTCCGGTGTTCAGAGTTGGTGTGATGTTTCGGTGTTCAGAGTTGGTGTGATGTTTCGGTGTTCAGAGTTGGTGTGATGTTTCGGTGTTCAGAGTTGGTGTGATGTTTCGGTGTTTGGGATTGGTGTGATGTTACAGTGTTTGGGATTGGTGTGATGTTTCGGTGTTCAGAGTTGGTGTGATGTTTCGGTGTTTGGGATTGGTGTGATGTATCGGTGTTTGGGATTGGTGTGATGTTTTGGTGTTCAGAGTTGGTGTGATGTTTCGGTGTTCAGAGTTGGTGTGATGTTTCGGTATTTGGGATTGGTGTGATGTTTCGGTGTTTGGGATTGGTGTGATGTTTCGGTGTTTGGGATTGGTGTGATGTTTTTGTGTTCAGAGTTGTTGTGATGTTTCGGTGTTTGGGATTGGTGTGATGTTTCGGTGTTTGGGATTGGTGTGATGTTTCGGTGTTCAGAGCTGGTGTGATGTTTCGGTGTTTGGGATTGGTGTGATGTTTCGGTGTTCGGAGTTGGTGTGATGTTTTGGTGTTTGGGATTGGTATGATGTTTCGGTGTTCAGAGTTGGTGTGATGTTTCGGTGTTTGGGATTGGTGTGATGTTTCGGTGTTCAGAGTTGGTGTGATGTTTCGGTGTTTGGGATTGGTGTGATGTTTCGGTGTTCAGAGTTGGTGTGATGTTTCGGTGTTCAGAGTTGGTGTGATGTTTCGGTGTTCAGAGTTGGTGTGATGTTTCGGTGTTCAGAGTTGGTGTGATGTTTCGGTGTTTGGAGTTGGTGTGATGTTTCGGTGCTTGGGATTGGTGTGATGTTTCGGTGTTTGGGATTGGTGTGATGTTTCGGTGTTTGGGATTGGTGTGATGTTTCGGTGTTTGGAGTTGGTGTGATGTTTCGGAGTTTGGGATTGGTGTGATGTTTCGGTGTTCAGAGTTGGTGTGATGTTTCGGTGTTCAGAGTTGGTGTGATGTTTCGGTGTTTGGGATTGGTGTGATGTTTCGGTGTTTGGGATTGGTGTGATGTTTCGGTGTTTGGGATTGGTGTGATGTTTCGGTGTTTGGGATTGTTGTGATGTTTCGGTGTTCAGAGTTGGTGTGATATTTCGCTGTTCAGAGTTGGTGTGATGTTTCGGTGTTCAGAGTTGGTGTGATATTTCGCTGTTCAGAGTTGGTGTGATGTTTCGGTGTTCAGAGTTGGTGTGATGTTTCGGTGTTCAGAGTTGGTGTGATGTTTCGGTGTTTGGGGTTGGTGTGATGTTTCGGTGTTTGGGATTGGTGTGCTGTTTCGGTGTTTGGGATTGGTGCGATGTTTCGGTGTTTAGGATTGGTGTGATGTTTCGGTGTTCAGAGTTGGTGTGATGTTTCGGTGTTCAGGGTTGGTGTGATGTTTCGGTGTTCAGAGTTGGTTTGATGTTTCGGTGTTCAGAGTTGGTGTGATGTTTCGGTGTTTGGGATTGGTGTGATGTTTCGGTGTTCAGAGTTGGTGTGATGCTTCAGCGTTTGGGATTGGTGTGATGTTTTGGTGTTTGGGATTGGTGTGATGTTTCGGTGTTTGGGATTGGTGTGATGTTTCTGTGTTCAGAGTTGGTGTGATATTTCGGTGTTCAGAGTTGGTGTGATGTTTCGGTTTTCAGAGTTGGTGTGATGTTTCGGTGTTCAGAGTTGGTGTGATATTTCTGTGTTCAGAGTTGGTGTAATGTTTCGGTGTTTGGGATTGGTGTGATGTTTCGGTGTTTGGGATCGGTGTGATGTTTCAGTGTTCAGAGTTGGTGTGATGTTTCGGTGTTTGGGATTGGTGTGATGTTTCGGTGTTCAGAGTTGGTGTGATGTTTCGGTGTTCGGGATTGGTGTGATGTTTCGGTGTTTGGGATTGGTGTGATGTTTCGGTGTTCAGTGTTGGTGTGATGTTTCGGTGTTCAGAGTTGGTGTGATGTTTCGGTGTTTGGGATTGGTGTGATGTTTTGGTGTTCAGAGTTGGTGTGATGTTTCGGTGTTCAGAGTTGGTGTGATGTTTCGGTGTTCTGAGTTGGTGTGATGTTTCGGTGTTCAGAGTTGGTGTGATGTTTCGGTGTTCAGAGTTGGTGTGATGTTTCGGTGTTCAGAGTTGGTGTGATGTTTCGGTGTTTGGGATTGGTATGATTTTTCGGTGTTTGGGATTGGTGTGATGTTTCGGTGTTCAGAGTTGGTGTGATGTTTCGGTGTTTGGGATTGGTGTGATGTATCAGTGTTTGGGATTGGTGTGATGTTTCGGTGTTCAGAGTTGGTGTGATGTTTCGGTGTTCAGAGTTGGTGTGATGTTTCGGTGTTCAGAGTTGGTGTGATGTTTCGGTATTTGGGATTGGTGTGATGTTTCGGTGTTTAGGATTGGTGTGATGTTTCGGTGTTCAGAGTTGGAGTGATGTTTCGGTGTTTGGGATTGGTGTGATGTTTCGGTGTTTGGGATTGGTGTGATGTTTCGGTGTTCAGAGTTGATGTGATGTTTCGGTGTTCAGAGTTGGTGTGATGTTTCGGTGTTCGGGATTGGTGTGATGTTTCGGTGTTCAGAGTTGGTGTGATGTTTCGGTGTTTGGGATTGTTGTGATGTTTCGGTGTTCAGAGTTGGTGTTATTTTTCGGTGTTCCGATTTGTTGTGATGTTTCGGTCTTTGGGATTGGTGTGATGTTTCGGTGTTCAGAGTTGGTGTGATGTTTCGGTGTTCCGAGTTGGTGTGATGTTTCGGTGTTTGGGATTGGTGTGATGTTTCGGTGTTCAGAGTTGGTGTGATGGTTCGGTGTTCAGAGTTGGTGTGATGTTTCGGTGTTCAGAGTTGGTGTGATGTTTCGGTGTTCAGAGTTGGTGTGATGTTTCGGTGTTTGGGATTGGCGTGATGTTACGGTGTTTGGGATTGGTGTGATGTTTCGGTGTTCAGAGTTGGTGTGATGTTTCGGTGTTTGGGATTGGTGTGATGTATCGGTGTTTGGGATTGGTGTGATGTTTTGGTGTTCAGAGTTGGTGTGATGTTTCGGTGTTCAGAGTTGGTGTGATGTTTCGGTGTTCAGAGTTGGTGTGATGTTTCGGTGTTCAGAGTTGGTGTGATGTTTCGGTATTTGGGATTGGTGTGATGTTTCGGTGTTCAGAGTTGGTGTGATGTTTCGGTGTTCAGAGTTGGTGTGATGTTTCGGTGTTTGGGATTGGTGTGATGTTTCGGTGTTCAGAGTTGGTGTGATGTTTCGGTGTTTGGGATTGGTGTGATGTTTCGGTGTTTGGGATTGGTATGATGTTTCGGTGTTTGGGATTGGTGTGATGTTTCTGTGTTCAGAGTTGTTGTGATGTTTCGGTGTTTGGGATTGGTGTGATGTTTCGGTGTTGGGGATTGGTGTGAGGTTTCGGTGTTTGGGATTGGTGTGATGTTTCGGTGTTTGGGATTGGTGTGATGTTTCGGTGTTTGGGATTGGTGTGATGTTTCGGTGTTCAGAGTTGGTGTGATGTTTCGGTGTTTGGGATTGGTGTGATGTTTCGGTGTTCAGAGTTGGTGTGATGTTTCGGTGTTCAGAGTTGGTGTGATGTTTCGGTGGTCGGAGTTGGTGTGATGTTTCGGTGTTCAGAGTTGGTGTGATGTTTCTGTGTTCAGAGTTGGTGTGATGTTTCGATTTTGGAGTTGGTGTGATGTTTCGGTGTTTGGGATTGGTGTGATGTTTCGGTTTTGGAGTTGGTGTGATGTTTCGGTGTTTGGGATTGGTGTGATGTTTCGGTGTTTGGGATTGGTGTGATTTTTCGGTGTTCGGGATTGGTGTAATGTTTCGGTGTTCAGAGTTTTTGTGATGTTTCGGTGTTCAGAGTTGGTGTGATGTTTCGGTGTTTGGGATTGGTGTGATGTTTCAGTGTTCAGAGTTGGTGTGATGTTTCGGTGTTTGGGATTGGTGTGATGTTTCGGTGTTTGGGATTGGTGTGATGTTTCGGTGTTTGGGATTGGTGTGATGTTTCGGTGTTTGGGATTGGTGTGATGTATCGGTGTTTGGGATTGGTGTGATGTTTTGGTGTTCAGAGTTGGTGTGATGTTTCGGTGTTCAGAGTTGGTGTGATGTTTCGGTATTTGGGATTGGTGTGATGTTTCGGTGTTTGGGATTGGTGTGATGTTTCGGTGTTTGGGATTGGTGTGATGTTTTTGTGTTCAGAGTTGTTGTGATGTTTCGGTGTTTGGGATTGGTGTGATGTTTCGGTGTTTGGGATTGGTGTGATGTTTCGGTGTTCAGAGCTGGTGTGATGTTTCGGTGTTTGGGATTGGTGTGATGTTTCGGTGTTCGGAGTTGGTGTGATGTTTTGGTGTTTGGGATTGGTATGATGTTTCGGTGTTCAGAGTTGGTGTGATGTTTCGGTGTTTGGGATTGGTGTGATGTTTCGGTGTTCAGAGTTGGTGTGATGTTTCGGTGTTTGGGATTGGTGTGATGTTTCGGTGTTCAGAGTTGGTGTGATGTTTCGGTGTTCAGAGTTGGTGTGATGTTTCGGTGTTCAGAGTTGGTGTGATGTTTCGGTGTTCAGAGTTGGTGTGATGTTTCGGTGTTTGGAGTTGGTGTGATGTTTCGGTGCTTGGGATTGGTGTGATGTTTCGGTGTTTGGGATTGGTGTGATGTTTCGGTGTTTGGGATTGGTGTGATGTTTCGGTGTTTGGAGTTGGTGTGATGTTTCGGAGTTTGGGATTGGTGTGATGTTTCGGTGTTCAGAGTTGGTGTGATGTTTCGGTGTTCAGAGTTGGTGTGATGTTTCGGTGTTTGGGATTGGTGTGATGTTTCGGTGTTTGGGATTGGTGTGATGTTTCGGTGTTTGGGATTGGTGTGATGTTTCGGTGTTTGGGATTGTTGTGATGTTTTGGTGTTCAGAGTTGGTGTGATATTTCGCTGTTCAGAGTTGGTGTGATGTTTCGGTGTTCAGAGTTGGTGTGATATTTCGCTGTTCAGAGTTGGTGTGATGTTTCGGTGTTCAGAGTTGGTGTGATGTTTCGGTGTTCAGAGTTGGTGTGATGTTTCGGTGTTTGGGGTTGGTGTGATGTTTCGGTGTTCAGAGTTGGTGTGATGTTTCGGTGTTCAGAGTTGGTGTGATGTTTCGGTGTTTGGGATTGGTGTGATGTTTCGGTGTTCAGAGTTGGTTTGATGTTTCGGTGTTCAGAGTTGGTGTGATGTTTCGGTGTTTGGGATTGGTGTGATGTTTCGGTGTTTGGGATTGGTGTGATGTTTCGGTGTTCAGAGTTGGTGTGATGTTTCGGTGTTCAGAGTTGGTGTGATGTTTCGGTGTTTGGGATTGGTGTGATGTTTCGGTGTTTGGGATTGGTGTGATGTTTCGGTGTTCAGAGTTGGTGTGATGTTTCGGTGTTTGGGATTGGTGTGATGTTTCGGTGTCCAGAGTTGGTGTGATGTTTCGGTGTTAGGGATTGGTGTGTTGTTTCGGTGTTTGCGATTGGTGTGATGTTTCGGTGTTTGGGATTGGTGTGATGTTTCGGTGTTCAGAGTTGGTGTGATGTTTTGGTGTTTGGGATTGGTGTGATGTTTCGGTGGTCAGAGTTGGTGTGGTGTTTCGGTATTCAGAGTTGGTGTGATGTTTCGGTGTTCAGAGTTGGTGTGATGTTTCGGTGTTTGGGATTGGTGTGATGTTTCGGTGTTTGGGATTGGTGTGATGTTTCGGTGTTCAGAGTTGGTGTGATGTTTCGGTGTTTGGGATTGGTGTGATGTTTCGGTGTTCAGTGTTGGTGTGATGTTTCGGTGTTCAGATATGGTGTGATGTTTCGGTGTTCAGTGTTGGTGTGATGTTTTGGTGTTCAGAGCTGGTGTGATGTTTCGGTGTTTGGGATTGGTGTGATGTTTCGGTGTTTAGGATTGGTGTGATGTTTCGGTGATTGGGATTGGTGTGATGTTTCGGTGTTTGGGATTGGTGTGCTGTTTCGGTGTTTGGGATTGGTGCGATGTTTCGGTGTTTAGGATTGGTGTGATGTTTCGGTGTTCAGAGTTGGTGTGATGTTTCGGTGTTCAGGGTTGGTGTGATGTTTCGGTGTTCAGAGTTGGTTTGATGTTTCGGTGTTCAGAGTTGGTGTGATGTTTCGGTGTTTGGGATTGGTGTGATGTTTCGGTGTTCAGAGTTGGTGTGATGCTTCAGCGTTTGGGATTGGTGTGATGTTTTGGTGTTTGGGATTGGTGTGATGTTTCGGTGTTTGGGATTGGTGTGATGTTTCTGTGTTCAGAGTTGGTGTGATATTTCGGTGTTCAGAGTTGGTGTGATGTTTCGGTTTTCAGAGTTGGTGTGATGTTTCGGTGTTCAGAGTTGGTGTGATATTTCTGTGTTCAGAGTTGGTGTAATGTTTCGGTGTTTGGGATTGGTGTGATGTTTCGGTGTTTGGGATCGGTGTGATGTTTCAGTGTTCAGAGTTGGTGTGATGTTTCGGTGTTTGGGATTGGTGTGATGTTTCGGTGTTCAGAGTTGGTGTGATGTTTCGGTGTTCGGGATTGGTGTGATGTTTCGGTGTTTGGGATTGGTGTGATGTTTCGGTGTTCAGTGTTGGTGTGATGTTTCGGTGTTCAGAGTTGGTGTGATGTTTCGGTGTTTGGGATTGGTGTGATGTTTTGGTGTTCAGAGTTGGTGTGATGTTTCGGTGTTCAGAGTTGGTGTGATGTTTCGGTGTTCTGAGTTGGTGTGATGTTTCGGTGTTCAGAGTTGGTGTGATGTTTCGGTGTTCAGAGTTGGTGTGATGTTTCGGTGTTCAGAGTTGGTGTGATGTTTCGGTGTTTGGGATTGGTATGATTTTTCGGTGTTTGGGATTGGTGTGATGTTTCGGTGTTCAGAGTTGGTGTGATGTTTCGGTGTTTGGGATTGGTGTGATGTATCAGTGTTTGGGATTGGTGTGATGTTTCGGTGTTCAGAGTTGGTGTGATGTTTCGGTGTTCAGAGTTGGTGTGATGTTTCGGTGTTCAGAGTTGGTGTGATGTTTCGGTGTTCAGAGTTGGTGTGATGTTTCGGTATTTGGGATTGGTGTGATGTTTCGGTGTTTAGGATTGGTGTGATGTTTCGGTGTTCAGAGTTGGAGTGATGTTTCGGTGTTTGGGATTGGTGTGATGTTTCGGTGTTTGGGATTGGTGTGATGTTTCGGTGTTCAGAGTTGATGTGATGATTCGGTGTTCAGAGTTGGTGTGATGTTTCGGTGTTCGGGATTGGTGTGATGTTTCGGTGTTCAGAGTTGGTGTGATGTTTCGGTGTTTGGGATTGTTGTGATGTTTCGGTGTTCAGAGTTGGTGTTATTTTTCGGTGTTCCGATTTGTTGTGATGTTTCGGTCTTTGGGATTGGTGTGATGTTTCGGTGTTCAGAGTTGGTGTGATGTTTCGGTGTTCCGAGTTGGTGTGATGTTTCGGTGTTTGGGATTGGTGTGATGTTTCGGTGTTCAGAGTTGGTGTGATGGTTCGGTGTTCAGAGTTGGTGTGATGTTTCGGTGTTCAGAGTTGGTGTGATGTTTCGGTGTTCAGAGTTGGTGTGATGTTTCGGTGTTTGGGATTGGCGTGATGTTACGGTGTTTGGGATTGGTGTGATGTTTCGGTGTTCAGAGTTGGTGTGATGTTTCGGTGTTTGGGATTGGTGTGATGTATCGGTGTTTGGGATTGGTGTGATGTTTTGGTGTTCAGAGTTGGTGTGATGTTTCGGTGTTCAGAGTTGGTGTGATGTTTCGGTGTTCAGAGTTGGTGTGATGTTTCGGTGTTCAGAGTTGGTGTGATGTTTCGGTATTTGGGATTGGTGTGATGTTTCGGTGTTCAGAGTTGGTGTGATGTTTCGGTGTTCAGAGTTGGTGTGATGTTTCGGTGTTTGGGATTGGTGTGATGTTTCGGTGTTCAGAGTTGGTGTGATGTTTCGGTGTTTGGGATTGGTGTGATGTTTCGGTGTTTGGGATTGGTGTGATGTTTCGGTGTTTGGGATTGGTGTGATGTTTCTGTGTTCAGAGTTGTTGTGATGTTTCGGTGTTTGGGATTGGTGTGATGTTTCGGTGTTGGGGATTGGTGTGAGGTTTCGGTGTTTGGGATTGGTGTGATGTTTCGGTGTTTGGGATTGGTGTGATGTTTCGGTGTTTGGGATTGGTGTGATGTTTCGGTGTTCAGAGTTGGTGTGATGTTTCGGTGTTTGGGATTGGTGTGATGTTTCGGTGTTCAGAGTTGGTGTGATGTTTCGGTGTTCAGAGTTGGTGTGATGTTTCGGTGGTCGGAGTTGGTGTGATGTTTCGGTGTTCAGAGTTGGTGTGATGTTTCTGTGTTCAGAGTTGGTGTGATGTTTCGATTTTGGAGTTGGTGTGATGTTTCGGTGTTTGGGATTGGTGTGATGTTTCGGTTTTGGAGTTGGTGTGATGTTTCGGTGTTTGGGATTGGTGTGATGTTTCGGTGTTTGGGATTGGTGTGATTTTTCGGTGTTCGGGATTGGTGTAATGTTTCGGTGTTCAGAGTTTTTGTGATGTTTCGGTGTTCAGAGTTGGTGTGATGTTTCGGTGTTTGGGATTGGTGTGATGTTTCAGTGTTCAGAGTTGGTGTGATGTTTCGGTGTTTGGGATTGGTGTGATCTTTCGGTGTTTGGGATTGTTGTGATGTTTCGGTGTTTGGGATTGGTGTGATGTTTCGGTGTTTGGGATTGGTGTGATGTTTCGGTGTTTGGGATTGGTGTGATGTTTCGGTGTTTGGGATTGGTGTCATGTTTCGGTGTTTGGGATTGGTGTCATTTTTCGGTGTTTGGGATTGGTGTCATTTTTCGGTGTTTGGGATTGGTGTGATGTTTTTGTGTTCAGAGTTGGTGTGATGTTTCGGTGTTTGGGATTGGTGTGATGTTTCGGTGTTTGGGATTGGTGTGATGTTTCGGTGTTCAGAGTTGGTGTGATGTTTCGGTGTTTGGGATTGGTGTGATGTTTCGGTGTTTGGGATTGGTGTGATGTTTCGGTGTTCGGAGTTGGTGTGATGTTTTGGTGTTTGGGATTGGTATGATGTTTCGGTGTTCAGAGTTGGTGTGATGTTTCGGTGTTTGGGATTGGTGTGATGTTTCGGTGTTCAGAGTTGGTGTGATGTTTCGGTGTTTGGGATTGGTGTGATGTTTCGGTGTTCAGAGTTGGTGTGATGTTTCGGTGTTCAGAGTTGGTGTGATGTTTCGGTGTTCAGAGTTGGTGTGATGTTTCGGTGTTCAGATTTGGTGTGATGTTTCGGTGTTTGGAGTTGGTGTGATGTTTCGGTGCCTGGGATTGGTGTGATGTTTCGGTGCTTGGGATTGGTGTGATGTTTCGGTGTTTGGGATTGGTGTGATGTTTCGGTGTTTGGAGTTGGTGTGATGTTTCGGAGTTTGGGATTGGTGTGATGTTTCGGTGTTCAGAGTTGGTGTGATGTTTCGGTGTTCAGAGTTGGTGTGATGTTTCGGTGTTCAGAGTTGGTGTGATGTTTCGGTGTTTGGGATTGGTGTGATGTTTCGGTGTTCAGAGTTGGTGTGATGCTTCGGCGTTTGGGATTGGTGTGATGTTTTGGTGTTTGGGATTGGTGTGATGTTTCGGTGTTTGGGATTGGTGTGATGTTTCTGTGTTCAGAGTTGGTGTGATATTTCGGTGTTCAGAGTTGGTGTGATGTTTCGGTTTTCAGAGTTGGTGTGATGTTTCGGTGTTCAGAGTTGGTGTGATATTTCGGTGTTCAGAGTTGGTGTGATATTTCTGTGTTCAGAGTTGGTGTAATGTTTCGGTGTTTGGGATTGGTGTGCTGTTTCGGTGTTTGGGATCGGTGTGATGTTTCAGTGTTCAGAGTTGGTGTGATGTTTCGGTGTTTGGGATTGGTGTGATGTTTCGGTGTTCAGAGTTGGTGTGATGTTTCGGTGTTCGGGATTGGTGTGATGTTTCGGTGTTCAGAGTTGGTTTGATGTTTCGGTGTTCAGTGTTGGTGTGATGTTTCGGTGTTCAGAGTTGGTGTGATGTTTCGGTGTTTGGGATTGGTGTGATGTTTTGGTGTTCAGAGTTGGTTTGATGTTTCGGTGTTCAGAGTTGGTGTGATGTTTCGGTGTTTGGGATTGGTGTGATGTTTCGGTGTTTGGGATTGGTGTGATGTTTCGGTGTTCAGAGTTGGTGTGATGTTTCGGTGTTCAGAGTTGGTGTGATGTTTCGGTGTTTGGGATTGGTGTGATGTTTCGGTGTTTGGGATTGGTGTGATGTTTCGGTGTTCAGAGTTGGTGTGATGTTTCGGTGTTTGGGATTGGTGTGATGTTTCGGTGTTCAGAGTTGGTGTGATGTTTCGGTGTTAGGGATTGGTGTGTTGTTTCGGTGTTTGCGATTGGTGTGATGTTTCGGTGTTTGGGATTGGTGTGATGTTTCGGTGTTCAGAGTTGGTGTGATGCTTCGGCGTTTGGGATTGGTGTGATGTTTTGGTGTTTGGGATTGGTGTGATGTTTCGGTGTTTGGGATTGGTGTGATGTTTCTGTGTTCAGAGTTGGTGTGATATTTCGGTGTTCAGAGTTGGTGTGATGTTTCGGTTTTCAGAGTTGGTGTGATATTTCGGTGTTCAGAGTTGGTGTGATATTTCTGTGTTCAGAGTTGGTGTAATGTTTCGGTGTTTGGGATTGGTGTGATGTTTCGGTGTTTGGGATCGGTGTGATGTTTCAGTGTTCAGAGTTGGTGTGATGTTTCGGTGTTTGTGATTGGTGTGATGTTTCGGTGTTCAGAGTTGGTGTGATGTTTCGGTGTTCGGGATTGGTGTGATGTTTCGGTGTTTGGGATTGGTGTGATGTTTCGGTGTTCAGTGTTGGTGTGATGTTTCGGTGTTCAGAGTTGGTGTGATGTTTCGGTGTTTGGGATTGGTGTGATGTTTTGGTGTTCAGAGTTGGTTTGATGTTTCGGTGTTCAGAGTTGGTGTGATGTTTCGGTGTTTGGGATTGGTGTGATGTTTCGGTGTTTGGGATTGGTGTGATGTTTCGGTGTTCAGAGTTGGTGTGATGTTTCGGTGTTCAGAGTTGGTGTGATGTTTCGGTGTTTGGGATTGGTGTGATGTTTCGGTGTTTGGGATTGGTGTGATGTTTCGGTGTTCAGAGTTGGTGTGATGTTTCGGTGTTTGGGATTGGTGTGATGTTTCGGTGTTCAGAGTTGGTGTGATGTTTCGGTGTTAGGGATTGGTGTGTTGTTTCGGTGTTTGCGATTGGTGTGATGTTTCGGTGTTTGGGATTGGTGTGATGTTTCGGTGTTCAGAGTTGGTGTGATGTTTTGGTGTTTGGGATTGGTGTGATGTTTCGGTGGTCAGAGTTGGTGTGGTGTTTCGGTATTCAGAGTTGGTGTGATGTTTCGGTGTTCAGAGTTGGTGTGATGTTTCGGTGTTTGGGATTGGTGTGATGTTTCGGTGTTTGGGATTGGTGTGATGTTTCGGTGTTCAGAGTTGGTGTGATGTTTCGGTGTTTGGGATTGGTGTGATGTTTCGGTGTTCAGTGTTGGTGTGATGTTTCGGTGTTCAGATATGGTGTGATGTTTCGGTGTTCAGTGTTGGTGTGATGTTTTGGTGTTCAGATCTGGTGTGATGTTTCGGTGTTTGGGATTGGTGTGATGTTTCGGTGTTTAGGATTGGTGTGATGTTTCGGTGTTTGGGATTGGTGTGATGTTTCGGTGTTTGGGATTGGTGTGCTGTTTCGGTGTTTGGGATTGGTGCGATGTTTCGGTGTTTAGGATTGGTGTGATGTTTCGGTGTTCAGAGTTGGTGTGATGTTTCGGTGTTCAGGGTTGGTGTGATGTTTCGGTGTTCAGAGTTGGTTTGATGTTTCGGTGTTCAGAGTTGGTGTGATGTTTCGGTGTTTGGGATTGGTGTGATGTTTCGGTGTTCAGAGTTGGTGTGATGCTTCGGCGTTTGGGATTGGTGTGATGTTTTGGTGTTTGGGATTGGTGTGATGTTTCGGTGTTTGGGATTGGTGTGATGTTTCTGTGTTCAGAGTTGGTGTGATATTTCGGTGTTCAGAGTTGGTGTGATGTTTCGGTTTTCAGAGTTGGTGTGATGTTTCGGTGTTCAGAGTTGGTGTGATGTTTCGGTGTTCAGAGTTGGTGTGATATTTCTGTGTTCAGAGTTGGTGTAATGTTTCGGTGTTTGGGATTGGTGTGATGTTTCGGTGTTTGGGATCGGTGTGATGTTTCAGTGTTCAGAGTTGGTGTGATGTTTCGGTGTTTGGGATTGGTGTGATGTTTCGGTGTTCAGAGTTGGTGTGATGTTTCGGTGTTCGGGATTGGTGTGATGTTTCGGTGTTTGGGATTGGTGTGATGTTTCGGTGTTCAGTGTTGGTGTGATGTTTCGGTGTTCAGAGTTGGTGTGATGTTTCGGTGTTTGGGATTGGTGTGATGTTTTGGTGTTCAGAGTTGGTGTGATGTTTCGGTGTTCAGAGTTGGTGTGATGTTTCGGTGTTCTGAGTTGGTGTGATGTTTCGGTGTTCAGAGTTGGTGTGATGTTTTGGTGTTCAGAGTTGGTGTGATGTTTCGGTGTTCAGAGTTGGTGTGATGTTTCGGTGTTTGGGATTGGTATGATTTTTCGGTGTTTGGGATTGGTGTGATGTTTCGGTGTTCAGAGTTGGTGTGATGTTTCGGTCTTTGGGATTGGTGTGATGTATCAGTGTTTGGGATTGGTGTGATGTTTCGGTGTTCAGAGTTGGTGTGATGTTTCGGTGTTCAGAGTTGGTGTGATGTTTCGGTGTTCAGAGTTGGTGTGATGTTTCGGTATTTGGGATTGGTGTGATGTTTCGGTGTTTGGGATTGGTGTGATGTTTCGGTGTTCAGAGTTGGAGTGATGTTTCGGTGTTTGGGATTGGTGTCATGTTTCGGTGTTTGGGATTGGTGTCATTTTTCGGTGTTTGGGATTGGTGTCATTTTTCGGTGTTTGGGATTGGTGTGATGTTTTTGTGTTCAGAGTTGGTGTGATGTTTCGGTGTTTGGGATTGGTGTGATGTTTCGGTGTTTGGGATTGGTGTGATGTTTCGGTGTTCAGAGTTGGTGTGATGTTTCGGTGTTTGGGATTGGTGTGATGTTTCGGTGTTTGGGATTGGTGTGATGTTTCGGTGTTCGGAGTTGGTGTGATGTTTTGGTGTTTGGGATTGGTATGATGTTTCGGTGTTCAGAGTTGGTGTGATGTTTCGGTGTTTGGGATTGGTGTGATGTTTCGGTGTTCAGAGTTGGTGTGATGTTTCGGTGTTTGGGATTGGTGTGATGTTTCGGTGTTCAGAGTTGGTGTGATGTTTCGGTGTTCAGAGTTGGTGTGATGTTTCGGTGTTCAGAGTTGGTGTGATGTTTCGGTGTTCAGATTTGGTGTGATGTTTCGGTGTTTGGAGTTGGTGTGATGTTTCGGTGCTTGGGATTGGTGTGATGTTTCGGTGCTTGGGATTGGTGTGATGTTTCGGTGTTTGGGATTGGTGTGATGTTTCGGTGTTTGGAGTTGGTGTGATGTTTCGGAGTTTGGGATTGGTGTGATGTTTCGGTGATCAGAGTTGGTGTGATGTTTCGGTGTTCAGAGTTGGTGTGATGTTTCGGTGTTCAGAGTTGGTGTGATGTTTCGGTGTTTGGGATTGGTGTGATGTTTCGGTGTTCAGAGTTGGTGTGATGCTTCGGCGTTTGGGATTGGTGTGATGTTTTGGTGTTTGGGATTGGTGTGATGTTTCGGTGTTTGGGATTGGTGTGATGTTTCTGTGTTCAGAGTTGGTGTGATATTTCGGTGTTCAGAGTTGGTGTGATGTTTCGGTTTTCAGAGTTGGTGTGATGTTTCGGTGTTCAGAGTTGGTGTGATATTTCGGTGTTCAGAGTTGGTGTGATATTTCTGTGTTCAGAGTTGGTGTAATGTTTCGGTGTTTGGGATTGGTGTGATGTTTCGGTGTTTGGGATCGGTGTGATGTTTCAGTGTTCAGAGTTGGTGTGATGTTTCGGTGTTTGGGATTGGTGTGATGTTTCGGTGTTCAGAGTTGGTGTGATGTTTCGGTGTTCGGGATTGGTGTGATGTTTCGGTGTTTGGGATTGGTGTGATGTTTCGGTGTTCAGTGTTGGTGTGATGTTTCGGTGTTCAGAGTTGGTGTGATGTTTCGGTGTTTGGGATTGGTGTGATGTTTTGGTGTTCAGAGTTGGTTTGATGTTTCGGTGTTCAGAGTTGGTGTGATGTTTCGGTGTTTGGGATTGGTGTGATGTTTCGGTGTTTGGGATTGGTGTGATGTTTCGGTGTTCAGAGTTGGTGTGATGTTTCGGTGTTCAGAGTTGGTGTGATGTTTCGGTGTTTGGGATTGGTGTGATTTTTCGGTGTTTGGGATTGGTGTGATGTTTCGGTGTTCAGAGTTGGTGTGATGTTTCGGTGTTTGGGATTGGTGTGATGTTTCAGTGTTCAGAGTTGGTGTGATGTTTCGGTGTTAGGGATTGGTGTGTTGTTTCGGTGTTTGCGATTGGTGTGATGTTTCGGTGTTTGGGATTGGTGTGATGTTTCGGTGTTCAGAGTTGGTGTGATGCTTCGGCGTTTGGGATTGGTGTGATGTTTTGGTGTTTGGGATTGGTGTGATGTTTCGGTGTTTGGGATTGGTGTGATGTTTCTGTGTTCAGAGTTGGTGTGATATTTCGGTGTTCAGAGTTGGTGTGATGTTTCGGTTTTCAGAGTTGGTGTGATGTTTCGGTGTTCAGAGTTGGTGTGATATTTCGGTGTTCAGAGTTGGTGTGATATTTCTGTGTTCAGAGTTGGTGTAATGTTTCGGTGTTTGGGATTGGTGTGATGTTTCGGTGTTTGGGATCGGTGTGATGTTTCAGTGTTCAGAGTTGGTGTGATGTTTCGGTGTTTGGGATTGGTGTGATGTTTCGGTGTTCAGAGTTGGTGTGATGTTTCGGTGTTCGGGATTGGTGTGATGTTTCGGTGTTTGGGATTGGTGTGATGTTTCGGTGTTCAGTGTTGGTGTGATGTTTCGGTGTTCAGAGTTGGTGTGATGTTTCGGTGTTTGGGATTGGTGTGATGTTTTGGTGTTCAGAGTTGGTTTGATGTTTCGGTGTTCAGAGTTGGTGTGATGTTTCGGTGTTTGGGATTGGTGTGATGTTTCGGTGTTTGGGATTGGTGTGATGTTTCGGTGTTCAGAGTTGGTGTGATGTTTCGGTGTTCAGAGTTGGTGTGATGTTTCGGTGTTTGGGATTGGTGTGATGTTTCGGTGTTTGGGATTGGTGTGATGTTTCGGTGTTCAGAGTTGGTGTGATGTTTCGGTGTTTGGGATTGGTGTGATGTTTCGGTGTTCAGAGTTGGTGTGATGTTTCGGTGTTAGGGATTGGTGTGTTGTTTCGGTGTTTGCGATTGGTGTGATGTTTCGGTGTTTGGGATTGGTGTGATGTTTCGGTGTTCAGAGTTGGTGTGATGTTTTGGTGTTTGGGATTGGTGTGATGTTTCGGTGGTCAGAGTTGGTGTGGTGTTTCGGTATTCAGAGTTGGTGTGATGTTTCGGTGTTCAGAGTTGGTGTGATGTTTCGGTGTTTGGGATTGGTGTGATGTTTCGGTGTTTGGGATTGGTGTGATGTTTCGGTGTTCAGAGTTGGTGTGATGTTTCGGTGTTTGGGATTGGTGTGATGTTTCGGTGTTCAGTGTTGGTGTGATGTTTCGGTGTTCAGATATGGTGTGATGTTTCGGTGTTCAGTGTTGGTGTGATGTTTTGGTGTTCAGATCTGGTGTGATGTTTCGGTGTTTGGGATTGGTGTGATGTTTCGGTGTTTAGGATTGGTGTGATGTTTCGGTGTTTGGGATTGGTGTGATGTTTCGGTGTTTGGGATTGGTGTGCTGTTTCGGTGTTTGGGATTGGTGCGATGTTTCGGTGTTTAGGATTGGTGTGATGTTTCGGTGTTCAGAGTTGGTGTGATGTTTCGGTGTTCAGGGTTGGTGTGATGTTTCGGTGTTCAGAGTTGGTTTGATGTTTCGGTGTTCAGAGTTGGTGTGATGTTTCGGTGTTTGGGATTGGTGTGATGTTTCGGTGTTCAGAGTTGGTGTGATGCTTCGGCGTTTGGGATTGGTGTGATGTTTTGGTGTTTGGGATTGGTGTGATGTTTCGGTGTTTGGGATTGGTGTGATGTTTCTGTGTTCAGAGTTGGTGTGATATTTCGGTGTTCAGAGTTGGTGTGATGTTTCGGTTTTCAGAGTTGGTGTGATGTTTCGGTGTTCAGAGTTGGTGTGATGTTTCGGTGTTCAGAGTTGGTGTGATATTTCTGTGTTCAGAGTTGGTGTGATGTTTCGGTGTTTGGGATCGGTGTGATGTTTCAGTGTTCAGAGTTGGTGTGATGTTTCGGTATTTGGGATTGGTGTGATGTTTCGGTGTTCAGAGTTGGTGTGATGTTTCGGTGTTCGGGGTTGGTGTGATGTTTCGGTGTTTGGGATTGGTGTGATGTTTCGGTGTTCAGTGTTGGTGTGATGTTTCGGTGTTCAGAGTTGGTGTGATGTTTCGGTGTTTGGGATTGGTGTGATGTTTTGGTGTTCAGAGTTGGTGTGATGTTTCGGTGTTCAGAGTTGGTGTGATGTTTCGGTGTTCTGAGTTGGTGTGATGTTTCGGTGTTCAGAGTTGGTGTGATGTTTTGGTGTTCAGAGTTGGTGTGATGTTTCGGTGTTCAGAGTTGGTGTGATGTTTCGGTGTTTGGGATTGGTATGATTTTTCGGTGTTTGGGATTGGTGTGATGTTTCGGTGTTCAGAGTTGGTGTGATGTTTCGGTGTTTGGGATTGGTGTGATGTATCAGTGTTTGGGATTGGTGTGATGTTTCGGTGTTCAGAGTTGGTGTGATGTTTCGGTGTTCAGAGTTGGTGTGATGTTTCGGTGTTCAGAGTTGGTGTGATGTTTCGGTGTTCAGAGTTGGTGTGATGTTTCGGTATTTGGGATTGGTGTGATGTTTCGGTGTTTGGGATTGGTGTGATGTTTCGGTGTTCAGAGTTGGAGTGATGTTTCGGTGTTTGGGATTGGTGTGATGTTTCGGTGTTTGGGATTGGTGTGATGTTTCGGTGTTTGGGATTGGTGTGATGTTTCGGTGTTCAGAGTTGGAGTGATGTTTCGGTGTTTGGGATTGGTGTGATGTTTCGGTGTTTGGGATTGGTGTGATGTTTCGGTGTTCAGAGTTGGTGTGATGTTTCGGTGTTCCGAGTTGGTGTGATGTTTCGGTGTTTGGGATTGGTGTGATGTTTCGGTGTTCAGAGTTGGTGTGATGTTTCGGTGTTCAGAGTTGGTGTGATGTTTCGGTGTTCAGAGTTGGTGTGATGTTTCGGTGTTCAGAGTTGGTGTGATGTTTCGGTGTTTGGGATTGGCGTGATGTTACGGTGTTTGGGATTGGTGTGATGTTTCGGTGTTCAGAGTTGGTGTGATGTTTCGGTGTTTGGGATTGGTGTCATGTATCGGTGTTTGGGATTGGTGTGATGTTTTGGTGTTCAGAGTTGGTGTGATGTTTCGGTGTTCAGAGTTGGTGTGATGTTTCGGTGTTCAGAGTTGGTGTGATGTTTCGGTGTTCAGAGTTGGTGTGATGTTTCGGTATTTGGGATTGGTGTGATGTTTCGGTGTTTGGGATTGGTGTGATGTTTCGGTGTTCAGAGTTGGTGTGATGTTTCGGTGTTTGGGATTGGTGTGATGTTTCGGTGTTTGGGATTGGTGTGATGTTTCGGTGTTTGGGATTGGTGTGATGTTTCTGTGTTCAGAGTTGTTGTGATGTTTCGGTGTTTGGGATTGGTGTGATGTTTCGGTGTTTGGGATTGGTGTGATGTTTCGGTGTTTGGGATTGGTGTGATGTTTCGGTGTTTGGGATTGGTGTGATGTTTCGGTGTTCAGAGTTGGTGTGATGTTTCGGTGTTTGGGATTGGTGTGATGTTTCGGTGTTCAGAGTTGGTGTGATGTTTCGGTGTTCAGAGTTGGTGTGATGTTTCGGTGTTCGGAGTTGGTGTGATGTTTCGGTGTTCAGAGTTGGTGTGATGTTTCTGTGTTCAGAGTTGGTGTGATGTTTCGGTTTTGGAGTTGGTGTGATGTTTCGGTGTTTGGGATTGGTGTGATGTTTCGGTTTTGGAGTTGGTGTGATGTTTCGGTGTTTGGGATTGGTGTGATGTTTCGGTGTTTGGGATTGGTGTGATGTTTCGGTGTTCGGGTTTGGTGTAATGTTTCGGTGTTCAGAGTTTTTGTGATGTTTCGGTGTTCAGAGTTGGTGTGATGTTTCGGTGTTTGGGATTGGTGTGATGTTTCAGTGTTCAGAGTTTTTGTGATGTTTCGGTGTTCAGAGTTGGTGTGATGTTTCTGTGTTTGGGATTGGTGTGATGTTTCGGTGTTTGGGATTGGTGTCATGTTTCGGTGTTTGGGATTGGTGTCATTTTTCGGTGTTTGGGATTGGTGTCATTTTTCGGTGTTTGGGATTGGTGTGATGTTTTTGTGTTCAGAGTTGGTGTGATGTTTCGGTGTTTGGGATTGGTGTGATGTTTCGGTGTTTGGGATTGGTGTGATGTTTCGGTGTTCAGAGTTGGTGTGATGTTTCGGTGTTTGGGATTGGTGTGATGTTTCGGTGTTTGGGATTGGTGTGATGTTTCGGTGTTCGGAGTTGGTGTGATGTTTTGGTGTTTGGGATTGGTATGATGTTTCGGTGTTCAGAGTTGGTGTGATGTTTCGGTGTTTGGGATTGGTGTGATGTTTCAGTGTTCAGAGTTGGTGTGATGTTTCGGTGTTCAGAGTTGGTGTGATGTTTCGGTGTTTGGGATTGGTGTGATGTTTCGGTGTTTGGGATTGGTGTGATGTTTCGGTGTTCGGAGTTGGTGTGATGTTTTGGTGTTTGGGATTGGTATGATGTTTCGGTGTTCAGAGTTGGTGTGATGTTTCGGTGTTTGGGATTGGTGTGATGTTTCGGTGTTCAGAGTTGGTGTGATGTTTCGGTGTTCAGAGTTGGTGTGATGTTTCGGTGTTTGGGATTGGTGTGATGTTTCGGTGTTTGGGATTGGTGTGATGTTTCGGTGTTCAGAGTTGGTGTAATGTATCGGTGTTTGGGATTGGTGTGATGTTTCGGTGTTCAGAGTTGGTGTGATGTTTCTGTGTTCAGAGTTGGTGTGATGTTTCGGTGTTTGGGATTGGTGTGATGTTTCGGTGTTCAGTGTTGGTGTGATGTTTTGGTGTTCAGAGCTGGTGTGATGTTTCTTTGTTTGGGATTGGTGTGATGTTTCGGTGTTTGGGATTGGTGTGATGTTTCGGTGTTTGGGATTGGTGTGATGTTTCGGTGTTTGGGATTGGTGTGATGTTTCGGTGTTCAGAGTTGGTGTGATGTTTCGGTGTTTGGGATTGGTGTGATGTTTCGGTGTTCAGAGTTGGTGTGATGTTTCGGTGTTAGGGATTGGTGTGTTGTTTCGGTGTTTGCGATTGGTGTGATGTTTCGGTGTTTGGGATTGGTGTGATGTTTCGGTGTTCAGAGTTGGTGTGATGTTTCGGTGTTTGGGATTGGTGTGATGTTTCGGTGTTCAGAGTTGGTGTGGTGTTTCGGTATTCAGAGTTGGTGTGATGTTTCGGTGTTCAGAGTTGGTGTGATGTTTCGGTGTTTGGGATTGGTGTGATGTTTCGGTGTTTGGGATTGGTGTGATGTTTCGGTGTTCAGAGTTGGTGTGATGTTTCGGTGTTTGGGATTGGTGTGATGTTTCGGTGTTCAGAGTTGGTGTGATGTTTCTGTGTTCAGAGTTGGTGTGATGTTTCGGTGTTCAGTGTTGGTGTGATGTTTTGGTGTTCAGAGCTGGTGTGATGTTTCGTTGTTTGGGATTGGTGTGATGTTTCGGTGTTTGGGATTGGTGTGATGTTTCGGTGTTTGGGATTGGTGTGATGTTTCGGTGTTTGGGATTGGTGTGATGTTTCGGTGTTTGGGATTGGTGCGATGTTTCGGTGTTTAGGATTGGTGTGATGTTTCGGTGTTCAGAGTTGGTGTGATGTTTCGGTGTTTAGAGTTGGTTTGATGTTTCGGTGTTCAGAGTTGGTGTGATGTTTCGGTGTTTGGGATTGGTGTGATGTTTCGGTGTTCAGAGTTGGTGTGATGCTTCGGCGTTTGGGATTGGTGCGATGTTTCGGTGTTTGGGATTGGTGTGATGTTTCGGTGTTTGGGATTGGTGTGATGTTTCTGTGTTCAGAGTTGGTGTGATATTTCGGTGTTCAGAGTTGGTGTGATGTTTCGGTTTTCAGAGTTGGTGTGATGTTTCGGTGTTCAGAGTTGGTGTGATGTTTCGGTGTTCAGAGTTGGTGTGATATTTCTGTGTTCAGAGTTGGTGTAATGTTTCGGTGTTTGGGATTGGTGTGATGTTTCGGTGTTTGGGATCGGTGTGATGTTTCGGTGTTCAGAGTTGGTGTGATGTTTCGGTGTTTGGGATTGGTGTGATGTTTCGGTGTTCAGAGTTGGTGTGATGTTTCGGTGTTCGGGATTGGTGTGATGTTTCGGTGTTTGGGATTGGTGTGATGTTTCGGTGTTCAGTGTTGGTGTGATGTTTCGGTGTTCAGAGTTGGTGTGATGTTTCGGTGTTTGGGATTGGTGTGATGTTTTGGTGTTCAGAGTTGGTGTGATGTTTCGGTGTTCAGAGTTGGTGTGATGTTTCGGTGTTCTGAGTTGGTGTGATGTTTCGGTTTTTGGGATTGGTGTGAAGTTTCGGTGTTCAGAGTTGGTGTGATGTTTCGGTGTTCAGAGTTGGTGTGATGTTTCGGTGTTTGGGATTGGTGTGATGTTTTGGTGTTCAGAGTTGGGGTGATGTTTCGGTGTTCACAGTTGGTGTGATATTTCTGTGTTCAGAGTTGGTGTGATGTTTCGGTGTTCAGAGTTGGTGTGATGTTTCGGTGTTTGGGATAGGTGTGATGTTTCGGTGTTCAGAGTTGGTGTGATGTTTCGGTGTTTGGGATATGTGTGATGTTTCGGTGTTCAGAGTTGGTGTGATGTTTCGGTGTTTGGGATTGGTGTGATGTTTCGGTGTTTGGGATTGGTGTGATGTTTCGGTGTTCAGTGTTGGTGTGATGTTTCGGTGTTCAGAGTTGGTGTGATGTTTCGGTGTTTGGGATTGGTGTGATGTTTCGGTGTTTGGGATTGGTGTGATGTTTTGGTGTTCAGAGTTGGTGTGATGTTTCGGTGTTCAGAGTTGTTGTGATGTTTCGTTGTTCTGATTTGGTGTGATATTTCGGTGTTTGGGATTGGTGTGATGTTTCGCTGTTCAGAGTTGGTGTGATGTTTCGGTGTTCAGAGTTGGTGTGATGTTTCGGTGTTTGGCATTGGTGTGATGTTTCGGTGTTCAGAGTTGGTGTGATGTTTCGGTGTTTGGCATTGGTGTGATGTTTCGGTGTTCACAGTTGGTGTGATATTTCTGTGTTCAGAGTTGGTGTGATGTTTCGGTGTTCAGAGTTGGTGTGATGTTTCGGTGTTCAGTGTTGGTGTGATGTTTTGGTGTTCAGAGTTGGTGTGATGTTTCGGTGTTTGGGATTGGTGTGATGTTTCGGTGTTCAGAGTTGGTGTGATGTTTTGGTGTTTGGGATTGGTGTGATGTTTCGGTGTTCAGAGTTGGTGTGATGTTTCGGTGTTCACAGTTGGTGTGATGTTTCGGTGTTCAGAGTTGGTGTGATGTTTCGGTGTTCCGATTTGGTGTGATGTTTCGGTGTTCAGTGTTGGTGTGATGTTTCGGTGTTCAGAGTTGGTGTGATGTTTCGGTGTTTGGGATTGGTGTGATGTTTCGGTGTTTGGGATTGGTGTGATGTTTCGGTGTTTGGGATTGGTGTGATGTTTCGGTGTTCTGAGTTGGTGTGATGTTTCGGTGTTTGGGATTGGTGTGATGTTTCTGTGTTCAGAGTTGGTGTGATGTTTCGGTGTTTGGGATTGGTGTGATGTTTCGGTGTTTGGGATTGGTGTGATGTTTCTGTGTTCAGAGTTGGTGTGATGTTTCGGTGTTTGGGATTGGTGTGATGTTTCGGTGTTTGGGATTGGTTTGATGTTTCGGTGTTCAGAGTTGGTGTGATGTTTCGGTGTTTGGGATTGGTGTGATATTTCGGTGTTCAGAGTTGGTGTGATGTTTCGGTTTTCAGAGTTGGTGTGATGTTTCGGTGTTCAGAGTTGGTGTGATGTTTCGGTGTTTGGGATTGGTGTGATGTTTCGGTGTTCAGAGTTGGTGTGATGTTTCGGTGTTTGGGATTGGTGTGATGTTTCGGTGTTCAGAGTTGGTGTGATGTTTCGGTGTTTGGGATTGGTGTGATGTTTCGGTGTTTGGGATTGATGTGAAGTTTCGGTGTTCAGAGTTGGTGTGATGTTTCGGTGTTCAGAGTTGGTGTGATGTTTCGGTGTTCAGAGTTGGTGTGATGTTTCGGTGTTCAGAGTTGGTGTGATGTTTCGGAGTTTGGGATTGGTGTGATGTTTCGGTGTTCAGAGTTGGTGTGATGTTTCGGTGTTCAGAGTTGGTGTGATGTTTCGGTGTTTGGGATTGGTGTGATGTTTCGGTGTTTGGGATTGGTGTGATGTTTCGGTGTTTGGGATTGGTGTGATGTTTCGGTGTTTGGGATTGGTGCGATGTTTCGGTGTTTAGGATTTGTGTGATGTTTCGGTGTTCAGAGTTGGTGTGATGTTTCGGTGTTCAGAGTTGGTGTGATGTTTCGGTGTTCAGAGTTGGTTTGATGTTTCGGTGTTTGGGATTGGTGTGATGTTTCGGTGTTCAGAGTTCGTGTGATGTTTCGGTGTTCAGAGTTGGTGTGATGCTTCGGCGTTTGGGATTGGTGTGATGTTTCGGTGTTCAGAGTTCGTGTGATGTTTCGGTGTTCAGAGTTGGTGTGATGTTTCGGTGTTTGGGATTGGTGTGATGTTTCGGTGTTCAGAGTTGGTGTGAAGTTTCGGTGTTCAGAGTTGGTGTGATGTTTCGGTGTTTGGGATTGGTGTGATGTTTCTGTGTTCAGGGTTGGTGTGATGTTTCGGTTTTCAGAGTTGGTGTGATGTTTCGGTTTTCAGAGTTGGTGTGATATTTCTGTGTTCAGAGTTGGTGTGATGTTTCGGTTTTCAGAGTTGGTGTGATGTTTCGGTGTTCAGAGTTGGTGTGATATTTCTGTGTTCAGAGTTGGTGTGATGTTTCGGTGTTTGGGATTGGTGTGATGTTTCGGTGTTCAGAGTTGGTGTGATGTTTCGGTGTTCAGAGTTGGTGTGATGCTTCGGCGTTTGGGATTGGTGTGATGTTTCGGTGTTCAGAGTTCGTGTGATGTTTCGGTGTTCAGAGTTGGTGTGATGTTTCGGTGTTTGGGATTGGTGTGATGTTTCGGTGTTCAGAGTTGGTGTGAAGTTTCGGTGTTCAGAGTTGGTGTGATGTTTCGGTGTTTGGGATTGGTGTGATGTTTCTGTGTTCAGAGTTGGTGTGATGTTTCGGTATTCAGAGTTGGTGTGATGTTTCGGTTTTCAGAGTTGGTGTGATGTTTCGGTTTTCAGAGTTGGTGTGATATTTCTGTGTTCAGAGTTGGTGTGATGTTTCGGTTTTCAGAGTTGGTGTGATGTTTCGGTGTTCAGAGTTGGTGTGATATTTCTGTGTTCAGAGTTGGTGTGATGTTTCGGTGTTTGGGATTGGTGTGATGTTTCGGTGTTCAGAGTTGGTGTGATGGTTCTGTGTTCAGAGTTGGTGTGATGTTTCGGTGTTTGGGATTCGTGTGATGTTTCGGTGTTTGGGATTGGTGTGATGTTTCGGTGTTCAGTGTTGGTGTGATGTTTCGGTGTTCAGAGTTGGTGTGATGTTTCCGTGTTTGGGATTGGTGTGATGTTTCGGTGTTCAGAGTTGGTGTGATATTTCTGTGTTCAGAGTTGGTGTGATGTTTCGGTTTTCAGAGTTTGTGTGATGTTTCTGAGTTCAGAGTTGGTGTGATGTTTCGGTGTTTGGGATTGGTGTGATATTTCTGTGTTCAGAGTTGGTGTGATGTTTCGGTGTTTGGGATTGGTGTGATGTTTCGGTGTTTGGGATTGGTGTGATGTTTCGTTGTTTGGGATTGGTGTGATGTTTCGGTGTTCAGTGTTGGTGTGATGTTTCGGTGATCAGAGTTGGTGTGATGTTTCGGTGTTTGGGATTGGTGTGATGTTTCGGTGTTCAGAGTTCGTTTCATGTTTCGGTGTTCAGAGTTGGTGTGATGTTTCGGTTTTCAGAGTTGGTGTGATGTTTCGGTGTTCAGAGTTGGTGTGATATTTCTGTGTTCAGAGTTGGTGTGATGTGTCGGTTTTCAGAGTTTGTGTGATGTTTCAGTGTTCAGAGTTGGTGTGATATTTCTGTGTTCAGAGTTGGTTTGATGTTTCGGTGTTTGGGATTGGTGTGATGTTTCGTTGTTTGGGATTGGTGTGATGTTTCGTTGTTTGGGATTGGTGTGATGTTTCGGTGTTCAGTGTTGGTGTGATGTTTCGGTGTTCAGAGTTGGTGTGATGTTTCGGTGTTTGGGATTGGTGTGATGTTTCGGTGTTTGGGATTGGTGTGATGTTTCGGTGTTCAGAGTTAGTGTGATGTTTCGGTGTTTGGGATTGGTGTGATGTTTCGGTGTTTGGGATTGGTGTGATGTTTCGGTGTTCAGAGTTGGTGTGATGTTTCGGTGTTTGGGATTGGTGTGATGTTTCGGTCTTCAGAGTTAGTGTGATGTTTCGGTGTTTGGGATTGGTGTGATGTTTCGGTGTTCAGAGTTGGTGTGATGTTTCGGTGTTCAGAGTTGGGGTGATGTTTCGGTGTTCAGAGTTGGTGTGATGTTTCGGTGTTCAGAGTTGGTGTGATGTTTCGGTGTTTGGGATTGGTGTGATGTTTCGGTGTTCAGAGTTGGTGTGATCTTTCGGTGTTTGGGATTGGTGTGACGTTTCGGTGTTCAGAGTTGGTGTGATATTTCGGTGTTCAGAGTTGGTGTGATGTTTCGGTGTTCAGAGTTGGTGTGATGTTTCGGTGTTCAGAGTTGGTGTGATGTTTCGGTGTTTGGGATTGCTGTGATGTTTCGGTGTTTGGGATTGGTGTGATGTTTCGGTGTTTGGGATTGGTGTGATGTTTCGGTGTTTGGGATTGGTGCGATGTTTCGGTGTTTAGGATTGGTGTGATGTTTCGGTGTTCAGAGTTGGTGTGATGTTTCGGTGTTCAGAGTTGGTGTGATGTTTCGGTGATCTGAGTTGGTGTGATGTTTCGGTGTTTGGGATTGGTGTGATGTTTCGGTGTTCAGAGTTCGTGTGATGTTTCGGTGTTCAGAGTTGGTGTGATGTTTCGGTGTTTGGGATTGGTGTGATGTTTCGGTGTTCAGAGTTGGTGTGATGTTTCGGTGTTCACAGTTGGTGTGATATTTCTGTGTTCAGAGTTGGTGTGATGTTTCGGTGTTCAGAGTTGGTGTGATGTTTCGGTGTTTGGGATTGGTGTGATGTTTCGGTGTTCAGAGTTGGTGTGATGTTTCGGTGTTTGGGATTGGTGTGATGTTTCGGTGTTCAGTGTTGGTGTGATGTTTCGGTGTTCAGAGTTGGTGTGATGTTTCGGTGTTCAGAGTTGGTGTGATGTTTCGGTGTTCAGATTTGGTGTGATGTTTCGGTGTTCAGTGTTGGTGTGATGTTTCGGTGTTCAGAGTTGGTGTGATGATTCGGTGTTTGGGATTGGTGTGATGTTTCGGTGTTTGGGATTGGTGTGATATTTCGGTTTTTTTGATTGGTGTGATGTTTCGGTGTTCAGAGTTGGTGTGATGTTTCGGTGTTTGGGATTGGTGTGATGTTTCGGTGTTCAGAGTTGGTGTGATGTTTCGGTGTTTGGGATTGGTGTGATGTTTCGGTGTTCAGAGTTCGTTTCATGTTTCGGTGTTCAGAGTTGGTGTGATGTTTCGGTGTTTGGGATTGGTGTGATGTTTCGGTGTTCAGAGTTCGTGTGATGTTTCGGTGTTCAGAGTTGGTGTGATGCTTCGGCGTTTGGGATTGGTGTGATGTTTCGGTGTTCAGAGTTCATGTGATGTTTCGGTGTTCAGAGTTGGTGTGATGTTTCGGTGTTTGGGATTGGTGTGATGTTTCGGTGTTTGGGATTGGTGTGATGTTTCGTTGTTTGGGATTGGTGTGATGTTTCGGTGTTTGGGATTGGTGTGATGTTTCGTTGTTTGGGATTGGTGTGATGTTTCGGTGTTCAGAGTTGGTGTGATGTTTCGGTGTTTGGGATTGGTGTGATGTTTCGGTGTTCAGAGTTGGTGTGATGTTTCGGTGTTTGGGATTGGTGTGATGTTTCGGTGTTCAGAGTTGGTGTGATGTTTCGGTGTTTGGGATTGGTGTGATGTTTCGGTGTTTGGGATTG
Source organism: Heptranchias perlo (assembly GCF_035084215.1). Taxonomy (NCBI): domain Eukaryota; kingdom Metazoa; phylum Chordata; class Chondrichthyes; order Hexanchiformes; family Hexanchidae; genus Heptranchias; species Heptranchias perlo. The sequence goes on along the minus strand of NC_090337.1, from coordinate 70,265,272 downwards.
GTGTGACGTTTCGGTGTTCAGAGTTGGTGTGATGTTTCGGTGTTCAGAGTTGGTGTGATGTTTCGGTGTTCAGAGTTGGTGTGATGTTTCGGTGTTCAGAGTTGGTGTGATGTTTCGGTCTTTGGGATTGGTTTGATGTTTCGGTGTTCAGAGTTGGTGTGATGTTTCGGTGTTCAGAGTTGGTGTGATGTTTCGTTGTTTGGGATTGGTGTGATGTTTCGGTGTTTGGGATTGGTGTGATGTTTCGATGTTTGGGATTGGTGTGATGTTTCGGTGTTTGGGATTGGTGCGATGTTTCGGTGTTTAGGATTTGTGTGATGTTTCGGTGTTCAGAGTTGGTGTGATGTTTCGGTGTTCAGAGTTGGTTTGATGTTTCGGTGTTCAGAGTTGGTTTGATGTTTCGGTGTTTGGGATTGGTGTGATGTTTCGGTGTTCAGAGTTCGTGTGATGTTTCTGTGTTCAGAGTTGGTGTGATGTTTCGGTGTTTGGGATTGGTGTGATATTTCTGTGTTCAGAGTTGGTGTGATGTTTCGGTGTTCAGAGTTCGTGTGATGTTTCGGTGTTCAGAGTTGGTGTGATGTTTCGGTGTTTGGGATTGGTGTGATGTTTCGGTGTATGGGATTGGTGTGATGTTTCAGTGTTCAGAGTTGGTGTGAAGTTTCGGTGTTCAGAGTTGGTGTGATGTTTCGGTGTTTGGGATTGGTGTGATGTTTCTGTGTTCAGAGTTGGTGTGATGTTTCGGTGTTCAGAGTTGGTGTGATGTTTCGGTTTTCAGAGTTGGTGTGATGTTTCGGTTTTCAGAGTTGGTGTGATATTTCTGTGTTCAGAGTTGGTGTGATGTTTCGGTGTTCAGAGTTGGTGTGATATTTCTGTGTTCAGAGTTGGTGTGATGTTTCGGTGTTTGGGATTGGTGTGATGTTTCGGTTTTCAGAGTTGGTGTGATGTTTCGGTGTTCAGAGTTGGTGTGATATTTCTGTGTTCAGAGTTGGTGTGATGTTTCGGTGTTTGGGATTGGTGTGATGTTTCGGTGTTCAGAGTTGGTGTGATGTTTCGGTGTTCAGAGTTGGTGTGATATTTCTGTGTTCAGAGTTGGTGTGATGTTTCGGTGTTCAGAGTTGGTGTGATATTTCTGTGTTCAGAGTTGGTGTGATGTTTCGGTGTTTGGGATTGGTGTGATGTTTCGGTTTTCAGAGTTGGTGTGATGTTTCGGTGTTCAGAGTTGGTGTGATATTTCTGTGTTCAGAGTTGGTGTGATGTTTCGGTGTTTGGGATTGGTGTGATGTTTCGGTGTTCAGAGTTGGTGTGATGTTTCGGTGTTCAGAGTTGGTGTGATATTTCTGTGTTCAGAGTTGGTGTGATGTTTCGGTGTTCAGAGTTGGTGTGATATTTCTGTGTTCAGAGTTGGTGTGATGTTTCGGTGTTTGGGATTGGTGTGATGTTTCGGTTTTCAGAGTTGGTGTGATGTTTCGGTGTTCAGAGTTGGTGTGATGTTTCCGTGTTTGGGATTGGTGTGATGTTTCGGTGTTCAGAGTTGGTGTGATATTTCTGTTTTCAGAGTTGCAGTGATGTTTCGGTTTTCAGAGTTGGTGTGATGTTTCCGTGTTTGGGATTGGTGTGATGTTTCTGTGTTCAGAGTTGGTGTGATATTTCTGTGTTCAGAGTTGGTGTGATGTTTCGGTGTTTGGGATTGGTGTGATGTTTCGTTGTTTGGGATTGGTGTGATGTTTCGGTGTTCAGAGTTCGTTTCATGTTTCGGTGTTCAGAGTTGGTGTGATGTTTCGGTGTTCAGTGTTGGTGTGATGTTTCGGTGTTCAGAGTTGGTGTGATGTTTCGGAGTTTGGGATTGGTGTGATGTTTCGGTGTTCAGAGTTCGTTTCATGTTTCGGTGTTCAGAGTTGGTGTGATGTTTCGGTTTTCAGAGTTGGTGTGATGTTTCGGTGTTCAGAGTTGGTGTGATATTTCTGTGTTCAGAGTTGGTGTGATGTGTCGGTTTTCAGAGTTTGTGTGATGTTTCTGTGTTCAGAGTTGGTTTGATATTTCTGTGTTCAGAGTTGGTTTGATGTTTCGGTGTTTGGGATTGGTGTGATGTTTCGGTGTTTGGGATTGGTGTGATGTTTCGTTGTTTGGGATTGGTGTGATGTTTCGGTGTTCAGTGTTGGTGTGATGTTTCGGTGTTCAGAGTTGGTGTGATGTTTCGGTGTTTGGGATTGCTGTGATGTTTCGGTGTTTGGGATTGGTGTGATGTTTCGGTGTTCAGAGTTAGTGTGATGTTTCGGTGTTTGGGATTGGTGTGATGTTTTGGTGTTTGGGATTGGTGTGATGTTTCGGTGTTCAGAGTTGGTGTGATGTTTCGGTGTTTGGGATTGGTGTGATGTTTCGGTGTTCAGAGTTAGTGTGACGTTTCGGTGTTCAGAGTTGGTGTGATGTTTCGGTGTTCAGAGTTGGTGTGATGTTTCGGTGTTCAGAGTTGGTGTGATGTTTCGGTGTTCAGAGTTGGTGTGATGTTTTGGTGTTTGGGATTGGTGTGATGTTTCGGTGTTCAGAGTTGGTGTGATGTTTCGGTGTTCAGAGTTGGTGTGATGTTTCGGTGTTTGGGATTGGTGTGATGTTTCGGTGTTTGGGATTGGTGTGACGTTTCGGTGTTTGGGATTGGTGTGATGTTGCGGTGTTTGGGATTGGTGCGATGTTTCGGTGTTTAGGATTGGTGTGATGTTTCGGTGTTCAGAGTTGGTGTGATGTTTCGGTGTTCAGAGTTGGTGTGATGTTTCGGTGTTCAGAGTTGGTTTGATGTTTCGGTGTTTGGGATTGGTGTGATGTTTCGGTGTTCAGAGTTCGTGTGATGTTTCGGTGTTCAGAGTTGGTGTGATGTTTCGGTGTTTGGGATTGGTGTGATGTTTCGGTGTATGGGATTGGTGTGATGTTTCGGTGTTCACAGTTGGTGTGAAGTTTCGGTGTTCAGAGTTGGTGTGATGTTTCGGTGTTTGGGATTGGTGTGATGTTTCTGTGTTCAGAGTTGGTGTGATGTTTCGGTGTTCAGAGTTGGTGTGATGTTTCGGTTTTCAGAGTTGGTGTGATGTTTCGGTTTTCAGAGTTGGTGTGATATTTCTGTGTTCAGAGTTGGTGTGATGTTTCGGTGTTCAGAGTTGGTGTGATATTTCTGTGTTCAGAGTTGGTGTGATGTTTCGGTTTTCAGAGTTGGTGTGATGTTTCGGTGTTCAGAGTTGGTGTGATATTTCTTTGTTCAGAGTTGGTGTGATGTTTCGGTGTTTGAGATTGGTGTGATGTTTCGTTGTTTGGGATTGGTGTGATGTTTCGGTGTTTGGGATTGGTGTGATGTTTTGGTGTTCAGAGTTGGTGTGATGTTTCGGTGTTCAGAGTTGATGTGATGTTTCGGTGATCTGAGTTGGTGTGATGTTTCGGTGTTTGGGATTGGTGTGATGTTTCGGTGTTCAGAGTTGGTGTGATGTTTCGGTGTTCAGAGTTGGTGTGATGTTTCGGTGTTTGGGATTGGTGTGATGTTTCGGTGTTCAGAGTTGGTGTGATGTTTCGGTGTTCACAGTTGGTGTGATATTTCTGTGTTCAGAGTTGGTGTGATGTTTCGGTGTTCAGAGTTGGTGTGATGTTTCGGTGTTTGGGATTGGTGTGATGTTTCGGTGTTCAGAGTTGGTGTGATGTTTCGGTGTTCAGAGTTGGTGTGATGTTTCGGTGTTCAGAGTTGGTGTGATGTTTCGGTGTTCAGATTTGGTGTGATGTTTCGGTGTTCAGTGTTGGCGTGATGTTTCGGTGTTCAGAGTTGGTGTGATGATTCGGTGTTTGGGATTGGTGTGATGTTTCGGTGTTTGGGATTGGTGTGATATTTCGGTTTTTTTGATTGGTGTGATGTTTCGGTGTTCAGAGTTGGTGTGATGTTTCGGTTTTCAGAGTTGGTGTGATGTTTCGGTGTTCAGAGTTGGTGTGATATTTCTTTGTTCAGAGTTGGTGTGATGTTTCGGTGTTTGAGATTGGTGTGATGTTTCGTTGTTTGGGATTGGTGTGATGTTTCGGTGTTTGGGATTGGTGTGATGTTTTGGTGTTCAGAGTTGGTGTGATGTTTCGGTGTTCAGAGTTGATGTGATGTTTCGGTGATCTGAGTTGGTGTGATGTTTCGGTGTTTGGGATTGGTGTGATGTTTCGGTGTTCAGAGTTGGTGTGATGTTTCGGTGTTCAGAGTTGGTGTGATGTTTCGGTGTTTGGGATTGGTGTGATGTTTCGGTGTTCAGAGTTGGTGTGATGTTTCGGTGTTCACAGTTGGTGTGATATTTCTGTGTTCAGAGTTGGTGTGATGTTTCGGTGTTCAGAGTTGGTGTGATGTTTCGGTGTTTGGGATTGGTGTGATGTTTCGGTGTTCAGAGTTGGTGTGATGTTTCGGTGTTCAGAGTTGGTGTGATGTTTCGGTGTTCAGAGTTGGTGTGATGTTTCGGTGTTCAGATTTGGTGTGATGTTTCGGTGTTCAGTGTTGGCGTGATGTTTCGGTGTTCAGAGTTGGTGTGATGATTCGGTGTTTGGGATTGGTGTGATGTTTCGGTGTTTGGGATTGGTGTGATATTTCGGTTTTTTTGATTGGTGTGATGTTTCGGTGTTCAGAGTTGGTGTGATGTTTCGGTGTTTGGGATTGGTGTGATGTTTCTGTGTTCAGAGTTGGTGTGATGTTTCGGTGTTTGGGATTGGTGTGATGTTTCTGTGTTCAGAGTTGGTGTGATGTTTCGGTGTTTGGGATTGGTATGATGTTTCAGTGTTTGGGATTGGTGTGATGTTTCGGTGTTCAGAGTTGGTGTGATGTTTCGGTGTTTGGGATTGGTGTGATGTTTTGGTGTTCAGAGTTGGTGTGATGTTTCGGTGTTTGGGATTGGTGTGACGTTTCGGTGTTCAGAGTTGGTGTGATGTTTCGGTGTTCAGAGTTGGTATGATGTTTCGGTGTTCAGAGTTGGTGTGATGTTTCGGTGTTCAGAGTTGGTGTGATGTTTCGGTGTTCAGAGTTGGTTTGATGTTTCGGTGTTCAGAGTTGGTGTGATGTTTCGGTGTTTGGGATTGGTGTGATGTTTCGGTGTTCAGAGTTGGTGTGATGTTTCGGTGTTCAGAGTTGGTGTGATATTTCTGTGTTCAGAGTTGGTGTGATGTTTCGGTGTTTGGGATTGGTGTGATGTTTCGGTTTTCAGAGTTGGTGTGATGTTTCGGTGTTCAGAGTTGGTGTGATATTTCTGTGTTCAGAGTTGGTGTGATGTTTCGGTGTTTGGGATTGGTGTGATGTTTCGGTGTTCAGAGTTGGTGTGATGTTTCGGTGTTCAGAGTTGGTGTGATATTTCTGTGTTCAGAGTTGGTGTGATGTTTCGGTGTTCAGAGTTGGTGTGATATTTCTGTGTTCAGAGTTGGTGTGATGTTTCGGTGTTTGGGATTGGTGTGATGTTTCGGTTTTCAGAGTTGGTGTGATGTTTCGGTGTTCAGAGTTGGTGTGATGTTTCCGTGTTTGGGATTGGTGTGATGTTTCGGTGTTCAGAGTTGGTGTGATATTTCTGTTTTCAGAGTTGCAGTGATGTTTCGGTTTTCAGAGTTGGTGTGATGTTTCCGTGTTTGGGATTGGTGTGATGTTTCTGTGTTCAGAGTTGGTGTGATATTTCTGTGTTCAGAGTTGGTGTGATGTTTCGGTGTTTGGGATTGGTGTGATGTTTCGTTGTTTGGGATTGGTGTGATGTTTCGGTGTTCAGAGTTCGTTTCATGTTTCGGTGTTCAGAGTTGGTGTGATGTTTCGGTGTTCAGTGTTGGTGTGATGTTTCGGTGTTCAGAGTTGGTGTGATGTTTCGGTGTTTGGGATTGGTGTGATGTTTCGGTGTTCAGAGTTCGTTTCATGTTTCGGTGTTCAGAGTTGGTGTGATGTTTCGGTTTTCAGAGTTGGTGTGATGTTTCGGTGTTCAGAGTTGGTGTGATATTTCTGTGTTCAGAGTTGGTGTGATGTGTCGGTTTTCAGAGTTTGTGTGATGTTTCTGTGTTCAGAGTTGGTTTGATATTTCTGTGTTCAGAGTTGGTTTGATGTTTCGGTGTTTGGGATTGGTGTGATGTTTCGGTGTTTGGGATTGGTGTGATGTTTCGTTGTTTGGGATTGGTGTGATGTTTCGGTGTTCAGTGTTGGTGTGATGTTTCGGTGTTCAGAGTTGGTGTGATGTTTCGGTGTTTGGGATTGCTGTGATGTTTCGGTGTTTGGGATTGGTGTGATGTTTCGGTGTTCAGAGTTAGTGTGATGTTTCGGTGTTTGGGATTGGTGTGATGTTTTGGTGTTTGGGATTGGTGTGATGTTTCGGTGTTCAGAGTTGGTGTGATGTTTCGGTGTTTGGGATTGGTGTGATGTTTCGGTGTTCAGAGTTAGTGTGATGTTTCGGTGTTTGGGATTGGTGTGACGTTTCGGTGTTCAGAGTTGGTGTGATGTTTCGGTGTTCAGAGTTGGTGTGATGTTTCGGTGTTCAGAGTTGGTGTGATGTTTCGGTGTTCAGAGTTGGTGTGATGTTTTGGTGTTTGGGATTGGTGTGATGTTTCGGTGTTCAGAGTTGGTGTGATGTTTCGGTGTTCAGAGTTGGTGTGATGTTTCGGTGTTTGGGATTGGTGTGATGTTTCGGTGTTTGGGATTGGTGTGACGTTTCGGTGTTTGGGATTGGTGTGATGTTGCGGTGTTTGGGATTGGTGCGATGTTTCGGTGTTTAGGATTGGTGTGATGTTTCGGTGTTCAGAGTTGGTGTGATGTTTCGGTGTTCAGAGTTGGTGTGATGTTTCGGTGTTCAGAGTTGGTTTGATGTTTCGGTGTTTGGGATTGGTGTGATGTTTCGGTGTTCAGAGTTCGTGTGATGTTTCGGTGTTCAGAGTTGGTGTGATGTTTCGGTGTTTGGGATTGGTGTGATGTTTCGGTGTATGGGATTGGTGTGATGTTTCGGTGTTCACAGTTGGTGTGAAGTTTCGGTGTTCAGAGTTGGTGTGATGTTTCGGTGTTTGGGATTGGTGTGATGTTTCTGTGTTCAGAGTTGGTGTGATGTTTCGGTGTTCAGAGTTGGTGTGATGTTTCGGTTTTCAGAGTTGGTGTGATGTTTCGGTTTTCAGAGTTGGTGTGATATTTCTGTGTTCAGAGTTGGTGTGATGTTTCGGTGTTCAGAGTTGGTGTGATATTTCTGTGTTCAGAGTTGGTGTGATGTTTCGGTTTTCAGAGTTGGTGTGATGTTTCGGTGTTCAGAGTTGGTGTGATATTTCTTTGTTCAGAGTTGGTGTGATGTTTCGGTGTTTGAGATTGGTGTGATGTTTCGTTGTTTGGGATTGGTGTGATGTTTCGGTGTTTGGGATTGGTGTGATGTTTTGGTGTTCAGAGTTGGTGTGATGTTTCGGTGTTCAGAGTTGATGTGATGTTTCGGTGATCTGAGTTGGTGTGATGTTTCGGTGTTTGGGATTGGTGTGATGTTTCGGTGTTCAGAGTTGGTGTGATGTTTCGGTGTTCAGAGTTGGTGTGATGTTTCGGTGTTTGGGATTGGTGTGATGTTTCGGTGTTCAGAGTTGGTGTGATGTTTCGGTGTTCACAGTTGGTGTGATATTTCTGTGTTCAGAGTTGGTGTGATGTTTCGGTGTTCAGAGTTGGTGTGATGTTTCGGTGTTTGGGATTGGTGTGATGTTTCGGTGTTCAGAGTTGGTGTGATGTTTCGGTGTTCAGAGTTGGTGTGATGTTTCGGTGTTCAGAGTTGGTGTGATGTTTCGGTGTTCAGATTTGGTGTGATGTTTCGGTGTTCAGTGTTGGCGTGATGTTTCGGTGTTCAGAGTTGGTGTGATGATTCGGTGTTTGGGATTGGTGTGATGTTTCGGTGTTTGGGATTGGTGTGATATTTCGGTTTTTTTGATTGGTGTGATGTTTCGGTGTTCAGAGTTGGTGTGATGTTTCGGTGTTTGGGATTGGTGTGATGTTTCTGTGTTCAGAGTTGGTGTGATGTTTCGGTGTTTGGGATTGGTGTGATGTTTCTGTGTTCAGAGTTGGTGTGATGTTTCGGTGTTTGGGATTGGTATGATGTTTCAGTGTTTGGGATTGGTGTGATGTTTCGGTGTTCAGAGTTGGTGTGATGTTTCGGTGTTTGGGATTGGTGTGATGTTTTGGTGTTCAGAGTTGGTGTGATGTTTCGGTGTTTGGGATTGGTGTGACGTTTCGGTGTTCAGAGTTGGTGTGATGTTTCGGTGTTCAGAGTTGGTATGATGTTTCGGTGTTCAGAGTTGGTGTGATGTTTCGGTGTTCAGAGTTGGTGTGATGTTTCGGTGTTCAGAGTTGGTTTGATGTTTCGGTGTTCAGAGTTGGTGTGATGTTTCGGTGTTTGGGATTGGTGTGATGTTTCGGTGTTCAGAGTTCGTGTGATGTTTCGGTGTTCAGAGTTGGTGTGATGCTTCGGCGTTTGGGATTGGTGTGATGTTTCGGTGTTCAGAGTTCGTGTGATGTTTCGGTGTTCAGAGTTGGTGTGATGTTTCGGTGTTTGGGATTGGTGTGATGTTTCGGTGTATGGGATTGGTGTGATGTTTCGGTGTTCAGAGTTGGTGTGAAGTTTCGGTGTTCAGAGTTGGTGTGATGTTTCGGTGTTTGGGATTGGTGTGATGTTTCTGTGTTCAGAGTTGGTGTGATGTTTCGGTGTTCAGAGTTGGTGTGATGTTTCGGTTTTCAGAGTTGGTGTGATGTTTCGGTTTTCAGAGTTGGTGTCATATTTCTGTGTTCAGAGTTGGTGTGATGTTTCGGTGTTCAGAGTTGGTGTGATATTTCTGTGTTCAGAGTTGGTGTGATGTTTCGGTTTTCAGAGTTGGTGTGATGTTTCGGTGTTCAGAGTTGGTGTGATATTTCTGTGTTCAGAGTTGGTGTGATGTTTTGGTGTTCAGAGTTGGTGTGATATTTCTGTGTTCAGAGTTGGTGTGATATTTCTGTGTTCAGAGTTGGTGTGATGTTTCGGTGTTCAGAGTTGGTGTGATATTTCTGTGTTCAGAGTTGGTGTGATGTTTTGGTGTTCAGAGTTGGTGTGATATTTCTGTGTTCAGAGTTGGTGTGATGTTTCGGTGTTTGGGATTGGTGTGATGTTTCGGTGTTTGGGATTGGTGTGATGTTTCGGTGTTCAGAGTTGGTGTGATGTTTCGGTGTTCAGAGTTGGTGTGATGTTTCGGTGTTCAGAGTTGGTGTGATATTTCTGTGTTCAGAGTTGGTGTGATGTTTCGGTGTTTGGGATTGGTGTGATGTTTCGGTGTTTGGGATTGGTGTGATGTTTCGGTGTTTGGGATTGGTGTGATGTTTTGGTGTTCAGAGTTGGTGTGATGTTTCGGTGTTCAGAGTTGGTGTGATGTTTCGGTGATCTGAGTTGGTGTGATGTTTCGGTGTTTGGGATTGGTGTGATGTTTCAGTGTTCAGAGTTGGTGTGATGTTTCGGTGTTCAGAGTTGGTGTGATGTTTCGGTGTTCAGAGTTGGTGTGATGTTTCGGTGTTCAGAGTTGGTGTGATGTTTCGGTGTTCAGAGTTGGTGTGATGATTCGGTGTTTGGGATTGGTGTGATGTTTCGGTGTTTGGGATTGGTGTGATATTTCGGTTTTTTTGATTGGTGTGATGTTTCGGTGTTCAGAGTTGGTGTGATGTTTCGGTGTTTGGGATTGGTGTGATGTTTCTGTGTTCAGAGTTGGTGTGATGTTTCGGTGTTTGGGATTGGTGTGATGTTTCTGTGTTCAGAGTTGGTGTGATGTTTCGGTGTTTGGGATTGGTATGATGTTTCGGTGTTCAGAGTTGGTGTGATGTTTCGGTGTTCAGAGTTCGTTTGATGTTTCGGTGTTCAGAGTTGGTGTGATGTTTCCGTGTTTGGGATTGGTGTGATGTTTCGGTGTTCAGAGTTGGTGTGATGTTTCGGTTTTCAGAGTTGGTGTGATGTTTCGGTGTTCAGAGTTGGTGTGATATTTCTGTGTTCAGAGTTGGTGTGATGTTTCGGTTTTCAGAGTTGGTGTGATGTTTCTGTGTTCAGAGTTGGTGTGATATTTCTGTGTTCAGAGTTGGTGTGATGTTTTGGTGTTTGGGATTGGTGTGATGTTTCGGTGTTTGGGATTGGTGTGATGTTTCGGTGTTCAGTGTTTGTGTGATGTTTCGGTGTTCAGAGTTGGTGTGATGTTTCGGTGTTTGGGATTGGTGTGATGTTTCGGTGTTTGGGATTGCTGTGATGTTTCGGTGTTCAGAGTTCGTGTGATGTTTCGGTGTTTGGGATTGGTGTGATGTTTCGGTGTTTGGGATTGGTGTGATGTTTCGGTGTTCAGAGTTGGTGTGATGTTTCGGTGTTTGGGATTGCTGTGATGTTTCGGTGTTTGGGATTGGTGTGATATTTCGGTGTTCAGAGTTGGTGTGATGTTTCGGTGTTTGGGATTGGTGTGATGTTTCGGTGTTCAGAGTTGGTGTGATGTTTCGGTGTTTGGGATTGGTGTGACGTTTCGGTGTTCAGAGTTGGTGTGATGTTTCGGTGTTCAGAGTTGGTATGATGTTTCGGTGTTCAGAGTTGGTGTGATGTTTCGGTGTTCAGAGTTGGTTTGATGTTTCGGTGTTCAGAGTTGGTGTGATGTTTCGGTGTTTGGGATTGGTGTGATGTTTCGGTGTTCAGAGTTCGTGTGATGTTTCGGTGTTCAGAGTTGGTGTGATGTTTCGGTGTTTGGGATTGGTGTGATGTTTCGGTGTATGGGATTGGTGTGATGTTTCGGTGTTCAGAGTTGGTGTGAAGTTTCGGTGTTCAGAGTTGGTGTGATGTTTCGGTGTTTGGGATTGGTGTGATGTTTCTGTGTTCAGAGTTGGTGTGATGTTTCGGTGTTCAGAGTTGGTGTGATGTTTCGGTTTTCAGAGTTGGTGTGATGTTTCGGTTTTCAGAGTTGGTGTAATATTTCTGTGTTCAGAGTTGTGTGATGTTTCGGTGTTCAGAGTTGGTGTGATATTTCTGTGTTCAGAGTTGGTGTGATGTTTCGGTTTTCAGAGTTGGTGTGATGTTTCGGTGTTCAGAGTTGGTGTGATATTTCTGTGTTCAGAGTTGGTGTGATGTTTCGGTGTTTGGGATTGGTGTGATGTTTCGGTGTTTGGGATTGGTGTGATGTTTCGGTGTTTGGGATTGGTGTGATGTTTTGGTGTTCAGAGTTGGTGTGATGTTTCGGTGTTCGGAGTTGGTGTGATGTTTCGGTGATCTGAGTTGGTGTGATGTTTCGGTGTTTGGGATTGGTGTGATGTTTCAGTGTTCAGAGTTGGTGTGATGTTTCGGTGTTCAGAGTTGGTGTGATGTTTCGGTGTTTGGGATTGGTGTGATGTTTCGGTGTTCAGAGTTGGTGTGATGTTTCGGTGTTCACAGTTGGTGTGATATTTCTGTGTTCAGAGTTGGTGTGATGTTTCGGTGTTCAGAGTTGGTGTGATGTTTCGGTGTTTGGGATTGGTGTGATGTTTCGGTGTTCAGAGTTGGTGTGATGTTTTGGTGTTCAGAGTTGGTGTGATGTTTCGGTGTTCAGAGTTGGTGTGATGTTTCGGTGTTCAGATTTGGTCTGATGTTTCGGTGTTCAGTGTTGGTGTGATGTTTCGGTGTTCAGAGTTGGTGTGATGTTTCGGTGTTTGGGATTGGTGTGATGTTTCAGTGTTTGGGATTGGTCTGATGTTTCGGTGTTTGGGATTGGTGTGATGTTTCGGTGTTCAGAGTTGGTGTGATGTTTCGGTGTTTGGGATTGGTGTGATGTTTCTGTGTTCAGAGTTGGTGTGATGTTTCGGTGTTTGGGATTGGTGTGGTGTTTCGGTGTTTGGGATTGGTGTGATGTTTCTGTGTTCAGAGTTGGTGTGATGTTTCGGTGTTTGGGATTGGTATGATGTTTCGGTGTTCAGAGTTGGTGTGATGTTTCGGTGTTCAGAGTTCGTTTGATGTTTCGGTGTTCAGAGTTGGTGTGATGTTTCGGTGTTCAGAGTTGGTGTGATGTTTCGGTTTTCAGAGTTGGTGTGATGTTTCGGTGTTCAGAGTTGGTGTGATATTTCTGTGTTCAGAGTTGGTGTGATGTTTCGGTTTTCAGAGTTGGTGTGATGTTTCTGTGTTCAGAGTTGGTGTGATATTTCTGTGTTCAGAGTTGGTGTGATGTTTTGGTGTTTGGGATTGGTGTGATGTTTCGGTGTTTGGGATTGGTGTGATGTTTCGGTGTTTGGGATTGGTGTGATGTTTCGGTGTTCAGAGTTAGTGTGATGTTTCGGTGTTTGGGATTGGTGTGATGTTTCGGTGTTTGGGATTGGTGTGATGTTTCTGTGTTCAGAGTTGGTGTGATGTTTCGGTGTTTGGGATTGGTGTGATGTTTCGGTGTTCAGAGTTGGTGTGATGTTTCCGTGTTTGGGATTGGTGTGATGTTTCGGTGTTCAGAGTTGATGTGATGATTCGGTGTTTGGGATTGGTGTGATGTTTCGGTGTTTGGGATTGGTGTGACGTTTCGGTGTTCAGAGTTGGTGTGATGTTTCGGTGTTCAGAGTTGGTATGATGTTTCGGTGTTCAGAGTTGGTGTGATGTTTCGGTGTTCAGAGTTGGTGTGATGTTTCGGTGTTCAGAGTTGGTGTGATGTTTCGGTGTTTGGGATTGGTGTGATGTTTCGGTGTTTGGGATTGGTGTGATGTTTCGGTGTTTGGGATTGGTGTGATGTTTCGGTGTTTGGGATTGGTGCGATGTGTCGGTGTTTAGGATTGGTGTGATGTTTCGGTGTTCAGAGTTGGTGTGATGTTTCCGTGTTCAGAGTTGGTGTGATGTTTCGGTGTTCAGAGTTGGTGTGATGTTTCGGTGTTTGGGATTGGTGTGATGTTTCGGTGTTCAGAGTTGGTTTGATGTTTCGGTGTTCAGAGTTGGTGTGATGTTTCGGTGTTTGGGATTGGTGTGATGTTTCGGTGTTCAGAGTTCGTGTGATGTTTCGGAGTTCAGAGTTGGTGTGATGCTTCGGCGTTTGGGATTGGTGTGATGTTTCGGTGTTTGGGATTGGTGTGATGTTTCGGTGTTTGGGATTGGTGTGATGTTTCGGTGTTCAGAGTTGGTGTGATGTTTCGGTGTTCAGAGTTGGTGTGATGTTTCGGTGTTCAGAGTTGGTGTGATGTTTCGGTTTTTGGGATTGGTGTGATGTTTCTGTGTTCAGAGTTGGTGTGATGTTTCGGTTTTCAGAGTTGGTGTGATGTTTCGGTTTTTAGAGTTGGTGTGATGTTTCGGTGTTCAGAGTTGGTGTGATATTTCTGTGTTCAGAGTTGGTGTGATGTTTCGGTGTTTGGGATTGGTGTGATGTTTCGGTGTTTGGGATTGGTGTGATGTTTCGGTGTTCAGAGTTGGTGTGATGTTTCGGTTTTTGGGATTGGTGTGATGTTTCGGTGTTCAGAGTTGCTGTGATGTTTTGGTGTTTGGGATTGGTGTGATGTTTCGGTGTTCAGAGTTGGTGTGATGTTTCGGTGTTTGGGATTGGTGTGATGTTTCGGTGTTCAGAGTTCGTGTGATGTTTCGGTGTTCAGAGTTGGTGTGATACTTCGGCGTTTGGGATTGGTGTGATGTTTCGGTGTTCAGAGTTCGTGTGATGTTTCGGTGTTCAGAGTTGGTGTGATGTTTCGGTGTTTGGGATTGGTGTGATGTTTCGGTGTATGGGATTGGTGTGATGTTCCTGTGTTCAGAGTTGGTGTGATGTTTCGGTGTTCAGAGTTGGTGTGAAGTTTCGTTGTTCAGAGTTGGTGTGATGTTTCGGTGTTTGGGATTGTTGTGATGTTTCTGTGTTCAGAGTTGGTGTGATGTTTCGGTGTTCAGAGTTGGTGTGATGTTTCGTTGTTCAGAGTTGATGTGATGTTTCGGTGTTTGGGATTGGTGTGATGTTTCGGTGTTCAGAGTTGGTGTGATGTTTCGGTTTTCAGAGTTGGTGTGATGTTTCGGTGTTTGGGATTGGTGTGATGTTTCGGTGTTTGGGATTGGTGTGATGTTTCGGTGTTTGGGATTGGTGTGATGTTTTGGTGTTCAGAGTTGGTGTGATGTTTCGGTGTTCAGAGTTGGTGTGATGTTTCGGTGATCTGAGTTGGTGTGATGTTTCGGTGTTTGGGATTGGTGTGATGTTTCGGTGTTCAGAGTTGGTGTGATGTTTCGGTGTTCAGAGTTGGTGTGATGTTTCGGTGTTTGGGATTGGTGTGATGTTTCGGTGTTCAGAGTTGGTGTGATGTTTCGGTGTTCACAGTTGTTGTGATATTTCTGTGTTCAGAGTTGGTGTGATGTTTCGGTGTTCAGAGTTGGTGTGATGTTTCGGTGTTTGGGATTGGTGTGATGTTTCGGTGTTCAGAGTTGGTGTGATGTTTCGGCGTTCAGAGTTGGTGTGATGTTTCGGTGTTCAGAGTTGGTGTGATGTTTCGGTGTTCAGATTTGGTGTGATGTTTCGGTGTTCAGTGTTGGTGTGATGTTTCGGTGTTCAGAGTTGGTGTGATGTTTCGGTGTTTGGGATTGGTGTGATGTTTCGGTGTTTGGGATTGGTGTGATGTTTCGGTGTTTGGGATTGGTGTGATGTTTCGGTGTTCAGAGTTGGTGTGATGTTTCGGTGTTTGGGATTGGTGTGATGATTCTGAGTTCAGAGTTGGTGTGATGTTTCGGTTTTCAGAGTTGGTATGATGTTTCGGTGTTCAGAGTTGGTGTGATGTTTCGGTGTTCAGAGCTCGTTTGATGTTTCGGTGTTCAGAGTTGGTGTGATGTTTCGGTTTTCAGAGTTGGTGTGATGTTTCGGTGTTCAGAGTTGGTGTGATATTTCTGTGTTCAGAGTTGGTGTGATGTTTCGGTTTTCAGAGTTGGTGTGATGTTTCTGTGTTCAGAGTTGGTGTGATATTTCTGTGTTCAGAGTTGGTGTGATATTTCGGTGTTTGGGATTGGTGTGATGTTTCGGTGTTCAGAGTTAGTGTGATCTTTCGGTGTTTGGGATTGGTGTGACGTTTCGGTGTTTGGGATTGGTGTGATATTTCTGTGTTCAGATTTGGTGTGATGTTTCGGTGTTTGGGATTGGTGTGATGTTTCGGTGTTTGGGATTGGTGTGATGTTTCGGTGTTCAGAGTTGGTGTGATGTTTCGGTGTTTGGGATTGGTGTGATGTTTCGGTGTTCAGAGTTGGTGTGATGTTTCGGTGTTTGGGATTGGTGTGATGTTTCGGTGTTTGGGATTGGTGTGATGTTTCGGTGTTTGGGATTGGTGTGATGTTTCGGTGTTTGGGATTGGTGCGATGTTTCGGTGTTCAGTGTTGGTGTGATGTTTCGGTGTTCAGAGTTGGTGTGATGTTTCGGTGTTCAGAGTTGGTGTGATGTTTCGGTGTTTGGGATTGTTGTGATGTTTCGGTGTTCAGAGTTGGTGTGATGTTTCGGTGTTCAGAGTTGGTGTGATGTTTCGGTGTTTGGGATTGGTGTGATGTTGCGGTGTTTGGGATTGGTGTGATGTTTCGGTGTTTGGGATTGGTGTGATGTTTCGGTGTTTGGGATTGGTGCGATGTTTGGGTGTTCAGAGTTGGTGTGATGTTTCGGTGTTCAGAGTTGGTTTGATGTTTCGGTGTTTAGAGTTGGTGTGATGTTTCGGTGTTTGGGATTGGTGTGATGTTTCGGTGTTCAGAGTTGGTGTGATGTTTCGGTGTTCAGAGTTGGTGTGATATTTCGGTGTTCAGAGTTGGTGTGATGTTTCGGTGTTTGGGATTGGTGTGATGTTTCTGTGTTCAGAGTTGGTGTGATGTTTCGGTGTTCAGAGTTGGTGTGATGTTTCGGTTTTCAGAGTTGGTGTGATGTTTCGGTTTTCTGAGTTGGTGTGATATTTCTGTGTTCAGAATTGGTGTGATGTTTCGGTGTTCAGAGTTGGTGTGATATTTCTGTGTTCAGAGTTGGTGTGATGTTTCGGTTTTCAGAGTTGGTGTGATGTTTCGGTGTTCAGAGTTGGTGTGATGTTTCGGTGTTTGGGATTGGTGTGATGTTTCGGTGTTTGGGATTGGTGTGATGTTTCGGTGTTCAGAGTTGGTGTGATGTTTCGGTGTTCAGAGTTGGTGTGATGTTTCGGTTTTTGGGATTGATGTGATGTTTCGGTGTTCAGAGTTGCTGTGATGTTTCGGTGTTTGGGATTGGTGTGATGTTTCGGTGTTTGGGATTGGTGTGATGTTTCGGTGTTCAGTGTTGGTGTGATGTTTCGGTGTTCAGAGTTGGTGTGATGTTTCGGTTTTTGGGATTGATGTGATGTTTCGGTGTTCAGAGTTGCTGTGATGTTTCGGTGTTTGGGATTGGTGTGATGTTTCGGTGTTCAGTGTTGGTGTGATGTTTCGGTGTTCAGAGTTGGTGTGATGTTTCGGTGTTTGGGATTGGTGTGATGTTTCGGTGTTCAGTGTTGGTGTGATGTTTCGGTGTTCAGAGTTGGTGTGATGTTTCGGTGTTTGGGATTGGTGTGATGTTTCGGTGTTTGGGATTGGTGTGATGTTTCGGTGTTCAGTGTTGGTGTGATGTTTCGGTGTTCAGAGTTGGTGTGATGTTTCGGTGTTTGGGATTGGTGTGATGTTTCGGTGTTTGGGATTGGTGTGATGTTTCGGTGTTCAGTGTTGGTGTGATGTTTCGGTGTTCAGAGTTGGTGTGATGTTTCGGTTTTTGGGATTGATGTGATGTTTCGGTGTTCAGAGTTGCTGTGATGTTTCGGTGTTTGGGATTGGTGTGATGTTTCGGTGTTTGGGATTGGTTTGATGTTTCGGTGTTCAGTGTTGGTGTGATGTTTCGGTGTTCAGAGTTGGTGTGATGTTTCGGTGTTTGGGATTGGTGTGATGTTTCGGTCTTCAGAGTTGGTGTGATGTTTCGGTGTTTGGGATTGGTGTGATGTTTCGGTGTTTGGGATTGGTGTGATGTTTCGGTGTTCAGAGTTGGTGTGATGTTTCGGTGTTCAGAGTTGGTGTGATGTTTCGGTGTTTGGGATTGGTGTGATGTTTCGGTGTTTGGGATTGGTGTGATGTTTTGGTGTTCAGAGTTGGTGTGATGTTTCGGTGTTCAGAGTTGGTGTGATGTTTCGGTGATCTGAGTTGGTGTGATGTTTCGGTGTTTGGGATTGGTGTGATGTTTCGGTGTTCAGAGTTGGTGTGATGTTTCGGTGTTCAGAGTTGGTGTGATGTTTCGGTGTTTGGGATTGGTGTGATGTTTCGGTGTTCAGAGTTGGTGTGATGTTTCGGTGTTCACAGTTGTTGTGATATTTCTGTGTTCAGAGTTGGTGTGATGTTTCGGTGTTCAGAGTTGGTGTGATGTTTCGGTGTTTGGGATTGGTGTGATGTTTCGGTGTTCAGAGTTGGTGTGATGTTTCGGCGTTCAGAGTTGGTGTGATGTTTCGGTGTTCAGAGTTGGTGTGATGTTTCGGTGTTCAGATTTGGTGTGATGTTTCGGTGTTCAGTGTTGGTGTGATGTTTCGGTGTTCAGAGTTGGTGTGATGTTTCGGTGTTTGGGATTGGTGTGATGTTTCGGTGTTTGGGATTGGTGTGATGTTTCGGTGTTTGGGATTGGTGTGATGTTTCGGTGTTCAGAGTTGGTGTGATGTTTCGGTGTTTGGGATTGGTGTGATG
The DNA here is from genome assembly GCF_035084215.1 of Heptranchias perlo. Taxonomy (NCBI): domain Eukaryota; kingdom Metazoa; phylum Chordata; class Chondrichthyes; order Hexanchiformes; family Hexanchidae; genus Heptranchias; species Heptranchias perlo. Next base: position 70,247,663 of record NC_090337.1, on the reverse strand, counting down.
ATTCTGAGTTCAGAGTTGGTGTGATGTTTCGGTTTTCAGAGTTGGTATGATGTTTCGGTGTTCAGAGTTGGTGTGATGTTTCGGTGTTCAGAGCTCGTTTGATGTTTCGGTGTTCAGAGTTGGTGTGATGTTTCGGTTTTCAGAGTTGGTGTGATGTTTCGGTGTTCAGAGTTGGTGTGATATTTCTGTGTTCAGAGTTGGTGTGATGTTTCGGTTTTCAGAGTTGGTGTGATGTTTCTGTGTTCAGAGTTGGTGTGATATTTCTGTGTTCAGAGTTGGTGTGATATTTCGGTGTTTGGGATTGGTGTGATGTTTCGGTGTTCAGAGTTAGTGTGATCTTTCGGTGTTTGGGATTGGTGTGACGTTTCGGTGTTTGGGATTGGTGTGATATTTCTGTGTTCAGATTTGGTGTGATGTTTCGGTGTTTGGGATTGGTGTGATGTTTCGGTGTTTGGGATTGGTGTGATGTTTCGGTGTTCAGAGTTGGTGTGATGTTTCGGTGTTTGGGATTGGTGTGATGTTTCGGTGTTCAGAGTTGGTGTGATGTTTCGGTGTTTGGGATTGGTGTGATGTTTCGGTGTTTGGGATTGGTGTGATGTTTCGGTGTTTGGGATTGGTGTGATGTTTCGGTGTTTGGGATTGGTGCGATGTTTCGGTGTTCAGTGTTGGTGTGATGTTTCGGTGTTCAGAGTTGGTGTGATGTTTCGGTGTTCAGAGTTGGTGTGATGTTTCGGTGTTTGGGATTGTTGTGATGTTTCGGTGTTCAGAGTTGGTGTGATGTTTCGGTGTTCAGAGTTGGTGTGATGTTTCGGTGTTTGGGATTGGTGTGATGTTGCGGTGTTTGGGATTGGTGTGATGTTTCGGTGTTTGGGATTGGTGTGATGTTTCGGTGTTTGGGATTGGTGCGATGTTTGGGTGTTCAGAGTTGGTGTGATGTTTCGGTGTTCAGAGTTGGTTTGATGTTTCGGTGTTTAGAGTTGGTGTGATGTTTCGGTGTTTGGGATTGGTGTGATGTTTCGGTGTTCAGAGTTGGTGTGATGTTTCGGTGTTCAGAGTTGGTGTGATATTTCGGTGTTCAGAGTTGGTGTGATGTTTCGGTGTTTGGGATTGGTGTGATGTTTCTGTGTTCAGAGTTGGTGTGATGTTTCGGTGTTCAGAGTTGGTGTGATGTTTCGGTTTTCAGAGTTGGTGTGATGTTTCGGTTTTCTGAGTTGGTGTGATATTTCTGTGTTCAGAATTGGTGTGATGTTTCGGTGTTCAGAGTTGGTGTGATATTTCTGTGTTCAGAGTTGGTGTGATGTTTCGGTTTTCAGAGTTGGTGTGATGTTTCGGTGTTCAGAGTTGGTGTGATGTTTCGGTGTTTGGGATTGGTGTGATGTTTCGGTGTTTGGGATTGGTGTGATGTTTCGGTGTTCAGAGTTGGTGTGATGTTTCGGTGTTCAGAGTTGGTGTGATGTTTCGGTTTTTGGGATTGATGTGATGTTTCGGTGTTCAGAGTTGCTGTGATGTTTCGGTGTTTGGGATTGGTGTGATGTTTCGGTGTTTGGGATTGGTGTGATGTTTCGGTGTTCAGTGTTGGTGTGATGTTTCGGTGTTCAGAGTTGGTGTGATGTTTCGGTTTTTGGGATTGATGTGATGTTTCGGTGTTCAGAGTTGCTGTGATGTTTCGGTGTTTGGGATTGGTGTGATGTTTCGGTGTTCAGTGTTGGTGTGATGTTTCGGTGTTCAGAGTTGGTGTGATGTTTCGGTGTTTGGGATTGGTGTGATGTTTCGGTGTTCAGTGTTGGTGTGATGTTTCGGTGTTCAGAGTTGGTGTGATGTTTCGGTGTTTGGGATTGGTGTGATGTTTCGGTGTTTGGGATTGGTGTGATGTTTCGGTGTTCAGTGTTGGTGTGATGTTTCGGTGTTCAGAGTTGGTGTGATGTTTCGGTGTTTGGGATTGGTGTGATGTTTCGGTGTTTGGGATTGGTGTGATGTTTCGGTGTTCAGTGTTGGTGTGATGTTTCGGTGTTCAGAGTTGGTGTGATGTTTCGGTTTTTGGGATTGATGTGATGTTTCGGTGTTCAGAGTTGCTGTGATGTTTCGGTGTTTGGGATTGGTGTGATGTTTCGGTGTTTGGGATTGGTTTGATGTTTCGGTGTTCAGTGTTGGTGTGATGTTTCGGTGTTCAGAGTTGGTGTGATGTTTCGGTGTTTGGGATTGGTGTGATGTTTCGGTCTTCAGAGTTGGTGTGATGTTTCGGTGTTTGGGATTGGTGTGATGTTTCGGTGTTTGGGATTGGTGTGATGTTTCGGTGTTCAGAGTTGGTGTGATGTTTCGGTGTTCAGAGTTGGTGTGATGTTTCGGTGTTTGGGATTGGTGTGATGTTTCGGTGTTCAGATTTGGTGTGATGTTTCGGTGTTCACAGTTGGTGTGATATTTCTGTGTCCAGAGTTGGTGTGATGTTTCGGTGTTCAGAGTTGGTGTGATGTTTCCGTGTTTGGGATTGGTGTGATGTTTCGGTGTCCAGAGTTGGTGTGATGTTTCGGTGTTCAGATTTGGTGTGATGTTTCGGTGTTCACAGTTGGTGTGATATTTCTGTGTCCAGAGTTGGTGTGATGTTTAGGTGTTCAGAGTTGGTGTGATGTTTCGGTGTTTGGGATTAGTGTGATGTTTCGGTGTTCAGAGTTGGTGTGATTTTTCGGTGTTCAGAGTTGGTGTGATGTTTCGGTGTTCAGAGTTGGTGTGATGTTTCGGTGTTCAGATTTGGTGTGATGTTTCGGTGTTTGGGATTAGTGTGATGTTTCGGTGTTCAGAGTTGGTGTGATGTTTCGGAGTTCAGTGTTGGTGTGATGTTTCGGTGTTCAGAGTTGGTGTGATGTTTCGGTGTTTGGGATTAGTGTGATGTTTCGGTGTTCAGAGTTGGTGTGATTTTTCGGTGTTCAGAGTTGGTGTGATGTTTCGGTGTTCAGAGTTGGTGTGATTTTTCGGTGTTCAGAGTTGGTGTGATGTTTCGGAGTTCAGTGTTGGTGTGATGTTTCGGTGTTCAGAGTTGGTGTGATGTTTCGGTGTTTGGGTTTGGTGTGATGTTTCTGTGTTCAGAGTTGGTGTGATGTTTCGGTGTTTGGGATTGGTGTGATGTTTCGGTGTTTGGGATTGGTGTGATGCTTCTGTGTTCAGAGTTTTTGTGATGTTTCGGTGTTTGGGATTGGTTTGATGTTTCGGTGTTCAGAGTTGGTGTGATGTTTCGGTGTTTGGGATTGGTGTGATGTTTCGGTGTTCAGAGTTCGTTTGATGTTTCGGTGTTCAGAGTTGGTGTGATGTTTCCGTGTTTGGGATTGGTGTGATGTTTCGGTGTTCAGAGTTGGTGTGATGTTTCGGTTTTCAGAGTTGGTGCGATGTTTCGGTGTTCAGAGTTGGTGTGATATTTCTGTGTTCAGAGTTGATGTGATGTTTTGGTTTTCAGAGTTGTTGAGATGTTTCTGTGTTCAGAGTTGGTGTGATATTTCTGTGTTCAGAGTTGGTATGATGTTTCGGTTTTTGGGATTGGTGTGATGTTTCGGTGTTTGGGATTGGTGTGATGTTTCGGTGTTCAGTGTTGGTATGATGTTTCGGTGTTCAGAGTTGGTGTGATGTTTCGGTGTTTGGGATTGGTGTGATGTTTCGGTGTTTGGGATTGGTGTGATGTTTCGGTGTTTGGGATTGGTGTGATGTTTCGCTGTTCTGAGTTGGTGTGATGTTTCGGTGTTTGGGATTGGTGTGATGTTTCGGTGTTCAGAGTTGGTGTGATGTTTCGGTGTTTGGGATTGGTGTGATGTTTCGGTGTTTGGGATTGGTGTGACGTTTCGGTGTTCAGAGTTGGTGTGATGTTTCGGTGTTTGGGATTGGTGTGATGTTTCGGTGTTCAGAGTTGGTGTGATGTTTCGGTGTTCAGAGTTGGTGTGATGTTTCGGTGTTTCGGATTGGTGTGATGTTTCGGTGTTCAGAGTTGGTGTGATGTTTCGGTGTTCAGAGTTGGTGTGATGTTTCGGTGTTTGGGATTGGTGTGATGTTTCGGTGTTTGGGATTGGTGTGATGTTTCGGTGTTTGGGATTGGTGCGATGTTTCGGTGTTTAGGATTGGTGTGATGTTTCGGTGTTCAGAGTTGGTGTGATGTTTCGGTGTTCAGAGTTGGTTTGATGTTTTGGTGTTCAGAGTTTGTTTGATGTTTCGGTGTTCAGAGTTGGTGTGATGTTTCGGTGTTCAGAGTTGGTTTGATGTTTCGGTGTTCAGAGTTGGTGTGGTGTTTCGGTGTTCAGAGTTGGTGTGATGTTTCGGTGTTCAGAGTTGGTGTGGTGTTTCGGTGTTCAGAGTTGGTGTGATGTTTCGGTGTTCAGAGTTGGTGTGATGTTTCGGTGTTCAGAGTTGGTTTGATGTTTCGGTGTTCAGAGTTGGTGTGGTGTTTCGGTGTTCAGAGTTGGTGTGATGTTTCGGTGTTCAGAGTTGGTGTGATGTTTCGGTGTTCAGAGTTGGTGTGGTGTTTCGGTGTTCAGAGTTGGTTTGATGTTTCGGTGTTTGGGATTGGTGCGATTTTTCGGTGTTTAGGATTGGTGTGATGTTTCGGTGTTCAGAGTTCGTGTGATGTTTCGGTGTTCAGAGTTGGTGTGATGCTTCGGCGTTTGGGATTGGTGTGATGTTTCGGTGTTTGGGATTGGTGTGATGTTTCGGTGTTTGGGATTGGTGTGATGTTTTGGTGTTCAGTGTTGGTGTGATGTTTCGGTGTTCAGATTAGGTGTGATGTTTCAGCGTTTGGGATTGGTGTGATGATTCGGTGTTTGGGATTGGTGTGATGTTTCGGTGTTTGGGATTGGTGTGATGTTTCGGTGTTTGGGATTGGTGTGATGTTTCGGTGTTTGGGATTGGTGTGACGTTTCGGTGTTCAGAGTTGGTGTGATGTTTCGGTGTTTGGGATTGGTGTGATGTTTCGGTGTTCAGAGTTGGTGTGATGTTTCGGTGTTCAGAGTTGGTGTGATGTTTCGGTGTTTCGGATTGGTGTTATGTTTCGGTGTTCAGAGTTGGTGTGATGTTTCGGTGTTCAGAGTTGGTGTGATGTTTCGGTGTTCAGAGTTGGTTTGATGTTTCGGTGTTCAGAGTTGGTGTGGTGTTTCGGTGTTTGGGATTGGTTTGATGTTTCGGTGTTTGGGATTGGTGTGATGTTTCGGTGTTTGGGATTGGTGTGATGTTTCGGTGTTCAGTGTTGGTGTGATGTTTCGGTGTTCAGAGTTGGTGTGATGTTTCGGCGTTTGGGATTGGTGTGATGTTTCGATGTTTGGGATTGGTGTTATGTTTCGGTGTTTGGGATTGGTGTGATGTTTCGGTGTTTGGGATTGGTGTGATGTTTCGGTCTTCAGAGTTGGTGTGATGTTTCTGTGTTCAGAGTTGGTGTGATGTTTCGGTGTTTGGGATTGGTGTGATGTTTCGGTGTTTGGGATTGGTGTGATGTTTCGGTGTTCAGAGTTGGTGTGATGTTTTGGTGTTCAGTTTTGGTGTGATGTTTCGGTGTTTGGGATTGGTGTGATGTTTCGGTGTTCAGAGTTGGTGTGATGTTTTGGTGTTTGGGATTGGTGTGATGTTTCGTTGTTTGGGATTGGTGTGATGTTTCGGTGTTCAGAGTTGGTGTGATGTTTCGGTGTTTAGGATTGTTGTGATGTTTCGGTGTTTGGGATTGCTGTGATGTTTCCGTGTTTGGGATTGGTGTGATGTTTCGGTGTTTGGGATTGCTGTGATGTTTCGGTGTTTGGGATTGGTGTGATGTTTCGGTGTTTGGGATTGGTGTGATGTTTCGGTGTTCAGAGTTGGTGTGATGTTTCGGTGTTTGGTATTGGTGTGATGTTTCGGTGTTCAGAGTTGGTGTGATGTTTTGGTGTTCAGAGTTGGTGTGATGTTTCGGTGTTTCGGATTGGTGTGATGTTTCGGTGTTCAGAGTTGGTGTGATGTTTCGGTGTTCAGAGTTGGTGTGATGTTTCGGTGTTTGGGATTGGTGTGATGTTTCGGTGTTTTGGATTGGTGCGATGTTTCGGTGTTTAGGATTGGTGTGATGTTTCGGTGTTCAGAGTTGGTGTGATGTTTCGGTGTTCAGAGTTGGTGTGATGTTTCGGTGTTCAGAGTTGGTGTGATGCTTCGGCGTTTGGGATTGGTGTGATGTTTCGGTGTTTGGGATTGGTGTGATGTTTCGGTGTTCAGTGTTGGTGTGATGTTTCGGTGTTCAGAGTTGGTGTGATGTTTCGGCGTTTGGGATTGGTGTGATGTTTCGGTGTTCAGTGTTGGTGTGATGTTTCGGTGTTCAGAGTTGGTGTGATGTTTCGGTGTTTGGGATTGGTGTGATGTTTCGGTGTTTGGGATTGGTGTGATGTTTCGGTGTTTGGGATTGGTGTGATGTTTCGGTGTTCAGAGTTGGTGTGATGTTTCTGTGTTCAGAGTTGGTGTGATGTTTCGGTGTTTGGGATTGGTGTGATGTTTCGGTGTTCAGTTTTGGTGTGATGTTTCGGTGTTTGGGATTGGTGTGATATTTCGGTGTTCAGAGTTGGTGTGATGTTTCGGTGTTTGGGATTGGTGTGATGTTTCGTTGTTTGGGATTGGTGTGATGTTTCGGTGTTCAGAGTTGGTGTGATGTGTCGGTGTTTGGGATTGCTGTGATGTTTCCGTGTTTGGGATTGGTGTGATGTTTCCGTGTTTGGGATTGGTGTGATGTTTCGGTGTTTGGGATTGCTGTGATGTTTTGGTGTTTGGGATTGGTGTGATGTTTCGGTGTTGGGGGTTGGTGTGATGTTTCGGTGTTCAGAGTTGGTGTGATGTTTCCGTGTTTGGGATTGGTGTGATGTTTCCGTGTTTGGGATTGGTGTGATGTTTCGGTGTTTGGGATTGCTGTGATGTTTTGGTGTTTGGGATTGGTGTGATGTTTTGGTGTTTGGGATTGGTGTGATGTTTCGGTGTTTGGGATTGGTGTGATGTTTCGGTGTTCAGAGTTTGGTTGGGGTTAATGCAAATCTATGTTATTTTGGCAATTGTGTGTTGGAATGGTTTACCTTCAGCTAGTTCCACAAATGCCTGCACACTGATCTCCAGATCTGAGTAAGTAGAATTGTGTTAAATACACTTCCTTTCTGACCCATTCAAGCCAAGATAGACATTGGCAGAGTGCTGGGAGGAGTTGGTTCACAGCTGCAGATAAAGCACATCCTGTGGTGACCTCAAGGTGTTATGCGACAGTTGTCTCAAGCTCTGGTCAGTCCCCTTCTGTAGTACTACGTTCATTTCTATGCACCGCACCTGAGGAAGGATATATTGACCTTGAATATGTTGCAGCGCAGATTCACCAGAATGATGCCAGGTCTAAAAAGGTTTAAATTATGAGGGCAGGAGACTACATTTGTATTCCGTTGCATTTTGAAGATTAATGGTGTTCAATTTCAGGTGTTTAAAATGATTAAAAGATTTGATAGGGTGCTTCGAGCTAAACTTTTTTCCCTGGTGGGGGAGACGAGAACAAGGCGTCATGACCTTAAAATTAGAGCTCGGCCGTTCTGGGGTGATGTCAGGAAGCACTTCTTCACACAAAGGGGAGTGGAAATCTGGAACTCCACCCCCCCAAAAAAACTGTTCAAGCTGGGGATCAATTGAAAATTTCAAAACTGAAATTGATAGAATTTTGCTAAGTAAGGGTATTAAGGGTTATGGGACCAAGGTGGGTAGATGGAGTTAAGATTCAGATCAGCCATGATCAAATTGAATGGCAGAACAGGCTCGAGGTGCTGAATGGCCTCCTCCTGTTCCTGTGTTCCTGGATGGAAAAAAATCAGGGAATTACTTAACAGAAAAAACATTCTAAAATAACCTGGTTTGCAATCATTTCAGAACTGCTGGGACAAGCTCAGATCATTTTACTAACATGCAGGATGTATTTGATGATCAATGCAAGGCCCCAGCGCCTGCTATGTGACTCTTGTTACAAGCTGCACAGAAATCATAGAGTCATAGAGTCATAGAGTTATACAGCACGGATAGAGGCCCTTCGGCCCATCGTGTCCGCGCCGGCCATCAGCCCCGTCTACTCTAATCCCATATTCCAGCATTTGGTCCGTAGTGAATATGGAATAAATAAATTGTTGATGTGATAAACTGCTGCACGAACTGACAAAAGGATTTTAGCCCTTTGTAATAGCATTGCCGGATGTTGAAATCTCCCCAGGTACCCTTGGTAAGCATTAGGTGTTAATAAATATAAATGTTGGACCTGCCTCGTTGTATCTTTAAACTGCAGAATGCAGGAGAAAGGTTCTCAATGTGCTTCAGCCAGTGAGGACATTTTGTGCTGTGATTTGGCAGAACGACAATGTCCATTTGGCCGACTCACAGTAAATATCGCTTTTGTGCCAAAGGCATTAATTGAAACAAAACAGGTGTAACATTGAATCTTATTGATAAGCAAATATCCATCTAACTGTGTCAGTGAGTTCTGGTTTACTGCATCTCTCCGAGGGATGGAGCTTTTGAATCTGCCATCTGCCCTCACAGTCAGTGCAAAAACAGGGTCTCAGTCATCTCCAAATACAGCACATGTTACATTATTAAGGATCCATGCAATTTGCAAGGCAATTCATTCTTTTTCAGTATTAATATACTTTCTGAAAGAAATGCCTTTTTGTCTTTTGTTCGTGCTAAATGTTACACTCGCTCAGTCTCCAAGCTTTGGCTGAGCAGATGATGGATGTTTGTTCTTCAGTGCCAGACTAAGAAAGGTCTGTTTGCAAATATCTGTCAGCCTCTCCGTGCCAACAGGCAGACACAGTACAGTTCTAATCAGGCCACTGAGCACAGAAATAAGAGACACAGTACAAAATTAACAACCAACAAACAAGACTAGAGATTAAAAGGATGTTTTTGTCCTTGCAGAGTAATGGATACGTGAGAGAGATTCCCAGCTAAATGTGTTGGTGTCGTGTCGAATTGTTCCTTCAAATAAAGTGGGATAACTATGGAATGAACGTTATAGGGAGAAGTCTAAGCAAAGGACTTGCATTTATTTCGCGCTTTTCATGATTTCAAGACGTCCCAAAGCGCTTCACAGCCAATTAAGTATTTTTGAAGTGCAGTCACTATTGTAATGTAGGAAACGGGGCAGGCAGTTTACGCACAGCAAGATCCCACAAACTTTTATGACCAGATAATCTATTTTAGTGATGTTGGTTGAGAGATAAATATTTTCCAGAACACTGGGGAGAACTCCCCTGCTCTTCAAATCGTGCCATGGGATCTTTTACATCCACCTGAAAGGGCAGAAAAGGCCTCGGTTTAACGTCTCATCTGAAAATCTAGACAGGAATGATGGAACACTCTGTGGAATACAATGGCTTCAATACTGTTGGGAGTGTGGAAATCTCATCCGTAGAAAGTGCCTGACTAGATTTAAAGAACAGAGGTGCTAGTGTCGGTAGATATTCCAGTATTTTGTTCAGTTGTCTTTGGGAGGACCAGGGAGAAAATCTGCAGTGCTTTGGATGAGGAGATTAAGTCAAGAGGGCAGTTTCCCTGTGGAAGCAGATGGGTTCTGGGCCAAGTCGCCTTTTCCTGCTTCCTCCCAACCTAGTGAGATGAAAGTGTGCGCTCTCTGCTGGCTGTTCCATGAAATGAGTTTGCTTGTTTCAATTCCTGGTGGACATGATTAAGTCCGCAGAACTGTTCATACCTAAATTGACAATCTTATTTCGAAGAAAGAAAGACTTGCATTTATATAGCACCTTTCACTACCTCAGGGCATCCCAAAACACTTTACAGTCAATGAAGTACTTTTGAAGTGTAATCACTGTTGTAATGTAGGAAATGCAGCAGCCAATTTGCGCACAGCAAGATCCCACAAACAAAATGTGATAATGATCTGTTTTAGTGACATCAGCTGAGGGATAAATATTGACCAGGACAAGGAGAGAACTCCCCTGCGTTTTCTCAAATGGTGCCATGGGATCTTTTACGTCCACCTGAAAGGGCAGACGGGGCCTTGGTTTAATGTCTCATCCAAAGGACGGCACCCCTGACAGTGCAGCACTCCCTCAGTACGGCACTGGAATGTCAGCCTAGATTATGTACTCAAGCCTCTGGAGTGTGACTTGACCCCACGACCTTCTGACTCAGGAGGTGTGAATGCTACCCACTGATCCATGGCTGACACCGTAGAAGGGCATAAGATTGGCTGCCGTGGGAAATGGAAATGTCACAGTAGTGCTGACTAAGATGCTCTTTTGAGACTGAGGTCAAGGCAGATGATTAGGGCAGAGGAAAGAATAATTTACCCTACATCTAACCTAACAGTGAGCCTTGACTCAATGGTAGCATTCATGAGTTCAAGCCCCACTCCAGATAGTCCTGGTCAGTGGAGATAAAAGCTCTGTTCTCTGAATATTGTGGAAATGCCGGTGATGGACTGGGGTGGACAAATGTAAGGAGTCTTACAACACCAAGTTATAGTCCAACAGTTTTATTTGAAATCACAAGCTTTCGGAGGCCGTCGAAGGAGGAAAGCTCCAAAAGCTTGTGATTTCAAATAAAACTGTTGGACTATAACCTGGTGTTGTAAGACTCCTTACATCTGAATATTGAGTTGACATCCAACAGGGGACTCTTGTCTGATGGGAGTAGAATGCCCCTTCATCCTCGCTTGTTGGTTCTCCTGGTAGACAGTCAGGCTAACGACCTGTCCACATATAACAGGGTCTTTATTACTGAACATAGGAGCAGGAGGGGACCATGAAGCCTTTTGAGCCTGCTCCGCTATTCGATTAGATCATGGCTGATCTGGTACCTCAACTCCATTTACCCACTTTGTTCCTTATCCAATAAAAATCTTATCAATCTCAGTCTTGAAAGCTCCAATTGACCCCCATCATTACTGCCTATTGGGGAGCGAGTTTCAGATTTCCACTACCCTTTGAGTGAAAAAGTGCTTCCTGATTTCCCTCCTGAACGGCCCAGCTCTAATTTTAAGATTATGTCTCCTCATTCTTGATTCCCCCACCAGAAGAAATAATTTCTCTGTATCTACCCTATCAAATCGTTTTATTGTTTTAAACAGCTCAATTAGATCACCTCTCAATCTTCTATACTCAAAGGAAATTGAGCCAAGTTTATGCACCCTTTAAGCCTCAATATCATTCTGGTGAATCTGTGCTGCACCCTCTCCAAGGCCAATATATCCTTCCTGAGGTGCGGTGTCCAGAACTGAATGCAGTTCTCCAGATGGGGTCTAACCAGAGCTCTGTACAGCTGTAATATAACTTCCAACCCTTTATAATCCAGAGCACGATCTGCTGGATGTAAAAGCAGTGGAAAAAATGGGTTGTCTCCTGTGTCGCTCGGCACGGAATGGAAAGAACAAGATATCTAACCAGGGAGTCCTCAATTCTGACATAAGTAGAATAAATTGGAAAATGTCCCAGATCGAGCGCTGACAAGCCCCACCTTGACGATCACAAAACATCATAAATGAAAAAGCTATTGCAAAAGTACTTGGCTGGGCACCTACCTGGGAACATGGCTTCAGTGTGAAATCCTATCACCTCACCACCTTAGTAATGGAGAGTGCACTGGTGTAGGGGGTGGTGGTGTGTGTCAGCTTCACCTCTGACTTCTGAGCGGTTCGAATCGCTCCCACTCCCTGGGTTCTAGACCTTGGACATATTTGGGGGTTGTGACAAAGTGCAGCAGACAACTGGTTTTGGTGCAAGAAACTTTGACCTTTATTCAAGAGAGAAAATACAACACAACAATCTTAACACTCTAATAAAATGGGGAACACTTCAGTACAAATGAGGGAAATTACAGTGGAAAGATACCTCACCCCTCCCAATCCCACTGTACTAGCTAGGTTGGACTCTAAAGGACCAGAGATAATGCTCACCAAACGAATCCTTGACAGTAATTCACCCAGAGGTAAGTCAGAAATAGATTGTAGAGTGGAAACTTTGCGGATCTTCGGTTTTCTCCCGAGTTGGTTTTCTTTGGTCGCGGTGGCCCAATATTACCCGATTGGTTGGTGGCAATATTCGGTTGGTTGATTCGTAAGGCCCATGTTGCCGCGAGGTGTCTGACAGTCACTGGGGCAGTTGCTCTGGTTTCTTCTTGTGTGTCAGCCTGCTTCTAGAGCTGCTGACCTTCCCTGTCGAACTGCTTTCCTGTTGCCCCCTCGCCTTGTTGTTCGCTGGAAGCTGCTCTTCAAGAGACAGGCAGAACAAGAGAAGCAGAACACAAGCGCCAGCAAGCCAGAGAGAGAGAGAGGTTTCGAGTTTCCACTTCTATATCCCTCTCTTACAAAGGTCTTCGTCACTTAAAAAAAGGCACTTCATGTCTGTTTAAACTGTTCTTACAAAGTCCTTAAGAATCTTTGATGGCTTTTGATGGTCCCTCATCATGTTGCAATTGCTTCTCCCGATGGGTCATTGTTTTAATTCCGATTTGCTGGTCACCTGGTATACAGGCTTCCTTTTGTATCCAACGTCCTAGGTGTTGATCGGTTTTGCTTTAAAACAAAGACATGGCCCCACCATGTCTGGAGCAGTTGCCTCTTTCAATGGCCGACTGCCTTTCGAATTAATGCTGAGTGTTGACCACCTGCTGTAGGTTTTGCATTAAAACAGAGACATGTCTGAAGCAGTAATTCTCCCACATTCCACTGTGCGTTATTGATACGTCTGGTGACCTCTCACCTATCCTTCCATCTTAGGATTTTAGTCAATGGCCAAAGTTTTCCATATTCAGGGAAAAGGTGAATTTCTTTAGGCCGAGTTTTGGGGGATCTGTGAATTTTGAGAATCTTACACTGGCTAACGTAACTCCTGACACATTTCTAGCTCCACAAAAGGAAATAAATCCAGCTCACTGTGCAGTCGGGACCATCCATTAGCATTTCTTGAGCTGAAGGGAGATTGACGAGACCTCAAGATTTGCCATGGCGAAGTTTCTTCACCAGTTTTTCATTTTTTGTGAATAATGACAAGGCTTTCACCCCTCATCCCTGCTAGAAACACCAGAGATGGCCCAGAGCGTATAGGGAACAGATTTATTCAATTTATATTTGTTTTCTGCTGTTGACAGCATACTAGTAATAACATTGATATTTAAAAATGTTGAGAAAATACTCATAAACCCCTCAAGGTACCTACACAGTTACAAATGTGCAGATTACATCCGAGTACATTGAGAGCAGGCTGTTCCTGACAGACCTTCCCTTCAATCCCATCGTCCAGTCAATCCCCAGGTGATGAGATCAGTAACAAACTGCGATTAAAGGTGTAGTAATTTGTCAGGCAGCATCCGTGGAGAGAGGAAGGTAGGGTTAACATTTCAGGTGGATGACCTTTCGTCAGAACCTCTCTCCTACAAACACGACCTGACCTGCTGAGTGTTTCCTTCATTTTCAAGAAGAATGACAACAACAACTTGCATTTATATAGTGCCTTTAACGTAGCAAATCATCCCAAGGCGCTTCACAGGAGCGATTATCAAATAAAATTTGGTACTGAGCCACATAAGGAGATATTAGGACAGTTGGCCAAAAGCTTGGTCAAAGAGGTAGGTTTTAAGGAGCGTCTTAAAGGAGGAGAGAGAGGTGGAGAGGCGGAGAGGTTTATGGAGGGAATTCCAGAGCTTAGGGCCTAGGCAGCTGAAGGCACGGCCGCCAATGGTGGAGCAATTAAAATCGGGGATGCGCAAGAGGCCAGAATTGGAGGAGCGCAGAGATCTCAGAGGGTTGTAGGGCTGGAGGAGGTTACAGAGATAGGGAGGGGCGAGGCCATGGAAGGATTTGAAAACAAGGATGAGAATTTTTAAATCGAGGCATTCCCGGACCAGGAGCCAATGTAGGTCAGCGAGCACAGGGGTGATGGGAGAACGGGACTTGGTGCGAGTTAGGATACGGGCAGCAGAGTTTTGGATGAGCTCAAGTTTATGGAGGGTGGAAGATGGGAGACCAGCCAGAAGACCATTGGAATAGTCCAGTCTGGAGGTAACAAAGGCATGGATGAGGGTTTCAGCAGCAGATGAGCTGAGGCAGGGACGATGGTATGTGTTTCTGTTTTTATTTCAGATTTCCAGTATCTGCAGTAATCTGCTTTTTGTGTAAAAGAAAGAAAGGCTTGCATTTATATATCGCCTTTTACGACCTTAGGACGTCCCAAAGCACCTCACAGCCAATGAAATACTTTTGAAATGTAGTCACTGTTGTAATGTAGGGAAACGTGGCAGCCAATTTGGACACAGCAAGATCCCACAAACAGCAGCGAAATAAACGACCACATCATCTGTTTTAGGTCAAAATCAAAATACTGCGAATGCTGGAAATCTGAATTAAAAACACAAATTGCTGGGGAAGCTCAGCAAGTGAGGCTGGATCAGTGGAGAAAGAAACAGAGTTAACACTTCAGGTCGAAGACCTTTCGTCAAATTAAACTTTCAACTGACGAAAGGTCTTCGATCTGAAACGTTAGCTCTGTTTCTTTCTCCACAGATGCTACTCTGACCTGCTGAGCTTCTCCAGCAATTTCTGTTTTCATTTCATCCATTTTAGGTGTTGGTGTAGCAATTTGTGTTTGCATTACTGTAATTAAACTGGGTGATGCACTCAGAGCAACACCCAACACTTCCAGGTCAGAAATTACCCGCAATATTTGTAATCTCTGAAGTCTATTCAAAGACTTTAAATAAATTACGGTAGCTTATTTATAAGGTAACTCTTTTTTGCCAAAGTGGTTTGAGGTGCTGCAGCAGGTTCTGAGGCTGCCCTCTAAGATCTATATTCAAATGCTGAGAGGATTAAAAAACCTCCTTATTCTGTAAGCTCTAGGTAAAATGAAGTTCTGTGCAGCTGTGGATCCATAAAGAAAGAACTTGCATTTACATAGTGCTTTTCACATCTTCAAGGTGTCCCAAAGCACTTTACAGCCAATGAAGTAGTTTTGAAGTGTACGTTTGTCTGAAACACGGCAGACAATTTGGACAAAGCAGAGTCCCACAACCAGTAATCAATGAGTCTGTTTCTGGTGGTGTTGGTTGAGGGATGAATATTGGCCAGGACACCAGGAGAACTCACTGCTCTTCTTCGAAATAGTAACCAGTAACTTCAGCGGAAACCCCAGTGAAACAGCATAAATAATACAGCAAACAATTAGGATAAACCCCCTCAGAAATTACTGGAGGGTGTTCGAGGATCGGGTCTTATTTATGATTTACTCCTCAAATCAATAAACATTGAAGTCAGGTGTCACATGTTTATTAAGCATACAGTACGTGCAATAGTACTTAAACATACATGTAAAAGGCAGTACATACAACCACAGCTGATGGGATGGCTGGGGATTCAAACATGTTCGAGTTCTGAGCTCAGTATCTTCAGCCTTTACCAATCCAAGTACTCAACACAAACCACCAGTTTTATACATTTCTCTCACTCCCTCTACATGACAATCCACACAATTCTGCATCACATAATTATATCAAATTTAAAACACAGCTCTATATAAGGAGAATATAATTGACTTAGCCCTTATCAATAACTTCAGTTTTCCACACTTAACAAGCTCTTTTTCCGTTAAGTGAACTCCCTTACTTTGTTATCTTATCAATGGTTTCACTCTTTGTTCCATATAATTGCTGTTCTATCAAGTGAAACCTTTAATTATGAGTCTGTCTTTGTTTCTGTATCATTTGTACCAATTAAAAAAGATGATCTATCTCCAGATGTTTTCCTCTGCAGCACTGACTGTTTTCCCACACTGTTATCAAATGATTCAGTTTGCAATACCAGTCTTTAATTAAACCTCTTGTTATTTCATCCTGAAACTGACCATTGGTGCCGGGTCAGCCCTGGATTAACAGCCCAGTGGTACTTTACACTGACTTCTACTTCCCTGCTTAACAGGCAAAGGCTAAAGGTTAACATTACTACAATGTGAAGATAATTCAATAGTAGTATAATATTAGTAGACATCAGGACAGTCTAATTAACCCTTTCTTTACATGGGGAATTTTTCTATCCACCTGAACAAACAGAGAGGGCCTCGGTTTAATGTCTCATCTGAAAGACAGGACCTGCGACACTGCAGCACTCCCTCAGTACTGCACTGGAATGTCAGCCTAGATTAAGACGGAAAGAAAGACTTGCGTTTATATAGCATTTTTCACGACCTCAGGACGAACCAAACGCTTTTCAGCCATTGAAGGACATTTGAAGTGTAATCTCTGCTGTAATGTAGGAAATGCAGCAGGCGATTTGGGTACAGCAAGATCCTACAAACAGCAATGTGATAATGACCAGATAATCTTTTTTTTAGTGATGTTGGTTGAGGGAAAAACATTGACCAGGACACCGAGGAGAATTCCCCTCCTCTTCTTCTTCGAAATAGGGCCGTGGAATTTTTTACATCCACCTGAGAGGGCAGACGGGGCCTGGGCTTAACGTCTCATCCAAAAGAAAGCACCTCAGGCACTGCAGCTCTCCACTGGGAGTGTCAGTCTGGATTTTATGTTCAAGTCTCTGGAGTGGGACTTGAACCCACCACCTTAACTCAGAGGAGCAGGTGCTACCCACTGAGCCACAGCTGCCAACCTGCTTGAATCCTGGGCTCAA
This sequence comes from Heptranchias perlo, assembly GCF_035084215.1. Classification (NCBI taxonomy): domain Eukaryota; kingdom Metazoa; phylum Chordata; class Chondrichthyes; order Hexanchiformes; family Hexanchidae; genus Heptranchias; species Heptranchias perlo. The sequence goes on along the minus strand of NC_090337.1, from coordinate 70,231,033 downwards.
AACCTAAGTGTTATCACTGAGCCAAGCTAGGACTGCAATTTTACTCAGAGGCCAGATTGTGTCGAAAAATGGAAAAATTAAAGTGGTTCAGATAAGGACACTCATTTGATGCTGGGAGGGTTAAAGCACAGTATTAGTGTCCAGTAAAGTTCCACATATCCTTTTCTGTGAGGAAAAAAACATTTCTTTAATTTGTAGTATTTTTTGATGATTGTGAATGAACCGGAGATGGGAATGCTTAGTGCTGATGTTAAAATGGAGGTGCCCCGTTGGACAACATTTCTCCCTCAACTTGACGTTCAAAAAAGGAATTTGTAAAATAAAGCTACTCCTCTTTGTTATTTTACGTTTGATCTTTCAGCAGCGCTCTGTAAATATTTAAGTAGAAAAGAAACAAATAAAAAATGTGCTTAGAAGGCCTGAACTATGGGAAAGCACAGTTTGAAGGGCAGACGCCTTGGTACGAGGGCAGAGAGTCAGCCGAACCTACCAATTAGTAGGCCTTGGAGTGTGGTAGACCTGCTCCAATTGTCTGTCTCAATTTACAAGGCAAATGCATGGCTGACATGGGTCATCGAAAGACTCAGAGAGAGACAGAAGTATTTTCATCTCAAGATGCTCCTTCAGGACAATCTCCTGGTTAAGATTTACTCCCTCTTTGTTCCAGTGAACAACTTCTACTATCTGTGTGGCCTTTTAGCTCCACATCAAAATGTCCATAGCTTCAGGTCTGCAAGCATTATTCTTTTTTGTCGACACTATCATCAATGCTCCTGAAAACTTCAGCAAAATTATTCCAAAGAGTCAGTCAAATAAGAAGCCTTTACTCAGGGCCAAAGCACAAGCCTGTCAGTGAACATAATGAATTGGTAAAAGGTCTAATGATTAGTGTTTGATGGAGCTTCAATGGTGCTAAATTATAAACCTTCAAAGCCCTGCCATCATCTTGAATCAAAAATCATAGAATCTTACAGCACAGAAGGAGGCCATTCAGCCCATCATGACTGTGTCGGCTCTTTGAAAGAGCAATTCAATTAGTCCCACTCCCCCACTCTTTCCCCATAGCCCTGCAAATTTTTCCTTTTCAAGGAGTTATCCAATTCCCTTTTGAAAGTTACAATTGAATCTGCTTCCAATGCCCTGTCAGGCAGCGCATTCCAGATCACAACAAGTCGCTGCGTAAAAAAATTTGGCTAATCCCCTCCTGCCCCGGTTCTTTTGTCAATTATCTTTAATCTGTGTCCTCTGGTTACCGACCCATCCGCCAGTGGAAACAGTTTCTTACAGGAAAATGTAGGACTCGCCAGACAGGAGGGTTCCCTCCCAGTCGGGGAACACTTCAGCAGTCAAGGACATTCAGCCACCGACATTCGGGTAAGCGTACTCCAAGGCGGCCTTCGAGACACACGACAACGCAAAATCGTCGAGCAGAAATTGATAGCCAAGTTCTGCACCCATGAGGACGGCCTCAACCGGGATCTTGGGTTCATGTCACGCTACACGTAACCCCACCAGCGAACAAAAGTTATCTGTTTTTAATATAACGGGTCATTTGCTGTCTTTCTCTTCCTTCCGGATGTTTCTATGTTTCTGCCTCTCTCTCTCTCTGGTTTTTTTGGTTGTTTGTATATTCGGTGGCCCTGTAAGTAACACCTCTCTGTCTGAACACTTTGATTGCCTTGGCAACGGGCAGTTGGAAAGACGATCTGTAATCACCAGGTATTGTTCTGTGATTTATAAATGCGATAGGTTCGAGGATTTCTTGACATTCACCTGAGGAAGGAGGAAGCCTCCGAAAGCTTGTGATTTTCAAATAAAATTGTTGGACTATGACTTGGTGTTGTAAAATTGTTTACAATTTACAGGAAAATGGCAGAGCAGATGTGACCCAAATTATGACAAGGAAAAATAATTCTGGATCAGGTGAAATATTAGAAGGATGGGCCTGAATTTTACTTCAAAGCTCCATGGCCTGTGAGGCTTCTGTTGTTACAGCCCTTATCACTGGCTGACGGTATTTTGTTTTTTTTTACTCTGACAGGTGTTTTTATATCATTTCAAATCTTAAAAAAGAAATAAAACCTTTGTGTCTGAATGTGTGAGGTAATAAATCTGTATTTGTTATCAAAATAAAAGGGCTCACCTTATCAATGTTGCAATGAAAAACATTTACATCCTGTGAGCTGTGGATAGAGTCTATGGTTCAATGAGTTATTGTCAGTTTATTCGTTAGGTAAATACTTTCATCTACAATACTACACAAGATAATTATGAATGAGGAAGGACATTGGAGTCATTTTACTTCATTCATCCAGTAAAATCTTACAGTCGTCCCATTTTCCATCCAATTGTTCCTTAAATAATTCTAGTGGTCTTGCCTCATTAATCTATCTGGGAGTTAATTCCACATTTGCATCCTAAATTTATCTTCTATTGGTTTGAACCTGTGTCCCCTACTTCTACTCCCACAGTTTCATTTGAAGTAATAGTCCAGATTAACTTTTTCTGTGTCCTTAACTATCTTCTATAACTCTACAGAACCATCTCTCAGATGCCTCCGCTGGCAAAAAAAGTCTCTCCAGTTTTTCCTCATAACTCAGACCCCAGACACTGGGGATAAACCTCATGGCTCCTCTCTGCACTACCCCCAGCACTGGAATCTCTCCCTTGTGTCTTGGTGACAAGAATTGGACATAATAACTGTCTGAACAGAGCCCTGTTCAGTTCCATCACCATTTCCTCTGACCTTTATTCTACTGCTTAGGCTACATGTAATTTAACATCCGATTGGCTTTATTGATTGCTGCTCTGCGTTGTTTGGACATGTTGAGCGTTGAGTTTGCTAAGACTTCTGGGTCTCTTTCAACTTCATCCTGAGCTATTTCAACACCATTCATGGAGTGCACTTGTTTTCAATGTTTCCTTCACAAGTCCTGTATTTTACATTTGTCTGCATTATATTTCATCTGCCATTGTTCTGCCCATTTACTTTTTTTGTTGCAATCATTCCGTAATTTCTTAGCTGCCTAGAATCATAGAAAGGTTACAATGCGGAAGGAGGCCATTTGGCCCATCAAGCCCGCGTCGACTCTATGCGAGAGCAATCCAGCTAGTCCCACTCCCCCGCCCTATCCCCATAGCCCTGCAATTTTTTTCCTATCAAGCACTTATCCAATTCCCTTTTAAAGGACATGACTGAATCTACCTCCATCACCCCCCCGGGCAGTGTATTCCAGATCCTAACTACTCGCTGTGTAAAAAAGTTTTTCCTCATGTCACCTTTGATTCTTTTTTCAATCACCTTAAATCTATGCCCTCTGCTTCTTGATCCTTCCGCCAATGGGAACAGTTTCTCTCTATCTACTCTGTCTACACTCTTCGTGATTTTGAATACCTCGATCAAATCTCCTCACAAACTTCTCTGTTCCTAGGAAAACAAATCCAACTATTTTTTTATTCGTTCATGGGATGTGGGCGTCGCTGGCGAGGCCAGCATTTATTGCCCATCCCTAATTACCCTTGAGAAGGTGGTGGTGAGCCGCCTTCTTGAACCGCTGCAGTCCGTGTGGTGACGGTTCTCCCACAGTGCTGTTAGGAAGGGAGTTCCAGGATTTTGACCCAGCGACGATGAAGGAACGGTGATATATTTCCAAGTTGGGATGGTGTGTGACTTGGAGGGGAACATGCAGGTGGTGTTGTTCCCATATGCCTGCTGCTCTTGTCCTTCTAGGTGCTGGAGGTCACGGGTTTGGGAGGTGCTGTCAAAGAAGCCTTGGCGAGTTGCTGCAGTGCATCCTGTGGATGGTACACACTGCAGCCACAGTGCGCCGGTGGGGAAGGGAGTGAATGTTTTGGGTGGTGGATGGGGTGCCAATCAAGTGGGTTGCTTTGTCCTGGATGGTGTTGAGCTTCTTGAATGTTGTTGGAGCTGTACTCATCCAGGCAAGTGGAGAGTATTCCATCACACTCCTGACTTGTGCCTTGTAGATGGTGGAAGGCTTTGGGGAGTCAGGAGGTGAGTCACTCGCTGCAGAATACCCAGCCTCTGACCTGCTCTTGTAGTCACAGTATTTATGTGGCTGGTCCAGTTAAGTTTCTGGTCAATGGTGACCCCCAGGATGTTGATGATGGGGGATCCGGCAATGGTAATGCCGTTGAATGTCAAGGGGAGGTGGTTAGACTCTCTCTTGTTGGAGATAGTCATTGCCTGGCACTTGTCTGGCACAAATGTTACTTGCCACTTATCAGCCCAAGCCTGGATGTTGACCAGGTCTTGCTGCATGCGGGCTCGGACTGCTTCATTATCTGAGGGATTACAAATGGAACTGAACACTGTGCAATCGTCAGCGAATATCCCCATTTCTGACCTTATGATGGAGGGAAGGTCATTGATGAAGCAGCTGAAGATGGTTGGGCCTCGGACTCTGCCCTGAGGAACTTCTGCAGCAACGTCCAGGGGATGATATGATTGGCCTCCAACAACCACTACCATCTTCCTTTGTGCTAGGTACGACTCCAGCCACTGGAGAGTTTTCCCCCTGGTTCCCATTGACTTCAATTTTACGAGGGGTCCTTGGTGCCACACTCGGTCAAATGCTGCCAAGGGCAGTCACTCTCACTGGAATTCAGCTCTTTTGTCCATGTTTGGACCAAGGCTGTAATGAGGTTTGGAGCCGAGTGGTCCTGGCGGAACCAAAACTGAGCATTGGTGAACAGGTTATTGGTGAGTATGTGTTGCTTGATATCACTTTCGACGACACCTTCCATCACTTTGCTGATGATTGAGAGTAGACTGATGGGGCGGAAATTGACCGGATTGGATTTGTCCTGCTTTTTGTGGACAGGACATACCTGGGCACTTTTCCACATTGTCGAGTAGATGCCAGTGTTGTAGCTGTACTGGAACAGTTTGGCTAGAGGCACGGCTAGTTCTGGAGCACAAGTCTTCAGCATTACAACCGGGATGTTGTCGGGGCCCATAGCCTTTGCTGTATCCAATGTACTCAGCCATTTCTTGATATCACGTGGAGTGAATCGAATTGGCTGAAGACTGGCTTCTGTGATGGTGGGGATATCGAGAGGAGGCCAAGATGGATCATCCACTCGGCACTTCTGGCTGAAGATGGCTGCAAACGTTTCAGCCTTGTCTTCAGCTTCTCCAGTCTATCCACGTAATGAAAGTCTCTCATCCATGGAATCATTCCAGTAAATCTCTTCTGCACCCTGTCTCAGGCCTTCACATCTTTCCTAAAGTAAGGTGCCCAGAACTGGACACAATACTCCAGTTGTGGCCGAACCAGTGTTTTATAAAGGTTCATCATGACTTTTATACCTTTTAAGTCTCTATTTATAAAGCCCAGGATCACTGTATGCATTTTTAACTGCTTTCTCTGCCTGCCCTTCAATGATTTGTGTACATGTAGCCCCCGATCTCTCTGTTCCTTTATCTCTTTTAAAATTTGCCATTTAATTTATATTGCCTCTCCTCATTTTTCCTACCAAAATGTATCACTTTGCATTTCTCTGCATTAAATTTCATCTGCCATGTGTCCGTCCATTCCAGTAGCCTGTCTATATCCTCTTGAAGTCTATCACTCTCCTCCTCACTGTACACTACACTTCCAATTCTCCCAAGCCTCTTCCGATTCTACTGCATCTCCTAGTTTGGTAACATCTGCTATCTACGTAACATAGAGATCGGAAAATGTGTTGGTGAGTGTTAATCTTCATTTGTTTGTTCTCCAAGTATTAGTTCCATTTGACGTCATGGAGGAATGAGGGTGAATTTTGCAAACCCTGCACTGCTGGCTGGGCCTCATATGTTGTGGTCTTCAATTCACTTTAAAATTCGTCTAATTTTGTGAGGTGTGATTTGGGGCCAAAGAATTAGACTACACTGCCTGCACTGGCCAGCTTCATTTAAATGTTTAAATGTTATGTTAGAGTTCACTGTTGGTAATTTTATGGGTTTGGATGAGGATCCAAACGCAGTGCGATTCTCCATCATAAAAATGGGCACCAGGGCGTTTGTGAGCTCACCTTCTCCAAGAGACATTTTAAAAGAAGATAATGTTTTTAAAATTTGGGTGGGAGGGTTGAGAATTCCTGTACCCTTGGCCGTGTTTTACTCAATTCATTAGTTGGTTTTACTGGGTACAGCTCCACTTTTTGCATTTCTGGGTTTTTTTACACACAACAACCACTTGCCTTCATCACTCTTGCTTTCTGCTGTTTGATGTCAAACCTCACTCATGGAATAGATGGGAATGAATTAAAATAGTTTGGCAACAACATGTAATAGTGCATAGGCAGGTATCTGGCTCGCACCCAGCTACCAATGGAGGGCCATAGGTTCAGTGTCGGGGCCGCTGTTGTTTATATTAATGTGTTTCCAGAGGAATTAGACAGGTTCCTGTCAACAAATGGGTTTCAAAATGATTAGAAATATACCGTGGGACTACTGTGGATAGGTGGGGTAGATGGACCGACGGACTTCCCCTGCCCAAAACTGTTACTATGTTACATAAAAATCTGACACAGCGAATTTGGTGGCGCAATTTCTGCCCTCTCTGCTGAGGCACCAATTCATGCTGAATTCCACAGGCATTGGAATCTCACCGAGGAACCATTCTTGCTGTATAAGTCCAGACCTTGGGTATTAGCAGGCTATCCAACCATAGGGGGCGTCACAGGTGCCAAGCCCGTCTCAATGCGACAGCAACTGCAAACATTCCAGCAGGCAGCAGCTGCAACAGGAACCCTTGGCAGATCCCACTTCTTCCTACCCCAGGGTAGATAGGACTGACTGCACAGCCCCTACCGCCATGCTGGCAGAGATAAGTTAACTCAGCGCAGTCTGAGCTTCGAACCTGGGACGTGCGGGTTAATATAGCTCAGTGACACATTGCCGTTCTCAAAGTTTAATAAAAATTCCTTCCTGTTGGATTTATTCCAGCATTTTAAAATGGTTCAACCATCACTTTTTGGGAGTTTCCCAAGCGTACTAAGTACCCACTTTGAAAACCCTCCTGAGAGTGTGCTATTATGCACAGGGGCTATGTTTACAATACACCAGACTACACTATATCACTGGAGCATGAACTTTTACAATGTGTTATTTTGCTTTTGGTGATGGGAAGTGATCAGTATCACAGTCTCATTGTTTACATCATTTTCCCAAATCTGGTGCAGCTGATTTTAGCAGGTGACATCACCCCATAATAATTCTATTTTGGAGGTTGTAATTTGCATATCATTGAACTGATCTGTTGGAATCAATTTAATATCCCAAGAAACAAATGACCTCTTTCATCAAATTGTCAAACTTGGTCACTTATGAAACACGAACAATATGTCTTGAGAATAATTAAATCAGCTTATTACAAAAAAAGGACCTGAAACACCAACAACAGCCATTACATTGATCCAGAAATAGTGTTCTGAACATTCATAAATTATAGAAACATTTCTTCCCAAATAGTTCTGATTGTTAGTGACAAATTAGTAAGCTGATTAACTGAGTCCTTTCTTGCCTGCAATTGAAGCTAATTTAACACACTGATCTCTCCAACTGTTCGGCCAAGGATTCTGAAACTGAGGCTCCCTTGACTCAGTGTTAAGTTCCAGGAGTTACTGTAAATAAAAGATTGTACAGTAATAGGGTTATATTGCTTTCAATGTCAGTATGTTATAGACTCCAGGACAGGCATCCCGAGCTGATGAGGAACTTTGTTTACAAATTTGCTAAGGCTTCCAGCCTGGGCTCAATTGGCATTATGTGAGAGTTCAGTTTTCCTTGTATTAAATGGTTGAATGGTGAACAATCTAGTGTAGTGGGGAGAGTAGCTGAGACTTATGTGGACACCATAAATGATTGTTTCCTTCCACAGCATGTTGGTGGGGCAACGAGGGGTAAACAAATTCTAGATGTGGTTTTTAGCAGTGACCCCCGTGCTGTATCAAATCTCCGTGTGGGGAACATCTGGACAGCTCTGATCACAATATCATTAGCTTCCATCTTATCGGCCAATCCAAGGCTGCAGCCAATCGAATGTTGGTCCCAGGTTTTAAGATGGATAACTTTATAAAAAGGGTTGACGATCTGGAGAAAGTGGCCTGAGCCACCCTGCTAGACAGGCAATCAAGTACCGCGGGCCAATAGGTTCTAATTAAAACCATTCAAATCTATTTAAACCCATTCTCAAACAGAATGAAACCATATATGTCCCAATGGGTAAAAGAACGACAGAGGGGCAGAAGGCCAAACAAAACCATTATGGTTGACGAGGAATGTACAGAAGCAAATTTGAATGCAACTGAAGGCATTCTACACTCTTAAGGCAATTAACTCAGATGAGAACAGGGTAAATTATCGCATGTAATTAAGGAAGATAAAAACAGCCATAAGATTAACCAAGAGATGTCTGGAAAATAAGATGGTGAGTAATTGTGGCAGTAATAGCAAAAGCTTTTTTAGCTGTGTCAGTATAAAGGACCCTACAGGGGCCACTAAAGGATACTGTAGGGCAGATTCAAACTAATTCTCAGGTGATGGCAGAGTTGCTAAGTAACTATTTTGCATCAGTCTGTACTCTGATGATGATGTTTATCCTCCAGATGAGGGGTGCTTAGTATTGAAAAGCATTATTAATATTAAAATAGAGATTAATGTCATCTTGGATAGATTAGGAAAGCTCAAAATTGATAGAGCTCCAGGTCTGGATAATATCCATCCACGGGTGATTAAAGAGATGGGACAAGTGCTCTGTGAGCCCCTCGCCCGTATCTTCAATAGTTCAATAGAGTCAGGAATGGTTCCCTTAGACTGGAAGCTCACTCATGTAGTTCCTATTTTCACAAAAGGGGACAAATCAGAACCGGGGAACGACAGGCCTATCAGCCTGACATCAATTATTGGGAAGCCGCTAGAAGGGATCATAAGAGATGCCCTTTATGATCAATGGGAAATGGAAGGGACCATTAGAAATACACAACAGTGCTTCTGAGAAAGTAGATCGTGCCTGACAAATTTGATAGAGTTTTTTGAGGAAGTCACAAAAAAGGGTAGAAGATGAGGGCAATCCAGTAGACATTGTCTACCTGGACTTTCAGAAAGCCTTGGATAAGGTACCTCACATTAGGTTACTTCATAAGATAGAATCATGTGGTATCAGTAGAAATATGAAACGCTGGATTAGGAATTGGCTCCAATCTCACAGCCAAAAAGTTGTGGCTAACAGATGTGGTTCAGTCTGGAGACATGTCACTAGTGGTGTCCCCCAGTGATCGGTCCTGGGCCCGCGACTCTTCACAGTCTTTATTAATGACCTGGACAGTGGTGTTGGAAATATGGTCAGTAAGTTTGAAGATGGCACAAATCTGTGCAAAGGTTAAGATGGTAGAGAAGTGCAATCAAATCCAAAAAGATTTCGATGAGCTGGGGGAGTGGGCCACACACTGGTAAATGGTATTTAGTTTTTATAAATGTAGTGTTATGTATGTTGGTAGGGCCAACACAGAATACATGTATCATTTCAGGGAACAATACTGAAAGTGGATGAGCAACAAAAATTATTGTGCACGGATCACTAAAGGTTCATGACCAATGTAGAGAAACTGTAGCTAAAACTAACAAGGTATTGGGTTGTATTAATAGAACCATTCAGTATAAATCAAAGGACACCATTTTGACACTATACAGGTCACTGGTCAGTCCGTATCTAGAGTACTGAGCCCAGGTTTGGTCCCTCCACATGGTGGGTGATAGGCCGGCCTTGGAAAAGGTCCAGAGGAGAGCTACAAGAATGATTCCTCACTTAAAGAACTTCAGCTACTCAGATAGGCTCAAGGACCTTGGTCTATTTACTTTGGAGCAGTGTAGATTTAGAGGTGAACCTATAGAGGGCTATAAAATAATTGAAGGGCTGGATAGTGTGCTGTTGAACGGTTATTCCAATTTAACAGGTTGGGAAGGACCCGGGGACATGAGTTTAAACTATGGGAGAGTAGGAATAGACTGGATGTTGGGCTCTTCTTCTTTTCCCGGAGAGTAATGAGTCTCTGGAATACATTGCCGGCTGGTGTGGTGGGTGCTTCAAGAGGGAGCTGGACCTGACTGGGGCAGAGATCGCATCATATAGAAGGAAGTGACTTTGTAGATAACATTTGGTTCATGTGATTTCCTGGAATGGTTTCAATCACCTGCGGGAGTCGGAGAGGAATTTTACAGAGTATTTTTCCATATTGGTCCTGGGTGTTTTCTGTTTTTTGCCTGTTCCAGGAGATTACATGGTTTGGGGGGGGGCGGCAGGGGGGGGAGTGCGGTAGAAGGTCGGGGAGGGAAGAAGTGTTTAGCCATGGTGGTCTGGCCATCATGGTGTGGGGAGGCTTGATGGACCATCTGATCTCTTCCTGCCCGTCAATTTCGTAAGTCCGTAGTATCGTGCTTTATAAGCATGACTAGGAGGTTTCCCGTGGCATTGGCCTCAGATAGCCCCTGATCCTGGAATGTAATTCCTGATATTTCCTGCCAGTCCATTAGTTACTAAAGGAACATACCACCTGACTGACATGGAGTAAAACTATTACACATGGATATTGAAAGATACAGCCCCAAACTTCCCTACCACTTAACACAACTTAAGATGCAAGTAACTTTATCCTTTCAACTCCAATGACCGTGATTCATTATGGTCCTGAATTTACCTGAGGGTCCACTGGACCTCTGCCGTAACTCCGATACAATCCATCTGAATGAGGCAAGGATCCAGTTATTTCCGGAGTTCTTGTAAGGGGCTGAACCTTCGCCAACTCCTCACAAGGCCAATGCCACCAGGGGGTGGGCACAGTAGGTGTGAGCATTGGGGAAAAATATCAAAACTTAAAGGGATTTATTGTTTTTCTGCATTTTACACTCTTTAAGTTCTCATCAACTCTCCCTTTGCCTGGTTGTCCACCACCATTCTCGACTGGATGTGATATGGTTATAGAACGTTGCCCTGTTCTGTTGGTTGAGGGATTGGTTAGGTCTGTCTGTAGCCTGCTGCTTTTAACGTCCTCAACAACAACAATGACTTGAATTTATATAGCACCTTTAACATAGTAAAATGTCCCAACCGAGAGTCAGTGTAAGGGTGATGGGTAAAAGGGACTTGGTTCGAGTTAGGATACGGACAGAAGAGTTTTGTACACAGGTAGCCCTGTGATGTAGTTTCACTAGTTTGCTACATGGGGGTCGATTTTAGCACCCACTATCAGGTGCGTTCCTGGCGGGGGGGCTCCGAAAATCGGGGATTCCCGGGGCGGGGCGGGAGTCCGGCTCCAACCCGCCCACTTCTGCGTTTCCCACAGATGCGCTGACGTGCGCGCGCAGTCCCTGCATGTGGGACTCCCGCCGGCAATTAAAGCTGGCGGGGTGTCACTTAAGCTATTTATTTAGGTATTTCAGGTCGTTTAGAGACCTGATTAAGGAGATATTTTAGGAGGGCTGGGATTTTGCAAACAACTGGGACTGTTCCCCGTACTGGGGGAAACACTCCCAGTTCAAATGGACGTGTTGCAGCCATCAGCCTGTGGCAGCTGCAAAGGTCCATTTGACAGGTGGGGGGGGCGAGACCCTCACCCATTGCAGGAGGCCACTCTGTCACTTTGGACAAAGTTTGGCCTCCACCACCCTCCTCCGAACAATAAAATTCACCAACTTGCACACTTACCCCGGGGTCCAGACACATGTACCTACCTTGCGGACCCCCTCAGATGTATATCTTCTGGATGGGGGCCGCCGTAGCTGCAGTCATGACCTCCTCGGAGGGCGAACAGCATCACCAGCCTCACCAGCCTCGCCGTCCACCTCTGGCACATGGAGCTCCACAACAGAGTGCTGTGACACATTCACCTGCACAGCAGGAGGGAGGGCAACCGCAGAGAGAGATGCGTCGCAGAGGGCACTACCCTCGCCACAGTGTCCACAGACCGAGGCTCAGCTTCCTGGACCTCTCTGAGCAGCAGTGCACACGGAGGCTCAGAGTCACTCGACATGTAGTCGTGGACATCTGCAGCCTCCTTCATGCCGAGCTGCTCCCGGCTGGCCCGATCACCATCTTCTTACCTGTCGCTGTCAAAGTCACCACTGCCCTCAACAACTTCTCCTCCGCATCCTTCCAGGGTGCCACCGGGGACATCGCCGACGTCTCTCAGTCGTCTGCACAAAAGAGCCCTGCAAATACACCTACACCCACTCTGCAGTGACACAATGGGTGGCATCAGTTGTGGGTCTTCATTGTGATCCTCAGGAAAGGGCATTATCGCACAAACCAGACAAGATTCGCAAAGACGTGACAGTCGTGGTGCCAATATAATATGTAATGTGAGTTGCTCAGAAATTCAATGTAAGTAAAAACCATGACAAACCCTCAAACACCCTTATGCATCCCCTTCATGCTCACGACACGTTTGCCTTACGCTGCCTACTGCACATATGTGATGCATGCCCTGTGGCTGCAGCACAGGTAGTGGCAGGTTGAGTGAGGCTGGCCGTGAAAGAGATGCACGAGAGGGTGAGTATGAGATAGAGCCATGAGATTGTATGAGGATTGGGTTGAGTGGTAGTGGCGGGATGAGTACTGGCGAGGTGAGTAAGTGCAGGTAAGATGAGGATGAGGTTTGAGTGGGTGTGAGGGGTGATGTTACAGAGTAGTGTTGGCAGTGCAGAAGGAGATGTGGGGTGGGGGCGGTGATGTGGCAGACGGAGTGTAGGGGAATGAGTAAGTGTACTCACTTTGGCTGATCTACTTAGGTCATTGCAGCGCCTCCTGCACTGTATGCAGGTGGGCGATATGTTGGTGGTGCAGGTGACCTCCTCTGTCACCTTGAGCCAGGCCTTCCTGGTGGCAGAGGCAGGCCGCTTCCTCCCGCCCGCCGGGGGGACGATCTCTGTCCTCTCCCTCCTCCTCACCCCATCCAATGATACCTGGAGTGAGGCATCATTAAACCTGGGAGCAGCCTTCCCCCTGGGCTGCTCCATGCTGTAATTTTTCCTATTTCTCGCAGCATCTGTCAGTGGAGGACTGCCCCTTTAAATAGAGCTCCTCCAGCTGACAGACCTTACTGCGCATGCGCAGCCCGCCCGCTGCGCAGATCAGCAGTGGGGAACCCGGAAGAAGAGATAAGTGGATCCAATTAGGCTGCGATCGCGCGGGGGGCAGACTGATTTCACCGGGTGCGTTACCCACGAGCCCAATAGCCCCCCCGCCGCGAACCCACAGCCCTGGTAATATTGAGCCCATGATGTCTGGTTCTTCGTACACTTTTCTACACTATCTCCTACCTTTCCTCAAAAATGAAGAGAAAGCTCTTAAACAGGATCTTTTCTAGGTCCAGGCCACTTCCCCCAGCCGATGGGCCAGTAAACCTGCATCCATTAGGCCACAATCACACCTTTCCTGATGCAGGTGACCATGCTTAGGCTCCGCCCCTGCCCAAACAAGAACCTGCAGAATCTGGTGGGGAGGCCGGGATTTGGCACATGCTCGATGTCTGGATGGATTATGGGAGCACGCACACCGTCAATTGGAAGTAAGTGGGGCTCGTCCTCAAAGGCACAAGAGAAAGATCTCCCAAAGAACACTGCCAGCTCAGCATTTATAGTTAATGGCTTAATCAGTGTAGAATGTCGAAAAACAATAAATCCCTTTAAGTATTGACGGTTTTCCCCACTGCTCACACCTCACAGTTGTTTGTGAATTTTCTGCATTCTGGTTATTGTAGTTCCAGAACAATAAGGTGAAAATTCTCACCATAAATCTCTTCCCCGCCCCCCACAGATGGGTCAATTGGTCAGCAGCTGTTGGAGCTTCGCAGCACCCAACACCAGGTAAAATTTCCAACTCCATGTCAGCTTTGGCTCAGTGGGTAGCACACTCAACTCTGAGTTAGAAGGTTGTGGGTTCACAAATCCACACTCCAGAGATTGGAACACATAATCTAGACTGACATTCCAGTGCAGTACTGAAGGAGTGCTGAACTGTGAGACATTAAACAGAGGCCCACTGCAGAATTTTAACATTGAGAAACAGGTGGGTTGGTGGCAGGGGGTATTGAAAATCGCAACCATTTCAGATCCGCCTCTAATCTGCCTATTTCCGGTTTTCACCGGGGCGGGCGATCATTCTGCTCCCTGGAGGTGGGTTAGTGACTAAAACTTTTCAAGGAGGCTGTGGGCATCTATTTTTACATATTTTGCAATTTCAACCCTTGGGGGCTGAGATTCCCAGATCTTCTCCTTCACGGCACGTGAAAGGAAGCGAGATGGCCCGAAACTGCAGATATGTGCCTTTCTGACACAACTTGTGGGCCCGGAGGCCCAACAAGCCTACCTGCAACAAATCCCCCTCCCAATGATCGCCGACCCCCATGGTGACCCATGATCCTGACACCTCCCCCTCCCGTGACTGACCCCCGATCCCTTCCCCCATGACAGACTTCCCCCCTCACCCATGCCCCTCATGTCTCCCCCCCCAACCCCCCATCCATACAATCAGTGACTTACCTGAAGACTTACCTTTTCATGTCCTCTCCCTGGCTACTCTCCTGTCCAACTGAGGCCAGCCTGTCAATCAGGCCATCCAGTCCGTTGGCAAACTAACAAAAAATAAATAAAAGACATCCTTACGTCAAAATCGTAAGGACGTCTGGGAAATCCATACTTCCGGCTTTCCCATCTGCAATTCGACCCCCCCCCCCCGCGCGCCCCCTTCCTGGCTCGGGGTCAAAATCATGCCCTCTCAGGTGGATGTAAAAGATCCCATATTAAGAAGAGCAAGAAATTTTTCCCCGGTGTCCTGGCCAATATTTGTCCCTCAACCAACATCACTAAAAACAGATTATCTGGTCATTATCACATTGCCGTTTGTGAACAGGGCAGATTAACGCAGACACCCCATGCAAGTATGTTTCATTATTTGCGATATAAGTTTTATTTAAGCACAGTGAATTATAATGCGATTTGAGTTTTATTATCAAGGCAGAGTGTAAACCTTCTCTGGGCCTATTTTTTATGTGTTTTACTCCATGTTTGTGCTTTATTGGATCGGAGGGCAGGGCTGGTTGTAAAGAGGTCCTGAATATTCTTGGCCCCTAGGACCCCAAGAATTCCTAATCCAGCTCTGTTTGTGGAAGCTTGCTGTGCCCAAACTGTCCGCCACCTTTCCCTACATTGGGAACAGTGACCACACTTAGAAAGTACTTAATTGGCTGTAAAGCGTTTTGGGACGTCCTGAGGTTGCTAAAGACACTATATAAATGCAAGTCTTTCTTTCTTAGAAATCAAACTCTAGAGAGTCAGGCAGATCTGTGCAGAGGGGAGATTTTTACAAGCATTTCTAACATTAGACACACATTTTATGGGCAATTTTTTGTTTGTTCTGTTGTAAATATTCATTTAGCTGCCTATACTAACCTATGTAAGTACTTTAAAAATGCTTAAGCAATGTTATTGCCTTGTTTCGTGGTCATTGATTTTACTTGAGTGATTTGTGTGGGTGCCTTTGCTCATTGCTGATCAGTAGCTTTTCCTACCTGTCTAATGAATGGAAGTGTTTTTTGATTGCTTTACATTGAGTCAATAAGATATTTAAGCCAATCAATACCATGAACTTAACACTGATTATTTCAGTTAACCATGATTTGTTCCTGCTCTAAGGACTCTATTGAGGTGTGATAGCCAAAGATGTGACATTCATTTCATAATCCAGGCTGACACCCCAGTGCAGCACTGGGGGAGTGCCGCACTGTTGGAAGTGCCGTCTTTTGGTTGAGACGCTAAACAGAGGCCCCTCAGGTGGATGTAAAAGATCCCATGGCACTCTTTCGAAGGGGAATATTTATCCCTCAACCAACAGAAGTAAAAATAGATTATCTGGTAATTTATCACCTTGCTGTTTGTGGGACTTTGCTGTGTGCAAATTGGCCTCCGTGTTTCCGACATTACAACAGTGACTACACTTCAAAAAAAACTTCATTGGATGTAAAGCAGTTTGGGATGTCCTGAGGTTGTGAAAGGTGCTATATAAATGCAACTCTTTCTTTCCATATACAAACGGATCTCCCATGTTATTGCTTACCGTGAATGAAAGGTTACACTGTTCCAACTTGGGTCGGGGTATTGGGATGTGGAAGAGAGTTCTATTGAGAGTATTTGGAAAGAGGTTTGTAAGAGAAGTATGTAAGTCCACCCAGACAATGCAAAGTTAGTGTTTTTTGATTGGTTGCTGGAAAATAAATAGTGTTTTCTTTGCCCACTGCAGCTAAGTAAATAGATAGTACAGCTGATTAAATAAATCTGTTAATGTGCACGATTATTGTTTTCAAATTTTCTCCCTGGGTCTTCAGTGCATGTTGGGTATTGTAGTGCCCCAGGAATAGTGTGAAAACTGCAACTCCCAAATTGCACCTCTCTCTCACACACACAAATTCTCCACAAGTGCTCGAACTCCACTGCTTTTCTCCATCATTGTCATGTGATGTGGATGGTCCTGCTGCACTCTGGGTATTGTAGTTCCACAGAATCAATGTGAAAATTTTAAATCCCATCACACGCGCACACACACACACCACAATGGATAGATATTCCAAAACCCAAGCTCCAGACAGAAGGGCAAACCTTTTTGACGGAAATTTCATGCAGGTATTTGTAACTGTAATTAACCAATTTTCTGGGGAACATCACTGTATACTTTCCTCCAGTCCGAGAAACAGCTGTTCACCACTACTCTCTGTTTCCTGTCACTTAGCCAATTTTGTATCCATGCTGCCACAGCCCCTTTTATTCCATGGGTTTGAACTTTGCTGACAAGCCTATTATGTGGCACTTTATCAAACACCTTTTGAAAGTCCATAAACACAACATCAATTGCATTGCCCTCATCGACCCTCTCTGTTACCTCATCAAAAAGCTCAATCACGTTAGTTAAACATGATTTGCCTTTAACAAATCCGTGCTGGCTTTCCTTAATTAATCCACACTTGTCCAAGTGACTGTTAATTTTGTCCCGGATTATCGTTTCTAAAAGTTTCCCCACCACTGAGGTTAAACTGACTGTCCTGTAGTTGCTGGGTTTATCCTTACACCCTTTTTTGAACAAGGGTGTAACATGTGCAATTCTCCAGTCCTCTGGCACCACCCCCCATTATCTACGGATGTCTGGAAGATTATGGCCAGTACCTCCGCAATTTCCACCCTTACTTCCCTCAGCAACCTAGGATGCATCCCATCCGGACCTGGTGACTTATCTACTTTAAGTACAGCTAGTCTTTCTACTACCTCCTCTTCAATTTTTAGCCCATCCAGTATCTCAACTCTCTCCTCTTTTACTGTAACACTGTCATCCTCTAACAGCAACTTCCTTTTGCCAGTCCGCAAGGAAAAAATTGCATGGTGAATAAATTTGTCCACAAGCAGCCATTCCGTCACCAATGCTCAGGAGATCTAAACTAACCAAGAGAAAGAGTCGTTGCGGTCAGGTCCATCATGGTGATTGCAGTGCCATTGATTTCTTTCGCCTGTTTTACAATGTCAAGTCATCGTTGTGTGCTTCATCATTCACGTAACCTCTCCTTTATTCATATTTTCTAACCTGATCTGAATTTAAAATATTCTTTATTTAGTTGCTTCTTTTATATTTTGGTTATAAATAGAAAAAACATGTTGAACTGGGTGGATACGGGACTTTATCCAACATGTAGGGGGTGGTGGTGTGTGTCAGCTTCGCCTCTGATTTCTGAGCGGTTCGAATCGCTCCCACTCCCTGGGTTCTAGACCTTGGACTTATTTGGGGGTTGTGACAAAGTGCAGCAGACAACTGGTTTTGGTGCAAGAAACTTTGACCTTTATTCAAGAGAGAAAATACAGCACTACAATCTTAACACTCGAATAAAATGGGGAACACTTCAGTACACATGAGGGAAATTACAGTAGAAAGATACCTCACCCCTCCCAATCCCACTGTACTAGCTAAGTTGGACTCTAAATGACAGCCATCCGTGGCTAAGTAAAGAAATCAAAGATAGTATCCGACTAAAAACAAGGACATATAAGGTAGCCAAACTTAGTGGGAGGATAGAAGATTGGGAATTCTTCAAAAGACAGCAAAAAGTAACTAAAGGATTGATTAAGAAAGGGAAGTTAGATTATGAAAAGAAATTAGCAAAAAATATAAAAACAGATAGCAAGAGTTTCTACAGTTATATAAAAAGAAAAAGGGTGGCTAAGGCAAACATAGGTCCCTTAGAGGATGAGACCGGGAAATTAATGGTGGGAAACATGGAGATGGCAAAAATGCTGAACAAATATTTTGTTTCAGTCTTTACAGTAGAGGACACTAAGAATATCCCAACACTGGACAAACAGGGGACTCTCGGGGGGGAGGAGCTAAATACGATTAAAATCTCTCAGGAGATGGTACTCAGTAAAATAATGGGACTCAAGGCGGATAAATCCCCTGGACCTGATGGCTTCCATCCTAGGGTCTTGAGGGAAGTGGCAGTAGGGATTGTGGATGCTTTGGTGATAGTTTTCCAAAATTCCCTGGACTCAGGAGAGGACCCGGCAGATTGGAAAACTGCTAATGTAACACCGTTATTTAAAAAGGGTAGTAGGCAGAAGGCTGGAAATTATAGGCCAGTTAGCTTAACATCTGTGGTGGGTAAAATTTTGGAGTCTATTATTAAGGAGACAGTAACGGAACATTTAGATAAGCATAATTTAATAGGACAAAGTCAGCATGGCTTTATGAAGGGGAAGTCATGTCTGACAAATTTGCTTGAGTTCTTCGAGGATATAACGTATAGGGTGGATAAAGGGGAACCAGTGGACATAGTGTATTTAGACTTCCAGAAGGCATTCGACAAGGTGCCACATAAAAGATTATTACTTAAGATAAAAAATCACAGGATTGGGGGTAATATTCTGGCATGGGTGGAGGATTGGTTATCGAACAGGAAGCAGAGAGTTGGGATAAATGGTTCATTTTCGGACTGGCAACCAGTAACCAGTGGTGTTCCACAGGGGTCGGTGCTGGGTCCCCAACTCTTTACAATCTATATTAACGATTTGGAGGAGGGGACCGAGTGCAACATATCAAAATTTGCAGATGATACAAAGATGGGAGGGAAAGTAGAGAGTGAGGAGGACATAAAAAACCTGCAAGGGGATATAGACAGGCTGGGTGAGTGGGCGGAGATTTGGCAGATGCAATATAATATTGGAAAATGTGAGGTTATGCACTTTGGCAGGAAAAATCAGAGAGCAAGTTATTTTCTTAATGGCGAGAGACTGGAAAGTACTGCAGTACAAAGGGATCTGGGGGTCCTAGTGCAAGAAAATCAAAAAGTTGGTATGCAGGTGCAGCAGGTGATCAAGAAAGCCAACGGAATGTTGGCTTTTATTGCTCGGGGGATAGAATATAAAAACAAGGAGGTATTGCTGCAGTTATATAAGGTATTGGTGAGACCGCACCTGGAATACTGCATACAGTTTTGGTCTCCATACTTAAGAAAAGACATACTTGCTCTCGAGGCAGTACAAAGAAGGTTCACTCGGTTAATCCCGGGGATGAGGGGGCGGACATATGAGGAGAGGTTGAGTAGATTGGGACTCTACTCATTGGAGTTCAGAAGAATGAGAGGCGATCTTATTGAAACATATAAGATTGTGAAGGGGCTTGATCGGGTGGATGCAGTAAGGATGTTCCCAAAGATGGGTGAAACTAGAACTAGGGGGCATAATCTTAGAATAAGGGGCTGCTCTTTCAAAACTGAGATGAGGAGAAACTTCTTCACTCAGAGGGTGGTAGGTCTGTGGAATTTGCTGCCCCAGGAAGCTGTGGAAGCTACATCATTAGATAAATTTAAAACAGAAATAGACAGTTTCCTAGAAGTAAAGGGAATTAGGGGTTATGGGGAGCGGGCAGGGAATTGGACATGAAGCTGAGTTCGGATCGGTCAATGCCCTGTGGGTGGCGGAGAGGGCCCTGGGGCTATGTGGCCGGGTCCTGCTCCGACTTCTTGTGTTCTTTAGATTTGTGGTTGGGATCAGATCAGCCATGATCTTATTGAATGGCGGAGCAGGCTCGAGGGGCCGATTGGCCTACTCCTGCTCCAATTTCTTATGTTCTTATGTTCAGAGATAATGCTCACCAAACAAATTCTTGACAGTAATTCACCCAGAGGTAAGTCAGAAATAGATCGTAGAGTGGAAACTTTGCGGATCTTTGGTTTTCTCCCGAGTTGGTTCTCTTTGGTCGCGGTGGCCCAATATTACCCGGTTGGTTGGTGGCAATATTCGGTTGGTTGTTTCGTAAGGCCCTTGTTGCCGCGAGGTTTCTGATGATCAATGGGGCTGTTGCTCTGGTTTCTTCTTGTGTGTTGGCCTGCTTCTAGCGCTGCTGACCTTCTCTCTGTTGCCCCTCGCCTTGTTGAACTGTCGCCTCCCGAGCTGTTGAACAATCCTTTGCCCTTGCAGGTCTGGCTGACCGGTTCTCTCATGTAGGGTTTGTTGGTTTCGCCAGAAGCTGCTTTCCTTCCAGAGACAGGCAGAACAAGACAAGCAGCACACAAGCGCCAGCAAGAACCCGAGAGAGAGAGCGAGAGAGGTTTCGAGTTTCCACTTCTATATCCCTCTCTGACAATGGTCTTTGTCACTTTAAAAACAAACACTTCATGTCTGTTTAAACAGTTCTTACAAAGTCCTTAAGAATCTTTGATGGCTTTTTGATGGTCCCACATCATGTTGCAATTGCTTCTCCCGATGGGACATTGTTAATTCCGATTTTTAGAGCTTGTCACACAAGGCTTCCTTTTGTATCCAACGTCCTAGGTGTTGATCGGTTTTGCTTTAAAACAAAGACATGGCCCCACCATGTCTGGAGCAGTTGCCTCTTTCAATGGCAGTGAGTGTCGACCACCTGCTGTCGGTTTTGCATTAAAACAGAGACATGTCTGAAGCAGTAATTCTCCCACATTCCACTGTGTGTGTGTTGTTGATTCGTCTGGTGACCTCTCACCTATCCTTCCATTTTAGGATTTTAGTCAATGGCCAAAGTTTTCCAAACTCAGGGAAAAGGTGAATTTCTTTAGGCCGAGTTTTGGGGGATCTGTGAATTTTGAGAATCTTACAAACAGATGGCCCAGTGTACATTATTTGTTGTTTGTATTTGACCCTGAACTGAGCTTTCGACCCTCTCCATCACCAAGACTGCTCACTTCTACCTTCGTAATATCACCCCCCAGCCCATCTGCTGCTGAAACCCTCATCCATGCTTTTTATCACCTCCAGACTCGACTATTCCAATTCTCTCCTGGCCGGCCTCCTATCTCCCACCCTTCTTAGACTTGAGCTCATCCAAAATTCTGCTGCCCGTATTCTAACTCGCACCAATCCCATTCAGTCATCAACCCTGTGCTCGCTGACTTACATTGGCTCCCGGTCCAGCAGCACCTCAAATTTAAAATTCTCATCCTCATGTTCAAATCCCTTCACGGTCTTGTCCAGCCATAAAAACCAGCCAAGAACTCTATGATCCTCCAACTCTGGCCTCTTGTGCCTCCCCCAGTCCCTTCGCTCCATCATTGGCAGCCATTCCTTTAGCAGTCTAGGCCCTAAGCTCTGGAATTCCTACCCTAAATCTCTTCACTGCTCCCTACTCCTTTAAGACTCTCCTAAAAAACCTACATCTTTGACCAAGGTTTTAGTCAATCTCTCCTAATATTGTCTTCTTTGGCTCAGTGTTAATTTATGTCTGATTACGCTTCTGTGAAGCGCCTTGAGACATTTTCCTAAAGGCAGTATATGAATGTAAGTTGTTGTTGTTGTTGGTTATATATTTTCTATAAATAGAAAAGGGCAGCAATTCTGCTAGACTGCATTGGTTTTGTCAGCGAAATTCACCCGAACCAATGCAAAAGATCGTGGAAAATCGCAGAAGCGTAAGTTACATTAGGCAGAAATCGGGTTTCCGCCATCTTTTGCGTGGTTCAAAAATCATTGCACCCGAAGCCCACAAAAGTGTCCATGCCCCCGAATGAAATAACGAGGATGGTGAGTTTTTGCTGTTCGAGGAGGGTATTCAAATTAAACTCGTTTTCTTAGGTGCACAGGCACATTTTAAACATTCTTGAATATTAAAAAATATTTAATTTACTAAGGAACTGACTAGTGTACAGCAATGAAATTAGTAAATGGTTCAGTATAGTTCTTGTTAAGCCATTTTCAGTGATTTAAAATCAGGTCCCTCATAGGTGGAGGCCTGGACACTTAATAAAAATGCTTAGTTATTGTGATAAACCGATTTTCAGTTGTATTAATAAAACTGCACCAAGTTACCACTCATAAATATGTCAATGAGTATTTATTTTTTTTGCTTTGCAATATAAAACAATTGCACTCTATTAAGCTGTCTGATTGTGCTAGTTTGTGGAAGATTTTACGTTTGCGATTATGCAAATGTATTTTAGTGGAAACTTGAACTGCAATTTTCAGGTGCCATTTACGCCCAATTACCGAATGCACCCGAAGCAGAAATTCTACGCCAAACACTTTATTTCTTTCATTAATCTTAGCTTGTTGATCAGCTTAAAATCTGATACCCCGGGAAAATAGAACGAGGGGTCTGCATACCTAAACCTCTACATCTTTCCGGTTCATTCCCAATACAATTTTAAAAATATCACCCCACATATATTGATATTTTCCCCAGCTAGAGTCAAATTGAGCTACTCCAGTCTGTCTTCGTAGCTCACCTGAAAACATCTTTTGTGTGCTCCTGTGAATTCTTTCTAGTGTCTGCCCTTTCATAATTACAATGGCCAGAAGTGGACACAATACTCCCCATGTGTTCTCACCAGTGCTCCTACACACCGGTTGTCCTGGCAATCATCGCCGTAAAATAACTTTAGAAGACATTAGACAGTGATGTGACAATGTACTCAACCTTCATTAATGCAAACCCCTGGGGCCTGGCAAAATTGTTCCTTTTATTGAGCGTTCTGCTTGTCTGAGCTTGAACTCCCTATCTCACTTTAACAGAACTCCACTTAGGGATCTGGAAAACATTTTGTTGTAGTGGAAGTTCATAATGAGGTCCAACTATTTTCAGTTGACCTTTCAAAACAGGATCATCAGAAACAGCTTTTATGCTTCGATGAGTACAATCAGTTTTTCTGTTATGTCCATGCAAAGTATTCTGCGTTATAGTGAATTGGAATTGACGCGGTCAATTAGGATTCCAATTAATTATAAATTATACTGGGATCAAGCATGTGTTTAATTTTGATCCCAGATTAGAAATAAGATTGTTCCCCATAGGAGACGCGTCTTGTCTGGATAACTGGGACTAGATCATTTACAAAGACCATTAATAAATACTTTCACACGAGATAATGGAGTCGATTTTTAACATCGCCCATCTCCACCCCTGCCTCAACTCATCTGCTGCTGAAACCCTCACCCATGCCTTTGTTACTTCTAGACTCAACTATTCCAATGCTCTACTGGTCGATCTTCAACCTTGAACACTCCATAAACTTGAATTTATCCAAAACTCTGCTGTCCTTTTCCTAACTCGCACCAAGTCCCGTTCATCCAAAACCCCTGCGCTCGCTGACCTACACTGGCACCAAATCCGGCAACGCCTCGATTTTAAAATTCTCATCCTTGTTTTCAAATCCCTCCATGGCCTCGCCCCTCCCTATCTCTGTAACCTCCTCCAGCCCATTCCATACAGTTATGTTGCAATGAAGCACTGTGCTCCCAATGCTCCCATTCACCAGTAGCCATGTATAAAGAAAAAATAGACTTGCAGACTTTACAACCAATGAAGTATTTTTGAAGTGTAGTCACTGTTGTAATGTAGGAAACACAGCAACCAATATGCGCACAGCAAGATCCCACAAACGGCGATGAAATAAATGACCAGATAATCTGTTTTAATGATGTTGGTTGAGGGATAAATATTGGTCAGGACGTTGGGTAGAAGTCCCCTGCACTTCTTCGAAAGACTGCCATGGATCTTTTATATCCACCTGAGGGGCCTCGGTTTATTGTCTCATCCGGAAGACAGTACCTCCAACAGCGCAGCACTCTCTCGGTACTGCACACCATATATCCTCCAAGATCTCTGCGCTCCTCTTATTCTGGCCTCTTGCGCATCCCCAATTTTCTTTGCTCAACTATTGGAGGCCATACCTTCAGCTGCCTAGGCCCTAAGCTCTGGAATTCCCTCCCTAAACCTCTCTGGCTCTCCACCTCCCTCTCCTCCTTTAAGATGCTCCTTAAAACCTACCTCTTTGATCAAGCTTTTATCAACCTGTCCTAATACCTCCTTACATGGTTCATTGTCAAATTTTGACTGATAATCGCTCCGGTGAAGCGCCGTGGGATGTGTTACTACGTTAAAGGCACTATATATTTTCTTGATCTATATTAATGACTCGGGTGTACAGGGCACAATTTCCAAATTTGCAGATGACACAAAACTTGGAAGTGTAGTGAACAGTGAGGAGGATAGTGATAGAATTCAAGAGGATGCAGATAGGCTGGTGGAATGGGCGGACATGTGGCGGATGAAATTTAACGCAGAAAAATCGAAGTGATGCATTTCGGTAGGAAGAACGAGGAGAGGCAATATAAACTAGAGGGCACAACTCTAAAAGGGGTACAGGAACAGAGAGATCTGGGGGTAAATGTGCACAAATCGTTGAAAGTGATAGGGCAGGTTGAGAAAGCGGTTTAAAAAAGCATACGGGATCCTGGGCTTAATAAATGGAGGCACAGAGTACAAAAGTAAGGAAGTCATGATGAACCTTTATAAAACACTGGTTTGAACACAACTGGAGTATTGTGTCCAGTTCTGGGTGCTGCACTTTAGGAAAGATGTGAAGGCCTTAGAGAGGGTGCAGAAAAGATTTACTAGAATGATTCCAGGGATGAGGGACTTTAGTTACGTGGATAGACTGGAGAAGCTGGAGTTGTTCTCCTTGGAGCTGAGAAGGTTGAGAGGAGATTTGATAGAGGTGTTCAAAATCATGACGGGTTTAGACAGAGTAGATAGAGAGAAACTGTTCCCATTGGCGGAAGGGTCAAAAACCAGAGGACATAGATTTAAGGTGATTGGCAAAAGGATCAAAGGTGACATGAGGAAAAATTTTTTTACACAGCGAGTGGTTGTGATCTGGAATGCACTGCCCGAGGGGGTGGTGGAGGCAGATTCAATCATGGCCTTCAAAGGGGAACTGGATAAATACTTGAAAGGAAAAAATTTGCAGGTCTACGGGGATAGGGCGGGGGAGTGGGACTAGCTGGATTGATCTTGTATGGAGCCAGCACGAATGGCCTCCTTCCGTGCTGTAACCATTCTATGATATAAATGCAAGTTGTTATTGCCGCTGCCCAGATGTAAATGGAAACTAAAAGCAGGCAGTTTATATAATGGGCGGCCAATCTGCAAAGCCAGTTTTACGCCCGGCAGCAAGTTGAAACTCTACCTCAGGGGTAAGGTTTGTAATTGATTGGATAAGGAATATAATCCATGTGGAAGGATGGACATTCTTCAAGATAGACATTCTTCTAGAATGCAGATTGTTCAGTGTGTGGATGATGTGGACAAGGGCAGCAAAACCAAATACATATCCTTGATTCATATACAAATGGGATTTGTCCCCTCACCACCAGTATCTTCTATGGTATGTTCAAAATACTCTTTGTCCATTCTGTTTGCCCCGGTTCATGAATGCTAGTCAATGTCCTGCCCAGTTATATTTGATTTCATGTCATTAGTTATGAAGAACAGGCAGTAAAAGTGACACATCTCAGTGACTGTCCAACATCAGAGTCTGGTAAATGGCAGCTTCTGACACAAGATCACTCGCGTTACAAGAACAGCATTCCCGGTATAAAACAATGCAATGCCTATTTAGTATTTTTACAACACCAGGTTATAGTCCAACAAATTTATTTTAAAATCATAAGCTTTCGGAGATTATCCCCTTCGTCAGATGAATGAGTGAAAAGGTTCTCAAATCGCATATCTTATACTATGCTGGGACAGCATCATACCAATCAAAAGGTGTCGTTGTTAGTCAAACAAGCCAGTCACGGAGAACAGCACGTCCCAGTGCACTGGATATACATTGTGTCAATTACACAGACAGGCAGGAAGAAACTCAAAATGGCAGAGAGAGAGAGAGAGAATATTAAAAAACATAATTTGTTTCCCCCTTTTTGCTGGTGGGGTTACGTGTCGCGTGACATGAACCCAAGATTCCAGTTGAGGCCGTCTTCATGGGTGCGGAACTTGGCTATCAACTTCTGCTCGACGATTTTGCGTTGTCGTGTGTCTCGAAGGCCGCCTTGGAGAACGCTTACCCGAAGATCGGTGGCTGAATGTCCTTGACTGCTAAAGTGTTCCCCGACTGGGAGGGAACCCTCCTGTCTGGCGATTGTTGCGCGGTGTCCGTTCATCCGTTGTCGCAGTGTCTGCATGGTCTCGCCAATGTACCTTGCTCCGGGGCATCCTTTCCAGCAACGTATGAGGTAGACAACGTTGGCCGAGTCACAGGAGTATGAACCATGTACCTGGTGGGTGGTGTCCTCTCGTGTGATGGTGGTATCCGTGTCGATGATCTGGCATGTCTTGCAGAGGTTGCCGTGGCAGGGTTGTGTGGTGTCGTGGACGCTGTTCTCCTGAAAACTGGGTAACTTGCTGTGAACGATGGTCTGTTTGAGGTTGGGTGGCAGTTTAAAGGCGAGTAGTGGAGGCGTGGGGATGGCCTTAGCGAGGTGTTCGTCGTCATCGATGACATGTTGAAGGCTGCGGAGAACATGGTGTAGTTTCTCCGCTCCAGGGAAGTACTGGACGACGAAGGGTACTCTGTTGGTTGCGTCCCGTGTTTGTCTTCTGAGGAGGTCTATGCGATTCTTCGCTGTGGCCCGTCGGAACTGTCGATCGACAAGTCGAGCGTCATATCCCATTCTTACGAAGGCGTCTTTCAGCGTCTGTAGGTGTCCATCGCGTTCCTCCTCGTCTGAGCAGATCCTGTGTATTCGTAGGGCCTGTCCATAGGGGATGGCCTCTTTGACGTGGTTAGGGTGGAAGCTGGAAAAGTGGAGCATCGTGAGGTTGTCCGTGGACTTGCGGTAGAGTGAGGTGCTGAGGTGCCCGTCTTTGATGGAGATTTGTGTGTCCAAGAAAGAAACCGATTCTGAGGAGTAGTCCATGGTGAGTTTGATGGTGGGATGGAACTTGTTGATGTTATCGTGTAGTCTCTTCAGTGATTCTTCGCTGTGGGTCCATAGGAAGAAAATGTCGTCGATGTATCTGGTGTATAGCGTTGGTTGGAGGTCCTGTGCAGTGAAGGAGTCGTGCTCGAACTTGTGCATGAAAATGTTGGCGTATTGGGGTGCGAATTTGGTCCCCATGGCTGTTCCGTGTGTTTGGGTAAAGAACTGGTTATCGAAGGTGAAGACATTGTGATCCAGGATGAAGCGGATGAGTTGTAGGATGGCGTCTGGAGATTGGCTGTTGTTGGTGTTGAGTACTGAGGCTGTCGCAGCGATGCCATCATCGTGGGGGATACTGGTGTAGAGTGCCGAGACGTCCATCGTGGTGAGAAGTGTTCCTGGTTCAACTGGTCCGTGGGTGCTGAGTTTTTGTAGGAAGTCTGTAGTGTCGCGACAGAAGCTGGGGGTTCCCTGTACGATGGGTTTCAGGATGCCCTCGACGTATCCAGAGAGGTTCTCACACAGGGTTCCGTTGCCTGATACGATAGGACGTCCGGGTGTGTTGGCTTTGTGTATCTTTGGGAGGCAGTAGAAGTCTCCCACGCGGGGAGTACGTGGGATGAGAGTGCGTAGGATGCTTTGAAGGTCTGGATCGAAGGTCTTGATCAGTTTGTTGAGCTGGTGGGTGTGTTCTTTGGTCGGATCTGCGGGTAACTGTCTGTAGTGTTCTAGGTTGTCCAGTTGTCGGTATGCTTCTTTGCAATAGTCCATTCTGTTCTGTATGACTATGGCTCCTCCTTTGTCCGCTGGTTTGATGACGATGTTTCGGTTGGTCTTGAGAGCGTCGATGGCGTTGCGTTGTGCTCGGGTGACATTCTGGACTGTCTTCCGAGTGCGCCTGATTTCAACAGCGAACCCAATGAGACAATCAATGATCCAGAACAGCAGACAGAGGGATCCACGGTACAGCAACCGAAGGGGAAAGAGTCAAACTGGACTCCTCCGGAGGGTCGCTACCCTCAGCTTGACATGTATGCCCAAGCTGTCAGGAAATGCGTCAATACCAGATTCATCAGCCGCACTCACAAGACAGTCCAGAATGTCACCCGAGCACAACGCAACGCCATCAACGCTCTCAAGACCAACCGCAACATCGTCATCAAACCAGCGGACAAAGGAGGAGCCATTGTCATACAGAACAGAACGGACTATTGCAAAGAAGCATACCGACAACTGGACAACCAGGAACACTACAGACGGTTACCCGCAGATCCGACCAAAGAACACACCCACCAGCTCAACAAACTGATCAAGACCTTCGATCCAGACCTTCAAAGCATCCTACGCACTCTCATCCCACGTACTCCCCGCGTGGGAGACTTCTACTGCCTCCCAAAGATACACAAAGCCAACACACCCGGACGTCCTATCGTATCAGGCAACGGAGCCCTGTGTGAGAACCTCTCTGGATACGTCGAGGGCATCCTGAAACCCATCGTACAGGGAACCCCCAGCTTCTGTCGCGACACTACAGACTTCCTACAAAAACTCAGCACCCACGGACCAGTTGAACCAGGAACACTTCTCACCACGATAGACGTCTCGGCACTCTACACCAGTATCCCCCACGATGACGGCATCGCTGCGACAGCATCACTACTCAACACCAACAACAGCCAATCTCCAGACGCCATCCTACAACTCATCCGCTTCATCCTGGATCACAATGTCTTCACCTTCGACAACCAGTTCTTTACCCAAACACACAGAACAGCCATGGGGACCAAATTCGCACCCCAATACGCCAACATTTTCATGCATAAGTTCGAGCAGGACTTCTTCACTGCACAGGACCTCCAACCAACGCTATACACCAGATACATCGACGACATTTTCTTCCTATGGACCCACGGCGAAGAATCACTGAAGAGACTACACGATAACATCAACAAGTTCCATTCCACCATCAAACTCACCATGGACTACTCCTCAGAATCGGTTTCTTTCTTGGACACACAAATCTCCATCAAAGACGGGCACCTCAGCACCTCACTCTACCGCAAGCCCACGGACAACCTCACGATGCTCCACTTTTCCAGCTTCCACCCCAACCACGTCAAAGAGGCCATCCCCTATGGACAGGCCGTGCGAATACACAGGGTCTGCTCAGACAAGGAGGAACGCGATGGACACCTACAGACGCTGAAAGACGCCCTCGTAAGAACGGGATATGACGCTCGACTTGTCGATCGACAGTTCCGACGGGCCACAGCGAAGAATCGCATAGACCTCCTCAGAAGACAAACACGGGACGCAACCAACAGAGTACCCTTCGTCGTCCAGTACTTCCCTGGAGCGGAGAAACTACATCATGTTCTCCGCAGCCTTCAACATGTCATCGATGACGACGAACACCTCGCTAAGGCCATCCCCACGCCTCCACTACTCGCCTTTAAACAGCCACCCAACCTCAAACAGACCATCGTTCGCAGCAAGTTACCCAGTTTTCAGGAGAACAGCGTCCACGACACCACACAACCCTGCCACGGCAACGTCTGCAAGACATGCCAGATCATCGACACGGATACCACCATCACACGAGAGGACACCACCCACCAGGTACATGGTTCATACTCCTGTGACTCGGCCAACGTTGTCTACCTCATACGTTGCAGGAAAGGATGCCCCGGAGCATGGTACATTGGCGAGACCATGCAGACGCTGCGACAACGGATGAACGGACACCGCGCAACAATCGCCAGACAGGAGGGTTCCCTCCCAGTCGGTGAACACTTTAGCAGTCAAGGACATTCAGCCACCGATCTTCGGGTAAGCGTTCTCCAAGGCGGCCTTCGAGACACACGACAACGCAAAATCGTCGAGCAGAAGTTGATAGCCAAGTTCCGCACCCATGAGGACGGCCTCAACCGGGATCTTGGGTTCATGTCACGCGACACGTAACCCCACCAGCAAAAAGGGGGGAAAAAATTATGTTTTTTAATATTCTCTCTCTCTCTCTCTCTCTCTGCCATTTTGGGTTTCTTCCTGCCTGTCTGTGTAATTGACACAATGTATATCCAGTGCACTGGGACGTGCTGTTCTCTGTGACTGGCTTGTTTGAATAACAACGACACCTTTTGATTGGTGTGATGCTGTCCCAGCCTAGTATAAGATATGCGATTTGAGAACCTTTTCACTCATTCATCTGACGAAGGGGATAATCTCCGAAAGCTTGTGATTTTAAAATAAATTTGTTGGACTATAACCTGGTGTTGTAAGATTCCTTACATTTGTCCACCCCAGTCCATCACCGGCATCTCCACATCATATTTAGTATTTGATAGAGCTACATATGTTCTGACAACAGTACCAATCTCTTCTGTCTTTGGTACCAGGTGTTGATAACATCTCAGGTTTGATCCATTTCCATCTGTGAGCTACTATCGTTATCAAAGTCAAACTTCTGATTAATGGCAGATGCAACTGACTTACAACATCTGGTGCTGTAGTTTATGAGATCTCCTTCACAGACTTGCTTCCAATGACAGCCACTAATACTTAACTCCTTCCTGGGGCTGATGTTTGATGATAGTAAATTATCTGACAGTTCCCTTTAGATCCACAGGCCTCGCACTGCACACCAGTATTCCTCACCAGCTCTGTGATTTAAAGGTTATGTACATGGTGTCACTGTTGAATGCACAGCTGCTGAGATAGAGGGGGTGTCTCCATAAGGACAAGAAACTCAAGGCAAAAAAAAAGGGCCGATTTTAACTCCCGGTGGGAAGATGACTGGCAATCCTGCCCTGGAGTTTGAGTCGTAGGCCCGGCCGTCGGTCAGTTGCTTGGCCATTTCCGGTGGGAGAGGATGAAGATGGGTTGGTCTGGAGGTTGCCCTCCTGCTCCTGCTGGCCCCACTAAGGAAAGTTTGTTTCACTTACCTTCAGTGGCCTCGCTTCCCGACAGCTTTACTCCAGGAGCCCCAAGCAGCTGCCTAGATGCATCATGGAACCCTGATTTGCATTTACTAATGAGAATGGCGGGAGCCTCAAAACCAGCGGTGTTAAAATGGAGAATGGGTGGGAATGGAGCCGGAGATGGAGCCGTTCCATTTTAATGGCTCCCCTGCTCCTTTCCCACCGATTGGGGAGAGTTGACCCAAAAGGCTGTTGAGGCAGGGGGTCAATTGAAATTTTCAAGACTGAGATTGATTTTTGTTGGGTAAAGGTATTACGGAATATGGAGCAAAGGTGGGTAAATGGAGATAAGGTAGAGATTAGTCCTGATCTGATTGAATGGCTGAACAAGGTCGAGGGGCTGAATGGCCTCCTCCTGTTCCTATGAATTAAAATTCCCCCTTGAATTCTTCCCCACCCTCCCCCCCACCAAGAAACCGATTAAAATAACCCCAGTAGTTTATATCTGATCCTAGATAGTCTCCGTGTTATAAATTCAGCTCTGCCGTGGATACTTTCATGGGCTCTTAGGAGTTGACTGACATGGCCCTATATGATAGGATAACAGGGGATGCAACAAAATTCCTCCCCTTATCACCTGAATCAGATATTCATGTCTTTTGCACATGTACTTCATCAATTTCTTTGGAGGTGGACCAAGCGAATGATTGATGAGGTGAGGCTTAGTATGAATAGCTAAGCTGCTCATTTTACAGCGAGCCAATATATTGAGCAACAGATATGATCAGATTCACTTCATCCATTCAGTATAAATTATTTTTGTATTACTAAATAAAGGATGCGCCATACTGCCCCACATCAGTAGCTTGTCTTGCTTGGCTTAACCAAGATGGCACTGAAATTTTGTGGGCTTTCTCCCAGTTTCCCTTGTCATTTTTGGTAGGATATAAATGGAACTCCCAGAGTAACGGCTGTTTACATTACTTCTCTGAGGGTTCTGCTGTTATGGCAGGAAACATAAACTGCCCCCACAGAATTTCACGGTTTTCTAAATGTTCCTTCAGCATTTCCGACTTTCTAAGCCTGACCAAAGATTCCGCAGCTCTCTTTAAAAGACTGACTGCCTTGATGGTCCTTCTCTCTGTCTCTCTCCTCCCTCTTTCTCCTCTCTCTCTCTCTCACCTCTCTCTCATAGAATCAGAGAATCATAGAAAGGTTACAGCACGGAAGGAGTCCATTTGGCCCATCGAGTCCACGCCGGCTCTATGCAAGAGTAATCTAGCTAGTCCCACTCCCCCGCCCTTTCCTGTAGCCCTGCAAATTTCTCTCTCTCTCTCCCAATGACACTTTATCTCCCCGCCTCTCTCTCTCTCTCTCTCTCTCTCCCACCTCTCTCTTTCCTTATCTCTCCCAATGTCTCTTTATCTCTCATTGTTCACAGGGATTCAAGGACTTTCCAACACAGTGGGTACAGGATGTTTTTCAATTACCTAGACAAGCTAATGAATTGCTTATTGTTGAGTCTCTGGGGAAGCTTCTATTCAGCATATTAATCGCCTTTCATCCAGGTGCCTTGTTTTTAAACTTGTGAGAATATACGTAAAAATGCTTTGTGGAAAAATGGTCAAATGATTCTGGAGCCTAACACTCTCCCTGTTCCATGCACGTACGTTATTTTTGGGAAGGGGCCTGCTCTCTCAGACATCACATCATTGGAAACAATTCTCACTGCTCCTTTCTCTTTTGCTTGCTGAAGCAGCCTGTTTAATTGTTTTCTCATCTCATCTCGATTTGCCTTTCTATTCTCACCGCATACGCTCCTATCCCCATTCAATTACACGGACAGATGTGATTTGAATCATGTTTCAGAGCCGCAAGCAGACTTTAAAAACCAGCTGAAGCAAAGCACATCGAATCACAGCTGTATAATTCAGGGGGAGAAGGTTTGGCTCACAATTCCTCAGGTTAATGTGGTTCTAGCTCCCACACCTGCCTCTGTGGCCTCGGCAGTGTTTCATGGCACTGAGTTTGTTTGTCTTGAATTCATTAGCTCCACTTAGACTTATTTACATCAGATAAGCTGGTTCAAAGCCGCTGTTTCACATTTTATCAAGTGGGTTTGCACAAAGCTTGCTGATCTATTAGTGGGATATCGCGTGCATTTGACTAACATGAGACCACAGTTGTTATGAGTCAGGGGTTTGATGGTGGGACTTGTAGGCATTTGGGTCTCTGGATAATTCTAACAAAAAAATGATTACACCTACCATGAAACAGCTGGAGATAAAAGTTTTATTCCATGTAAACACTGGATTTGTAAACTGTGTCGTGCTTATGAGCAGCTCAGTAGTTTATATTTATGTAATGAAAAAGTGCTGGAAATACATAGCAGGTGAGATTTCCTCGATGGGGGCATAGGGTTGCATCAATGTCAAAGGTCGAAGGAATCTCCTTAACTGCTGAGGTCAGGCGTTGGTTAATATCTGAATTTGGCAACAGCAGTGACAACAGCTCACAGCTGTGTAGTGTCTTTAAATGCTTTACAGGCGGAAGGAGAACAAAGTAAATAGAAATAGAAATAAGGAACCAATGCCAAGCCAGGTAGGGAGAGATTAGGAGAGGTGACTTTGAGAAAGCTTTTGAAGGTGGAGAGAGTAGTGATGAGGTGAAGGAGTTTAGAGAGGGAGGACTAAGGTGACTGAAAGTTCCACCACGAGTGGCCAGAATTGGAAAACCGACAGGAGTGGCCGGGGATGTAAAGGCTTCGGGAGGTTCCAGTGATAGGGTGCAGGGATTTTAAGTGAGGATGAGATTTTAAATCAAAAGCTTTGGCTGGCAGGGAGCCAGTGTAGGTCAGCAAAAGGAGGGGCGATGGGCAACTGGGAGTTACTGTGGGATAGAAGATGTGTGCCTGAATTTTGGATATGATGGTGTTTATGGAGGTGGGGTTGGGAGACGAGCAAGAAGGAAGTTGGAGAAATTGAGTTGAGAGATGACAGAAGTATGGAGAAGGGTTTAGGCGGTGGTAGAAGGGAGCAACATGGGCAGTGTTGCAGAGCTACAAATAAGCAATCTTGGTAATGGATAGGATGTGGTATTTAAAGCTCAGTCCTAGGTCATCAGGATGCCAATGATCTGAATGGTCTAGTTCAGGATGAGCAGATGGCCAGAGAGGGGGGAGAACGTGTCGAAGCAACAGTGGCCAAAAACAATGATTTTGGATTTTCCGATGATTAGTTGGAGGAAACTTTGACTCATCCAGAACTTTATATAAGGTCCGATGGCCCAGGGTTGGTCATAGGGTCAAGCAAAGTGGTGCAGCAATATAGCTGGTTGTCATCGGTGCACCTGTAGAAATAGGCCACAAGCCTGGGAATGTAGCTGGAAATCCTGATACTGAATTGAATGAAAAAGGGCCATTTCTTTGCACCTCAGTACCGCAGCATCATAGAATGATAGAATTGTTACAGCACAGGAGGCCATTTGGCCAATCGAGCCTGTGGTAGCACTTTGTAAGAGCAATCCAGTTAGTCCCATTCACCCGCTCTTTTCCCTGCAAATTTTTTCTCTTCAAATATTTATCCAATTCCTTTTTGAAAGCCATGATTGAATCTGCCTCCACCACCCTTTCAGGCAGATCATTCTAGATCATAACTACTCACCGCATAAAAAAAGTTTTTCCTCATGTCGCCTTTGGTTCTTTTGCCAATCACCTTAAATCTGTGTCCTCTGGTTCTCGACATTTCCGCCAATGGGAACAGTTTCTCTCTATTTACTTTATCTAAACCCATCATAATTTTGAACACTTCTATCAAATTTCCTCTCAACCTTCTCTGCTCTAAGGAGAACAGAGAAACATAGGAAATAGGAGTAGGAGTAGGTCATTCGGCCCTTCGAGCCTGCTCCTCCATTCAATATGATCATGGCTGATCCTCTATCTCAATACTATATTCCCGCTCTCTCCCCATATCCCTTGATGCCGCTTCTGTCTAGAAATCTATCTATCTCCTTCTTAAATATATTCAGTGACTTGGCCTCCATAGCCTTCTGTGGCAGAGAATTCCACAGGTTCACCACCCTCTGAGTGAAGAAATTTCTCCTCATCTCAGTCCTAAATGTCCTACTCCGTATCCTGAGACTGTGACCCCTCGTTCTGGACCCCCCCGCCAGGGGAAACATCCTCCCTGAATCCAGTCTGTCTAGCCCTGTCAGAATTTTATATGTTTCAATGAGATCCCCTCTCATTCTTCCAAACTCGAGTGAACACAGGCCTAGTCGACCCAATCTTTCCTCAGACAACAGTCCTGCCATCCCAGAAATCAGTCTGGTGAATCTTCGCTGCACTCCCTCTATGGCAAGTATATCCTTTCTTAGGTAAGGAGACCAAAACTGCACACAATACTCGAGGTGTGGTCTCACCAAGGCCCTGTATAACTGCAGTAAGACATCCTTGCTCCTGTACTCAAATCCACTTGCTGTGAAGGCCAACATACCATTTGCCTTCCTAACTGCTTGCTGCACCTGCATGTTTGCTTTCAGTGACAGGTGTACAAGGACACCCTTTGTACATCAACATTCCCCAATCTATCCACATTATACTGCATCTGCCATGTATTTGCCCACTCACTCAACTTGTCTAAGTCGCTTTGAAGCCTCTTTGCATCCTCCTCACAACTCAAGATCCCATCTAGTTTTGTGTCGTCAGCAAACTTGGAAATATTACATTTGGTTCCCTCATCAAAATCATTGACATATATTGTGAATAGCTGGGGCCCAACCAGCACCAGGCGTACCTAAAAATGAGCTGCCAACCTGGTGAAGCTACAACTCAGGACTACATGCATGCTAAACAGGGGAAGCAACATGCTATAGACAGAGCTAAGCCATTCCACAACCAACGGATCAGACCAAAGCTCTGCAGTCCTGCCACATCCAGTTGTGAATGGTGGTAGACAATTAAACAACTAACAGGAGGAGGAGGCTCTGCAAACATCCCCATCCTCAATGATGGCAGAGTCCAGCACGTAAGTGCAAAAGACAAGGCTGAAGCGTTTGCAACCATCTTCAGCCAGAAGTGCCGATTGGATGATCCATCTCAGCCGCCCCACGATATCCCCAACATCACGGAAGCCAGTCTTCAGCCAATTCGATTCACTCCACTGTGATATCAAGAAACGGCTGAGTGCACTGGATACAGCAAAGGCTATGGGGCCGGACAACATCTCAGCTGTAGTGCTGAAGACTTGTGCTCCAGAACTAGCTGCGCCTCTCGCCAAGCTGTTCCTGTACAGCGACAACACTGGCATCTACCCGACAATGTGGAAAATTGCCCAGGTATGTCCTGTCCACAAAAAGCAGGACAAATCCAATCAAGCCAATTACCGCCCCATCAGCCGACACTCAATCATCAGCAAAGTGATGGAGGGTGTCATCGACAGTGCTATCAAGCGGCACTTACTCACCAATAACCTGCTCATCGATGCTCAGTTTGGGTTCCGCCAGGACCACTCGGCTCCAGACCTCATTACAGCCTTGGTCCAAACATGGACAAAAGAGCTGAATTCCACAGGTGAGGTGTGAGTGACTGCCCTTGACATCAAGGCAACATTTGACCGAGTGTGGCACCAAGGAGCCCCAGTAAAATTGAAGTCAATGGGAATCAGGGGGAATTCTCTCCAGTGGCTGGAGTCATACCTAGCACAAAGGAAGATGGTAGTGGTTGTTGGAGGCCAATCATTTCAGCCCCAGGACATTGCTGCAGGAGTTCCTCAGGGCAGTGTCTTAGGCCCAACCATCTTCAGCTGCTTCATCAATGACCTTCCCTCCATCATAAGGTCGGAAATGGGGATGTTCGATGATGATTGCACAGTGTTCAGTTCCATTCGCAACCCCTCAGATAATGAAGCAGTCTGAGCCCGCATGCAGCAAGACCTGGACAACATCCAGGCTTGGGCTCATAAGTGGCAAGTAACGTTTGCACCAGACAAGTGCCAGGCAATGACCATCTCCAACAAGAGAAAGTCTAACCACCTCCCCTTGACATTCAACGGCATTACCATCGCCGAATCCCCCACCATCAACATCCTGGGGGTCACCATTGACCAGAAACTTAACTGGACCAGCCAAATAAATACTGTGGCTGCCAGAGCAGGTCAGAGGCTGGGTATTCTGTGGCGAGTGACTCACCTCGTGACTCCCCAAAGTCTTTCCACCATCTACAAGGCAAAAGTCAGGAGTTTGATGGAATACTCTCCACTTGCCTGGATGAGTGCAGCTCCAACAACACTCAAGGAGCTCAACACCATCCAGGACAAAGCAGCCCGCTTGATTGGCACCCCATCCACCACCCGAAACATTCACTCCCTTCACCACCGGTGCACAGTAGCTGCAGTGTGTACCATCCACAGGATGCACTGCAGCAACTCGCCAAGGCTTCTTTGACAGCACCTCCCAAACCCGCGACCTCTAGAAGGACAAGGGCAGCAGGCACATGGGAACAACACCACCTGCACGTTCCCCTCCAAGTCACACACCATCCCAACTTGGAAATATATCGCCGTTCCTTCATCGTCGCTGGGTCAAAATCCCGGAACTCCCTTCCTAACAGTACTGTGGGAGAACCTTCACCACACAGACTGCAGCGGTTCAAGAAGGCGGCTCACCACCACCTTCTCAGGGGCAATTAGGGATGGGCAATAAATGCCTGCCTCACCAGCGACGCCCACATCCCATGAACGAATAAAAAAATACCCTGATCCCCGTGGTACCCCACTAGTCACTGCCTGCCACCCCGATAAAGTCCCGTTTATTCCTACACTCTGTTTCCTGTCTGTTAACCAATTTTGAATCCATGCCAGTATATTACCCCCAATCCCATGTGCTTTAATTTTGCACACTAACCTCTTATGTGGGACTTTATCAACGGCCTTCTGAAAAACCAAATGAACCACATCCACTGGTTCTCCCTTATCTATTCTACCAGTTGCATCCTCAAAAAACTCCAGTAAGTTTGTCAAACATGATTTCCCTTTCATAAATCCATGTTAACGTTGTCTAATCCCGTTGATATTTTCTAAGTGTCCTGTTATCACATCCTTTATAATAGACTCTTGCATTTTCCCTATCACTGATGTTAGACTAACCAGTCTGTAGTTCCCTGTTTTCTCTCTCCCTCCTTTTTTAAATAGTGGGGTTACATTTGCCACCCTCCAATCAGCAGGAACTGTTCCATAATTTATAGAATTTTGGAAGATGACAACCAATGCATCCACTATTTTCATGGCTACCTCTTTTACTACTCTGAGATGCTGATTATCAGGCCCTGGGGATTTATCGGCTTTCAGTCCCATTAATTTTTCCAGCACCATTGTTTTACTAATACTAATTTCCTTTAATTCCTCCTTCTCACTAGACCCTTGGTTCCCTCGCATTTCTGGGAAGTTATTCATGTCCTCTTCCGTGAAGATAGAACCAAAGTATTTCTTTAATTGCTCTGCTTTTCCCTTGTTCCCCATTATAAATTCTCCCGATTCTGACTGTAAGGGACCTACATTTGTCTTCACTAATCTTTTTCTTTTTACATACTTGTAGAAGCTTTTACAGTCCACTTTTATGTTCCTTGCAGGTTTACTCTCAAACTTTATTTTTCCCCTCTTAATCAATCTCTAGGTCCTTTTTTGCTGAATTCTAAACTGCTCCCAATCCTCAGGCTTGCTACTTTTTCTGGCAACTTTATATGACTCCTCTTTGGATCTAATGCTGTCCTTAATTTCTTTTGTAGCCATGGTTGGCCGCTTTTCCTTTTGTTTTTTTGCGCCAGAAAGGAATGTATAATTGTTGCAATTGATGCGTTTGATCCTTAAATGTTAGCCATTGCCTATCCACCATCATGCCTTTTAATGAAGCTTCCCAATCTATCATAGCCAACTCACTCCTCACACCTTCGTAGTTTCCTTTGTTTAGATTTACGACCCTAGTTTCGGATTGGACTACTTCACTTTCCATCTTAATAAAGAATTCTATCATGTTATGGTCACTCTTCCCTAAAGGACTCCGCACAACAAGATTATTAATTAACCCCTTCTCGTTGCACAATACCCAATCCAGGATAGCCTGTTCCCTGATTGGCTCCTCCGCATACTGGTCCAAAAAACCATCTCATACACACTTCAGGAATTCATCCTCCACAGTATTATTGCTAATTTGGTTTGGCCAGTCAATATGTAGATTAAAGTCACCCATGATTACTGTAGTACCCTTGTTACATGCATCTTTAATTTCCTGTTTGATGCCATCCCCTACATTACCACTACTGTTTGGAGGCCTATAGACAACTCCCACCAGTGTTTTCTGCCCCTTGGTGCTTCTTAACTCCACCCAGACTGATTCTACATCTTGATTTTCTGAGCCAATATCCTTTCTCACTATTACTCTGATTTCATCCTTTACTAAAAATGCCACCCCACCTCCTTTTCCTTTTTGCCTGTCCTTCCTAAATATCGAATACCCTTGGATATTCAGCTCCCAGCCTTGGTCACCCTGCAGCCATGTCTCTGTAATTGCTATTATATCATATCCGTTTACATCTATTTGCGCTGTTAATTCATCTACCTTATTACGAATGCTTCGTGCATTCAGATACAGTGCCTTTAGGTTTGTCTTTTTAACATTTTTAGACATCTTAACATTTTTTTGTACTATGGCCCTACTTGTCTTATTACCATTTTTTCTTACCCGGACCCTATTTGTCGTCTTTTGTTTGTACGCTCTGTCCCTTCCTGACACAATCTGGTTACCCTTACCCCAATCACTTTCCTGCACTGCTTCTTTGTCGTTTCTCTTTAGCATTCTAGATTTCTCTCCACCAGGACCCTCCCCCCCTTATTTAGTTTAAAGCCCTATCTACCTCCCTAGTTATTCGATTCGCTCGAACTCTGGTCCCAGCATGGTTCAGGTGTAGTCCGTCCCAATGGAACAGCTCTCTCTTTACCCAGTACTGGTACCAGTGCCCCACGAATCAAAACCCACTTCTCCCACACCAATCTTTGAGCCACACATTCATCTCCCTGATCCTATTGACCCTATGCAATTTGCTCGTGGCTCAGGTAATAGTCCAGAGATTATTAACTTTGTGGTTCTGATTTTTAATTTAGTCCCCAGCTGCTCAAACTCTCTCTGCAGAACCTTTTTCTTAGTCCTACCTATGTCATTGGTACCGATGTGGACCACGACAACTGGATCCTCTCCCTCCCACTCCAAGTTCTTCTCCATCCCGGAGGAGACGTCCTTAACCCTGGCACTGGATAAGCAACATAGCCTTCGGGACTCATGCTCCTGGTTGCAGAGAACAGTGTCTAACCCCAGCTTCTCCAGTCTATCCATGTAACTGAAGTCCCTCATCCCTGGAACCATTCTAGTAAATCTTTTCTGCACCCTCTCTAAGGCCTTCACATCCTTCCTAAAATGAGGTGCCCAGAATTGGACACAATACTCCAGTTGTGTTCGAACCAGTGTTTTATAAAGGTTCAACATAACTTTCTTGCTTTTGTACTGTATGCCTTTATTTATAAAGCCCAGGATCCCATATGCTTTTTTAACTGCTTTCTCAACCCGTCCTGCCACCTTTAAAGATTTGTGCACATATACCCCCAGGTCTCTCTGTTCCTGCACCCTCTTTAGAATTGTACCATTTAGTTTATATTGCCTCTCCTCGTTCTTCCTACCGAAATGTATCACTTCACACTTCTCTGCATTAAATTTCATCTGCCATGTGATCACCTATTCCACCAGCCTGTCTATGTCCTCTTGAAGTCTATCACTATCCTCCTCACTGTTCACTACACTTCCAAGTTTTATGTAATTTGCAAATTTTGAAATTGTGCCTTTTACAGCCAAGTCCAGGTCATTAACATATATATAAAAAAGCAGTGCTCCTAATACCGACCCCTGGGGAACACCACTGTACACCTCGCTCCAGTCTCAAAAACAACCGTTCACCACTACTCTCTGTTTCCTGTCACTTAGCCAATTTCGTATCCATGCTGCCACTTCCCCTTTATTCCATGGGCTTCAATTTTATTAACAAGCCTATTATGTGGCACTTTATCAAACACCTTTTGGAAGTCCATATACACCACATCAACCGCATTGCCCTCATCAACCCTCTCTGTTACCTCATCAAAAAATTCAATCAAGTTAGTTAAACACAATTTGCCTTTAACAAATCAGTACTGGCTTTCCTTTATTAATTCACACTTGTCCAAGTGACTATTAATTTTGTCCCGGATTATCATTTCTAGAAGCTTCCCCATCACCGAGATTAAACCGACGGGCCTTTAGTTGCCGGGTTTATCCTTACACCCTTTTTTGATCAAGGGTGTAACAATTGGAATTCCCCAGTTCTCTGGCAACTCTAAGGATGTTTGGAAGATTATGGCCAGTACCTCCGCAATTTCCACCCTTACTTCCCTCAGCAACCTAGGATGCATCCCATCCGGACCGGGTGACTTATCTACTTTAAGTACAGCTAACCTTTCTAGTACCTCCTCTTTATCAATTTTCACCCCATCCAGTATCTCAACTACCTCCCCGTTTACTGTGACTTTGGCAGCATCTTCTTCCTTGGTAAAGACAGAAGCAAAGTATTCATTTAGTACCTCAGACATGCCCTCTGCCTCCATGTATAGATCTCCTTTTTGTTCCCTAATCGGCCCCACCCCTCCTTTTACTACCCGTTTACTATTTATATGCCTATACAAGACTTTTGGATTCCCTTTTATGTTAGTTGCCAATCTATTCTCATACTCTCTCTCTGCCCCTCTTATTTCCTTTTCACCTCCCCTCTGAACTTTCTATATTCAGCCTGGTTCTCACTTGTGTTATCAACCTGACGTCTGTCATATGCCCCCTTTTTTCTGCTGCATCTTACTCTCTATCTCTTTCATCATCCAGGGAGCTCTGACTTTAGTTGCCCTACCTTTCCCCCTCGTGGGGATGTGCCTAGACTGTACCCGAACCATCTCCTCTTTAAAGGCTGCCCATTGTTCGAT
Organism: Heptranchias perlo; assembly: GCF_035084215.1. Classification (NCBI taxonomy): domain Eukaryota; kingdom Metazoa; phylum Chordata; class Chondrichthyes; order Hexanchiformes; family Hexanchidae; genus Heptranchias; species Heptranchias perlo. The sequence continues at coordinate 70,188,800 of NC_090337.1, read as the reverse complement.
TGCAGTTTTGCCTGCCAATCTTTGATTCTAATTTACCCGGGCCGGATCCGTTCTCTACCCACTGAAATTGGCCTTCCTCCAATTAAGTATTTTTACTCTAGATTGCTCCTTTTCCTTTTCCATAACTAATCTAAACCTTATGTTACTATGATCACTGTTCCCTAAATGTTCCCCCACTGACACTTGCTCCACTTGACCCAACTCATTTCCCAGAACCAGATCCAACAATGCCTCCTTCCTCATTGGGCCGGAAACGTACTGATCAAGAAAGTTCTCCTGAACACACTTCAGAAGTTCCTCCCCATCTTTGCCTATACACTAATACTATCCCAGTCTATATTAGGATAATTGAAGTCTCCAGTTATCACTACACTATGGCTTTTGCACCTCTCTGTAATTTCCCTGTAAATTTGCTCCTCTATATCCTTCCCATTAGTTGGTGTCCTATAGAATACACCCAGTAGTGTAATGGCACCTCTATTGTTTCTTAACTCTAACCAAATAGATTCTGTCCTTGACCCCTCCAGAACATCCTTTCTCTCCAGCACTGCAATATTCTCCTTAATCAATACTGCCACACCCCCTCCTTTTTTTCCTTCCCTATCTTTCCTGATCACCTTGTATCCAGGAATATTTAGTACCCAATCCTGCCCTTTCTTGAGTCAGGTCTCCGTTATTGTCACAACATCATATTCCCATATAGCTATTTGCGCCTGCAGCTCACCAACCTTGTTTACCACACTTCGTGCATTTACACACATGCACTGTAAACCAACCTTCGACCTTCTTGTACTCTCTTAGTCTGATCCCACCTAATACCGTACTATTTTTTACTCTAGTGCTATCTCTCTCTCCCAATCCTTTGTGCACCTTGTTTCTCCTTTCCAATGCTCCATCTTGGTGCCCATCCCCCTGCCAAATTAGTTTAAACCCCCCCACCCCCACCCCACAGCACTAGCAAACCTCCCCACCAGGACATTGGTCTCAGCTCTGTTGAGGTGTAACCCTTCTGTCTTGAACAGACCCCTTCTGCCCCAGAACTGGTCCCAATGCCCCAAGAATCTGAAGCTCTCCCTCCAGCACCATGTTTCTAGCCATGCATTAATCTGCCTTATCTTCCTATTTCTAGCACGTGGCACTGGGAATAATCCAGAGATTACTACCTTTGAGGTCCTGCTTTTTAACTTCCTCCCTAGCTCCTAAAACTCCAGCGGCAGGACCTCGACCCTTTTCTTTCCTATGTCGTTGATATCCACATGGACCATGACATCTGGCTATTCCCCTTCCCCCTGGAGAATGTTCTGCACCCTCTCCGTGATGTCCTTTACCCTGGCACCAGGGAGGCAACACACCGTGCGGGACTCACATCTATGGTCACAGAAATGCCTACCTGTCCCCCTGACTATCGAATCCCCTGTGACTACTGCATTTCTACACTTCACTGTGCCCCCCTGTGCAGTGCTTTGCCCCACGGTGCCATGCTCAGGACTGCACTCCTTTGAGGTGTCATCACCCTCACTGGTATTCAATGCTGAATACCAGTTTGAGAGTGGCCACACCCAGGAGATTCCTGCACTGCCTGCCTCTTCCTGCCCTTTTGGATGACCACCCACTTGCTATCCTGGACTCTCTGTGGCTGTGGGGTGACCACCTCCTGGAACAGACGATCCAGGAAACCTTCAGCCTCCCTTATGCTCTACAGTGACTCCAGACACCCCTCAAGCTCAGAAACCCTCAGCTTGAGCTCGAGCAACAGGAGGCATTTCCTGCACAGGTGGCCCTCCAGAATACATGAAGCATCCTGAAGTTCCCACAAGGTGCAGGAATTCAAGGCCATTTCCTGTCTCTTCCTCTTGCTCTGTCACCAAAACCTTTAACCTGAATGAAATGGTATCCCAGTGAAAGACTCAGTCTTTAATATTAATTACACTCCACCCTGCCTTTTGAGACTCCATTTTGCCCAGTGGCAGTTGCAGTGTGCTCTAAGTGCTGAAAGAAACTTTAAGATGGCGATTGAGGAAAAGGATAGGGACTAACCAGTTCTCAGTAATAAATACAAACCCAACTATTATACCAAAAATAATGTTCAGGCAGTCTGGAAGTTGGTATCTGCTCACTCTCCATCACAAGATGCCTTATTGGTTTACCTGGATTATCAGAACTTGTCTAGAATTGATTGGAACATTCCATAAATAAAGTATTGAACTAGTTCTTACCAAAAGAACTATTACTCTTCTGCTACCTTTTGACAAGTAATACCCCATAACACGCCATTTATTACATATATTCCTCACCCTAACCCTAACACAGTACATGTTCATACAGGAATTGGACACGGCTGCATTTCACTGGAGCAAGACCAACAGCAACTTGCATTTATACAGTGCTTGCCACCTTGAAGAACTAAAAGCAGTTTACAAGGGGGAGAGGTGGATTCTCAGCAAGAAGTGAAGGAATTTACGTGAGGAGACTGAATGCCTAATCAAAGGTTTTTAAAGGCAGGGAGAGATGTAGCAACAAAAAGAGACTTTAGAAAATAATTTCAGAGGATAAGAGGATGGTGGTTCAGAGATTGTGCTCTGAGGTGAGATGGAGAGCACAGAGAACAGACAGTGTTCCAGAGTCCAAGGCTAGGACATAACTACAGAAGATAGGGTAGAGGGACACTATTGAAGGATTTGAAGCCAAGAATGAGGCTCTTGAGAAGGATTCACTGGGGAACAGGGAGCCAGTGCAGGTTGGCAAGAAATGGTAGGTGTGCAGGACTATTTGTGGGAGAGAAAATGGGTCATGAAGGATTTTCTAAAGTTTGTGAAGTCAGTGATAAGGAGTCTGGTAAGGAGAGCATTTGAGGAATTGATTCTTGAGGTGCTCAAAACATGGATAAGGGTTTAGGAACAGAGTGAGTAAGGTGAGGGACTTAAGCGGACAGTGCTCCAGAGCTTAAAGAAGGTGATCCAGGTGATGGATAGTATGTGGGTATAAAGCTGACCTCAGGGTCAAACAGAATGCAAAGGTTGGACTAGGTGGCTTGAGAGGTTGTCCTAGTCACAGTTACAGGCAGGTAGGTGCTGGTGAGAACTAATAAAGATTGCTTTAATTTTGCAAATGTTCAGCCATCTCTTGATTTGGACAGGCAGACGGTGAGCTTAGGAACAGCTTTAGAGTGGAAGTTAATGCTTGTGGGTAATGTCATTGAGGGATGGCACATAGATGATAAATAGAAAAGGATCAAGGGTGAAGTCTTGGGGCATACTGGAGATGTGCATGTGGGTACAGGAGGAGAAACTGTTTGAGGACTCACGGTATAGTGGCTCCATTGGGACAGATCAAAATAGAATCAGGAGAGAGCTGGCAGCTGGACCATGTCCGATCCGCAGTGGAGGAGAGCAGAATGGTCAATGGCATTAAAGGCAGTAGAGAGGAGAGGATTAGAAAGGGCAGTGAGCCACAGTGACAGCCATGCGGGATAACCAGGGAGATCTTGATGCTGCTGACTGGTCAGAAACTGGATTGGAACGAGTCAAATAGGGAGTGGTGAGAGAGGTGAGTGTGCACTTACAATGATGTTTGCAAGAATCTTGGAAAGGAAGGGCAGGTTAGTGAAGATAGAGGAGTCAAGGGTAGACTTTTGAAAAGAATGGTGCAGATTGCAAGAGGTAGTCAGGAGCTGGGTCGGAAGGGTGTCAAGGAGCAGATGGTGGGATTGATGCAGGAGCTGAGTCTAATAAAGGCGAGCAGAGGGATATGGGGAGAAAATGCATTGTGTAGTGGGATTTGGAGGGGACTTTGGAGGAATACGGTGTAGGAGAGGAGAAATGGAGGAAATAGAGGTAATTGAGTGGATGGCCTTAATTCTGGAAGCCAAGAAGTCCATAAGTTAAAGTTATAAAGTGTATTATATCCAGTTGAGTCCATGAGCCGTATACATGTCACACTGGGATCTAGTTATCCAATAGCTAACTAATGTGACACATTAAAATATGTTTAATAATTGTTATTAATTAAGAAGAATTGCATAATTTATATCTAGGTGCCAAGTCCCTCTAAATATAGAGGAAAAATTCTACACATAATGAAAAATCAACTGTAAAAGTACAGTAGCATTCCACACACAATTACTATTGTAGATTTTACAGAATATGGAACAAAGAAATGGACCAGTCCATGTTGGTGTTTATACTCCAGTATCTTAATCCCATATCCCACCCTGTTCCCATTTGCCTTTATTCTCCTTTATTCCCCTTTCCTTCATCCATACATCCGTCTAATCTATTCTTAAAAGTTGACTTGGTCCCTGCTTCAATCATTAACTTCGGTCGTGCATTTCACAGCTTTTCAACCCTCTGTGTAGTAAAGTTTCTCCTGCTCTCTGTCCTAAATCACTTACATTTAACCTTCCATCTACGTCCCCTTCATCTTCACCCCTCAACCACTGGAAACATTCTGTTTCTCTCTATTGATTCCCATCATTTCATAATTTTAAACACCTCTCCTTATAATCTCGTAGTTTTCTCACATCTGCAACCAAATCATAAATATATTGAAGCCAGAGTCCGCTGACTAGTCAGCGGTAAGCCATGTCCTGCTACGATAAATACTAAAGGAAGGAGAGCTGTTAGACAAAATCGGATGCCCTTTAAAGCAGCACTTGAAGACTCTTCAGAGCAGTTGAGAGCTGCTGCAAAAGTAAATTATGATTCACAGCATTGTGAGACCAAGAGGGTCATTAGGGAGATGAAACAGAATCATTGGGTTGTATTCATCTGCAAGGGCACAATATTACACAAAAAGATCCTGAATCAATTTCCCTGTTGTTAATCTTCACTCAACCAACATCACTAAAAAAACAGATTTTCTGGTCATTGTCACATTGCTGTTTGTGGGATCATGCTGTGCGCAAATTGGCTGCCACGTTTCCTACATTACAACAGTGACTACACTTCAAAAAATTACTTCACTGGCTGTAAAGTGCTTTGGGATATCCTGAGATTGTGAAAGGCGCTTTATAAATTCAAGTTCTTTCGTTCTTTGCTTTTTATTAAAAGAATTCCACTGCTCAAACAATGGGCATTCTCGGGGTCTGGAGAGAGCTCTATACTGAGGTGAAATCCAACCAAGTGACTTGTAGTAATGACCACTTGCATGGAGGCCTTTGTTACCTCTAGTCTTGACTATTCCAATGTTCTCCTGGTCGGCCTCCCATCTTCCACCCTCCATAAACTTGAGCTCAACCAAAACTCTGCTGCCCGTATCGTAACTCACTCATTGAATACCATTTGCCATTTTTCTGCCCACCTGACCAGTCCATTGATATCATTTTTAAAATTTGTTCATGGGATGTCGGCATCGCTGGCAAGGCCAGCATTTATTGCCCAAACCTAATTGCCCTTGAGAAGGTGGTGGTGAGCTGCCTTCTTGAACTGCTGCAGTCCATGTGGTGAAGGTTCTCTCACAGTGCTGTTAGGAAGGGAGTTCCAGGATTTTGACCCAGCGATGATGAAGGAACGGCGATATATTTCCAAGTCGGGATGGTGTGTGACTTGGAGGGGAACATGCAGGTGATGTTGTTCCCATGCGCCTGCTGCCCTTGTCCTTCTAGGTGGTAGAGGTCACGGGTTTGGGAGGTGCTGTCGAAGAAGCCTTAGCGAGTTGCTGCAGTGCATCCTGTGGATGGTAAACACTGCAACCACAGTGCGCCAGTGGTGAAGGGAGTGAATGTTTAGGGTGGTGGATGGGGTGCCAATCAATGCTTTGTCCTGGATGATGTCGAGCTTCTTGAGTGTTGTTGGAGCTGCACTCATCCAGGCAAGTGGAGAGTATTCCATCACACTCCTGACTTGTGCCTTGTAGATGGTGGAAAAGCTTTGGGGAGTCAGGAGGTGAGTCACTCACTGCAGAATACCCAGCCGCTGACCTGCTCTTGTAGCCACAGTATTTATATGGCTGGTCCAGTTAAGTTTCTGGTCAATGGTGACCCCCAGGATGTTGATGGTGGGGGATTCGGCGATGGTAATGCCGTTGAATGTCAAGGAGAGGTGGTTAGACTGTCTCTTGTTGGAAATGGTCATTGCCTGGCACTTGTCTGGCGCGAATGTTACTTAATCTTCCTGCAGTTTACAGCTTTCCTCTTTACTATTAACCACACGGCCAATTTTTGTATCATCTGCAAACTTCTTAATCATGTCCCCTACATTTAAGTCCAAATCATTAATATATGTCACAAAAAGCAAGGGACCTCGTACTGAGCCTGTGGAACCCCACTGGAAACAGCCTTCCAGTCACAAAAACACCCATCGACCATTACCTTTTGCTTCCTTTATGTGGCTTGGTGTCAAATTTTGTTTGATAACACTCCTATAAAGCGGCTTTGGAAATTTTACTACGTTAAAGGCACTATATAAATGCAAGTTTGTTGTTGTTGCAGTTGAGGTTGCAATACCTAGTAGAGTTTGCAGAGGATCTCAATTAACCAGTTCGCTGGGAGGAAGTGGACTTTGCACAGTGTTAGCTAGCTAATGGGCACCAGGCATGGACAATGATCATTAGAGGAGTCTCGCTGATATTCTTGGCCCTTAATTATATGCCAATCAACACATCGTTGATGAGGAGATCAAACAGGATGGGGGACTGTGGGCAATGTTGCTTCATTTCTCCTTTGAGAAAAATGGGTTCAGTGAATCTCCTATCTCACCTTACATGGATAGCCTGACAAACCAAATTAAGGACCACCAACATCAGCAAAACTCCTCTAATTTTCAGTCTCATTAGGATCCCCATTGTTGTGAATAGAAACCACACTGTGCTCTGCAACATCAAGGATGTACGGACCTCAAACAGATTCCCGTTCAACACCCTCAGACTCAGGTGAACTCTGACCTTTGCTGTTCTTCACCTCCTCACCTGAAGCAGACTTTAGGCATGAGTACTGTCCATTATTGGTGTCCATTAGCTAGGTGATACAGTGCAAAGTCCACTTCCTCCCAACAAACTGGTTAACTAAGGCCTAAGGCCAACGTTGCAAATTGCACCCATGGTGGATTTGTGGCAAGAAGGGTAAATGGCTGCAGAGAAGGAGGAATCCGGCCTACACTTAACTGTCATTGAGTACCCAGGAGGGGCAGTCAGTCTCAGAGTGGGCAGATGTGTTTGTCAAAGTCCCTCGCACAGGGACCTGGATTAAGGAGTTATAACAGGTAAGCCTGGCATGAGGCATTGAGCTTAGATGTCTATATCATTGAATCATGGATCACCTCATCTTCCCTTACGTGGATGGTCTGAAGAACCAAATTAAGGGCCATCAATATCAGCGATATATTCTGATAGAACCATTGAATCTTACAGCACAGAAGGAGGCTATTCGACCCATCGTGCCTGTGCCATCTCTTTGAAAGAGCTATCCATTAGCCCCACTCCCTCGCTCTTTCCCCTACATCAAGTTGGCGAGCATGTCCTAAGGTGTCCTGTGTTGTATAACTGTTGAGGAACTGACTCTTGGAGAGTAATTTTAACCTAACCCGCCCAGCCAGAAACTGACGGGATTGGATCAGGCGTCCATTTTACTCCCCGCCTGACTCTGCATTCTATTGACTTCAGTGGGCGGGGTATTAAACAGACAGCCAATCCGATCCGATCCTATCAGTTTGCTGCCGGGCAGGTTAGGTTAAAATTAATCTCTTAGGATGACTGGCAGTGGGAGACATTAACTGGAGGCTGAGTAGGAGAACATGTGCATCTAGCATAGTGCCTACAGTGTTTAAAATGATAAAGGGATTCGATAGGTTAGATAGAGAGAAACTATTTCCTCCGGTGGGGAATCCAGAACAAGGGGGCATAACCTTAAAATTAGAGCCAGGCCATTCAGTAATGAAAAGAGGAGGCACTTCTTCACACAAAGGGTAGTGGAAATCTGGAATTCTTTCCCCCAATAGGTTGTGGACGCTGGAGGTCAATTGGAGCATTCAAGACTGAGATTGTTAGATTTTTGTTAGGTAAGGGTATCAAGGGATCTGGAACTAACATGGGTAAATGGAGTTAAGATACAGATCAGCTATGCTTTAGTTGAATGGTGGAACAGGGTCAAGGGGCTGAATGGCCTCCTCCTGTTCCTGCCATCTTTGGGTTTCAGGGAAGCAAACAGCGGCTGCACAGGCTCCGTGTGTCCAACTGGTGGAATGCCTGTACGATGGTGTATGTGGCGTGTCTAAGCTGTGGTCTTGTTAAGTGCTTTGAGACACTCAGTTATGCACAGGATACAATATAAATGTAAGATTGAGTTGCTTACCTGACTATAAATGCACTCCAGTGTGGTCCGTGCAATCTCTAAATGCTTTGTCCCACAATATCTGGATTGGCACTGCAAAATGACCACTATATATACAACACAGATACTGCAGGATGAGTCATTTTGGTCTGTACCAGGGGACAGTGTTGTCCCCGAATGTTAGCAGCTCTGAGGATGCCTAGTCCCTTATCTATCTATCAGTACGACAGAGTTCCCTCTAGTTCTATCTATTTATTACCTGACTTTGAGTTCTTCTATCTCAGGAGAGGGGTGGGGAAGAGTCCTGCTCCTGTTCTGTGCTATCACAGCTGGCTGATTGTGACAGTTGGCATAGTTAGCTCTGTGTTGCAGCTGGCAAAGTTGACACAGTTTGTGTAGCTGGCATAGTTGGTGCAGCTGGCAGGACCACTGCAGCTATGAAGATAATAAACAAAGAGTGAATCGGTTGCCTCTTGGAAGATGCAGGTTATTTATAATCTAGGTGGCATCTGATTTTTGTTTCTGTGATTATAATGTCTTTCTCTGATTCATATGAACACATCTTGCATTGGGACTTCACGTTCAACCCTGCAATCTTTTCCATACAAGCTGTTCTTTGCTCCTTAACTCCCAGCCTCATTAGGTAACTATGCGGCGGAAGTGGCAGGCAGGCAGGCAGAGGAGGAGGAGGAGGAGGAGGAGGAGGAGGAGGAGGAGGACGACGACGACGACGACAAGAACAACAACAACAACAATAACAACAACATTGTGAGGTTGTCCGTGGGCTTGCGGTAGAGTGAGGTGCTGAGGTGCCCGTCTTTGATGGAGATTCGTGTGTCCAAGAATGAAACCGATTCTGAGGAGTAGTCCATGGTGAGTTTGATGGTGGGATGAACTTGTTGATGTTATCCCACCATCAAACTCACCATGGACTATTCCTCAGAATCGGTTTCATTCTTGGACACACGAATCTCCATCAAAGACGGGCACCTCAGCACCTCACTCTACCGCAAGCCCACGGACAACCTCACGATGCTCCACTTTTCCAGCTTCCACCCTAACCACGTCAAAGAGGCCATCCCCTATGGACAGGCCCTGCGAATACACAGGATCTGCTCAGACGAGGAGGAACGCGATGGACACCTACAGACGCTGAAAGATGCCCTCATAAGAACGGGATATGACGCTCGACTCATCGATCGACAGTTCCGATGGGCCACAGCGAAAAATCGCACAGACCTCCTCAGAAGACAAACACGGGACACAACCACCAGAGTACCCTTCGTCGTCCAGTACTTCCTCGGAGCGGAGAAACTACGCCATGTCCTTCGCAGCCTTCAACATGTCATCGATGACGACAAACACCTCGCTACGGCCATCCCCATGCCTCCACTACTCGCCTTCAAACAGCCACCCAACCTCAAACAGGCCATCGTTCACAGCAAATTACCCAGCTTTCAGGAGAACAGCGTCCACGACACCACACAACCCTGCCATGGCAACCTCTGCAAGACATACCAGATCATCGACACAGATAACACTATCACACGAGAGGACACCACCCACCAGGTACATGGTTCATACTCCTGTGACTCGGCCAACGTTGTCTACCTCATTCGTTGCAGGAAAGGATGCCCCAGAGCATGGTACATTGGCGAGACCATGCAGACACTGCGACAACGGATGAACGGACACCGCGCAACAATCGCCAGACAGGAGGGTTCCCTCCCAGTCGGGGAACACTTCAGCAGTCAAGGACATTCAGCCACCGATCTTCGGGTAAGCGTTCTCCAAGGCGGCCTTCGAGACACACGACAACGCAAAATCGTCGAGCAGAAATTGATAGCCAAGTTCCGCACCTATGAGGACGGCCTCAACCGGGATCTTGGGTTCATGTCCTGCTACATGTAACCCCACCAGCGAAAAAAAGTTATCTGTTTTTAATACAACTGGTCATTCTCTCTCTCACTGCCTTTCTGGTCTCTCTCTCCCTCTCTCTCTGTCTTTGTGATCTGACCCCTTGTGTATTCAGTATTCTTGGAGGTAATGTTTCCCTTTCTGAACACCATCCACTCCTTTGATTGTTGTGATTATCTGTCTGCCGAGGTGTGATAACGGGCAGTTAGAAAGATTATCTGTAATCACCAGGCATTGTTCTCTGACTATATTTGCGGTGCCTTTATGGAAACCTGCACTCACCTGACGAAGGAGCAAAGCTCCGAAAGCTTGTGATTTTCAAATAAAGCTGTTGGAGTATAACCTGGTGTTGTACGACTCCTTACATCTTTCTTAAATAAGGAGACAAAACTGCACACAGTATTCTAGATGTGGTCTCACCAATATCCTGTACAACTGTAGCAAAACATCTCTACTTTTATATTCCATTCCCCTTGCAATAAATGACAACACTCCATTTGCCTTCCGAATTACTTGCTGTACCTGCATATTAACCTTTTGTGATTCATGTACTAGGACACTCAGATCCCTCTGTACCCCAGAGTTCTGTAATCTCTCTCCATTTAAATAACAGACTGCTGTTCGATTCCTCCTGCCAAAGTGGACAAGTTCACATTTTCCCACATTATATTCCATCTGCCAAATTTTTGCCCACTCACTTATCCTATCTATATCCCTTTGCAGACTCCTTATGTCCTCTTCACAACTTACTTTCCTACCTACCTTTGTGTCATCAGCAAATTTAGCAACCATACATTCGGTCCCTTCATCCAAGTCATTGATATAGATTGTAAATAGTTGAGGCCCAAGCACTGATCCCTGTGGCACTCCACTCGTTACATCTTGCCAACCTGAAAATGACCCATTTATGTCTACTCTCTGTTTCCTGTTAGCTAACCAATCATTTATCCATGCTAATATGTTACCCCCGACACCATGAGCTCTTATTTTGTATACCAGCCTTTGATGTGGCACCTTGTCAAAAGCCTTCTGGAAATCCAAGTTCACCACATCCACAGGATCCCCTTTATCCACGTTGCTTGTTACTTCCTCAAAGAACTCTAATAAATTAGTCAAACACGATTTCCCTTTCACAAAGCCATGTTGACTCTGCCTGATTGAGGAAGATTTTCTAAGTGCCCTGCTATAACCTCCTTATAATCGATTCTAGCATTTTCCCTATGACAGTTGTTAAGGTAATTGGCCTGTAGTTTCTTGCTTTCTGTCTCCCTCCTTTCTTGAATAGTGGAGTTACATTTGCTATTTTCCAATCTGATGGGACCCTTCCAGAATCTAGGGAATTTTGGAAAATTAATACCAACGCATCTATTACCTCTGCAGCCGCTTCTTTTAAGACCCTAGGATGAAGTCCGACAGGACCTGGGGACTTGTCAGCTTTTAGTTCCAATATTTTTTTCAGAACCCTTTCCCTGGTGATTGTAAATGTTTTAAGTTCCTCCCTCCCTTTCACCTCTTGATTCACAATTATTTCTGGCATGTTATTTGTATCCTCTACAGTGAAGACGGACACAAAATATCTGTTCAATTCAGCCGCCATTTCCTTATTCTCCATTATTAATTCCCCAGACTCAGGCTCCAGAGGACCAATGCTCAATTTACTTACTCTTTTCCTTTTTAAATACCTGTAGAAATTCTTACTATCTCTTTTTATATTTCTAGCTAGCTTTCTCTCGAACTCTAATTTCTCCCCCCTCATTATTCTTTTAGTCATTCTTTGCTGTTTTTTTATTCTGTCCAATCATCTGACCTGCCACTAATCTTCGCGGAATTGTATGCTTTTTCTTTCAATTTGATACTATCTTTAACTTCCTTAGTTAGCCACAGATGGTACATCCTTCCCCTAGAGTCTTTCTTTTTCACTGGAATGTATCTTTGCTGAGTGTTATGAAATATCTCATTAAATGTCTGCCACTGCATCTCTACTGACCTATTCCTTAACCTAATTTCCCAGATCATTTTCCCAGATTTCTGTCTTCTGTCCCTCATAATTGCCCTTATTTAAGTTTAAAAGACTAGTCTTAGCATTACTTTTCTCTCCCTCAAACTGAATGCAAAATTCAATCATATTGTGATCACTGCTACCTACAGGCTCCTTTAGAATGAGGTCATTAATTAATCCTGTCTCATTACAGATTACCAGATCTAGAATACTCCCTTCACCATCTACAATATGCACTGCAGCAACTCGCCAAGACTTCTTCGACAGCACCTCCCAAACCCACGACCTCTACCACCTAGAAGGACAAGGGCAGCAGGTACATGGGAACAACACCACCTGCACGTTCCCCTCCAAGTCACACACCATCCGGACTTGGAAATATATCGCCGTTCCTTCATCGTCGCTGGGTCAAAATCCTGGAACTCCCTTCCTAACAGCACTGTGGGAGAACCTTCACCACACGGACTGCAGCGGTTCAAGAAGGCGGCTCACCACCACCTTCTCAAGGGCAATTAGGGATGGGCAATAAATGCCGGCCTCGCCAGCACCGCCCACATCCCATGAACGAATAAAAAAAACCTCCTTTAATCATCTTAAACACCTCAGTTAGATCACCCCTTAATCTAGGATACTCAAACGAATGCAAGCCTAGTTTCTACAACCTGTCCTCATAATTTAACCCTTTTGGCCCTGGTACCATTCTGGTGAACCTGTGCCGCACTCCCTCCAAGGCCAATATATCCTTCCTGAGGTGCGGTGCCCAGAACTGAACCCAGTCTCCAGAATGGATCTAACCAGAGCTCTGTACTGCTATAACATAACTTCCTCCCCTTTGTATTCCGGGCCACTTGAGATAAAGGCCAACATCCCATTGGCCTTTTTAATTATTTTTTGCACCCGTCCACCAGCTTTTAGTGATTTCAGTACTTGGACCCCTAAATCTCTCTCTGTTCATCCACAGTTCCTCACTTCTCACCATTTAGAAAATACTCTGATCTACCTTTCTTAGGTCCAAAGTGATGACCTCACACTTTCCCACATTGAACTCTATTTGCCACAGTTTTGCCCCCTCACTTCATCTCTCAATGTCCCTTTGCAACTTCCTGCTCCATCTACACTATTTATTGTGCCATCTAACTTAGTGTCATCAGTAAACTTAGCTATATGCTGTCTATTCCTTAATCCAAGTCATTTGTAAATATAGTGAAAAGTTGTGGCCCCAGTACAGATCCCTGGGGGACATCACTAGTCACATCCTGATAATTTAACTGAAGAAACTTAACTGGACCAGCCACATAAATACAGTGGCTACAAGATCAGGTCAGAGGCTGAGTATTCTGCGGCGAGTGACTCACCTCCTGACTCCTCAAAACCTTTCCACCATCTACAAGGCACAAGTCAGGAGTGTGATGGAATACTCTCCACTTGCCTGGATGAGTGCAGCTCCAACAGCACTCAAGAAGCTCAACACCATCCAGGACAAAGCAGCCCACTTGATTGGCACCCCATCCACCACCCTAAACATTCACTCCCTTCACCACTGGCGCACCGTGGCTGCAGTGTGTACCATCCACAGGATGCACTGCAGCAACTCGCCAAGGCTTCTTCAACAGCACCTCCCAAACCTGTGACCTCTACCACCTAGAAGGACAAGGGCAGCAGGCACATGGGAACAACACCACCTGCACGTTCCCCTCCAAGTCACACACCATCCCGCCTTGGAAATATATCGCCGTTCCTTCATCGTCGCTGGGTCAAAATCCTGGAACTCCCTTCCTAACAGCACTGTGGGAGAACCGTCACCACATGGACTGCAGCGGTTCAAGAAGGCAGCTCACCACCACCTTCTCAAGGGCAATTAGGGATGGGCAATAAATGCCGGCCTCACCAGCGATGCCCACATCCCATGAATGAATAAAAAATAATTTAAGCATATACCCATTATCCTTGCTCTGTGACTCCCACCTCCTAACCATTTCCCTACCCATGTCAATAGGTTATCTTCAATTCCATGACCTCTCATTTTTGTTCACAATCTCTCTTGTGTGGTACCTTATCAAATATCTTCTGGAAGTCCATATAAATAACATCCATAGACACTCCCTTATCTACCACGTTAGTTACCTCCTCAAAATGTTCAACTAGGTTGGTCAGACATGACTTACCCTTTACAAATCCATGCTGCTTTCCCTGGTTAGTTCATATTTGTCCACGTGTGGAGTCATTCTGTCCCTAGTAACAGATTCTTGTAACTTCCCCACAGCAGACATTAGACCAATCGGCTTATAATTTCCTAGTTTATCTCTCCTACCCTTCTTAAATAACAGAGTGACATTGGCAGTTTTCCAAACCAAAGGGGACAATACCTGAATCAAGAAAGTTTTGGAAGATTATGACTGGAACATCTACAATGTCCTCACCTACTTCTTTTAATACCCTGGGATAGTAACCATCAGGTCCTGGAGATTTGTCTATCTTTAATCTCATTATTTTCTCCATTACTGTTTTTTTACTTATATTAAATGTAGCAAGTTCCTCCCCTTGATTTATTTTTAGTGTCCCTCATATCTCTGGTATTATATCCTCATCCTCTACTGTGAAGATCGATACAAAGTAATTATTTAGCAAGTCTGCCATTTCCTGATTTTCAATTACAATATCATCTGCGTCTGTCATTAAGGGGCCCACATTACTCTTAGCCACCCTCTTTCTCTTAATTTACTTGTAAAAACCTTTAGTGTTGCCTTTGATAATGATGTTAGTTGAGAGATAAATATTGGGCAGGACACTGGGATTTAAACCTCCTGACTCAGAGGCGAGAGTGTGACCCACAGAGCCACGGCTGACACCTAAAAATGGATCTTGAAAGAACGAAATAAAGGCATTCCAGTAACTTATTCAGGTAAAGGGCCTTTATTAGAGCACAGTTATGGAAAGGTTTGTACAGCATGATCCCGAATCCCCGGTATTCACTGGCGCAGGGGGCAAGCTCAGCACGGGAAAGACGATTTGTAAAATGACTCTGCTCGGCCTGTCATCTATTTTGTATTGAGTGTTGTTCAATCTGTTGCACTGACGACACTGTACTTGTTTTCTCTGGTGGTCTGTTTTAATTCCTTGCTGATTATAAACGGAGGGGGCGAATCTGTGATTTTTCTATTTCCCGTGTCCCTTCATTCCCAGCAGTTGACTTTCCCAATGGGATCTATGTCCAAGCCCTCTACTGGTCCAATTGTATTTCCCTAGATCCCACAGCTGTTTATCTGGAACCTGCGGACGCGCTGCGGGCGATTTCCTGCCCGTTGAAGACAGCGTGATCCCGATTAGCCGAGAAGCCTCCAACTGCATCTGAGACCCCTCTGGTGGCATGGAGAGTCAGAGAAATGTCACCCGATAATTCCACATTATTTTTTTAAAAGCTGGTGCTGACAATGATATCCAGGTTTCAATCCCCAAGATGTTGACTTGTGCCCTTTTGACACACGCTGGTTGTCTCCAGCATTTTCTATTTTTTTTACAATTATATCAGCATTGACAGATTTTCCTGAAGTAGATCTGTGCTGGTTTTCCCAGAGCCTGCTGTATCCTTCAGCAAATGACGGGCGGCTCTCCATCTGAACCTTTGTGTTCCAGGGACAGTGCCCCAGTGTTACTGTCGGGGAGAGATAATGACAAGCACTGTGTAAGCTTCACTGCTGGATTTTGGACAGTATTGGTTTGGGGCGAGTCAAGATGGGTCCGTTCTATTTGAGGCATTATCATAGAATCACGGGGGGTAAAATTGGATAGTGGGCGTTTTTGGACACGGGTAGCGTGATGCGCTATTACCCCACGCCCAATGGACCCTGCGCAGGCAGGACGCGAGTTTGGACCCATCGGAGCACCCACCTGCAATCAACCTTCCATTCCAGGCCTTGCACTTGGAATCAATGCAATTTGCACTTTCCACCACCAGAGGGACCGCAATCTCTTAAAGGGAGGATGTTTCTTAGAAATCTCTTAAAGGTAGCTGGTACCTGTTATTTGCTGAAAATAACAGTCTACCGTCTGCACGGAGCTTGAATGGAGATCAGACATCGCACATGTAAAACACAGATGCAGATCCCATCCCTATGTTTACATACTGATGAGTTATGTTAAAACATTGAATAAAGGTTGTGCACCACTAAATACTACATCTTCCAACCTCACCAATTTACCGATCTGAGTTGGTACCAGGCCTGCAAGGGTCCGTGCACCAAGGTTCTCTGCTGATGCAATAGAGGCCTTGGGTGCAAGAAGTGGACACAAGGAGGGACTTCCTATATCCGCAGTGAGGGGCAAGAGGTCCTCCAGACATATACTCAAAAGGCAGTGGGAGGCAGCGGGGGACAAAGTCAATGCCGGGCGCACAGCATCATGAACATGGATGCAGTGCAGGAAGAAGTTCAATGCTTTGAAGTTCAATGAGTGGTCAAGGTGAGTGAGGTCAACTGTCAAGTGGCGCCTCCTACCAACTACACCATGCACTACACCCCCCATCACCCACATACCAACAAACTCTTTCCATCAGTACTCAACGCTTCCAATCAGATGCTTCCTCTCACCCTTACACATTACCACTGTTTCAAGCTGCCCACACACAACTCACAGGCCACACACACTAGCAGCTATTCAACCATGACAGGCACATCACCCAGACACACGTCCCACTTTCTTGTAGGAGAAGGTGGCGCATATCAGGAGGCAGCAAGTGGCCGTGGCATTTAGCCCCTCGAGCCTGTTCCACCATTCAATGAGATCATGGTGGACCTGTGACCTAACTCCATATACCCGTCTTAGCCCCATATCCCTTAATACCCTTGGTTCACAGAAATCTATCAATCTCAGATTTAACTTTCACAATTGAGCTAGCATCAACTGCCGTCTGTAGAAGAGCGTTCCAAACTTCTCCCACCCTTTGCGTGTAGAAGCATTTCCTAACTTCACTCCTGCACGTCATGGCTCTAAATGTTAGGCTTTGTCCCCATGTCCTCGTATTGAAGTTTTTAGACCTCCAAAAACGGTTACAAATGTCTCAGCAGCCAGAAGCAATAATCCAGCCACTAACCTGTAAATCCTGCACGGTCCCTTTAAATAGCGCTGGTGGGGGGTCCTCCAGGCACTCTAAGACACGTTCAGATGGTCGGGGTTAAGACTCTGTGTTGAGTTGAGGGTTAAGACCCAAAATGGTGTCTATCACTTTAAGCCAGCGTTGTACACTGATTGAAGCCATTTTCTCCCTACTTTACATGATTCCAGCGTTCGTTATCTGCGCCAGCGCTAACTCCTATACCAAGATGGCGTCTGACGCACGTCACACAGGAAACGTACATGCGCATCCAAGACGCCATCTTGGTTGGCGGAGAGGCCATGAAGCAACGAAACAACGGGCGCTACACGGCCCAAATTAGCGCCCATAGAATCTTACAGAAGGAGGCCATTCAGCCCATCGTGTCTGTGCTGGTTCTTTGAAAGAGCTATCCAATTAGTTCCACTCCCCTGCTCTTTCCCCATAGCCCTGCACTTTTCTCCCCTTCAAGTATTTATCCAATTCCCTTTTGAACGTTTCTAGTAAATCTGTTTCCACCACCCTTTCAGGCAGTGCATTCCAGATCATAACGACTGGCTGCGTAAATAAATTTCTGCTATTCTCGCCTCTGGCTCTTTTGTCAATTACCTTAAATCTGTGTCTTCTGGTTACCGAACGTCCTGCCAGTGGAAACAGTTTCTCCTTATTTACTCTATCAAAATCCTTCATCAGTTTTAATTTTAAAAAGTGGGCTTTTAATTCAGAATTGTGGTTTTTGGCGGAGCAATGGATTTGAGCTGTCGAGTCGTATCTGTAACAAGAAATCCCTTTGTTTATCAACAGTGTGAAATGAGCACTTGGTTAATGCATTATCGCAACCGTCTATAAATAGGCGCCGTTCGAAAGCTATTCTTCATTGTAAATGAGATTACTGCTGTTGGTGAGTCCTGCCCCTTTTTCAATCTGCTTGGATTTTCATGGTTGTCAGTGTTACTATGTTGTAATACAAGACGATATTCTGATCTGAATCCCAGATTCCCTGCTGCTGCAGCTAATTTTGATAAATCTTCTTTTCAATTACAGACTCGATTCCAACTAATGAAAAATTGCTTCCGAGCCTGTGAGCATTCACAGAAAACATTCCACTTGTTTTTGCATAGCAGAACACAACCTAAATCTACATTACAAATGATGTGAATCTGTAATACTCTATTTTCGCAGTGAACTTTCTTTATAACACTTATCTAGAAATACCGGTTACAATTATTCCAATGCTTAGCCTATAATTGAACACTCATCACTAACCATTTTCACTGAACTGTTTATCTTCCCATGTAGAAATAACGTAAGTTGTTGTGTGGTTAGATTTCAACAGCTTTTACCTGTCGTGACAGGTAATAGAAAATCCTGCACCCGGTTCCCTTAGCAACCAAAGTGCCACTAATGAACCAGGCACTGAAACTAATCACTAAACAGCCAATGGAGTGGAAATTGTTTAAGGCCCATTTTTGGGACCACAGCCAACTGGGAGACCTGAGGCAGGCCCGAAATTGCTCCTCGAGCCTCAGTATCTTTGTCTGCGGAAGCTGTCAGCCCCTGTCCCGGCCCCAAGGTAAGTCCCTGGGGGTCGGGGGGCGGCAGGGATGGTGGTATTGGAGCAGGGAAGGATGATCGCGAGGACTGTGGAGTCGGGGGAAGCATTCCTGTTCCTTCCAGCTCCACAGGAACACCTATTTTTTGCTAATTTCTTTTTTACAAATACTAACCGTTTGATGGCGGCTGCTTAGGCTGCAGAGACTGCTTCACGATCCCGAGTGGAGCAGGCCTGGCTCCTGCTCCACTTAATCCAAACCGAGTTTTGCAAGTGGGGCCTAAAACCGGCTTTAGGCCCCACATTTACACATGTGAGGGGCCTAACACCTGGTTTAGGTGGCCGCCCAGGGCACCTGCAAAGTCAACTTTACCAACATGGCAGCGTCGACAACATAGGCGCAGATTGGGCACGCCCAAAATTGTTCCTTTTTGCCCCCATTTTTTGCCCAGAAAACAGATGCAACTAGGGCCAGTTTCTATCCCAATGAGTGCTGAGCCCAGTTGACCAGAAAAGTCCCAGTTCGATGTGTGGCCTGTGCTGAACGTGCTACAGTCTGCTTCAGTGACACTGGGTGAGGGAAGATAAAAACCACCTGGGTTCCTGCTGCTGATCACTACCCAGTGACCTCTGGTAAAGGGCATCTACATGGACGTCAGGTGAGAACAAGATTGGGCTCAGCTGTGGTCAAATAGCCCTGCTAATTCTGAATGTCAAGGCTCAGACGAGGAAGAAAAATTGAGGGAGCAAATTGGTGAAAAGAGCAAATAAAACAATAGCGCTATTAGCACATCGATGAATATTTTCATTTGTCTACTGCTTTGTGTTGAAGGGATGTTTTCTGTGTTGCTCTGTGCAAATGAATGGGACTCACTGTTGGATAATTATTTCATCTAATGGGTACAGTCTCCCATATGAGGGGGTGTTGGGGCGTAGCCTTGGGTTAAGTGCCAGGATACGCCCACCTGTGACCTCTGCCGCTGACCCTGCCGAAGTTCGTGGGGTCAGGGGGGTAAGACCACAAGTAGCGGGCCTTTGGTGGATTAGTGGTGCATCTGGGGTGTCATCCCCCACTGAACAGGGCTGCAAACAGCAAATGCTGAGACTATCCCCCCACCGGATGAGGGGCTTCTAGACCCCAACCGTAGCCTGGACCCCAAGGGCACCACAATCCGCTTCTGTTGGCTGACTCTATGCTGGGTCCCGCCCTGAGGCCCAAGGCATGAGAACTCTTGGCTTACGGAACCCCTGCCCCTTAGCTCAGTGACCTTGGAGGGGGCGGGTGCAGGGGACATAATGGAAACTTCACCCCGTTGCTGGGAGCTGATGTAGCCAAAGTTACAGCGGGAGTCTGCAGGAATGGCTGTGCATTTTTGGCCCCATAGTCTCTGTGTTCTCAACCATGGTTCAGTTGGTAGCACTCTCGTCTCTGAGTCAGAAGATTGTGGGTTGATGTCCCACTCCAGAGACTTGAGCGCATAATCTAAGCTGACACTCCGGTGCAGAACTGAGGGAGTGCTGCACTGTCGGGGGTGCCGCCTTTCGGATGAGACGTTAAAACCGAGGCCCCATCTGCCTCTCAGGTGGATGTAAAATATCCCACGGCATTATTTTAAAGAAGAGCAGGGAGTTCTCCCCAGTGTTCTGGACAATATTTATCCCTCAACTAACATCACTAAAACAGATGATCTGGTCATTTATGTCATTACTGTTTGTGGGATCTTGCTGTGCGTAAATTGGCTGCTGTGTTTCCTACATTACAACAGTGCCTACACTTCAAAAAGTACTTCATTGGCTGTAAAGTGCTTTGGGACGTCCTGAGGTCGTGAAAGGTGCTATATAGATGCAAGTCTTTCTTTTCCTTATGGCAAAGTGAACTCACATAACTATTTGACCTAGTTTGTAAAAGCAGAGGAGTCATAGAGTCATAGAGTTATACAGCACGGATAGAGGCCCTTCGGCCCATCGTGTCTGCACCAGCCATCAGCCCTGTCTACTCTAATCCCATATTCCAGCATTTGGTCCGTAGCACGTGAACAGAACAGGGCCGTGTTACAGCCTACAAGTGTGGGCCGTGAGCCGAGCTCCCACAATATTTCAGTCCTCTTGTGAAGGGGGCTCAGGAGTACTTTATCTTTCCCGGTTACGAGGGGTTAATCCGGCACCTTCTACCCCTGCCAACCAGGCTCACTGCACCAGGATTCCCGGCCTCCTATGGTGGGCGGGAGACTCAGGATCCCCCCCCTCTCCCCCCGCCCCCACCCCCAGTAGCACAGGTGCCTCCCTGTGTAGTTTAAATGAAGGCACCTCCCCCCTGAGCCCGACAAGCATTGACGGGGTCAGTGTCTGAGACACCGAGACATCCCATCCCGGCCCTCGGGCCTCTTGGCTCATCTGCTGTTTCAATGAACACAGCCGTGGTGTAGAATTGAAATACATCCCGAGGAAGCAGCAAGTTAGGAAATATGATTGAAAGCAGGGTGACAGGGAGATGTCTAGATGTATGATCCCTGCGGGATTTAATTAGTCGAGTTCTGCCTTGATTGTAGAGCTTCAATCATCTAAACGTAAGAAATTATAAAAATGGAATTAATAAAAATGAAATTGCAGTGTGGGAAATAAAACAGAGGCAGAAACTTCAGGCATTGCAAGTGCTTTGGCCTTTGGCCAGGGCCTTTCTGTTAATGTAAGTGTGCCGTAAAGATGTGTGTCAGTCCAGGATATCTGTGTGGAATCCCCAGTGACAGGGATTATCTCAGCAGCCGTTCCACTCACAGGACTCTGTGCAGATGATTTTCAACCTAATACCCGGGTGTAAAGTGGCCCTGTGGATCGTCTGCCCGTTCAGAGCTCGCTCCATTTTTCATCTTCCAAGCGGAACTGGAAACGAGGCCCTTTCTATAACAAGCAGCCAATACGCAACCTTGGTTTTGCAGCCAGGCGGCAAATTGAAAATCGACCCTTCTCTTTTGGACCGTGTCATCACATGGAACGTACTGTCCTGTGTGAAGGAGTTCAAATGCATAGTTACTATCACTCTCTGAAACACAATTATTGGAGCATGCATTAGGCAATGGGAGGTCTCTCGCTCCAGTAGAGTTTCACCAGTGTCTCAGTTGGTAGCACTCTCGCCTCTGAGTTAGGGATTATGGGTTCAAATCCCACTCCAGAGAGTTGAGCACATAATCTAAGCTGATACTCCTGTACTGAGGGAGTGCTGCACTGTCAGAGGTGCTGTCTTTCAGATGAGACGATAAACCAAGGCCCCGTCTCCCCTCCTGGTTGGATATAAAATTTGGAGAAAAGCAGAGGAGTTCTGTATGGTGTCCTGGATATTATTTATCCCTCAACCAAGACCTAAAAAAGATTATCTGGTCAGTTATCTTATTGCTGTTTGTGGGATCTTGCTGTGCGCAAATTGGCTGCCGCGTTTCCTAAATTACAACAGTGACTGCATTTCAAAAATACTTAATTACTTTTAAAACACTTAGGGATGTCCTGAGGTCGTGAAAGGTGCTATTGAAACACAATTATTCTAGCATGCGTCAGGCGATGGGAGGTCTCTCACTGCAGTACAGTTTCTCCAGGTATTTCTTGTGTTCCCAGTGACCATCTGCGAGCTGTCCCTGCTTGCTACAGTTGCTGATACGTGCAGCTCGTTAGGGTGTCCAACTCCTAAAAAAACAAGAGGTGAATAAATGACAGAAGGAATTGGAACTGAGGGAAAGAGCCAGAAAAACAACAAAAGAAAAATCAAACAAATAGGAAGGGAATGAAAGTAGAGGAATATGGAAAAAGAAACACAGTGCAAAAATAAATCTTGAGGCAACCTATAAGAAGTAGGGTTGCCAACACTCCAGGACTGACCTGGTGTCTCCAGTAATCTCCAGTACACTGCTGTGAGCAACCCAGGAGAAGGATCATAAAGTGCGCAGTGATGTCCCCCAGGGGTCGGTGTTGGGACCACTGCTCTTTTTGATAGATATTAATAAGCTGCACTTGGGTATAGAAGGTATAATTTCAAAGTTTACAGGTGACACAAAACTCAGAAATGTAGTAAACAATGTGAAGGATAGTAACAGACTTCAGGAGGACAGAGACAGACTGGTGAAACGGGCAGACATGTGGCAGATGAAATTTAACGTAGAGAAGTGTGAAGTGATCCATTTTAGTAGGAAAAATGAGGAGGCAATATAAATTAAATGGTACAATTTTAAAGGGGGTTCAGGAACAGAGAGACCCGGGGGTGTATGTAAACTTTCAAGATGGCAGGACAAGTTGAGAAGGCTGTTAAAAAAGCTTAATTGGCTTTATGAACAGAGGCAAGGGGGTCAATTTTCGGATGGCCGAGCGGGTGCGTTCGTGGCGGGGGAGCTCCTAAAATTGGGGAATCCTGGAGCGGGTCCGGAGCCTGGCTCCATCCCGCCCACTTCCGGATTCCCCAGTGACGCGAATCGGTGCATGCTGAGCCCCCCCCCGGGCGGGACTCCCACCGGCAATTAAAGCCGGCGGGATGACAGTTTAGATAGTTAGGGAGACCTCATTGGGAAGGGATTTTAGCAGGGATGTGATTTTGGACTCTCCTCAGCGTGTTTCCCATGCTGTGGGAAACACTTCCTGTTGTTGCAGACGTGTTTCAGTCAGCAGCCATTGGGAGATGCAGAGCATTCCTTGACAGTTGGGGGGAATAGCTCATTCATTGCAGCAGGGCACTCTGTCACCTCAGACAAAGTTTTGCCTGCCACACCGTTGTCTCCACACTCAAAATTATGACATCCTATCTA
Organism: Heptranchias perlo; assembly: GCF_035084215.1. Lineage (NCBI taxonomy): Eukaryota > Metazoa > Chordata > Chondrichthyes > Hexanchiformes > Hexanchidae > Heptranchias > Heptranchias perlo. The sequence continues at coordinate 70,165,196 of NC_090337.1, read as the reverse complement.
AACTCTGCTGTCCAAACACATTTACCCACTTTGTGGACCCCCTCACACTCACACCGTCAGGATGGGGGGAGGGGGTTCCATAGCTGCATTCATCACTCCATTGGACGATGAGCAACATCACCAGCCTCGCCAGGCACGCCGTCCACCTCCGCCACGTGGAGCTACACAACGCAGTGCTGCGCAACAGGCACCTGCACAAAGTAGTCGTGCAACTACACATACACCCACTGTAGGGTGACCCAATGGGTGGCATCAAGGATGTTCTTGGAAAGGCATTAGTGCAAAAGCCAGTCAAGAATGGCCAAGACGTGGCAGTAGTGGTGACAATATAATATGTAATGTGACTTGATCAGAAATCAAATATAAGTAAAAACCATGAAAAACCCTCAAACACCCTTGTGCATTCCCTTCATGCTCACGACACGTTTGCCTTACGCTTCCTACTACACATATGTGATGCATGCCCTGTGGCTGCAGCACAGGTAGTGGCAGGTGGGGTGAGGCTGACCGCAAAAGAGATGCATGAGAGGGTGAGTATCAAGAAGCTCGACACCATCCAGGACAAAGCAGCCCGCTTGATTGGCACCCCATCCACCACCCTAAACATTCACTCCCTCCACCACCGGCGCACTGTGGCTGCAGTGTGTACCATCCACAGGATGCACTGCAGCAACTCGCCAAGGCTTCTTCAACAGCACCTCCCAAACCCGCGATCTCTACCACCTAGAAGGACAAGAGCAGCAGGCACATGGGAACAACACCACCTGCACGTTCCCCTCCAAGTCACACACCATCCCGACTTGGAAATATATCACTGTTCCTTCATCGTCGCTGGGTCAAAATCCTGGAACTCCCTTCCTAACAGCACTGTGGGAGAATCTTCACCACACGGACTGCAGCGGTTCAAGAAGGCGGCTCACCACCACATTCTCAAGGGCAATTAGGGGTGGGCAATAAATGCCGGCCTTGCCAGCGACACCCACATCCCATGAACGAATAAAAAAAAGACAGAACCATGAGATTGTATGAGGATTGGGTTGAGTGGACGTGGTGGGATGGGTACTGGGGAGGTGAGGAAATGCAGGTAAGATGAGGATGAGGGTTCAGTGGGTGTGAGGAGTGATGTGATAGAATAGTGTTGGCAGTGCAGAAGGAGATGTGGAGTGGGGGCGGTGATGTGGTAGATGGAGTGTAGGGGAATGAATAAGAGTACTCACTTTGGCTGACCTGGTTAGGTTATTCAAGCGCCTCCTGCACTGTATGCAGGTACGTGATATGTTGGTGGTGCTGGTGACCTCCTCTGTCACCTCGAGCCAGGCCTTCGCGGTGGCAGAGGCAGGCCACTTCCTCCCGTCCACCGGGGAGAAGATCTCCCTCCTCCTCCTCCTCCTCACCCCATCCAGTAAGTGAGGCATCATTAAACCTGGGAGCAGCCTTCCCCCTGCGCTGCTCCATGCTGTAATTTTGCCTGTTTTCTGCAGCATCAGTCAGTGGAGGACTGCCCCTTTAAAAAGGGCTCCTCCAGCTGACAGCCAATGATGTGGGTGCGCAGTCCGCCCGCTGCGCAGCTTTCCAGCGCGAAACCCGGAACCCAAGATAAGTGGCTTCAATTTACTTATGATCGCGTGCCAAACCCACAGATTTTACTGAGCGCGTTACCCACGCGCCCAGTCGACTCCCCGTTGCCAACCCACCTCCCTCCTAATATCGGGCCCATAAAACACTGGTTAGGCCTTAGCTGGAGTATTGTGTTCAATTCTGGGCACCACACTTTAGGAAGGATGTCAAGGCCTTAGAGAAGATGCAGAAGAGATTTACTAGAATGGTACCACGGATGAGGGACTTCAGTTATGTGGAGAGACTGGAGAAGCTGGGGTTGTTCTCCTTAGAACAGAGAAGGTTAAGGGGAGATTTGATAGAGGTGTTCAAAATCATGAAGGGTTTTGACAGAGTAAATAAGGAGAAACTGTTTCCAGTGGAAGAAGGGTCGGTAACCAGAGGACACAGATTTAAGGTGATCGGCAAAAGAACCAGAGGTGAGATGAGGAGAATCGTTTTTTACCCAGCGAGTTGTTATGATCTGGAATGCGCTGCCTGAAAGGGTGGTGGAAGCAGATTCAATAATAACTTTCAAAAGAGAATTTCATAAATACTTGAAGGGGGAGAATTTGAAAGGCTATAAAGGGCAGGGGAATGGGACTAATTGGATAGCTCTTTCCAAGAGCCAGCACAGGCATGATGGGCCAAATGGCCTTCTTCTGCTGTATCATTCTATGATTTTAAAAAAATTGTATGTTATTTTCATTGAGCACTTTCATTTATTGGTTGTAAAAATCTTGGAGATGGGAAAATTGTCTTTTGACTGACAGTCAAGAATCATTCAATCGAGTAACAAGGAGTCTGTTCACTTTACACTTGGTATGGGAAGGCGGTGCGTTCAAGGATAGACGTGTTGGGTGACCAATCTTGGGAGTGTGGGGGTGGGGCAGTTGGAGGTGAGAGGTCATGTGATGAAACCTCCAGGAATATGTCCAACCAAAGTTAGCAACTCTAATGAGAAGTCTTCACCATGATAAAAAGGATTGCGAAAGTTGATCTAGGCGGGTCATTCACCGTGGGGCAAGGTTTGAACCCCGGGGCGCAAGCTAAACATCAGGGCCCACTAAATTCCATGGGGCCAGTGAGTGTAGAGAGAGGGTGGGTCTTGTGCCTTGTTGGGGGGTGGGGGGAGGGGAAGGGAGGAATGGGGATCTGCTGGGCTTCTGGCCTGGGCAAAAGGTGCAAAAAATTCCAGTCAGTGGGGGAAGCAGGAGAATCTTTTACCTGATGCCCTTCGCCCCTGTCAAAGTAGTGGGGCGGGGGGGTTGTCTGGGCGAGTGTAACGCCCAAAGGAACTCTCACTAATTGAGAGGTGGTGTGGGTTCTGTTGAAGGTTTCGGAAAGGTCCCAACAAGTAGCAAGACTAAGGAATCAATTCTGGAGAGGATCGAAAACTTATAATTATAAGGATTTTTTCTCACTTATTAGCAGAAGATCAAATTATTCTTTACCATCTCTGGCTTAGGAAGGTGCTATGAGTGGGCCCCGCCCTCCTCATTGGAGTGGGAGTGGACTGCTCGGACATCCCCCAGCAGAATGGATGCCTCTGGTGAGTCTGTGCAGCCATGGGCCACCCACCCTGATTATGATAATGACCCCTCCTCCTCAACTAGCGACTGGATCTGCGAAATACTCCACAGGCAGACGGAAGTCCCACTTCCATCATCGGAGCAGGACACCTGGAATTCTGGGCCCTAGAAATTTAGGGGCAGGAAGGGAAATCAGAAATAATTAATTGTTTCACTTGAAGGGTAATCGACTTGTGCAATAATTTATGTTATATACGAACAATGACGGACATGAAGACCCTCTGGTCCACCCAACTTATTCCACACAACAGTGCCTTGTGCTTCACAATATATACAGTCCCCATCCCACCTGGATCCATGTAATCTCCTGGGAGAGGTGAAGAAACAGGTAAAAACCCAGGCTAATTTGGGGGGAAAATATCTGGGAAATTCTTCTCCGACCCTGTTAGGTGATTGAAACTAAACAAATAGTTTAAGGAAGTGAAGAGGGTGAGAGATATCTCGAGGGGGAGGGGTTGGTTGGGTTGCTATGTCTAAAAGGAATCGATTTTTTTTTGGAGCCAGTGGTCCTTTCCTTTTTCTAGAAACTTCTATGCTTTAAACAGAGGGAACATCTGTGTCCCACCACTCTTAAAAAATAGAAATGAGATGACAGATCACCGAGGATTAAGTTCAGCTTCAGAAAGAGTACGAACCCGTGTGTGCTAAGTGGGTATTGGCCAAGGATTAAGCTGGTCACCAGGACCAAAGTGCTGGTGGAATTTATGGCCCGGAGTTCCGTGTTCCGTGTTTAAGTGCCTATTACACGCATGTGGATTTAATTTCCTACCAATCCCCATGTCCATGTACAACTCTCCTTATAAAATGTTCAATCTCCAGACTGTATCCTCACCCTGAGATTTGCTGGACCAAGTTAAATTCGTCCTGGTCTGATTGTTGCTGGCTATGTTTCATATTTACATTTGTTCTCCATTGTTCAGATTATCTCACTTGGTTTGGGGTTTGGTTTTAAATCCCTTCACCTGAGATTTCATAGAATCTTGCAGCACAGAAGGAGGCCATTCACCCCATCATGTCTGTGCCGACTCTTTGAAAGAGCTATCCAATTAGTCCCAATCCCTTGCTCTTTCCCAATAGCCTTGCAAATTGTTCCTGTTCAAGTTTATATCCAATTCCCCTTTGAAAGTCACGATTGAATCTGCTTGGACCGCCCTTTCAGACAATGCATTCCAGATCATAACAACTCACTGCGTTTAAAAAACTCTCTTCATCTCCCCTCTGTTCTTTTGCCAATTACCTTAAATCTGTGTCCTCTGGTTACCGACCCTTCTGTCAGAGGAAACAGTATCTCCCTAGTTACTCTATTAAAACCTCTCATAATTTTGAACATCTCTATTAAATCTCCCCTTAACCTTCTCTACTCTAAGGAGAACAACCCATCTTCTGTAGTCTCAAGGGTGTGTGGCAGTGTTTCACGGGTGGAGTTCTGCCTGTGGGTACAACCCACAGGTAGGTCCTTGTGAAGTTGCTCACTATCTGACATTCTTTGCTTCAGGCTCATCCTGTGTGTTATGTGGATTGTGCGAATGCAACTGAAAGTAGTGTCCCTTCGACAGTTGACAAACCGGCCAGATTTTGTCCTTTATGGGTATATTTAGGCGGGAAACTGGTGGGATGGGATCAGCCTTCTGTTTTACACACCACCTGATTTTACCTTCCGTTCAAGCCAATGGTAAGTAAAATCGGGCGGGGGTGTGTAATCGGGTGGGGGTGTGTAATCGGGTGGGGGTGTGTAATCGGGCCGGGGGTAAAAGCGGGCAGGCCGATCCAAACTGGTCAATTTCCCAACAGGCGGATTAGGTTAAAATTACCCCCCAGACACCAAGGGGGTGAAAATGGTCTTCGATGATAGTGGAATACAGGCCAAAGGGTATCGACAACCCATGTTACAACCCAGTCAATTTTCTTGTCTATTGCCTTCACCAAAGACCAATTGCACCTCCCCCCAACCGCCCCCCTTCCAAACAAAAATATCCTTGAACAAATGAAATGCTTATTTGGAGGTGAATAATTGCCTGCCCCTGTGTAATTTTTAAAATGTGTTTTCAGGATATGGTCGTCATTGCCAAAGCCGGCATTAATTGCCTTGTAAAGGTGCTGGTGGGCTTTTTCCTTGAACCACTGACGTCCTTGGGATGATATCACATCTGGAGTTCCAGAACATTGACCCAGTAATGTTGAAGGAATAATGCTATATGGTCCAAGTTAGGACTGTATCAATGGGGGAGAGCAATGAGGCAACTGGGCTTTCTTTGGTATCTACCTAATTTTAAAATATCTGAGGATAATGTGCTGATGTTAGTAGATCATAAAAGCAGACTAAGGGTTAAGGAATTGTTCCTGTAGTTACTGTACACACTGAGAGCTGGTCCAGATAATCACACAACAGGCACACGTTATCTGAATCACTGGTTTGAATATTTTTTTAAAACACTCACCTGTGATAAAGCTGCTACCACTTTATGAAGGCAGATAAAGCCAGCAGAACTTGGCAAATGTGTAGGCTCTGCTACAAGTGAAAGCTTTATAAATGACCTGAAAATGGATTGGTTTGAGGATAAGCGATGCTTTCCTGACAATGCCTGGTGGAGTCCTGCTTGCCAACATGTAATAGAAAAAAACAGCAGCAATCTGGCCAGCCTATGTTTGGAAACAGACAATCATGAGAGACAAATGATGCCTCGACGAAAGCTGTATGCTAAAGCTATGCTAAACATGCAGCTCGATATTGGAATCTCTTCATCTCTGACAAGTCAGGGACAATACAAGACAACTGCCTGATGATTTGGAGCAAGACTAGACTCTCACCATATCTGTGAAGATCTGGAGATATTGAATACGTTTCCAGCTCTACATGTAGCTCACGGCCTCCTTCTGCCTCGCAGAAAGCAGTATCACTGGAGTAGGTGGGGGAGATATAGAAGCCTTCTGCCGGGAGGAAACAGGGTATTAGCTCCCCAAAAACAGTGGGGAATGACTTACTACCATTCCCACCATTGTTATGGCCTCTGCACACAGGATCCTGACTGCCATTTTAGGACATTACAGGGTGGTGCGTGTACTGCACACCCTCTGCTCAGCACCAGATGGCGAGCCAGTGGAAGAGGAGCCCACAGTTAAGTATGTGTTTAATTTTGTGGGGTCCCGAGGAGCAGGAATGCCCCCCTCTTCCCCAATCCCTCCATAAAACTACCTTCTTCCAGCCCGGAGGCCAGTCGGGACACCCAATATTGGGGTGTCCCAGGACCGGTGACCTACCGCGGGGAGTGCTCATGTTCCGCCCACAGCCCAGCGCCAAAATGCTAATGAGGCTTGTAATAAGCTGGATGGCCCGGTGGTGAAGGATGGAATACTAGAGCCTGATCTTCAGTTGCTTCCAAGCCTTTATTCACAGAGATCGACATCACCCACACCACACCCAAGATCAGCTCTCTTATAAATGGATACAAGACAGTTCCCAATTGATACGGACCACCTGAATACAATTAACACTAATTGATATAAATCACATGGATACAATTAACAGATTCCCTTTTCTCTCTTTAAATTAAAAAAATAAACTTTATTTATGCAATGCAAACAAAAATTTCAAAAATCAAAAACTTCCATACTCTGTACAACTTATACTATTCAAAGCATTACATTGTGAGGCGACCCTTCTCCAGGACCCCGAATAATTTTTTCGTACATGTATTTCTTTTAGTAAAACAATCCGACAGTCGATGGCTTGAATCCACCCATTTAATTTTAGAGATTTCATTTCTCTCCACCATTTGTTTCAAGCCAGCAAGGTCAATCCGTAATCTTTCCTCACTCACATTTTTCGTAGAGTGAACATTATCCCACAATGAACGATTGTCCACATAACATTCACTGGGTATACTATCTTCAGTACTCCCATTGTACAGGATGTCACTCAAAATTTTTGCCAAATAGAATCCCATATCTACTGCATCTACAAGAGCCAGTGTTTCAGCAGCCAGGGTACTTTTAACAAACCTTTTTTATTTTGTTAGCTTCCCAAGATAAAGGACAACATTTCCCATTCTCACCCTTAAGAAACACTCTAGGCGCTAAATTAGGCTCTGAAGCACCCGTTGTTTCGGCGCTATGTGGCGTCTCGAACATCCAAGATGGCGTCTTGCCTGCTCATGCATGATTCCAGCGTGAAGTGCACTGGATGCCATCTTGATATAGGTATTAGCGCATGCGCAATTACCGAACACCAGAAGCATGTAAAGAAGGGAGAAAATGCATGCAATCAATGTGCAACACTGATTTAAAGTGATAGACCCCATTTTGGACCTTAACGCTCAACTCAATGCACAGTTTTAACCACGCACACCTGAACGTGTCTTACAGTGCCTGGAGGACCCCCCACCAGCGCTATTTAAAGGGGCCATGCAGGATTTACAGGTTAGTTGCTGGATTATTGCTTCTGGCTGTTGGTGGAGTAGGTAGTGTTTTTTGAAGCTCCCGATTCTTACTGAGATTTCCTACAGTACATTTGGGAGTGGTTTGGCAGGTACTGCCTTACGGTCCGGAAAGTTACAACCATGGTTGAACAACATTCCTGGCAACCATGGGTGGTCCGCTAGGGCTCCCGCTGGGCATTGAGCATGACTGGGAGCATGCAGAGAGGCCTCGCCCAGCAGGTCAAGCTGCGAGGAGACGGAGGACGAGGAGATGCAGGGCACTGAGCGGGAGGTCCTACCCAATGAGAGCCTTCCGGGGCCAATTCTCTTACCTCAACATGACCGAGGAGGATTGCATCCGACATCTGAGGTTCACCAAGGAAGCCGTGACCGAGATCTGTCAACTGGTGCGGCCACAACTGCAGCCTCAGAGAGCGGGGCGAGGACAGCATTGCCTGTGGCTGTGAAGGTCACCATGGCGCTGAATTTCTACGGCTCAGGAGCATTTCAGGCCTCTGCTGGTGACATGTGCAACATCTCGCAGTATGCAGTGCACTGCTGTATAAGGGAGGTCACAGAAGCACTGTACCACATGAGGAACAGGTTCATCACCTTCCCTCTCAACAGAGACAATCAGAACGAGTGAGCACAGGGGTTCGCCCACATTGCTGGCCTCCCCATGGTGCATGGTGCCATGGACTGCAGGCATATTGCCCTGCGTGCCCCACACATCAACTCAGCCGTCTTCATCAACCAAAAGGGCTTCCACTCCCTGAACGTGCAGCTGGTGTGCGACCACACGCATCGTATCATGGAGATCGATGCCCGCTACCCTGGGAGCAGTCACGACGCCTTCGTCATGCGGCAGTCTAACGTGCCAGCTATCTTTCACCCACCTCAGCAAGTCAAAGGCTGGCTACTGGGTGACAAGGGCTATCCCCTCACACTGTGGCTCATGACACCGGTGAGGAACCCACGCACACGTGTACAGCAGGCCTATAATGAGAGCCGTGCTGCCACAGGTAACATCATGGAGCACACCATAGACCTCCTCAAACAAAGCTTCCGCTGCCTCTGGAGGAGCCCTGCAGTACTCCCCTGACCGGGTGGGCAGACTCGTGGTGGTCTGCTGCATGCTGCACAACCTCGCCATCATGAGGGACCAGCCTTTGCCACCAATGATCGGAGAAGACCCTGAGCCAGAGGCGGAGGAGGAAGAGGCTGAGGAGGATGAGACTGAGGAGGAAGAGGCTGAGGAGGAGGAGGAGGCTGAGGAGGAGGAGCCAGAAAAAGAATTGGAGGAAGACGCAAGGGTGCAACAGGAGCCACACGCCTTGTCTGCCAGGGTTCTGCGTGCTCGCCTGATCCGTGCCCGCTATCAATAATGTCAACTACATCCCCCAACTTAACAACAGTCCTACATTCCCCACCTTTCTGCTCTGGGTGGTGGGAGGCTGCTGGCCTTCAATGGAGGAGTGTGCAGATAGCCTTGGAGGACCTCCTCGAGCAGCTCTGGGCCGGGCGAGCCTGGCTTCAGACTGCACCATCTTGGCCTGGGCTGCAGCAGTCTGGCTGACCGATAGGCAACAACAGGGGCACTGGCGGAGTGGCAGGGGTGGGAACAGGAAGTCTGTCGTCCTGAGAGAGGACAGCAGGTCTGACTGCCTTGATGCCACTCTCCCGGGGCGGTGCCTCAGCACTCCTGGTGATCAGCTGGAGAACGGATTGCTGGAGTGCTGTGACGCCCTGGAAGCCCCGTTCCACAGTGGTCCCCAGAGCCACGATAGCAGCGTTCTGAGCTTCCATTGCAGCAGTCTGAGCTGCAAATTCAGCAGTCAGACCTTGGATGGCAGATGTTTGTGCTGTAATGGAAGATGTGACATCAGTCATCAGACGCTGCATCATGGTGTGTTCCACAGGTGCGCTGATGGAGGTGACCACCCGTTCAATGTTGGAAAGGATGGGCTCCAAGCTCTGCACAAAGCCCTGTGCCAAGTTGGAGCTGGATACCTCCATGCCCCTTCTCATTGTGCGCAGGCTTTCTGGCAGGCTTTCCAGTGCCCAAAGCATTTGGTGGTGTACGCCCATCAGCCATCTTCTGTAGCCTGGCCCATCGAAGTCTTCATCTGACTCCTCTGCAACAGAACTAGTGAGCGACCTCGCCCTCCGGCGAGCTGGCACCTGTGATATCCGTTCCCTTCGTCCCGGCTCCTGTGCACTTGTGCTCGGTGTCTCACCACGTGCAGATCCCTCCTCTAAACTAGCTTCTAAACGACGTGCAGTGTCAGTCTCTGAGCTGGTGGATATGACTGTCAGATCGAGTGACGGTGTGGCTTCAGTGTCCACCTCCAACTCGTCCTCCTCCCCCTTCTCCCCCTTCTCCTCCTCCTCCTCCCCTTCACTCCTCCTCCTCCTCCTCCTCGGACGGTGCCACCATGTGTTCTTGGGGATCTGCAATGACAGAAGTAAATAGGGTGAGTTGTGGAGTGGGGACACGACAAAGCCCAGTCGATGTGTGTGCTGACAGCATCTGCAGCACGTGAGTCAGAAATGATTATGGATGGAGGGAGATGTGGGAAAGGAGAAGGAGCATCAGAAATGCAGAGACCCCCCTTCATCGGGACCTCCAGCTCAGCACGTTGTCACGGCTGCAGCAACAGCCCGCCCAATTGGGTACAGTGGCATAGCGGTTATGTTATTAGACTAGTAATCCAGAGGTCTGGACTAATAATCCGGAGTCCATCAGTTCAAATCCCGCCACGGCAGCTGGGGAATTTAAATTCAATTAATTAAATAAAATCTGGAATGAGAAAAAACTAGTATCAGTAATGGTGGCCATGAAACTACTGGATTGTCGTGAAAACCCATCTGGTTCACTAATGTCCTTTAGGGAAGGAAACCTGCCGTCCTTACCCGGTCTGGCCTATATATGACTCCAGACCCACAGCAATGTGGTTGATTCTTAATTGCCTTCTGAAATGGCCTAGCAAGCTACTCAGTTGTAAAATCTCACTAAAAAAAGTCATAATAAGAATAAAACTGGACGGACCAACCGGCATCGGACCACGAGGCACCGGACACGACAACGGCAAAACACCAAGCCCAGTCGACCCTGCAAAATCCTCCTCACTAACATCTGGGGACTTGTGCCAAAATTGGGAGAGCTGTCCCACAGACTATTCAAGCAACAGCCTGACATAGCCATACTCACAGAATCATATCTTTCAGCCAACGTCCCAGACTCTTCCATCACCATCCCTGGGTATGTCCTGTCCCACCGGCAGGACAGACCCACCAGAGGTGGCAGTACAACGATATACAGTCAGGAGGGAGTGGCCCTGGGAGTCCTCAACATTGACTCTGGACCCCATGAAATCTCATGGCATCAGGTCAAACATGGGCAAGGAAACCTCGTGCTGATCACCACCTACCGCCCTCCCTCAGCTGATGAATCCTCCTCCATGTTGAACACCACTTGGAGGAAGCACTGAGGGTAGCAAGAGCACAAAATGTACTCTGGGTGGGGGAATTCAATGTCCATCACCAAGAGTGGCTCAGGAGTACCATTACTGGCCGAGTCCTGAAGGACACAACTGCCAGGCTGGGCCTGCGGCAGGTGGTGAGCGAACCAACACGAGGGAAAAACCTACTTGACCTCGTCCTCACCAATCTATCTGCCGCAGATGCATCTGTCCATGACAGTATTGGTAGGAGTGACCACCGCACAGTCCTTGTGGAGACGAAGTCCCGTCTTCGCACTGAGGACACCATCCAACGTGTTGTGTGGCACTACCACCGTGCTAAATGGGATAGATTCAGAACAGATCTAGCAGCTCAAAACTGGGCATCCATGAGGCACTGTGGGCCATCAGCAGCAGCAGAATTGTATTCCAGCACAATCTGTAACCTCATGGCCCGGCATATTCCTCACTCTACCATTACCAACAAGCCAGGGGATCAACCCTGGTTCAATGAGGAGTGTAGAACAGCATGCCAGGAGCAGCACCAGGCGTACCTAAAAATGAGGTGCCAATCATAGAATCATAGAAGTTACAACATGGAAACAGGCCCTTCGGCCCAACATGTCCATGTCGCCCAGTTTATACCACTAAGCTAGTCACAATTGCCTGCACTTGGCCCATATCCCTCTATACCCATCTTACCCATGTAACTGTCCAAATGCTTTTTAAAAGACAAAATTGTACCCGCCTCTACTACTGCCTCTGGCAGCTCGTTCCAGACATTCACCACCCTTTGAGTGAAAAAATTGCCCCTCTGGACCCTTTTGTATCTCTCCCCTCTCACCTTAAATCTGTGCCCCCTCGTTATAGACTCCCCTACCTTTGGGAAAAGATTTTGACTATCGACCTTATCTATGCCCCTCATTATTTTATAGACTTCTATAAGATCACCCCTTAACCTCCTACTCTCCAGGGAAAAAAGTCCCAGTCTGTCTAACCTCTCCCTGTAAGTCAAACCATCAAGTCCCGGTAGCATCCTAGTAAATCTTTTCTGCACTCTTTCTAGTTCAATAATATCCTTTCTATAATAGGGTGACCAGAACTGTACACAGTATTCCAAGTGTGGCCTCACCAATGCCCTGTACAACTTCAACAAGACATCCCAACTCCTGCATTCAATGTTCTGACCAATGAAACCAAGCATGCCGAATGCCTTCTTCACCACCCTATCCACCTGTGACTCCACTTTCAAGGAGCTATGAATCTGTACTCCCAGATCTCTTTGTTCTATAACTCTCCCCAACGCCCTACCATTAATGGAGTAGGTCCTGGCCCGATTCGATCTACCAAAATGCATCACCTCACATTTATCTAAATTAAACTCCATCTGCCATTCATCGGCCCACTGGCCCAATTGATCAAGATCCCGTTGCAATCCTAGATAACCTTCTTCACTGTCCACAATGCCACCAATCTTGGTGTCATCTGCAAACTTACTAACCATGCCTCCTAAATTCTCATCCAAATCATTAATATAAATAACAAATAACAGCGGACCCAGCACCGATCCCTGAGGCACACCGCTGGACACAGGCATCCAGTTTGAAAAACAACCCTCCACAACCACCCTCTGTCTTCTGTCGTCAAGCCAACTTTGTATCCAATTGGCTACCTCACCTTGGATCCCGTGAGATTTAACCTTATGTAACAACCTACCATGCGGTACCTTGTCAAAGGCTTTGCTGAAGTCCATGTAGACCACGTCTACTGCACAGCCCTCATCTATCTTCTTGGTTACCCCTTCAAAAAACTCAATCAAATTCGTGAGACATGATTTTCCTCTCACAAAACCATGCTGACTGTTCCTAATTAGTCCCTGCCTCTCCAAATGCCTGTAGATCCTGTCCCTCAGAATACCCTCTAACAACTTACCCACTACAGATGTCAGGCTCACTGGTCTGTAGTTCCCAGGCTTTTCCCTGCCGCCCTTCTTAAACAAAGGCACAACATTTGCTACCCTCCAATCTTCAGGCACCTCACCTGTAGCGGTGGATGATTCAAATATCTCTGCTAGGGGACCCGCAATTTCCTCCCTAACCTCCCATAACGTCCTGGGATACATTTCATCAGGTCCCGGAGATTTATCTACCTTGATGCGCGTTAAGACTTCCAGCACCTCCCTCTCTGTAATATGTACACTCCTCAAGACATCACTATTTATTTCCCCAAGTTCCCTAACATCCATGCCTTTCTCAACTGTAAATACCGATGTGAAATATTCATTCAGGATCTCACCCATCTCTTGTGGTTCCGCACATAGATGACCTTGTTGATCCTTAAGAGGCCCTACTCTCTCCCTAGTTACCCTTTTGCCCTTTATGTATTTGTAGAAGCTCTTTGGATTCACCTTTGCCTGATCTGCCAAAGCAATCTCATATCCCCTTTTTGCCCTCCTGATTTCTCTCTTAACTCTACTCCGGCAATCTCTATACTCTTCAAGGGATCCACTTGATCCCAGCTGCCTATGCATGTCATATGCCTCCTTCTTCTTTTTGACTAGTGCCTCAATCTCCCGAGTCATCCAAGGTTCCCTACTTCTACCAGCCTTGCCCTTCACTTTATAAGGAATGTGCTTACCCTGAACCCTGGTTAACACACTTTTGAAAGCCTCCCACTTACCAGACGTCCCTTTGCCTGCCAACAGACTCTCCCAATCAACTTCTGAAAGTTCCTGTCTAATACCATCAAAATTGGCCTTTCCCCAATTTAGAATTTTAACTTTTGGGCCAGACCTATCCTTCTCCATAGCTATCTTGAAACTAATGGAATTATGATCACTGGTCCCAAAGTGATCCCTCACTAACACTTCTGTCACCTGCCCTTCCTTATTTCCCAAGAGGAGGTCAAGTTTTGCCCCCTCTCTAGTCAGGCCATCCACATACTGAATGAGAAATTCCTCCTGAATACACACAACAAATTTCTCTCCATCCAAGCCCCTAATGCTATGGCTGTCCCAGTCAATGTTGGGAAAGTTAAAGTCCCCGACTATTACCACCCTATTTTTCTTGCAGCTGTCTGTAATCTCCTTACATATTTGCTCCTCAATTTCCCGTTGACTATTTGGGGGTCTGTAGTACAATCCTATCAAAGTGATCTCTCCCTTCTTATTTTTCAGTTCTACCCATATAGACTCAGTGGGCGAACCCTCGGATATATCCCCTCTCACTACTGCCGTGATGTTCTCCCTAATCAAGAACGCAACTCCCCCTCCTCTCTTACCTCCTGCTCTATCTTTCCTATAGCATCTGTACCCTGGAACATTGAGCTGCCAGTCCTGCCCCTCCCTTAGCCATGTTTCAATAATAGCTATAACATCCCAGTCCCATGTACCCATCCATGCCCTGAGTTCATCTGCCTTGCCCATCAGACTTCTTGCATTGAAATAAATGCAGTTTAATCTAGACTTCCCTTGGTCTTTGCCCTGCTTTCTCAGACCATCTGTCCGGTCATGTTCTGTACACTCTCCCTTACTGCCTTTTGTTTCTGTCACCACTTTATTTCCATCTGACTTCCTGCATCGGTTCCCATCCCCCTGCCACATTAGTTTAAACCCTCCCCAACAGCACTGGCAAACACTCCCCCTAGGACATTGGTTCCAGTCCTGCCCAGATGCAGACCGTCCAATTTGTACTGGTCCCACCTCCCCCAGAACCGGTTCCAATGGCCCAGGAATTTGAATCCCTCCCTCTTGCACCATCTCTCAAGCCACGTATTCATCTTAGCTATCCTGTCATTCCTACTCTGACTAACCCGTGGCACTGGTAGCAATCCTGAGATTACTACCTTTGAGGTCCTACTCTTTAGTTTAACTCCTAACTCCCTAAATTCAGCTTGTAGGACCTCATCCTGTTTTTTACCTATATCGTTGGTGCCTATATGCACCACGACAACTGGCTGTTCACCCTCCCCCTCCAGAATGTCCTGCAGCCGCTCCGAGACATCCTTGACCCTTGCACCAGGGAGGCAACATACCATCCTGGAGTCTCGGTTGCGTCCGCAGAAACGCCTGTCTATTCCCCTTACAATCGAGTCCCCTATCACTATAGCTCTGCCACTCTTTTTCCTGCCCTCCTGTGCAGCAGAGCCAGCCACGGTGCCATGAACCTGGCCACTGCCACCTTCCCCTGGTGAGCCATCTCCCCCAACAGTATCCAAAACGGTATACCTGTTATGGAGGGAGATGACCGCAGGGGACCCCTGCACTGCCTTCCTACTCTTCCTCTGTCTGTTGGTCACCCATTCACTATCTCCCTCAGTAATTTTTATCTGCGGTGTGACCAACTCACTGAACGTGCTATCCACGACTTTCTCAGCATCGCGGATGCTCCAAAGTGAATCCATCCGCAGCTCCAGAGCCGTCAAGCGGTCAAACAATAGCTGCAGCTGGACACACTTCCCGCAGGTGAAGGAATCAGGGATACAGGAAGGAGCCCTGAATTCCCACATCCCACAAGAGGAACATGACACGGCCCTGGGATCTCCTGCCATGACTTAACCCTTAAATTAGCTTAAGAACAACTACAATGTCAAGAGAAAAAAAAAGGAAAGAAAAACTACTTACCACTAACTTTAAGGAGTTTACTCCTTTAAATTGTTCTCAATTTAGAGAATGTTAACTACACTAGGGACCTTGATTCACTAAAAAATAAACGCTACTTCCTATAAGACCTGCAGACCTTCCCTTTCCTTTTACTTTTTGTTACTGTAGATAAGTAGAAATACTCACCTGAACCTACTCACCAATCAGGTGCCTCCCCTGTGTCGCGTCCCGATCTGATTCCTGACGTCACTTCGAACTCGGTCGCCGCTCCGCTCGGCTCGGCTCCTCTCAGCGCTCTGAAATCCCGCCTTTTATCGGACGCTCCCTCCGCTCGGCTCGGCTCCTCTCAGCTGTTCTCAGCACTCTGAAATCCCGCCTTTAATCGGACGCTCCCTCCGCTCGGCTCGGCTCCTCTCAGCTGTTCTCAGCACTCTGAAATCCCGCCTTTAATCGGACGCTCCCTCCGCTCTGCTCGGCTCCTCCAGCACAATCTGTAATCTCATGGCCTGGCATATTCCTCACTCTACCATTACCAACAAGCCAGGGGATCAACCCTGGTTCAATGAGGAGTGTAGAAGAGCATGCCAGGAGCAGCACCAGGCGTACCTAAAAATGAGGTGCCAGCCTGGTGAAGCTACAACTCAGGACTACATGCATGCTAAACAGCGGAAGATACATGCTATGGACAGAGCTAAGCGATTCCACAACCAACAGATCAGATCAAAGCTCTGCAGTCCTGCCATATCCAGTCGTGAATGGTGGTGGACAATTAAACAACTAACGGGAGGAGGAGGCTCTGTAAAATTCCCATCCTCAATGATGGCGGAGTCCAACATATGAGTGCAAAAGACAAGGCTGAAGCGTTTGCAACCATCTTCAGCCAGAAGTGCCGAGTGGATGATCCATCTTGGCCTCTCCCGATATCCCTACCATCAAAGGAGATGGTCTTCAGCCAATTCGATTCACTCCACGTGATATCAAGAAATGGCTGGGTGCACTGGACACAGGAAAGGCTATGGGCCCTGAAAACATCCCTGGCTGTAGTGCTGAAGACTTGTGCTCCAGAACGTCTGGCCAAAGTCTTCCAGTTTAGCTACAATGCTGGCATCTACCTGACAATGTGGAAAATTGCCCAGGTATGTCCTGTCCATAAAAAGCAGGTCAAATCCAATCCGGCCAATTACCACCCCATCAGTCTACTCTCAATCATCAGCAAAGTGATGGAAGGTGTCGTTGACAGTGCTATCAAGCGGCACTTACTCACCAATAACCTGCTCACCGATGCTAAGTTTGGATTCCGCCAGGACCACTCTGCTCCAGACCTCATTACAGCCTTGGTCCAAACATGGACAAAAGAGCTGAATTCCAGAGGTGAACTGAGAGTGACTGCCCTTGACATCAAGGCAGCATTTGACCGAGTGTGGCACCAAGGAGCCCGAGTAAAATTGAAGTCAATGGGAATCAGGGGAAACTCTCCAGTGGCTGGAATCATACCCTAGCACAAAGGAAGATGGTAGTGGTTGTTGGAGGCCAATCATCTCAGCCCCAGAGCATTGCTGCAGGAGTTCCTCAGGGCAGTGACCTAGGCCCAACCATCTTCAGCTGCTTCATCAATGACCTTCCCTCCGTCATAAGGTCAGAAATGGGGATGTTTGCTGATGATTGCACAGTGTTCAGTTCCATTCACAACCCCTCAGATAATGAAGCAGTCCGAGCCTGAATGCAGAAAGACCTGGAAAACATCCAGGCTTGGGCTGATAAGTGGCAAGTAACATTCGCGCCAGACAACTGCCAGGCAATGACCATCTCCAACAAGAGAAAGTCTAACCACTTCCCCTTGACATTCAATGGCATTACCATCGCCGAATCCCCTACCATCAACATCCTGGGGGTCACCATTGACCAGAAACTTAACTGGACCAGCCATATAAATACTGCGGCTACAAGAGCAGGTCAGAGGCTGGGTATTCTGCGGCGAGTGACTCACCTCCTGACTCCCCAAAACCTTTCCACCATCTACAAGGCACAAGTCAGGAGTGTGATGGAATACTCTCCACTTGCCTGGATGAGTGCAGCTCCAACAACGCTCAAGACGCTTGACACCATCCAGGACAAAGCAGCCCGCTTGATTGGCACCCCATCCACCACCCTAAACATTCACTCCCTTCACCACCGGCACACAGTGGCTGCAATGTGTACCATCCACAGGATGCACTGCAGCAACTTGCAAGGTTTCTTCGACAGCACCTCCCAAACCCACGACCTCTACCACCTAGAAGGACAAGGGCAGCGGGTACATGGGAACAACACCACCTGCACGTTCCCCTCCAAGTCACACACCATCCCGACTTGGAAATATATCGCCGTTCCTTCATCGTCACTGGGTCAAAGTCCTGGAACTCCCTTCCTAACAGCACTGTGGGAGAACCTTCACCACACGGACTGCAGCGGTTCAAGAAGGCGGCTCATCACCACCTTCTCAAGGGCAATTAGGGATGGGTAATAAATGATGGCCTTGCCAGCGACGCCCACATCCCATGAACAAATAATAGAAAATGATCCGAAGCACGGTCTCCTCTAGGGGGGTGATGATGTGTAAACGTCCCCGTCCACCCTCAGGTCTCTCCTGCTGCCAACTGTTATGCGCCACCTTCTCCTGCATGACAGAGGACAGTGTGTCAGTGAGTATCCTGCTAGATGTGCCTGTTGTGGTCGAATAGCTGCCAGTGTATGTGACCTGTAAGTGGTGGTTGTGTGGGCTGCAGGTGTGGTACTGTGTGCGGGTGAGATGCAGCACGCCAAGTGCAGCATTGCGTATGGACGGGCAGTGTTTGTTGGTGGGTGGGTGGGTGAGGGGGAGTGTGATGCGTGGAGCAGTGGTGCAGTTGGTAGGATGTGCAACTTGACACTTGCATTCACTCACCTTGACCACTCGTGTTGAATCATTGAACTTCTTTCAGCACTGCACCCAGGTGCGTGCTGCAATGTCCTAGCGTTCATTTCCTGGGCCATAGCCTGCCAATGCCTGCGGAGCTTCAATCTGGAGGGTCTCCTGCCACCCTGCGAGTACATGTTTGCCCTCCTTTCGTCCACCCCTTCCTCCAGTGCATCAGCCGAGAAGCGTGGAGCCCTCTCTCGCGCCAGTCCTGTCATTCTTGCGGCCATCTTTCCCTCCTCCTCGTGGTCTGTGCATGTCCCATTTAAAATGTGCACCTGTACCTTTAAGAGGTACAGACTGCCGATGATGTGCACTGAGCACACCCCATTTCTGGCTTCCTCATTCTCCGTGCAGCCTCTCAGCTGTGCTGGCTGCACAGAGATACCATGGTAAGTAGCAGGCAGCTCGAAATTCACGTGCTGCCTGCGAGGGGCCATCGGGAGCAGGTAAAAGCGGATCCCGCGCCCAAAAATGGGCCCTATCAAAATGTTTTCCCCCCTAGGAAATCAGCTGCATTAGAATACCCATCAGGAAGATTAACATGTGAAGCATCAGTAAAAATAACGAGCTTCATTTTCTTTGGGTCACCTAAGGATGGGAACTTAAGGACACATTTATCTATATTTAATTTTCATAATGTTTTATTTGCCCTTAAAACATTCTCTAGTATGGGGTGTTTTGTTGAAGTACTTAACTCCAACACATCAAAACTCGCATCTGGTCTAGTCTGAGTGCACAACCAGTTCAACTGACCAATCAAGCTTTGTAATTGCTTTGTCTCTTTAGATATAACCTCACCTTTCTGTGATGACCTAGTACGATTCACCGGGATGGGAGTAACACTCTCATCAATATGTTGCCAAAAGAGCCAAAAAGATTTTTAAGGTTAGCTTTCCAGTAGTGGATGAATCCACTTGAACATCTCTATCACCCAGTTTCTCTTCAAACCCCCAGCCACCAACCTCGCTTTATCCTTATTAGTCCCATCTGCAAGGACTTTCAGTACAAAGCCATCTATGCGACAAAGCTGGTTGACCCTTATCTGTTACCTCAGCATGAACTCCAAATTCTTTCCAACTATCTAACTCCCTTTGTTTTGCCTCTCTTACTTGTTTATCCTCAAGTTTATTGGCAGCCACCAAAACTTCACGATCATGAGGACTTCTGCTCCTAGTTCAGTTACGTGACTGTTCTATGGTCTTTGTTTCATTGTCTGACCTAGTCAATCTACGTCTTCTACTTCCACTTCTATATCTGTAGGGACTACTACAGCGAGATCACCCTCTTTCGTCTCTAGTTCGCAATCGTTTTCTGACGCGAGATTCACTTCCAGACTCCCTATCACTACTTGCACTCTGCTTTCATACTCTCCACTCTTTTACCCCATTCTGCCAGTCCATGGACATCGCTGCATGGCCATCATCCTGAACATTCAACCAATATTTAAATCTACCAGTAGCTTTGCCTGCACATCCCAAAATTGTCACATCCCTCCATTCATTAGTCCCTTCTGGAACATGTCACCCGTGACCCACTTTGGACAATTGTCCTGTGGATGTGAATGCTCTGTCATGTATTTCTTCATCATTGCCATCATTCCACTGTCCAGCCCTTGATCTACCTCAGTCTATACCTCAGGAACTCATCAAAAGAATCATGAACATCTGAGGCACAAGGTGCCTCGTTTACTTCTATCAACTGCTTAGAGTCTGAGATTTTATAATTAATTTCAATTAATCATGAGGAATGAACCGTAATAGTTTGATTGCCATGTTGGACATGTACTGTCTTATCATGACCTATTACCTTATCATTCATAGGGCCTTTCCATTCCCTATGAACTTCTCTTTTATAGTATACTAAATCTCCTGAATTGAACTCTATCTCAGATGGTCCAATACGATGATCTACAAATTTTCTCTGATACCTCAGCCTTGATAAAAGCCTGTCTCCCTGCATGCGTAGCATTTAAATGCTCAGAAAAAATAGCACTAATTGTTGTACCTTCTAGAGCAGGAGGATTATCAGAAAGAACAGAAGATAACTTGGGATTGCACCCATAGACTAGTTGGTAAGGATTAAAGATTCCAACCATCTGAAGAGAATTCTTTGCATGAACTGCCCATGCTAGGGCAATTGACAATTTAAAGTCTGTCCGATCAGCCAAAATGTTATGCACCGTGCTATCAATCACAGCATGATTCCTTTCATTGCTAAAAGGGCTCTCAGCTGCTGTATTCACGCATATCTTTGAACTCCGCGTTATCGAATTCATCTCCATTATCGGTCAAAATCTTTGCTGGTTTCCCAAGTCCAGTCCCCATCCATTTTTCCGCTATTTTATCTAGAATAACCTTCTTCTCCTTACTATATATTAATGTAAAAATACTAAATCTTGTAGCCAGGTCAATAACATGCAAGATTAAAACATTTCTGTCTTTGTCCCATCTTCAGATCCATGGCAACTACTTCATTAAAGTCGCGTGCTAATGGAACACTTACAATAGGATATGGGGGCGTCCGTCTGTACTTCTTACAGATTTCACAGTTCTCACTAATCTCTTCTATGAGCCTCGTATGTTCCTCATCAACTACACCTGCATCTTTTAGCAGGACCTTCAAAAGTTGACAAGTAGGGTGGGCAAATTGTCAATGTAACTTGACGACAATTTGTTTTTTTTCCCTCTTATCCTTATTGCCTGATGCCATTAATACTTACCTAATACACTGATGAGAAACATCAGGTTTTATTCAGAGGATACAATAATGCCCTGACTGGGTAAACTGCAAATCAACTGATTTCCAAAAATGATCGCCTCATCGTGTTCCACGTCAAGTTTCATTGTTGCCTTTTTCATGGAAGATTTACCCAAAAGCATAGGTATCTCACTAGAGACTACATCAGTACTTATAAAATGGCTTACTCCAGCTATCTTACATAGAATTACCACTCTCTTGAGTGACCTCAAGGTGTTGTCATCTCCAAACATAAAACTTGTAGAACTTTTATATTCCTTAACCTTGCATCGATCCACACTACTCAGTGAATCAAGATAATATTTTAATCAATCTACCCCGCATACAGTTGAAGTACATGCACTAACGCCGCACAATTAAAGGAATCCATGACCAATACATTCATCAAAGGATTAAAACTCCTTGTGACCAGTATAATCTGTTCAGATTCATCATTCTCTTTATCCTCTTCCTCAGAACTACTTTCTTCATGCGTCATTTCAAAGACCCTGCGTCTTCGCTCTGGGCAATGATACTTACAGTCACATCTAAAGCAGCTCCTGATTTTTCCTTGGGAATTCCTGGGATTCATTCGCCATTATTACTGACCTAATTTTGTTTTCTGTTGATATAACTGGATTTGCTGTACCTGCTTTCATCAACAATCTGGCTGTCTTTAATCCTTCCGTCATATCGACTCCTACGTCTGGCCTCTTGAAAATTTTGAAACTTGGACTGGTGCCTGCGTTTAGTATCTGGAACATTTTGAAACCTGGTTACCATTGAATCTTCCATTCTTTGTTTCACAGCGGAAGATTCCATGTGTTCCATGAAGGCTGAAGGGAATGAATGTCTCCCCAGGAATTATTTTAAGGCAGCCATTTGATCCAACAGAGTCTCCATTTCTGGGAACTGGACACCAGTTAAAACCAGTTGCCTGTCCATATACGACACCTTAGCTCAATCCAGTAATTGAAACGCTAGGACTGATCCAGGGATTTCCAATTGGAACTATATCAAACTTTTGTACAATTTGTTAAAGTCCATGATATACTCTTCCATTGAAAGACCGTCCGTTTTCCAAAATCTATCAAATGATGACCAGGCCTCATAGGCACTTAACAGGTCATCTTTCTTGTAGATTTGATCCAGAAATTCTATTGGAAAGGTGAAACCTTCATTATCCAAAAGATCTGTATCCATCTCAGAAAAAACCTTACTTCTGATTTTACATTGTTTAGGAAGCGACAACACCCTGGCCATGCCGTGTTTTCTCTTTGGTAGAGTAGTAACCCGTGCCCACATAGTAACCTCATTCTTCCACTGGCCATACGGTTCAAACTCCTAGAACATCGGAGGGAAATCAGACCTTCTGCCATTTTCCACAATGGTCACTAGCCTTTTGAGTTTTGTTTTAAGTCCACAAAAAAAATCGTAGTTTCCAGCCTCCACCTTTCGGCGACCATTCTCTGCTACCATGTTATAAACTGGAAAGCCGGTGGTGAAGGATGGAATACTAGAGCCTGATCTTCAGTTGCTTCCGGGCCTTTATTCTCAGAGATCCACATTACATCCACGCCACACCCTAGATAAGCTCTCTTATATATGGACACAAGAGAGTTCCCAATTGATATCCACCACCTGAATACAATTCATACTAATTGATGTAAATCACATGGATACAATTAACAGCTCGGCCCTCAAAATGGCTCAAAGTCCACTCAGGGAGGGAATTGGCAAATCTTCTCAAGTAAGTATTTCAAGTAGCCATGGAGTCAAAGAAACAAAGGACCTGTGAAGAACTTTCATTTTGGAGCGAAGTCTTTTGTAAAGGTAGTAAGGTGAAGTGAACCACTCGTTAAAAATGGAAAGCACTCTGACTGAAATCTACTTCAGCTTAGATTCCGCCTGAGTACCCACATTGTCACAGGAATTCCACATATAGAAACAAAGACTTTCATGACCTCAGGATGTCCTAAAGCACTTCACAGTCAATGAAATACCTTTGAAGTGTAGTCACTGTTGCAATGTAGCAAATGCGGCAGCCAATTTGCGCACAGCAAGGTCCCACAAACAGCAATGAGATAACTGAGCAGATATCTGTTTTGGTCATTTTGTTAAGGGATAAATATTGACCAGGACAGTGGGAGAACTCCTCTTCTCTTCTTCCAATATTGTTGTGGGATCTATTATGTCCACCTCAGAGGAAAGGCTGTTAACATGTCATCCTAACGATGTCACCTCCAACAGTGCAAACCTCCTTCCATACTGCACATATAAAAAAAATCATCTCTATTTTCCTGGAACTGGAGAGATGTCCTCTTGTAATTGGCCTGAGCTGAGGTATGTGTGGCAGTGCTGATGTCTGAGATCTCTTCATATACATCCTGCCCTTTTAAACTGTTTACTTCAATAGACAATCCATTAGTTTAAGGCTACAGTGATTCTGCAACTAACTTCGACTTGCAGCCATCAAACCTTGAACCTTGTGCAGCAATGTCCTTCAAGACTATCACTTAAGTTACAGTTTTTGGCTTTTCATTGAACTGATGGAAGAAGTTGAAAAGATGGTTCATCAGACAGACTTCCAGCCAGTACGATCTGGTATTATTTTGTTGTTTACCTGCCGTTTCTTCACAATGGATCAATGCTTGGACTTGAGAGGTTATTTTCAGTAATGAAAGGAGCTCTGATGGGTGACTGTCCATGTTACATCCTCAGTGCTTGTGCAAGCTCCTTTATAAACGTAAATTTTTGTACTATATATATTGTTTCCTGAGCTTCTTTGTACTGCATCATGCTGTCTTTGATCAGTGAGCTAAATAAATGTTCTCTGTCGAAGGGCATTTCTAGAAGCTTAGTCCGGTTATCTTGAGTTATGTTCGATTGCCAAAGTCACACACAGGAGGAATTACTGATGCACTTGTGATCTTAACACCGTCACTCATGATACAGTATCCTGCCTGGAGCTGAAATGCTTCTCATTATATGACATGTGATGTGCGCTCCACCACAACTTCCTGCAGTTTAGATGCGAGTAATTTCATAGCTGTACCTGGTATTTGGCTATTCTTTAATTTTTAAGATTTTTATTTACTTATTTTTCCCCACAAATGTTCTCCCCTCTCTTCCTCCAGTGAAGGCATTGCCTCCTTATTGGGGTAATGCTGGCCGGGCATTGTTTATCCTGAAGTATCTTCCCCAAGTGGCCATTATTCAGGAATGAAGCTTGACATTGTGTGGTGGCAGGTTATCTAATCGTGGGGCATCACAGCAAATCCCAGCCCTCCGCCATGAGCAAACCTGCACACTTCCAACAGGGGTCACTGAACAGCAATCAGGAAGGCAAAAGCTGGTTCATTTTCCCTCCTTAACCCATGAGGAATTATACGATTCCTGTCCCTGGCTGCCTGAGATCAGCTAATTCAGCATAGACCTAGGGACTGAACGTGGGGGCTCTCTACCTGAAGGTACCCTGTGTCTCCAGTGTGAACCGATTTCATGAAACAACCAATACAGTAGCAATCAGTTTTAAGAACCAAGTGCAATTAGTTACAAAGGACAGATATTAGCCCAATCCTTTGGTGAGCAGATTGTCTGATTCTCTTTGTTCTCTTCAAACTGCTCTACCCACTCACCCCCACCCCAAGGTGGCCCTTATAGACCTGCAACCAAATGAGACATTCACATGATCATGACATAATCTATCCTCAGCCAAGGTGGTGGTGAGCCGCCTTCTTGAACCGCTGCAGTCCGTGTGGTGAAGGTTCTCCCACAGTGCTGTTACGAAGGGAGTTCCAGGATTTTGACCCAGCGACGATGAAGGAACGGCGATATATTTCCAAGTCGGGATGGTGTGTGACTTGGAGGGGAACGTGCAGGTGGTGTTGTTCCCATGTGCCTGCTGCTCTTGTCCTTCCAGGTGATAGAGGTCGCGGGTTTGGGAGGTGCTGTCGAAGACGTCTTGGCGAGTTGTTGCTGTGCATCCTGTGGATGGTACACACTGCAGCCACAGTGCGCCGGTGGTGAAGGGAGTGAATGTTTAGGGTGGTGGATGAGGTGCTAATCAAGCAGGCTGCTTTGTCCTGGATGGTGTTGAGCTTCTTGAATGTTGTTGGTGCTGCACTCATCCAGGCAAGTGGAGAGTTTTCCATCACACTCCTGAGTTGTGCCTTGTAGATGGTGGAAAGGCTTTGGGGAGTCAGGAGGTGAGTCACTCGCCGCAGAATACCCAGCCTCTGACCTGCTCTTGTAGCCACAGTATTTATATGGCTGGTCCAGTTAAGTTTCTGGTCAATGGTGACCCCCAGGATGTTGATGGTGGGGGATTCCGCGATGGTAATGCCGTTGAATGTCAAGGGGAGGTGGTTAGACTCTCTCTTGTTGGAGATGGTCATTGCCTGGCACTTATCTGGCGCCAGACAAGTGCCACTTATCAGCCCAAGCCTGGATGTTGTCCAGGTCTTGCTGCAAGCAGGCTCAGACTGTTTTCATTATTTGAGGGGTTGCGAATGGAACTGAACACTGTGCAATCATGAGCGAACATTCCCATTTCCGACCATATGATGGAGGGAAGGTAATTGATGAAGCAGCTGAAGATGGTTAGTCCCAGGACACTGCCCTGAGGAACTCCTGCAGCAATGCTCTGGGGCTGAGATGATTGGCCTCCAACAACCACTACCATCTTCCTTTGTGCTAAGTATGATTCTAGCCACTGGAGAGTTTTCCCCCTGATTCCCATTGACTTCAATTTTACTCGGGCTCCTTGGTGCCACACTCGGTCAAATGCTGCCTTGATGTCAAGGGCAGTCACTCTCACCTCACCTGTGGAATTCAGCTCTTTTGTCCATGTTTGGTCCAAGGCTGTAATGAGGTCTGGAGCCGAGTGGTCCTGGCGGAACCCAAACTGAGCATCGCTGAGCAGGTTATTGGTGAGTAAGTGCCGCTTGATAGCACTGTTGACGACACCTTCCATCACTTTGCTGATGATTGAGAGTGGACTGATGGGGCAGTAATTGGCCGGATTGGATTTGTCCTGCTTTTTGTGGACAGGACATACCTGGGCAATTTTCCACATTGTCGGGTAGATGCCAGTGTAGTAGCTGTACTGGAACAGCTTGGCTAGAGGCGCAGCTAGTTCTGGAGCACAAGTCTTCAGCACTACAGCCGGGATGTTGTGGGGGCCCATAGCCTTTGCTGTATCCAGTGCACTCGGCTGTTTCTTGATATCACGTGGAGCGAATCGTATTGGCTGAAGACTGGCTTCTGTGATGGTGGGGATATCGGGAGGAGGCCGAGATGGATCGTCCACTCGGCACTTCTGGCTGAAGATGGTTGCAAACACTTCAGCCTTGTCTTTTGCACTCACGTGCTGGACTCCGCCATCATTGAGGATGGGGATGTTTGCAGAGCCTCCTCCTCCAGTTAGTTGTTTAATTGTCCACCACCATTCACGACTGGATGTGGCAGGACTGCAGAGCTTCAATCTGATCCGTTGGTTGTGGAATCGCATAGCTCTGTCTATAGCATGTTGCTTCCATGGTTTAGCATGCATGTAGTCCTGAGTTGTAGCTTCACCAGGTTGGCATCTCATTTCTCGGTACACCCGGTGTTGCTCCTGGCATGCTCTTCTACACTCCTCATTGAACCAGGGTTGATCCCCTGGCTTGTTGGTAATGGTAGA
Organism: Heptranchias perlo; assembly: GCF_035084215.1. Lineage (NCBI taxonomy): Eukaryota > Metazoa > Chordata > Chondrichthyes > Hexanchiformes > Hexanchidae > Heptranchias > Heptranchias perlo. The sequence continues at coordinate 70,138,175 of NC_090337.1, read as the reverse complement.
GTGAGGAATATGCCGGGCCATGAGGTTACAGATTGTGCTGGAATACAATTCTGCTGCTGCTGATGGCCCACAGCGCCTCATGGATGCCCAGTTTTGAGCTGCTAGATCTGTTCTGAATCTATCCCATTTAGCACGGTGGTAGTGCCACACAACACGTTGGATGGTGTCCTCAGTGCGAAGACGGGATTTCATCTCCACGAGGACTGTGCGGTGGTCACTCCTACAAAACTGTCATGGACAGATGCATTTGCGACAGATAGATTGGTAAGGACGAGGTCAAGTAAGTTTTTCCCTCGTGTTGGTTCGCTCACCACCTGCCGCAGGCCAGTCTGGGAGATATGTCCTTCAGGACTCGGCCAGCTCGGTCAGTAGTGGTGCTACCGAGCCACTCTTGGTGATGGACATTGAAGTCCCCTACCCAGAGTACATTCTGTGCCCTTGCTACCCTCAGTGCTTCCTCCAAGTGGTGTTCAACATGAAGGAGGACTGATTCATCAGCTGAGGGAGGGCGGTAGGTGGTAATCAGCAGGAAGTTTCCTTGCCCATGTTTGACCTGATGCCATGAGATTTCATGTGGTCCGGAGTCAATGTTGAGGACTCCCAGGGCCACTCCCTCCTGACTGTATATCACTGTATCATCACCTCTGGTGGGTCTGTCCTGCCGGTGGGACAGGACATAACCAGGGATGGTGATGGAAGAGTCTGCATACAACCACTGGATCAGTTTCATTTAAGCACAGTCTATTGTGACATGATTTGCTTTATTATTAATGCAGGGTGTAAACATTCTATGGCCCTATTTCTTCATCCATTTTACTACACGTTTGTGTTTTAATGGATTGAGAGAGGAGGGGGTTTATGCAGAGGGTGTGGAGGATGAATGTTCTTGGTGTCCAAGGCCTCAAGAATCCTTAATCCAGCCCCGGCCACCAGAGCGTAAAAAGTAATAATGTCCACCAGCAAAGGCCTCACTACCACACATGCAAGACTTGAAGTTACTTCTCAGTGGATGTGAACAGTGAGCTTTTCTACATCAAAATTTGGTAAATGGACAACATTCCAACTTGTAGACAGCTTGAGCAGTGCCTACAGAATTTACACATTAGGAACATCGCCCCTCGAGCCTGTTCCTGGCTGATCCGTATCTTAACTCCATTTACCTGCCTTTGCTCCATATCCTTTAATACCTTTGCCTAACTAAAATCTATCGATCTCAGTCTTGAAAGTGTCAATTGACCCCCAGCATCCACAGCTTTTTGTAGAGCGAGTTCTAGATTCCCACTACCATTTGTATGAAAAAAAGCTTCCTGATTTCCCTCCTAAATGGCTCTAATTTTAAGATTATGCCCCTTTGTTCTGGATTTCCTCACTTTGCAATTACCCTATAGAATCCCTTTATCATTTTAAACACTTCAAATAGATCTCGCCTCAACCTTCTAATTCAAGTGAATACAATCAGGTTTATGCAACCTGTCCTCATAATTTAACCCTTTAAGTCCCAGTATCATTTTGGTGAATCTGCGCTGCACTCCCTGACACTCATGCCCAAAGGGGTCTGATCAAGGCTCATTACAACTGAAGCATCATTTCCTCCTCTTTATATTCCAGCCACCTTGAGATGAAGGCCAATGTTCCATTAGCCTTTTGATTACTTTATGTACCTGTGCACTAGATTTTAGTGATTTGTTTACACCCAAATCTCTTTGTTCCTCCACTGTTCCTAGTTTCTCACCATTAAGAAAATATTCCAGTTTGTCTTTCTTGGATCCAAAGTGGATGACCTCACACTTCCCCACACTGAACTCCATCTGCCATGGTTTTGCCCACTCTGTCTGCCTATGACCCTTTGTAACTTCCTGCTCCCACCCACACAACTTACTGTGCCTCCTAACTTAGTGTCATTTGAAAACTTGGATATACAACTCTTTATTCCTTCATCCAAGTCATTAATAAACATGGTGAAAAGTCGAGACCCCGGAACAGATCCCTGGGGAATACCACTTTTCACATCCCACCATTCAGAGTACGTTCCCTTTATCCCTTTCGTCCGTCTCCTATCTCCCAACCAATTACCAACCCATCTCACAAGGAACAGTAGGTACTAGTGTAACGCAATACCTGAAGTTGCATGATCATAAGACACTTGTTTACAATGAGAAAAGAAACAGAGCCAGTAGGTGTGGAACTGAATGATGAGCCTTCAGATTTGTCAAGTTTTCAGTCTTAGCTTCATTGTCTGAAAATCATGGTTGAAATATCACATGGTGGGTGATATTGGGGCTTTGGAATGGGTGCAGAGGAGGGTCATTAGATTAATTCCCAGTTTGAAGTATCTCAGTTATCAAGATCGGCTAAAAGAGCTGGGACTCTACACTCTAGGGAAGTGTAGACTTAGGGGTGATCTGATTGAGGTTTATAAGATGAAGGGAATAGATTGTGCTCAAGTTGACAGTTTGTTCCAATTGAATAGTAAACAATTTTACAACACCAAGTTATAGTCCAACGATTTTTATTTGAAATCGACAAGCTTTCGGAGGCTTCCTCCTTCCTCAGGTAAATGTGCCTGAGGAAGGAGGAAGCCTCCGAAAGCTTGTAGATTTCAAATAAAAATCGTTGGACTATAACTTGGTGTTGTAAAATTGTTCACAATTGTCAACTCCAGTCCATCACCGGCATCTCCACACCAATTGAATAGGTTAGAGGGGACCAGGGGTCACAATTTTAAGTTGTATGAGGCCAGACCGAGGTTAGATGTCAGGAGGTGATTCTTTCCCCAGAGAACAGTGAACCTCTGGAACAGGCTGCCGGCTCGTGCGGTGGACGCCAATTCGCTGAATTCCTTCAAGCGAGAGCTGGACCTGTTTCTGGGGTGGAGATCAGCTCGTACAAAGGGCAGATACAGCATAGAATTATCAGGGCCAGAGTGATCTCCTGGACTCGTTTTGATCGTCTAAGGGGGTCGGAGAGGAATTTCCCAAATTTTTATCCCCCAAAAACATACACGCACACTCACACATGCATGCACATGTACACACACACATATACACATGTACATACACACACACATATGCACACATACACATATATATGCCTACATACACACATATATACACACTTACACACGCATACACATGTACATACTTACATACACACATAAATACATACAACACATATACACTGCTACACATATACACACCTACATACACGCATATAAGAACATAAGAACATAAGAAATAGGAGCAGGAGTAGGCCAATCGGCCCCTCGAGCCTGCTCCGCCATTCAATAAGATCATGGCTGATCTGATCCCAACCACAAAACTAAAGAACACAAGAAGTAGGAGCAGGACCCGGCCACTCAGCCCCTGGGCCCGCTCCGCCACCCACAGGGCCTTGACCGATCCGAACTCAGCTTCATGTCCAATTTCCTGCCCGCTCCCCATAACCCCTAATTCCCTTTACTTCTAGGAAACTGTCTATTTCTGTTTTAAATTTATTTAATGATGTAGCTTCCACAGCTTCCTGGGGCAGCAAATTCCACAGACCTACCACCCTCTGAGTGAAGAAGTTTCTCCTCATCTCAGTTTTGAAAGAGCAGCGCCTTATTCTAAGATTATGCCCCCTAGTTCTAGTTTCACCCATCTTTGGGAACATCCTTACTGCATCCACCCGATCAAGCCCCTTCACAATCTTATATGTTTCAATAAGATCGCCTCTCATTCTTCTGAACTCCAATGAGTAGAGTCCCAATCTACTCAACCTCTCCTCATATGTCCACCCCCTCATCCCCGGGATTAACCGAGTTAACCTTCTTTGTACTGCCTCGAGAGCAAGTATGTCTTTTCTTAAGTGTGGACACCAAAACTGTATGCAGTATTCCAGGTGCGGTCTCACCAATACCTTATATAACTGCAGCAATACCTCCCTGTTTTTATATTCTACCCCCCGAGCAATAAAAGCCAACATTCCGTTGGCTTTCTTGATCACCTGCTGCACCTGCATACCAACTTTTTGATTTTCTTGCACTAGGACCCCCAGATCCCTTTGTACTGCAGTACTTTCTAGTCTCTCGCCATTAAGAAAATAACTTTCTCTCTGATTTTTCCTGCCAAAGTGCATAACCTCACATTTTCCAATATTATATTGCATCTGCCAAATCTCCGCCCACTCACCCAGCCTTTCTATATCCCCTTGCAGGTTTTTTATGTCCTCCTCACTCTCTACTTTCCCTCCCATCTTTGTATCATCTGCAAATTTTGATATGTTGCACTCGGTCCCCTCCTCCAAATCGTTAATATAGATTGTAAAGAGTTGGGGACCCAGCACTGACCCCTGTGGAACACCACTGTTTACTAGTTGCCAGTCCGAGAATGAACCATTTATCCCAACTCTCTGCCTCCTGTTCGATAACCAATCCTCCACCCATGCCAGAATATTACCCCCAATCCCGTGATTTTTTATCTTAAGTAATAATCTTTTATGTGGCACCTTGTCGAATGCCTTCTGGAAGTCTAAATACACTATGTCCACTGGTTCCCCTTTATCCACCCTGTACGTTATATCCTCAAAGAACTCAAGCAAATTTGTCAGACATGACTTCCCCTTCATAAAGCCATGCTGACTTTGTCCTATTAAATTATGTTTATCTAAATGTTCCGTTACTGTCTCCTTAATAATAGACTCCAAAATTTTACCCACCACAGATGTTAGGCTAACTGGCCTATAATTTCCAGCCTTCTGCCTACTACTCTTTTTAAATAACGGTGTTACATTAGCAGTTTTCCAATCTGCCGGGACCTCTCCTGAGTCCAGGGAATTTTGGAAAACTATCACCAAAGCATCCACAATCCCTACTGCCACTTCCCTCAAGACCCTAGGATGTAAGCCATCAGGTCCAGGGGATTTATCCGCCTTGAGTCCCATTAATTTACTGAGTACCAATTCCTTAGTGATTTTAATCGTATTTAGCTCCTCCCCCACTAGAGCCCCCTGTTTGTCCAGTGTTGGGATATTCTTAGTGTCCTCTACCGTAAAGACTGAAGCAAAATATTTGTTCAGCATTTTTGCCATCTCCATGTTTCCCACCATTAATTTCCCGGTCTCATCCTCTAAGGGACCTACGTTTGTCTTAGCCACCCTTTTTCTTTTTATATAACTGTAGAAACTCTTGCTATCTGTTTTTATATTTTTTGCTAATTTCTTTTCATAATCTATCTTCCCTTTCTTCATCAATCCTTTAGTTACTTTTTGCTGTCTTTTGAAGACTTCCCAATCTTCTATCCTCCCACTAAGTTTGGCTACCTTATATGTCCTTGTTTTTAGTTGGATACTATCCTTGATTTCTTTACTTAGCCACGGATGGCTGTCATTTCTTTTACACCCTTTTTCCCTCAGTGGAATATATTTATTTTGAAAGTTGTAAAATAACTCCCTAAATGAACACCACTGCTCATGTACCGTCTTACCCTTTAATCTATTTTCCCAGTCCACTTTGATCAATTCCGCTCTCATACCATCATAGTCTCCTTTATTCAAGCTCAGTACGCTTGTTTGAGAATCAACCTTCTCACCCTCTAATTGGATATGGAATTCAACCATGTTGTGGTCGCTCGTTCCAAGGGGATCCTTAACTAGGACATTATTAATTAATCCTGACTCATTACACAGGACCAGGTCCAAGGTTGCCTGCCCCCTTGTAGGATCAGTCACATACTGCTCAAGAAATCCATTCCTAATGCACTCAATGAACTCTTCCTCAAGGCTGCTCTGCCCAATTTGATTTGTCCAGTTAATATGATAGTTAAAATCCCCCATAATTATAGCTGTTCCCTTATTACATGCCCCGACTATTTCCTGATTAATACTTCTTCCAGCAGAGTTGCAACTATCAGGAGGCCTATATACTACGCCCACTAGTGTTTTTTTCCCCTTATTATTCCTTATCTCTAGCCAAACTGTTTCATTATCTTGATGCTTTGTCCCAATATCATTTATCTGTATTACAGTGATTCCTTCCTTTATTAACATTGCCACCCCACCTCCCCTTTCTTCCTGCCTGTCCTTCCTGATTGTTAAATACCCTGGCATATTTAATTCCCAGTCGTTGTCACCCTGCAGCCATGTTTCTGTAATGGCCACAAGATCATACCCATACGTAGTTATTTGTGCCGTTAACTCGTCCATTTTGTTACGAATGCTACGTGCATTCAGATAAAGAACTTTCAAATCTGTTTTGTGACGCTTAGTTCCTGCTTTTTCCTTTTTTAACACTTTACCTATTACTTCATACCTTCTGTCCCTTCCTGTTACGCTTTCCTCTCTCTCCCTGCTCAGGTTCCCAACCCCCTGCCACTTTAGTTTAAACCCTCCCCAACAGCACTAGCAAACACTCCTCCTAGGACAGCGGTCCCGGCCCTGCCCAGGTGCAGACCATCCGGTTTGTACTGGTCCCACCTCCCCCAGAACCGTTTCCAGTGTCCCAGGAATTTGAATCCCTCCCCCTTGCACCATTCCTCTAGCCACGTATTCATTTGAAATATCCTCCTATTTCTACTCTGACTAGCACGTGGCACTGGCAGCAATCCTGAGATTACTACCTTTGAGGTCCTATTTTTTAATTTACCTCCTAACTCCCTATATTCTGCTTTTAGGACCTCATCCCCTTTTTTACCTATATCGTTGGTGCCTATGTGCACCACGACAGCTGGCTGTTCGCCCTCCCCCTCCAAAATGTTCTGCAGCCGCTCCAAGACATCCCTGACCCTTGCACCAGGGAGGCAACATACCATCCTGGAGTCTCGTTTGCGGCCACAGAAACGCCTGTCTATTCCCCTTACAATTGAGTCCCCTATCACTATAGCTCTGCCACTCTTTTTCCTCCCAGCCTGTGCAGCAGAGCCACCCGTGGTGCCAGGAAGTTGGCTGCTGCTGCCTTCCCCTGATAAGTCATCCCCCCCAACAGCATCCAAAGTGGCATATCTGTTTGAGAGGGGGATGGCCACAGGGGACCCCTGCACTACCTGCCTGCACCTCTTACTCTTCCTGGTGGTCACCCATTCACTTCCTGCCTGTATACCCTTTACCTGTGGTGTGACCAACTCGCTAAACGTGCTATCCACGAGTTTCTCTGCATCGCGGATGCTCCACAGTGAGTCCACCCGCAGCTCCAGCTCCGAGATACGATCGGTCAGTAGCTGCAGGTGGACACACTTCCTGCACACATGGTCGGCAGGGACACTGGTAGTGTCCATGACTTCCCACATCTTGCAGGAGGAGCATATCACGGGTGCGAGGTCTGCTGCCATGACTTGCCTTAGATTAGTTACCCCTTTTAAATTACGTTGAAATTAGAAAATGTTAACTATACTAGGGACCGAGGTTCACTAAAAAAAAAACACTACCTGCTATAAAACCTGCAGATCTTCCCTTTCTTATTACTTTACTTACAGTAAAACGGTAGAAATACTCAGCTGAACCTACTCACCAATCAGCTGCCTCCCCTGTGCCGCGTCACTTTCTGACTGGTGACGTCACCCCGAACTGCCGCTGGTCTCAGAGTCTCGCTCTCAGAGTAAGCTCTGGTCTCGCTCTCTCCGCGCTGTTTATATCCCCGCTCTGGTCTCGCTCTCTCCGCGCTGTTTATATCCCCGCTCTGGTCTCGCTCTCTCCCGCCGCTCACCGACTGAACTCTCGCTCTCTCCGCGCTGTTTTTATCCCCGCTCTGGTCTCGCTCTCTCCCACTCACCGACTGGACTCTCGCTCTCTCCGCGCTGTTTATATCCCCGCTCTGGTCTCGCTCTCTCCCGCTCACCGACTGAACTCCCGCTCTCTCCGCGCTGTTTATATCCCCGCTCTGGTCTCGCTCTCTCCCGCTCACCGACTGAACCCTCGCTCTCTCCGCGCTGTTTATATCCCCGCTCTGGTCTCGCTCTTTCCCGCCGCTCACCGACTGAACTCCCGCTCTCTCCGCGCTGTTTTTATCCCCGCTCTGGTCTCGCTCTTTCCCGCCGCTCACCGACTGAACTCTTGCTCTCTCCGCGCTGTTTATATCCCCGCTCTGGTCTCGCTCTCTCCCGCCGCTCACAGTATCATAGTATAGCACAGCTCAGAAGGAGGCCATCCTGCCCATCATACCTGTGCCAGCTCGTTGATGGAGCTGTCCAATTAGTCCCACTCCCCTGCTCTTTCTCCATAGCCCTGTAAATTTTTTCCCTTCAAGTATTTATCCAATTCCATTTTGAAAGTTATTATTGAATCTGCTTCCACCACCCTTTCAGGCAGTGCATTCCAGATCAGAACAACTTGCTGCATAAAAAAAATGTTTCCTCATGTTGCCTCTGACTCTTTTGGCAATTACTTTAAATCTTTGTCCTCTGTTATCGACCCTTCTGCCAGTGGGAACAGTTTCTCCTTATTTACTCTAATAAAACCCTTTGTGATTTTGAACACCTCGATCAAATCTCCTCTCAATCTTCTCTGTTCTAAGGAGAACAACTCCAGTTTCTCCAGTCTCTCCACATAACTCTAGTCCCTCATCCCTGGTACTATTCTAGTAAATCTCCTCTGCACCCTCTCTAAGGCCTTCACATCCTTCCTAAAGTGTGGTGCCCAGAATTGAGCACAATACTTCAGCTGAGGCCTAACCAGTGTTTTATAAAGGTTTAGCATAACTTCTTTGTTTTTGTACTCTATGTCTTTATTAATACACACACACATACACACACATATACACATGCACACATACATACGCACACATATGCACACACACATGTACACTCCCATACATACATACACACACATATATGCACTCATGTATATCCATACACACACATATACGTACACCATGTGATATTTCAACCTTGTCAATGCCCAGATTTCCAGACAATGAAGCCAAGATTGAAAGTTTGAAAAATTTGAAGGCTCATCATTCAGTGCCACACCTACTGGTTCCGTTTCTTTCCTCATTGTAAACAATTTTCTCCAAGTGCCTTATGATAAGTAACGCTTTGTCCCTCTGTCTGTGCTACCATCTATTTTACAGGGGACCAACTAGCACAACTGTAACATTAGCCATGTTTGGCAAAATACAGATGCTCTTAGCTTTTCTTTACATTAGCTCTTGGCTCTTTCACGTCACATTGGGTTTTAATTTGGTTTGCCGCTGGCTTCTGCTGAACGGTGCACATAATACAGAAAGATATCACAGAAAACATGTTTCAATGCTAATATTTAAGGAAGGTGGGCATCTACTTTAGTATGGTCGGCCACTCTGGGAATAAATGGTGCTCTGTGGCAGTACCCTGATTATGATCAAGAGAATTTGAATCTTTTTAAAGAACTGTGTAAAAGCAGAAATCAATCAAACAGTAAATGGCAGGCAAATAAATCACTGATGTTCAAACAAAAAGTAATTATGTAACCCACCTGAAATTGATGTTAGGCCCACTGCCTGTCCAAATTGGGGGCCTAACCCTCGTTTCAGGCCCCTTTGTGAAATTGGTTTGCGACTGAGCACCATGGGTTCTACGGTCGGTTTTCTCAGGAGCACAGCAGCAAAACCAGCGGTTCTTAAAGGGACCACTCAAGGCTGTAAGAATTAACCCAATAATAGATATAATTTAGTATAATTATAATCAATAGTAGAAGTAGAATGAAATGTACTATGAATCTATGTATCTATAAATGGAGTTGCTTGGGATGTAACTTCTAAAGGGTGAGAGACATGATTAATGGTAAGGCTGAGAGATGTGGATGTGATAGCAAACTGCCACATTGACTGACCACATAGGGGATAAGAAGAGACCTCAAAAGCTGAGGAAGGCGCGCAAGATTCTGGCAAGGAAGAAGAGAACTCTTCAGTCAACAGAACACAGCGAGAGAGAGAGAGACCGTGCCACAATCACTTGGAGGGATATTTCCAAGGTTTCAAGAAACAGACTATGACTATTTCTCTTTGTTAAGTATCACCGAATTGTGATGTGCTTAATAACCTTTAACCATAATACCAGTACCGTGGGGGTCTTGTTGTTGTCACGAACCAGACCTTGGATTGGATTAAATTATAATCCTGAAAGTAGGGGTTTAAATCCTACAAGGCTGCCATTCGGAACGAAAGTTTCAAGTTTTTTTAATTTCCCTTAATGTGGAGACAGCAGCAGCAGGAGTTCTCCTCTCGGTTCCACATTAAAACCGTGAGCAGCTGGCAGCTGCCACTGGCCTCCCCCCATTCCCAGACTCACCCTAGGCCAACAATTGAGCCCGTCAAATTCACTCCACCTCCGCGACTGGTGCCTGCAGCTCACCGGTAATATCTTAATGAGGCCGGTGGACCAATTTGCCGGCCTCATTAGGTGCGTGTGCTACACTGGAATCGCGGCCCAAACTGGGCAATTCCAACTTCTAGGCTGGGGTCGCGGTTTATCACCTCATCCGAAAGACGGCACCTCCGATAGTACAGCACTCCCTCAGTCCTGCTCTGGGAGTGTCAGCCTAGGTTTTGTGGTTCAAGTCTCTGAAGTGGGACTTGAACCCATGACCTTTTGACTCAGGGGAGAGTGCTACCACTGAGCCATGACTGATTTACCACGTACAATGTTACAGAAGATCCACTGGTAATATTTCAAAGAGATTAAATACAGTCATTATTTGCACTCTGTGTTTGCCTTGGCTTCCTTGCTCTCATGTTTCAATGCAGGCATTTTCTGCAATTGTCAATTGTGGCAATGAGAGGTAACAAGACAGGAACAATTAACACGAGTAACTGCATCTGTGTCTCTTTATACAATATCATAAATTACAAAGCAACGCTGATCAATTTACTTCTTTAATCACCTTTTGCTTTACGGTTCTGTTCTATTGAATTTTCTATCCAAGTGCAGATTAAAAAATAAAAGCAAAATTGTTTTCAAGAGACTTGGCACGGACAGCTGGAATTGGTGCGTGGAGCAATCGATGAGAAAAGACCCAGACTAATAGTCTACCCAATATCAATGTCAGGAACGATCCCAATTTCAGTAGGTAGTGGGGAGGGGGACTGAGAACCTGAGCCATGTTATAATTGGATAGCCCTGTGGTGAAGGATGGAATATTAGAGCCTGGTCTTTAGTGGCTTCCAACCTTTATTCACAGAGATTCCCCTCACACACACACCACACCCTAGATAAGCTCGCCTATAAAATGGATACCAATGGATACCCAGCACCTGAATACAATTAACACCAATTGATAAAATCACACAATTAACAAGCCAAAGGGGGAAATCATAGGAAATCATCGGACCTGGCATTTTGGGTGCAGGTTTAGGATGAAAGACAGAAGGGAGGACTCCATGAGATCTTTCTCCCAGAAGAAAAATATTGGGGAGTGTGCGCATGATTTCCTGATGGGTGTTCCCAGCGGGTGAGGTCACGTACCTGGAATGCGCCTTTGTAAAATCAGCCTTGGGACTCCCCCACCCCGTACTGCCAGTCATTGTATGTACTACAAGACCTCTTGTTTATAACATGCAGGGAGCAAACAACTAAATACTGATTATTATTTTGTTTTATCAAAAGCATAGATGGAGCATTCCCAACGAGGAGCAGAGCTCTCCAGGCCCTGATTTTCCATCAAAATAGGTTAACAGCCCGTAATGGAGCACTACAACCAGTTAGTGTCTTTATTTTATCCTACTATTTTGATTTTACTTATAATTTTAATTTTCTACCCCGTTCATGTGAATCAAAGAATCCTACAGCACAGGAGGAGATCATTCGGCCCATCATGCCTGTGCCGGCTCTTTGAAAGAACTATCCAATTAGTCCCACTCCCCCGCTTTTTCCCCACATCCCTGCATTTTTTCCTGTTCAGGTATATATCCAATTCCCTTTTGTAAATTACTGTTGAATCAGCTTCCACCGCCCTTTCAGGCAGTGCATTCCTGGTCGTAACTTACGAGTTATCCTAAGGTCGTCTTCACTCTTGCAATAAATTCTGTTTTGCACAGTCCTCTTCGTATATAATAAATCACATTAAAAGTTAATTTTATGAACATGCAAAGGGGGAATCTGTTTGTGACATGTAATCACGGGGCTTTGGGGTGAACTGTTGCTGTAATTAATTGTTGAACGAGCATCCTATAATGCCAGTGATGGATGAATACTGGTGTTGCTCCTTGAAGCCTGTGCTATAAATAAACCTGTCCTGTTAAGATAGATCAGTGACAGCTCTTTGAAATGTCCCAGTAGCCAAATTAAATATGTTGAATTATCTTCATATTGCTCCCCATCTGATTCATTGCAAAGACAAGTGGACTGCCTGTATTTAAATTACTGGCATCACCTGTTTGAATCACAGCACCAGGTGATTGCTGGATAGACTTTTTGTACAGCTGAGATCAGTAGCCGGAAACAACTGGATGCCCTACTTAATTCTGAGTGAGCTCTACATTCTGTTATAATGAATGGAAGTGGAGCCTTATCAGCCCTTGCTCGCTGGTAAGATGAGAATATCGGCAGCAGGCTCCAGGCGAACTTGTACATTAATTGATGATAATGTGTATTTTGAAATAGAACTGAAACACTGGCATTTCACCGTCAATGCAGTCAAGCTGTGCGATGGCATTCTTCTAAAGTGCCCTAGTGCTGTGAGGCAGTGGTTAAGACACTTGTTTCACAGTGTTTTTGGCCACAGATGTGACCTGACACTTGACCTTGCCAACTATATCTGTAATGAGTTTGTCAGTTGGGAAGTAGGCCAGCAAGGTAGGGACTTGGTCCCTCAGGAGCCCCATGGTGACCACAATTCTGAAGTCCTCATTTCTGACATTCAACAGCAAGCTGCGTAGTAGTGCAGAGGGCAGCAGAAGAGAGGCTGCAGTGGGGAAAGGAGGGAAGGAATGGACAAGACTCAGGGACCATGGGACTTGACAACAGCCGAGTTGAACATATTATTTGTACATAAATACACGTGCTCCTTAAAGTTTTAGTGGTATATGTATTTCTAGGAGTGGAGTTTGATTTGTTTGACCTAGGCTATGATTGGATTACATTGAATTACATAGAATTTACAGCACAGAAACAGGCCATTCGGCCCAACGGTTTAGTGCCAGTGTTTATGCTCCACACAAGCCTCCTCCCAAGCTACTTCATCTAACCCTATCAGCATGTCCTTCTATTCCTTTCTCTCTCATGTATTGGGAGAAAGGAATAGCTTCTCCTCAATGCATCTATGCTATTCGCCTCAACTGCTCCTTGTGGTAGCAAGTTCCACATTCTCACCACTCACTGGGTAAAGACGTTTCTCCTGAATTTCTTATTGGATTTATTAGTGATGATCTTATATTTATGGCCTCTAGTTTTGGACTCCCTCTTAAGAGAAAATGATTTCTCTATATCTACCCTATCAAAACCTTTCAGAATTTTAAAGACTTCTATTAGGTCACCCATCAGCATTCTCTTTTCTAGAGAAAAGAGCCCCAGTCAGTTCAATCTTCCCTGATAGGTGTAACCTCTCAGTTCTGGTATCATCCTTGTAAATCTATTTTACATTTTCTCCAGTGCTTCTATGTCCTTTTTGTAACAGTTCTGTAAGTGTGGTCTAACCAAAGTTCTATATAAGTTTAACATAGCTTCTCTGCTTTTCAATTCTACTCCTCTAGAAATGAACCCCAGTGCTTTGATTGCATTTTTTATAACCTTATTAACCTGCATTGCTACTTTTAATGATTTGTGAATCTGTACCCCTAGATCCCTTAGTTCCTCTACCCCATTTAGACTCTTAGTTTCCAAATAATTTGTGGCCTCCTTATTCCTTCTACCAAAATGCACCACCTCACTCTTATCTATATTAAAATTAATTTGCCAATTACATGCTCATTCTGCAAATTTATTAACACCTTCTTGTATTTTGGCTTAATCTTTCTCAGTATTAACTTTACCCCCAATTTGGTGTCATCCTCAAATTTTGAAATTGTACTTCCGATTCCTGAGTCCAAATTGTTTATGTAAATTGTGAACAACAGCACCGATCCTTGTGGAACACCCCTTCCCACCTTCCACCAGTCTGAGTAACTACCTTTAACCCCTACTCTCTCTTTTCTGATTTTTATCCAGCCTTCTAATCATTCTGCTACTTGTCCCCTGACTCCACATGCTCTGACCTTAATCATGAGTCTACAATGCGTATCTTATCGAAGGTCTTTTGAAAATTCAAATATATTACATCTACTGCATTACCCTTGTCTACTCTTTCTGTTACTTCTTCAAAGAATTCAATAAGGTTGGTCAAACATGACTTTCCTTTCTGAAATCCGGGCTGACTATTCTTTATTATATTATTGGTTTCTCTATGTTTTCTATTACATCTTTGGTAAAGATTCCATTATCTACCCTACCATTGGTGTTAAGATAGTTGGTCTATAGTTCCCTGGACTTGTTCTATCTCTCTTTTTAAATACAGAAATAACATTAACTGCCCTCCAGTCCTCTGGCACTATTCCCTTTTCTAATGAATTTTTATATAGATGTAATAGTGCCCTGCTTTCTTGTCCCTAACTTCTTTTAGTATAAGTGGATGCAATCCATCCGGACCAGGGGTTTTATCCTCTCTAAGTTTGACTAGTTTATCAATTATATCCCCCCTTTCTATCTTAAATGTCTTGATATCTTTTTTGATCTTTTCTTCTAATGTCATGTCCAACCTATTAGTCTCCTTGGTAAATACTGAGGCAAAGTATTTATAGTATAAGTACTGATCGACATGCCAGTTGTTCTGGATAGCTTGATTGCTTTTCCGTTTTTGAATAGCTTTTCCTTAAGGTGTCAGCTTGGCTCAGTGGTAGGGCTCGCACCACTGAATCAGATGGTTGTGGTATCAAGCTCCACGGGCCTGGTCTGAGAATGTAATCTAGATTGATATTTCAGGCAGTACTGAGAAGTTAAAACAGAGGTCCCATCTGGCTCTTCAGATTAAAAGACCCCATCCACCTTTTTCTGGAATTCTCCTGGGGTCCTAGCCAAAAGTCATCCCTCAACCAGCATCACTAAATAAGATTAAGCGGTGATTCATTCATTTGCTGTTTATGGGACCTTACTCAAGTAAATTGGCTATGACATAACAACAGTGACTGCACACCAAAAGTCCTTATTGGATATCCTGAGGATGTGAAAGGTGCAGTAAAAGTGGAAATTCTTTCTTTAAGGTTGAAGTGCTTTTGCAAATGATTCTGCTGCATAAGTTTTTCTGGTTCCTAAAACTGATGTCTCTTGACCCCACATAGCTCCCATCAGCAGCAGCACATGGAGCTTGTTCACTCATTGTTGTGACTATTGGAGAATGCTTCAAGTTGAGATGAATACAGGGAAAGGAATGCAAAGAGCAGCCTGTTTAAAATGGTCACTTGTCTCCTCCTCTTCCTCAGGTAAAGATGAAATTACCACAGTCTACAGCTCCATATTTGCATACTTCCGTATTTACACATAATCCAGCTGACGGAACTGCACTGTCAGAGGTGCCGTCTTTCAGATGAGATGTTAAACCATGTCTGCCCTCTCAGGTGGATGTAAAAGATCCCATGCCAATATTTCAAAGAGGAGCAGGGACGTTCTCCCCAGTGTCCTGGCTAATATTTATCCCTCAACCAGCACCTAAAACAGATTATCTGGTCATTTATCTCTTTGCTGTTTGTGAAGTCTTGCTGTGTGCAAATCGGATACCCTCTTTCATAGATTACAACAGTGACTACAAGGCACTTTGGGATGTCCTGAGGTTGTGAAAGGCACTGTATCAATACAAGTTCTTTCTTTTTTTACTTGTAACAGTTCACTTTCCTGGGGCAGGGACCTGTTTGTCCTCCTGAGGGATGTAACTGCTGCAGAATGGAACATCTTTGCACCATAATGAGAACAGTAATGGCTAAGTATGGAATGGATCACATCTCACATCCAGATGTGGAGTGAAGCTGCTCCAAAAATAGGTCTAACTCAAAGCAACAGGAAAGGATGTGTCCCTTTCTCACAGTAGCTATCCTCTGGAGCTGTCTGAGTGGCCTTGCCTGTTGCCCTGCATTCTCCAAGAATTAAAGATTAATCTCCCGGACACTCCTGCGAGCAACCCGAAGAAAAATCATAGGGGCAATAGAGAAAGTTTTTTTTTTCATTTCCTTTGAACACGTTTGTTTACTAATCATAAAATGTTTGAGATGGGAAAATGGGCTGTTTGATTGACAGTCAAGAATCATCCAATTGGGTAACAAAGAATCAGATTGCTTTCTAATTGGCGTGGGGGGATGGGACGCTGCGAGGATGGACATGCTGGGCGACCAATGGCGGGAGCGTGGGGACGGGGTGGTTGGCGGCAGGGGGTCATGTGACGAAACCTCCCAGAATAGGTCTAACCAGAGTTGACAATCCTTGTTAATGCTGACAAGTTGTGTGCTACGGATTTGTGCCCACTAGGAACTGGAGCAGAGAAAAGAGATTTACATTCTCGGTGTCTGGGTTGGATTCAAACCCAGGCCCCAGGGGTAAAAGGACAATTCGCTCCCTTGACATAGTTCAAGGAATTTAGCATTGTTTAGTAAACATTTATTACAAGAAATAAAGAATTTGCATTTATATAACGCTTTTCACAACCTCAGGACATCTCAAAGTGTTTCACAACCAATTAAGTAGTTTTGAAGTGAAGTAATATAGGGAAATACGGCAGCCGAGTTGCACACAGCAAGTTCCCACAAACAGCAATGAGATGAATGACCAGATAATCTGTTTCAATGATGTTGGTTGAGGGATACAAATTGGCCAGGGCACTGGGGAGAACTCCTCTGCTCCTCTTCCAATAGTGCCATGGGATCTTTTACGTCCACCTGAGAGGCCGGTTAGGGCGTAGGTTTAACATCTCATCCATAAGACAGCACTACCGACAGTGCAGCACTCCATCAGTACTGCGCAGGAGTGTTAGCTTAGATTATGTGCTCAACTCTCTGGAGTGGGGCTTGAACCTACAACCATTGTACTCAGAGGCGAGAGGGCTACCATGAGCCATGGCTGACACCTTGACAAGGGGGCAAGTACGAATAAAAATCTAATACATCTGGCTAGTTTTGAAGAGTTCCAGACATTGTTTTGGTGGGGAGGAGAGGGTTAATGGACTTCCACATCTGTATAAGCACAAAAGTGATGCTCTCTAACTCCATCACATCAAACGCCAATAGTCACAAGGTTGGTGCCAGTATTTAAACTCAAGACAGTCAAATCCTGTCTGTAATTCCTAAGTCAGAAAAAAGGAGGTAAAAAGTGAAAGGGCTAATTGGCCAAAGGACCCACACTCTCCAATCTAAATGAATGAGTGTGCAGTACTCATCATTCCCACTAGATAGTGCCATTTCACTTTTATTTGCACTCCCAGCTCCTTAAATAGTGCAAAGTTTGCTTTTTCTCCCACCACCCCCCCTTGTTTGCCAGCCGTATTTGTGGGCTGGGCTGGCTGATGATTGGCCGGGTTGGGAGCAGTCAGAGCCGGCGATTGGAGGGGGTTGATGCTGGGGGTCTGGGTGCCAGCCTCCCCTAGACCCGCTCTGTGTGGGAGAGCACCGCTTCGCCGCTGCCTTGCCTGCAATGTGACACAGAGAGACTCACAGTCCGCGATCTGGAATATAACCATCAGCAGGAGACCCCCGGGCAGGATCCAGAGTCATGGCCCCCATTCTCATCCTCTGCCTGCTGTCTGCGGTCGGCGCTGTGGAAGGTAACAACTCCCCCATTCTCTCCCCCCTTTTTATTTACCCCCAGTTTGCAGCCTTACAATTGTCGATCTTGTTTTAAAACAAAACTTGCATGTTCAAAAGTTGCAGCAGAGTCTCCCAGTGCCTTTGCAGGGAGAGTGTCAGAGATTCTTATTTTTTATAAAAGTAAGATATATATATATATATATATATACAGATGTTGGTCGGTCGACCCTCTCCTGCACTCTGTTTCCTTTGCAGCTGCAATGCAGTGTTTTTTGGCCAAGGAATTGGGATTCTGTGCGCGACTGGTTGATGTACCTCGGGTTTCGTTCGCTTTCTCCTGTGATAGTAATCTCTCTCCCATTTAATGCGGCTCCCGTACTTTCTGCTGAGCTTGACTGGCGGTGAAGTCGTCGATGCATCATTAGGTGACTTAAAGAAAGCTCAGCTCTTGCAGGTTGTGCTGAGTGTGTGTGTGTGTGTGTGAGAGAGTGTGAGGGTACGTGAGAATGTGTGAGTATCTGTGTGTGTATGTATCTGTGTATATCTATGTGTATCTGTGTGTGTGTATCTGTGTGTGTATCTATGTGTATCTGTGTGTGTGTGTTTATCTGTGTGTCTGTCTGTGTGTGTGTGTGTGTGTCTGTTTGTGTCTGTGTGTGTGTCTGTTTGTGTGTGTGTGGGTCAATGAGGCAGCAATAGTAGAAGCTAAATAATACATTCCAGAACAAGAAGGGAGAAACAGGACAGTTAGGAATTGTGACTTGTCTCTAGAAATTGGGACTTTGCAAGATGAGGGAACGACAAGTATCGTGTGTTTTATACATGTCCGTGGCATGTAAGTGCTCTTTCTCGGGAATCTTAGTGATAAATGGGTTAACAGATACTGTGGGTCGGGGAGAGCTTGTCCCCGTGGCTGCTGTTACCTTAGCTCTTACAGAGCTCTTCATATTAAACAATAGGCAACATCGCGCTGACAGTATAAGAACGTCTTTCAAAGTGATTCATGCTGTTTCTACAATATCATGGCGAACTGTGAGCCTGATGATTATATACTGAACCACTTAAATGTTAATACCATATATATTGTATTGTACAAAAGCTGCATTAAATGGGACTTCAGTATTACATCTCATCTCCTGGCTATTGCTGCTGCTCTCTATTTCTGCCTCTTTCATTGATGTTTTAAACACCAAGACTGTTTTGACAATGTACCCCTAGATCACAATGCGAGGATTATATTGTACATGATGTTCACTTGCTCAATTTCTGGAACACAGAGTCCCTTTTAAAAATATACAGTGCCCCCAAACGAGAGTGATCCCGGTGTTTAGTTATAACATAGATTTGTAATTTCTTTCTGCTAGCTATTTGCTTTTTGCTTTCATGTTTCTGACATACAATAAGCTCAATGTTTAGTTCAGCCCGCCAGTTCTGAGCAAAGCTTTGACCGCATCTGTCTTTATGAATATGCAGAGCATGCAAATACATCATTTGCTTTTTTTTTTGAGCAAAAATCCCGTTACTGCTAATCAGAAAGGTTAGGATCCTTCAGAGTGAAGAAGCTCGAATGTAGGATGGCCTCATTATTGCAACCAGTGCCTTCGAAACGCTTGTTGAGCAGCTTGAAGAGTGCCTCAATGTCGCCACTCTGTGAGTTCATTAACACATTGCTTTCAATGAGTCTCCTAATGAGGGTCTCCGGGGAGATCGGCTTCGCATCCCATTCCTCCTCCCCCCACCTCCGTGTGATTTCAAACCGATTTGCCTGCGAGTCACATCCTCCTTCATCTCTAATCCAAACTGGGATTTGGGAGACGTCAAGACAGCGGGAAAACCTTTCGGGCTATAATAAAAGGTAGTCAGAGAGAGAGAGGGAGGGAGGGGACCTGAGAACCTGGAGCTGGGGGCAGGGAGGTGGGACCTGGGACCCTGCCTGGTGTTCAATCTGTCCAACTAATACAGCTCACCATTTAAAGAGACAACACACAGTGGCTCGGACTGTTTGAAGTGACTGTATCTCGAGTTTGCTTTGTGAATGAGAGCTGTGTTTCTCCCTGTGTTAGCCATGAAATTTAAACTAATGTTGCTATTCACAGAGGGCCTTCAGGGTTCCAGACGGTGGTTTCTTTGAGAACTCCTCTTAGGTCAGACCCGCCAATGGTTTTTTGAACGTATGACGTTGGTGTTAAACAGACTGAGAGGGATGGGGGGCTTTGGGGAGGGGGTGTCCAGAGCTTCAGAGCCACAAAAAAATGAATAAACCCATCAGAGCTCAACATCAAATAAACCAGAGTTCTCAGCGTGGAGTGGCTTCAAACCACCCCAGCCACGTACTGTCTCACACAACATTCCCGAGAGCAGCTACTATTACTATAAGCATTCACTTACTGCAGTCTGTTCCAAACAATTCTTATTAGGTACTTTAATATTCTGTGGTTTGGGTTCTTGTAATCTGAATTTAATCCCTCTGTGACACAAAAAGAGTTAGTATAATAGGGAGAAAACTGTAAGTGTGTGTGCCTGAGTGTGTGTGTCTGAAACTGTGTATCTGTGTTCGTCTCTGAGCTTGTAAATGTGTCTGAGACTGCGTGTGTCTGAGACTATTGTGTTCGTCTCTGAGCCTGTAACTGTGTGTGTGTCTGGGACCCTGTGTGTGTGTGAGAGAGACTGTGTGTGAGAGAGACTGTGTGTATGAGACTCTGTGTGTGTGTGTATGAGACTGTGTGTGTGTGAGACTGTGTGTATGACTCTGTGTGTGTCTGGGTATGAGACTGTGTGAGAGAGACTGTGTGAGAGAGACTGTGTGTGTGTGTATGAGACTCTGTGTGTGTGTCTGGGTATGAGACTGTGTGTGAGAGACTGTGTGAGAGAGACTGTGTGAGAGAGACTGTGTGTGTGTGTATGAGACTCTGTGTGTGTGTCTGGGTATGAGACTGTGTGAGAGAGACTGTGTGAGAGAGACTGTGTGAGAGAGACTGTGTGTGTGTGTATGAGACTCTGTGTGTGTGTCTGGGTATGAGACTGTGTGTGAGAGACACTGTGTGAGAGAGACTGTGTGTGTGTATGAGACTGTGTGTCCGCGTCTGTTCCTTGTTTTCTAAATGTGCCCGATTTCACACCTCACCGTTTGGCGGTCATTCACGTCTCCAGTTCAGATGTAACCAAGTGAGGTGTGAGATTATTCGCTGCTTTTGTGCTTCATTATTGAACTGGGGGGGGAATCGGATTTGGGTATTTATCAGCTGTGGGTCTGCCCCTTGAATCATGCTGAGATCAGAGCCTGGAATTTTTAAATCAGCAGTTAGTGAGGCAGGATTTGAGGGTAGGTAGAACAATATGTGAGATGTGCAGCCAGCGAGAGATTAGCCGGGATAGTGTTTAACTTGCACCATTTGAAAGCTGAACGCCAAATTCAGGGGCGGAATTCAACTCCAACGGTCAGATTTCTCTTTAAACTGTTAAAGATGAGTGTCCTTGCACGTCATAACATTATTGATTATTGAATGATTTCCTTAGTGATAGGACCACTCTAGTCTTGAAAGGGGCCGTGCCTATGATAGCCAGTTCCTCATTCAATGAAGATTCATTAGATATCCAACATTGTCTGTCAGCGTTGCACGATACTTAGTTACCACTTTAAAATCTAATGGGTGGGACCCACAGAGCACGGTCCTAATAAATATGGAGTACCCAGTATGCCTATAATGTGTCGAATTGCAATGTATTAACATAAATAGTTATTTATAGATGAATGACTTAAATGATTTTATAGCTCCTTTGTCCAAATATGTCTTATTTTGGTGGGACAGGTTACAATAGCTACAATTGTCAAATTCATTTGCCTGCATATAACTCACCAGCTGGTTGAATTTAAATTGGTGAAATTGACCTGAAATTGCTAAGTAGATCCGCAAAATATGAATACAGCTCTTCATTTAAAAAAAAGTGTGTAATTAGTGTGGGTTTTTAAAATGATGATTTTTCTCTTAGTTGAGTCAAAGCAAAAACGTGCATGAAAATCGGTCCATGTAAAGCCCGCTGAATATCTGCCGTTTAATCGGCCATCGATCCGGGATGAATGGCCTTTATCAAGTTTCCCCGTCGTGCAAAGAGCATGTGGACAAACAGTCTCAAAATAAACCCGAGAGAGAAAAGACCGGTTTAAAAAGAGAGTTTGTTGGGAACAATCGGTGATGTGTGGACATGTTAATGTTTGTCGGATGCTGGAGCCTTTCTGCAGTTATTGGCTGATTTGTACTTTGTGTGGGTTCTGGATTGTACTGTGCCAGCGTCACATGTTGGAGATGATGTGCATGTGTCAGTGGCCTTTTACTTTCAGCAGTGTTCTGAACTCAGTGGTAATCTGTTGCCCCGGTCACACTGTTCCAGCGAGCAAGCATTTCATTAGGGAAAAGGTGGGCTAAGAACAAACCTGGTAATCAAAGACCGTGAGCTGGACTTCCCTCGCCTTAACAATACTGGACTCTTCAAACAAAATAATGATTGTCTCTATCTCTGTACAACCTGTGCTTTAGGAAAACTTGGTTTACACTGTCGATATCTTGCTCTTCCCCCCCCCCCTGTATTTTGGTCCTCTTTGGACAGTGGGTCGCCATGTAATTTAAAGGGACATTGCCTTCTCGACTGTACAGGGCAGTTTGTAAAGGGAAGTGTTCTGTGACCTTATCATATCTTTGTCACTGATTGTCTCTCCGCCCCCTGCACACTGAATTAAAAAAAAACACTTCAATCTGAAAACCATTTCACAAAGGTTGATTAACCTTGCATACAAAGAAACCCCCTATAGAATGCGGTGGTTGCCCTCTGTTATTTTGGTGCTGCTGAACTAGAAGGTGGAGCAAAATCCCAGAGCCACCAACTCAACCCAACTGTCTGGTTACTGAGGCGTGGGGCAAGGAGGAGAAATCCCTTCAACGATGATGGGCAAAAATATCTGATTGTATTAAACACAATGAGGTTGATTATGGGGCCTTTTGCCTGGTGTTAATGGGACGGTAACGCCTCAAAATGGAGATTGGTAGCTTTACCGCCCGAATTAACGCCGGACATGTGGTTAGCACCACTTTCAAAGAGGCCTACCGCCAGGTGTCCAAAACTCCCACCTGATCCTTTTAATTGGAGGTCTGTGGATCTGGTCGCCATTTTAGGTCAGAACTGGATGGAGCCGGCACCGTGCCCACTCTGACCGGATCCTCGGGTGATGGAGCTGGCACCGTGCCCACTCTGACCGGATCCTCGGGTGGCGGAGCCGGCACCGTGCCCACTCTGACCGGATCCTCGGGTGGCGGAGCCGGCACCGTGCCCTCTCTGACCGGATCCTCGGGTGATGGAGCCGGCACCGTGCCCACTCTGACCGGATCCTCGGGTGACGGAGCCGGCACCGTGCCCACTCTGACCGGATCCTCGGGTGATGGAGCCGGCACCGTGCCCACTCTGACCGGATCCTCGGGTGACGGAGCTGGCACCGTGCCCACTCTGACCGGATCCTCGGGTGACGGAGCTGGCACCGTGCCCACTCTGACCGGATCCTCGGGTGGCGGAGCCGGCACCGTGCCCACTCTGACCGGATCCTCGGGTGACGGAGCTGGCACCGTGCCCACTCTGACCGGAGCCTCGGGTGGCGGAGCCGGCACCGTGCCCACTCTGACCGGATCCTCGGGTGATGGATCCGGCACCGTGCCCACTCTGACCGGATCCTCGGGTGGCGGAGCCGGCACCGTGCCCACTCTGACCGGATCCTCGGGTGATGGAGCCGGCACCGTGCCCACTCTGACCGGATCCTCGGGTGATGGATCCGGCACCGTGCCCACTCTGACCGGATCCTCGGGTATTGGTGCCGGCACCGTGCCCACTCTGACCGGATCCTCGGGTGATGGAGTCGGCACCGTGCCCACTCTGACCGGATCCTCGGGTATTGGTGCCAGCACCGTGCCCACTCTGACCGGATCCTCGGGTGGCGGAGCCGGCACCGTGCCCACTCTGACCGGATCCTCGGGTGACGGAGCTGGCACCGTGCCCACTCTGACCGGATCCTCGGGTGACGGAGCCGGCACCGTGCCCACTCTGACCGGATCCTCGGGTGACGGAGCCGGCACCGTGCCCACTCTGACCGGATCCTCGGGTGGCGGAGCCGGCACCGTGCCCACTCTGACCGGATCCTCGGGTGATGGAGCCGGCACCGTGCCCACTCTGACCGGATCCTCGGGTGATGGAGCCGGCACCGTGCCCACTCTGACCGGATCCTCGGGTGACGGAGCCGGCACCGTGCCCACTCTGACCGGATCCTCGGGTGGCGGAGCCGGCACCGTGCCCACTCTGACCGGATCCTCGGGTGATGGAGCCGGCACCGTGCCCACTCTGACCGGATCCTCGGGTGGCGGAGCCGGCACCGTGCCCACTCTGACCGGATCCTCGGGTGGCGGAGCCGGCACCGTGCCCACTCTGACCGGATCCTCGGGTGGCGGAGCCGGCACCGTGCCCACTCTGACCGGATCCTCGGGTGACGGAGCCGGCACCGTGCCCACTCTGACCGGATCCTCGGGTGGCGGAGCCGGCACCGTGCCCACTCTGACCGGATCCTCGGGTGATGGAGCCGGCACCGTGCCCACTCTGACCGGATCCTCGGGTGATGGATCCGGCACCGTGCCCACTCTGACCGGATCCTCGGGTATTGGTGCCGGCACCGTGCCCACTCTGACCGGATCCTCGGGTGACGGAGCCGGCACCGTGCCCACTCTGACCGGATCCTCGGGTGGCGGAGCTGGCACCGTGCCCACTCTGACCGGATCCTCGGGTGGCGGAGCTGGCACCGTGCCCACTCTGACCGGATCCTCGGGTGACGGAGCCGGCACCGTGCCCACTCTGACCGGATCCTCGGGTGATGGAGCCGGCACCGTGCCCACTCTGACCGGATCCTCGGGTGGCGGAGCTGGCACCGTGCCCACTCTGACCGGATCCTCGGGTGACGGAGCCGGCACCGTGCCCACTCTGACCGGATCCTCGGGTGGCGGAGCTGGCACCGTGCCCACTCTGACCGGATCCTCGGGTATTGGTACCGAAGAGGCCCAGACACAGTTAAGTCTGGAATTATTTTCCTGGGCCCTGAGGAACAGGACTGCTCCTCCAACCCCACAAAAATAACCTGGGCTGCTGCCGTCCCGGGAACCCCTCCCTCCACGATCGCGAGCCCCGCACTTACCGTGATGGCAGCCGTTTACCTGTTGTCAGAAATGCTGTGAATGGGCTGTGAGTTGTCTGCAATCTACACTGTTAAATAGAACATATTCCATTTCCATAGCAACCTCCCAGCCCCACACACAGAGTATTCTAAACTTAGCTACTCACAAATACTGTTTGAGCACAGAGATGTTTAACTTTATATATCTTCTCCTACTCATGGTCTGTACATGAGCTTTCCCTAACATTGGCCCAGATTTTGCTGGAGGGGGGCATCTCGCAGCATGCCCCGTTTGTTAGATTTTTTTTTCCTCACCCTTCAGTTCAAGAATGTTTTGTGCAGCAACTTGCTGGAAGTGTCGAGGCATCTGGGAACTTGGTGAATGACGGGACCAACAGTCTATCTCCTTAACCTATGAAATTTAAGGATAGTGAAAGAAACAGTAACGACGGAGAAAGAAATCGGGTGAATTGGAGTCAAATCAGGTCAAATCAAAGAGAGGGAGAAAAAGACTGGGTTAAGAGAAAAAAAGAGACAGAAAGTATTAAATTTTAAAAAACCCTCGGAACAATTCACTCCCTGCAGGAATGAGCCTCCACAGTTTCATTTGTTCCCTTTCTGGACCGGAGAGGTTGATTGGCATCGCAGGAACATAAATCTCCTCATTAAAAAGGTTCTTATGCTGTGAAGTACCAGCCCTAACTTTCTGCGGCGAGTTTAATTCGTTTTAACAGTGCAAATGCATTAATTTCTTGAAACTCACGGGGAGGTTGAGGGCGAGATATCGTTTGAATGAGGCTAACAACGGAGTGGTGCATATCGTCCAGCAATTTGTGGCAATTCGCAACTAATGGCATATCTCTTCCTCGCCACAAATTGAGCATTAAACTCACTGTTACTTTGCCAGCAAATTCTGTGCCAATATATATCTTTAAAAATAGTCTCTAATCATGTTTACCATCTACCTCCTCATGCTGAAAATGCCTTCTTCACTCAGCTCAAAATTACCAGATCTAAAGCACTGAATTAACTACTAAAAGCTGTTCTAATGCAATAGGAAATAATATGTTCGCTGTGCTGTTACAAAATAATTCTACACCTCACCCTCATTATAGGTCTCTCAGTTCTCTGTCTCCTATAAGGCTGCACCATCTCAAAACTGGACTATTGGGGATATTCTCTGTAACGCCCACCTCATTAAAACACACGAACGCTCAGCTCTTAAGGACTGTTGTTATGAGAGTAGAGTGTATGTTTACACAGAGTAATGTAATACATTTTGAGAATTCATGTTCCTCTGAAATGCAACAAAAGCTCTGCTTATTAAGTACAGAAACTAGTGGCGGTTATTCATCCTTTCTTCAAACATCCGTCTTATTACTTCTCCATCTGTTCTCGTGTAACAGAGCTGGCTTGTGTACAGGAGGTTGTTGAGCCCGGATTGCGTTCCATTTCAGCGTTCATCTATGAATCGCACTGATGTTAGCAAAAAATCAGGACGGCCACCATAAGACTTAAAACACCTATTTTCTGTTGATTTTATTTTGCCTCTCAAGGTACAATATATCTTGTGCTGAGGATACAATAATTTACAGCATCAGGTATCTCTTAGATTAAGTATAGTCTGGTGTTATTCACCTCAGTAATGTGCACACTTACTCCCTCCACCCCCACCTTCCTGTCGCAGGCTCATCCTGTGCTTGCCGACCTACATTAGCTGGCAACATCTCGATTTTAAAATTCTCATCCTTGTTTTCAATTCTCTCCATGGCCTCGCCCCTCCCTATCTCTGTAACCTGCTCCAGCCCTACAACCCTCCGAGATCTCTTCGCTCCTCCAATTTTTGCCTTTTCTGCATTCCCGATTTTAATTGCTCCACCATTGGTGGCCGTGCCTTCAGCTGTCAAGGCCCTAAGCTCTGGAATTCTCTGCCTGAACCTCTCAGTCTCTCTAGCTCTCTCTCCTCCTTTAAACCTATGTCTTTGACCAAGCTTTTGGTCACCTGTCCTAGAATCATAGAATCATAGAAGTTTACAACATGGAAACAGGCCCTTCGGCCCAACATGTCCATGTCGCCCAGTTTATACCACTAAGCTAGTCCCAATTGTCTGCACTTGGCCCATATCCCTCTATACCCATCTTACCCATGTAACTGTCCAAATGCTTTTTAAAAGACAAAATTGTACCCGCCTCTACTACTGCCTCTGGCAGCTCATTCCAGACACTCATTACCCTTTGAGTGAAAACATTGCCCCTCTGGGCCTTTTTGTATCTCTCCCCTCTCACCTTAAATCTATGTCCCCTCGTTATAGACTCCCCTACCTTTCAGAAAAGATTTTGACTATCTACCTTATCTATGCCCCTCATTATTTTATAGACTTCTATAAGATCACCCCTTAACCTCCTACTCTCCAGTAGCTTTTTCTTCTCAAACTTTTTAAAATTGTACTGGCATATATAAATATAACCAATGACTTACAATTTAGCTACTGTTTATTGAGTGCCTTATTCATCGTTAACAATATTTTGTAACTGCTTTGCAGTTTTTATCCTATTAATGGCGTGAAACTGGAAAGTACTGCAGTACAAAGGGATCTGGGGGTCCTAGTGCAAGAAAATCAAAAAGTTAGTATGCAGGTGCAGCAGGTGATCAAGAAGGCCAACGGAATGTTGGCTTTTATTGCTAGGGGGATAGAATATAAAAACAGGGAGGTATTGCTGCAGTTATATAAGGTATTGGTGAGACCGCACCTGGAATACTGCATACAGTTTTGGTGTCCATACTTAAGAAAAGACATACTTGCTCTCGAGGCAGTACAAAGAAGGTTCACTCGGTTAATCCCGGGGATGAGGGGGCGGACATATGAGGAGAGGTTGAGTGGATTGGGACTCTACTCATTGGAGTTCAGAAGAATGAGAGGCAATCTTATCGAAACATATAAGATTGTGAAGGGGCTTGATCGGGTGGATGCGGTAAGGATGTTCCCAAGGATGGGTGAAACTAGAACTAGGGGGCATAATCTTAGAATAAGGGGCTGCTCTTTCAAAACTGAGATGAGGAGAAACTTCTTCACTCAGAGTGTAGTAGGTCTGTGGAATTTGCTGCCCCAGGAAGCTGTGGAAGCTACATCATTAAATAAATTTAAAACAGAAATAGACAGTTTCCTAGAAGTAAAGGGAATTAGGGGTTACGGGGAGCGGGCAGGAAATTGCACATGAATTTAGATTTGAGGTTAGGATCAGATCAGCCATGATCTTATTGAATGGCGGAGCAGGCTCGAGGGGCCGATTGGCCTACTCCTGCTCCTATTTCTTATGTTCTTATGTCCTAATATCTCCTTACGTGGCTCGGTGTCAAAGTTTGTTTGATAACTTTCCTATGCAGCACCTTGGGATGATGTTACCATGTTAAAGGCGCTATATAAATGCAAGTTGTTGTTGTTATCCACGTCACCGTGTTCCAAGTGTGAGCCCAGATAGTGCATTGGGGCAAGGCGTTCAACTGTGGGAGTAACACAGTTGAGTTCCATCTTGTTCTCACTTGGTGTTACATACATATATTTCAACAAGGGTCACTGAATAGACGAATGAGAGCCCTGGCAGGTTGTATTTTTTCTTCAGTTGCCCAGGAACATTAAGGCCAGTGATAAGTTTCAGCTGAGTTCAATAGTGCTAACACAACACAGAGGTTGAAATTGGAGCCTTTCTGACCTATAAGAATCAGTATCACACAACAGATGGCCTATTTACCAATGGACCTTTGGGGTAATTCTGTACCTTAAACCCAACCACGAAAAAACACCCCTTCAAAATGACATTTAAATTTCCCGTACCTACCATCCTGAGACAGAAGAAAGTATAATGGAGTTAAAGGAAATGGCAGAGACGTTAAACAAATATTTTGTATCCGTCTTCACAGTAGCAGACACAATAAGCATATCAGAAATAATGGGGAACCAAGGGGCTAATAAGAGTGAGGAACTTAAAGTAATTAATATCAGTAGAGAAAAAGTACTGGAGAAATTAATGGGACTGAAAGCCGATAAATCCCCTGGACCTGATGGCCTACATTCTAGGGTTCTAAACGAGTTGGCAGCAGAGATAGTGATCTTCCAAAATTCCCCAGATTCTAGAACGGTCCCAGGGGACTGGAAGATAACAAATGTTACCCCGCTATTCAAGAAAGAGAAAGAGAGAGAGAAAACAGGGAACTACGGGCCAGTTAGCCTGATACCAATCATCGGGAAAATGCCGGAATCCATTATTAAGGAAGTGGTAACAAGGCACTTATAAAATCATCATATGATTAGGCAGAGACAACATGGTTTTATGAAAGGGAAATCGTGTTTGACAAATTTATTAGAGTTTTTTGAGGATGTTACTAGCAGAGATTCTTGGACTCTAGGGGAATGAAGGGATATGGGGATCGGGCAGGAAAGTGGAGTTGAGGTCGAAGATTAGCCATGATCTGATTAAATGGTGGAGCAGACTCGAGGGGCAGTATGGCCTACTCCTGCTCCTATTTCTTACGTTCTTTTGTTCTTATCCTATTTGCCTATTTGAATGAGTATGCCAATTAGTGATGAATTATAATTGTAAACAATTTTACAACACCAAGTTATAGTCCAGCAATTTTATTTTAAATTCACAAGCTTTCGGAGGCTACCTCCTTCCTCAGGTGAACGATGCGGAAAATGTTTTGCCAAAATAGCAATGATTAAAATTTTCATGAAGGACAAATCTAGGATGAACATTATTCTGCAATTTTATGGTTGCAGCTATATACCCACAATTGATTTACTAAAGAATGCTGCAATGAGGAGAGGGGTGGGTGGCATGAGTTTAAAACTTTCACATCTGACATCAGGCTTTTTTTTTTCCGCATCGTTCACCTGAGGAAGGAGGTAGCCTCCGAAAGCTTGTGAATTTAAAATAAAATTGCTGGACTATAACTTGGTGTTGTAAAATTGTTTACAATTGTCAACCCCAGTCCATCACCGGCATCTCCACATGATGAATTATAGGCAGTATTGTCCCATGGGCTCAAATCCATTACGAACTGGACCGAGGCTATACATTTTGCTTTGGATCTTCAAAGGTAGACAATAATCATTCCCTCAGTTTTTACTCAAAGCCTGATGTCAGATGTGAAAGTTTTAAACTCATGCCACCCACCCCTCTCCTCATTGCAGCATTCTTTAGTAAATCAATTGTGGGTATATAGCTGCAACCATAAAATTGCAGAATAATGTTCATCCTAGATTTGTCCTTCATGAAAATTTTAATCATTGCTATTTTGGCAAAACATTTTTAAGAGGTAGTTTTTTGCGTTGCCCGTGTGATATTATCTTGCCTGTTTTCCCCGCGTGGCAAGTTCCCAATCTCGACCCTGCCGTCAGGGACAGTAGACTAAACAGAGAAGGCTATTAAATCAGAGGAAGAGGTACCCAGCAACTATTCCTATGCACTTCCTGTCAACTGGTATTATCAGGAAGGCCTGGGAGCTGTGGTAAATGCTACTGGGTGCTGGCAGATAGAGGCAGGTGGAGGCAGGGTCATTGAATATTTTTAAGGCTGAGTTAGATAGATTCCTGATTAACAAGGGAGTCAAAGGTTATAGTAGGTAAATGGGAAAGTAGGGTTGAGGTCACAATCAGATCAGCCATGATCTTATCAAATGGCAGAGCAGGCTCGAGGGGCCGAATGGCCTTCTCCTGCTCTTAATTCGTATGTTCGTATAAAATGGTGGAAAAAATCGGCCGAAATATTCAAGCATAAGACCGTGGGAAAAGCTGGGACTGATGTGAGTTTTATATACAATGGAAGCTTTTTAATTGGTCTGGTGAAAGGTAATCATCCCATTCATCAGATCCCACTTCCCCTCATTAAAGCTGAATCTACTGACGCTGATTTTAAATACAAGTCAGAGTAAATGACAATCTGAAAATCATCTACTTGGTAAATTAATGTCCCCATTAAAATCATTCCCTTTAACTGGTGTCAACTGTCTGCGGATATGATCATGTTTCATACCATGGTGTCGCTATACATTTGCACTGAGGTTGTTTATGTGGTTCTAAAGCTTCAGTTCACTAAAGGTGTATTCACACTACAACTCTATCATCAGTGCGGAGTGTACATGCAGCCTTAATCCAGCATCAGGGCTCAACCTGGTTGGCTGAGATTCCCTGGAGCAGGGGAGTCTCATTCAGCTTCACTTTGGAGTCAGTCTGGGGCTTGGCCCCTGATTTATATTCCAAGTTTAGCATCAGTGTAAAGACTTTGGGTACAAACCACATTTTACCTCATCAAAATAAATCCAGCAATAATAGAAAATGAACATCAGTACTCAGTGTTTTAATGTGTTCTATATATGATCATATAGTGAGTTAGGTCATTGTACATTTTCACCTCTTGGTATTTACAGGAGTGTTGGTGCTTTGGGTTTGTTGGTGTGGTTGTCCCTGCATAAATGGCTTTATACACAGCGGTAGAGTGCAGTTAAACACAAGATCGTTTGGGTCTTTCCGATTGTGTTGGGTTGGTGCTAGGCTGGGTGGCTGCTCTTCCTTTCATAAATTAAAAGGCGTTTCAAGCAGATGCTGGAGAGCGCTTTGTTTCTATTACGATCACAGTAATCCACAAGGAAATGAAAGATCTATAGGTCTGCATTGTTCCTCAATAGTGGTCACATAGTACTTGCCAAAATGCTGGTCTTTGGTTGGACAAAGTAGCCCATTGAACAGTCCACTGAAACCAAATAGGCTTATACAGGAATACCAGCCAGGGATAGCACCAGATATGGTGTACCACTACAATAATGCAAACAGCCCAGGGTCGATATTCCCAGAGGGGTAACCTTTAAAGTGTCTTTGTCAATGTACTGAGATTCAGCTCCTGGTGCAACCTGGAATCTGCACTGCACCCTCTCCGAGGCCAACATATCCTTCCTGGGATATGGTGCCCAGAACTGAATGCAGTACTCCAGATGTTTTATGCAAATTAAGCACTGTTGTAATGTAGGCAATATGGCAGCCAATTTACGCACTGCAAGGTCCCAGAAACAGCAATGTGACAATGACCAGGTAATCTGTTTTAGTGATGTTGGTTGAGGGATAAATATTGGCCAGGACACCTGGGAGAACTCCCCTGCTCTTCTTCGAAATAGTGCCATGGGATCTTTTACGTCCACCTGAGAGGGCAGACGGTGCCTCAGTTTAGCGTTTTATCCAAAAGATGGTACCTCTGACAGTGCAGCACTCCCTCAGTACTGCACTGGAGTGTCAGCCTGGATTTTGTGCTACAAGCCTGTGGAGTAGGAGTTGAACCTATGACCTTCTGATTCAGAGGAAAGAGGGCTATCCACTGAGCCAAGACTGGCATTGGAAAATGTCTCTTGAAAACAACGGATAGATTGAGGCAGGTGTCAAAGTGACTCTGTCACCAGTTGTGGAAACTGCACTCCCCTCGATGTATAAACATAGCAAAAGCTCTTTGTTATAGTGGGATCACTCCTTTCATGTAATGAAGCTCACAGTAGCAGAATCAGTGTCGTGTTTGAGAAACAGAATCTGTTTCTGAACAGAATAGATTTGAGGTTGGAATCTTAGAGTACAGCTCTCCTGTGCTGCTCCAAACCTTTCATATAAAATAAGGTTTTGATACAAGTATAAAAACCAGTGGACTAATTAATTTTGCAGTTAGGATAAAGCAGTTTTAGTCCATAGTGCCTGTTTTTCTTCCTCCAACTTAGTCAAGTCTGTCAGATTTAACTGTAACCATTACGGTATATTCTATTTGCCTGATATTCTGGCTTCTGCAAATGAATGTGGCTTTTTTTTTATCCTTTGTGCTTTGTAGCACTCAGCGAAATTTTTTCTTTCTCGAAAACCTCTCACAGCATCTGTAAAAAGCAGCAGTGTTTTGAAATGCCTGATATCCGCACTGACTTTTGATGGCTTCTGAATTCCCTGGGGCTGCCACTCAAACCTTCTTTGCAAGCGAGCGAGTAACATGCACATTCCGAGCCCCTTGCTCATCCCCTGGTGTCTTCCCTTGTGGATGAGGGCCGGGGTTGACTTCACATCCAACTCTTGGCCCTGATGCCGCAGGCATGGACCGAATACTGCAGGGCCCAGTATTATCTTTGCATCATTTACTCCAATACCCTCATATTTGCAGCGGACTTTACCCGTGGATCACACTTTTAACTCGCGTTCCCTGCCCTTTCATGTATCCGCGCCACAGCAAATGGAAAGAAAAATCAAAAGTGCTTCTGATGCAGCAGCTCTCAACTGGAGACCCAGGCCTCCTGTGCGTCCCCCGCCCTGGGCCACCCGCCCTGGGCCCCCCACCCTCTCCCATTCTCTTTTCCTTCTGGAACCTCAGTCCCGTGATCCTTGTAGAGGAAAAGGAAGGAAAACAGGACACCTGACAGAAGCTCATTACAAAACCCTATCAAAATATGGGCGATCGGGTTATCGGGTCTTTGAAAGTCAGTCATTTACATTGGAGTGCAGTGGGCTTACTGAAAAAAAAAGTCTTATATTTATATAGCACCTTTCATGACCTCAGGACATCCCAAAGCGCTTGACAGCCAATGAAGTACATTTGAAGTGTAGTCACTGTTGTAATGTAGGAAATGCAGCAGCCAATTTGCGCCCAGCAAGGTCCCACAAACAGCAATGTGATAATGAACAGATCATCTGTTTTCAGTGATTTTGGTTGAGGGATAAATATTGGCCAGGACACTGGGGAGAACTCTCCTGCTCTTCATGGAAATAGTGCCGTGGGATCTTTTACGTCCACATGAGGGCAGACGGGGCCTCAGTTTAACGTCTCATCCGAAAGACGGCCCCTCCAACAGTGCAGCAGTCCCTCAGTAAGGCAACATAATTACCTTCACTCCATCTGTGTAAAACCACCTTCCCCTCTGCCTTTTCTATCCTGATTTCTTCAATTATAAATAGTCTGATGCCCAGGCTGAGGGCACTCGGGGAAATAAACACACAATCAAGTGAGGGACGTTAACCCAAATTATTCAAATCACCAAGAGACTCAAATAGGAGGCTCCAAAAACTCTGAGAAGCAGGAAAAGAGAACCAGCGGCTGTGATTATAAAGCAAGGAAGTGACCACCTAAACAAAGTTGAATTAGTCATATTTCAAGCTATTATCTTATGAAAGAAAGGTTTGCCCAGCACAGTGAACAGTGATCCAGTTTAAGCAGGAAATGGACACATTGTTGATATACAAGGTGTGGGTAGTGTAGCTTAGTGACTATTGTACTGATACTAGTAACCCTGAGGTGGTGAGTACAATTCCTACCAGGGCAAGTTGTGAAACTGAATCCTGATAATTTATGAGCTGACACCAGGAAAATGGCCATGAAATTTGCAAGTTTGTTATAAAAACCCAATTGGTTCACTAATGTCCTTAATGGGAGGGAACCTGCCACTTCTGCCCAGTCTAGCCTATGTTTAACTCTTAAGTCCCACACTGCATGGTTGACGCTTAATACTCTCAGGGCAATTAGGAATAGGCAATAAATACTGCCCTGCCAGTGTCACCTACATCCCAAAAAACAATTAAAATAAGTATATTGATATAGGTTTGTCAAGAGGTCTGCAGGAGAGGAATGTAATACAGGTTTGTCCCTTCGAAGAGGTGCTGAACTACAGGACAAGCTGAGTGGTCTTTAGTTATTGCTAACTTCTGACCTTGGTGATTCGAAGTAGGTGGAAGTGATATCCCACAGAGCTTTCAGATACTGTGGTAATTCCAATGTGTGTTGGCGCCTCTCTCACGGTCCCTCATAGCTCTTTATCAGCAGGGTCAAGCAGTCAAATGCAGGTGTACATGGCCCAGAGGGTGATATTTCACAGTAGTAGTTAACTGAGTAATAACCATCTGTGAACTGGTTTTCATCATTTAATAAATAGCACCACAAACATAATGCGTCAGTACTATTTTGGGTTGTATTTAGTTTTTGAGGGGACGCAGGACAACTTTTAAATCTAGACAGGAACATTGTGATAAAAGGTCAGGAGCTGGAAACCTTGATCCCATCTCCAACAAGGACCAGTGTTTTCCTGGAGAGAACCAAGATGAAGCCATTGCCAGGTTTTACTTGCCCAAATCCATCCTCCGCTTGCCCTCATTTACTGGGTGGCGGTCGTATTGATTACCTGAAGGATTTACTGGAGCTTGCTATTCATTCCGTCTTCATTCGCCATCTTGTGTTCTGTCATTCTCATCTTCGGCCCTGCAATTGCAGCTGGCGATATTGACGGAGGTATGAACTTCTAATTCCAATCTCCCTGTTTTAATATATTTAAAGAGCAGAGAAAACAATTTCAGATAAATGCGTAGCATAATTTAGAGGCTTTATTATATTTTTTTCTCTGAATTCATATCAAGCTTTCGTTGCATTCATAATTCCCCAAGCAATAAGCCTGATAGAGACTGATGACTGCAGCTAATCCTTTCTTTATTCTTTCTCTCTTATTTCTCTTTTTTTTTCTTTCTTTTTTTCTCCCTTTCTTTCTCTCTCTGTCTTTCTCTCCCTCCTTCCATCTGTCCCTCTTTACCCCTGTCTCTCCCTCTCTCCCTCTCCCTCTAGCTGTCAATTCAAATTGGCCCATTTAAATGTTTGAGAATTTGAATTCAGTTTAATCATTCTGGAAATACAAAGCTGGTATCAGTAAAAGTGACCGTGAAGCTGTCGAATTGTCATAATCAACTGGTTCACTGATGTCCTTTTAGGGAAGGAAACCTGCCGTCCTTACCCGGTCTGGGCCTATATGTGACTCCAGTCCCACACCAACTCTTAACTGCCCTCTGAAGTCACCTCTCAACCCCCTCAGTTGCATCAATGCCTTCTCAGGGCAACTAGGAATGGATAATAAATGCCGGCCTTGCCAGCGATGCCCACATCCTGAGAGTGAATTAAAAAAAAGCTCAGTATGTAGGAGTACACCAGGGGAGATCAAAACTATGCATTTTTTAGAATGATGAATTTAGGTGTATTTTTGAATCTCTAATATTCTGGGCGTGCTACCAGACTTCATAATTCACCCAAACAAGTGCAGTCATAAAGGGAAGGGAAACAGGCGGTGGGACTGTACTTTGATATAACCCTGCGTGTTTTATGGAGAAAGCCTAATTAATACCTGAAGGATGCCTGGAAGTATTTCCTCAGAAGACAGTCCATCTCCTTGACAGATGGAGCGCTATCTCATCCTTCATCATTTGCAGCTATCTTTAGGTATGCGGTGTTGCGATTTCAGACGGCTGCTTAAACAGACTGTATCCCTTTTGTTGGCGCATAAAGAATGGATTTAAAAAGAACAGCGAGCAGCGGGAGGGATGGAAATGGTGAGAAACGTCCACGAATCTTCCGAGATGCCTTTGTGGAATTTAAAGTTCATGTCAACGTGTGTTGGATGGCAGGAACCAGCTCGCAGTTACTTTTGGCAGCAGGGGAGAGGAAGTCTTTTAAAAATCAGTGTTCTACTAACAATGCCAATGCAGAATCGGATTCTGGAGAATGGCAACCTACAGAGTTAGATTGGTGACAATGGGGCCTATTATTGCTAGCTCCAAGGACTGCTCTCTGTGCGAATGTGGGCACTGCATCTACAATAGAAGGGGACAGCTGGCTCTTGATGTTTCTGATGCAGCATCAGTGGAAACTGGCAGCGATATTCATCCTGAATATGAAATGTTTTAATGCTGCTACAAATAAAAATCTGATTAATTCCTTACTTTTGTGAGGAGGTGAAGGGTAATCATACGTTGGTGTGTTACAAAAAAAACTGAATGAAAAACAGTGCAATGTTTCCCTGGTTTGACTGCCAAAGTAATTAGGAAGATCTACAGTTTAATTCTTGAATATAAAAATTAAAAGGAAGTCACCCCCACCCAGATGGCAGAAATATATTTTATTCCCTGGGATACTGTTCGTTGCCAGACTGTGCCCGTGAGCAGTAATGCAAGTAGCGAATGCTAGTCGATAGCCCGTGGCATTGCGCACGGTGATTCATAACCAAGTATAGTTTTCAGGTGATGCAGCGTTAGAGGGCGGGCACACTTGGATCAGAGTGTGCAGAAGTAACTTAGTCCTCATTTTAAAGTCATATATTTTGTGCTTATTTTTATATTTCAATTCTAAATCGCTATGTCCACATTTATAATGTCAACTGCCTATGTAAACTGGTCACGCTGTAGTTACATCCTCTTGCCATTGGTGGTGCTACATTGCCTCCAGTGGCAGGAAGGTGCAATTACAGCATGATAACTTTACATTGGCAGTTTCCATTATAAATGTGGACACAGAAATTTATAATGGTAAAAAGTTGACAGGAAATGGACGCAGACGTAAAATAGACCGATGGTTTGCAAGAGGGTGCTGGTTTCATCCAATAAAACTGCAAATCAAGAACATTATTGGAAGTAATCCCAATCTAAGAGATTCAATAAAGCTCTATAACCATGTATCAATTGGTGATCATTGGGATAGTTAGTGAAACCAAAACCAGGGACAGGGTACTGGGGTGACACGTGATAGGTTCACTTCTGGGGTCCAGGTTCAAATTCAGCCCAGACTGAACGTCCCTTCAGTCTATGGTGGCTGTTTTGATCCTGTGGGAAATAAGTTTACATCGTCAATTCCTAGTGGATGCAATTCAGAAAACTTCCCATAATTTTGCCAAAAAAAGCGACACTAATTTGGCAGTCTCACTGACAGAGGCAGCAAGTATGAATGGTGAGGAAAATGAATGATCCCACATTGATGTAGCAGTGGGTCAAAGGCATAATGTTGAGGCAGAGTGGAGGGAGCTTTACTCCGCTGTGGCCCATGGTGTACCTAGTCTGGTTTGATTCTGTGAAGGCTGTCACGTTCCACAGCACTGACATCACTCACGTTGATGAACACACACAAAAAAAATCACCTTTTAGAAGAGCACTTGTCTGAACTGAACAGCTAACTAAATTAGCTGCACCTCCAATCATACCCTGGATTAATAATTACCTTCTCACATTGTATATCAATTTCCACACTGAATTAATATGTTTTGACATCTTACTGCACTGGAATGAATCCAGGATCAGCTCCCTGAATTGTTCAATTATACAGAGTATCTTTTCCTAAACTGTTCAGCTAACATGACCATAAATGGAACAATCTTTCAGAAATGTTTTACATATTGCTAGTCACAGGAGATTCAAACTAATACCTGCATTGTGGCAGATATCAGACTCGGCAGATATCAGACTCCTCACCACAAGGCTGCAGTTTGGACCCACCCTTGATTGGTAGCCATGCCGCTGTTAGGGAGGTGGAGGGGGGGAGGGGAACAGATACTGTGGAGAGGAAGGGGTGGAGCACTCCGTATGGGTGGGGAAAGTATAGCAAGAGCAGCCCACACTGTGGAAATGTGAAAAGAGCATTGGAGTAGGGTTGCCAACCCACCAGGACTATCCTGGAGTCTCCAGGAATTGAAGACACCGCTGAGAGCAAAGCCCAGGAGAAAAGTCATAGGGCCATTAAACAAAATTGTGTGTTTTTCAGTTTCTTTGAACACTTTCATTTATTATTCATAAAAATACTGGAGATGGGGGAATAAGGTTGTTGCACCAACAGTCAAGATTAATCCAATTGGGTAACAGAGTCTGTTTACTTTCCAATTGGCGTGCGAAGGCAATCTGCCTGGACGATGGACCAATGGCGGGAGTGTGGGCTCAGGGAGATCATGTGATGAAACCTCCAGGAATACAACCAACCAGAGTTGGCAACCCTACATTGGGGAAGTCCTCAGGCCAGAACAGTCCTTCATTCCTGGCTGAATGAAGAAGTGTTATGTTAGGCAGCAGCAGCAGCAGCAATCCCCTACGGGGGGAAAATGGAGGAAGGTGATTGTAAACATGTATTAACAGACCCGCTGAAAATACAAGGCTGGAAAACTGAAATGAAATGAAAATATTTCCAGTGCCGTGCCTTTTAACTCGAAGGCCTCATGCTTGTCTGCCATCTGAGGTCACAAGGTACACTACATGTCAGGTAAAAGATGTCTTACTTTAGTATTAAACACTGTGAAAGACGTGTTTCATTGAAGGATGTCAAACTCAGATTTTAATAGTGAGATCCATTAATTATTCTTTCAGAAACTCACTTTAACTCCATGCAATGGAACTTAATATCCGAAAAATCTGCTACACATTTAGCCACAGGGACCCTTCGACGTGTTGCTGTGAAAGCCCCGCTAGATAGACATGGAAACTTCAAACACTCATAAATCACAGCGTTATATTGTAACCTCGTGATCCCAGTGCAGTCCTGACCGGATTTCTAGGGGTATTGCTCTGTGGTTAAGTGACTTGTCAATGAAGAGAAAGCAATGTCACAAAAGGGGTCCCACAGAGCAGTGTGGGGCTGTCAAATCAGGGGTCTCGGAGTGGGCTGTGCCAATTTGATTCAGGCCTTTTAAACGACTTATTCTATGACACAGTTGTCAGGATTGCAAACGGTAACTTGACTATGAATCTGCTGTAGGAATATCGCCGAGGAGGGGAGGAGGGGAGGAGGGCCGAGCGGGGAGTGCAGCTGTGATGTCTGCACCAGATTACATGACATTAGCACTCTGTTAAGGCATGTACTGCTTCATTAGCCTGGATATGGTGATTGAAAGAGGTATTGTCAGGAGGAAATGTGGGGAGGGAGGTGGGGAGTGTGGGGAGAGAGGTGGGGTGGGAGGGGGTGGGGTGTGGGGGCATGGGAGGATGAGGGTGGGGTGGTAGGGAGGGTGGGAGTGGGGTGGTGGGGAGGGTGGGGATGTGGGGGTGGGAGGGAGGTGGTGGGGTAGGGGTGTGTGGGGTGGATGTGGGGGTGTAGGGGTGGGGAGGGAGAGGGTGGGTAGGGGGTGGGGGTTTGGGGAGGGAGAGGGTGGGTAGGGGGTGGGGTTGTGGGGGTGGGGAGGGGGAGTGGTGTGGTGGGGAGGTTGGGGTGGGGAAGGAGCGGGAGGGGGAGGTGGGTTGGGGAAGGAGCGGGAGGGGGAGGTGGGGTGGGGAAGGAGCGGGGTGGGGTGGTGGGGAGGGTGGGGTGGGGAAGGAGCGGGAGGGGGTGGGGTGGTGGGGGGGTGGGGTGGGGAAGGAGCGGGAGTGGGAGGTGGGGTGGGGAAGGAGCGGGGTGGGGTGGTGTGGAGGGTGGGGTGGGGAAGGAGCGGGAGGGGGTGGGGTGGTGGGGGGGTGGGGTGGGGAAGGAGCGGGAGGGGGTGGGGTGGTGGGGTGGGGAGGGTAGGGTGGGGAGGGATGGGGTGGAAGGGAGTGGGGAGGCAGAGGGAGGGGGTAGGGGTGTGGGGAGGGAGGTAGGGGGTGTGGGGGTGGAGAGGGAGGGGGTAGGGTGGTGGGGTGGGGGGGGTGGAGAGGGAGGGGGTAGTGTGGTGGGGAGGGTGGGGTGGGGGGTGTGGGGAGGGAGTTAGTGGGTGGGTGGGTGGTGAAAGGTGTGATGCACCGTAAAGCCACCACAGTCAATTACTGCACCAGAGCAGATCTGGGTTTCGATCTGGACTCTCCTGCTCCCTCTTTCTGTGTACCAGTGCCCGCAGTCCCTCTGCAATCTTAGCAACAGAATCTGCTACAAGGCACAATGTTTCTAAAAATGATCAGTCCAGTGTAAGGAACTAGGAAGAACTTTCATTTATATGGCTCCTTTCATGACCTCAAGATGTGGCATGGTGCTTTACAGCCGAGGAAGTACTTTTGAAGTGTTGTCACTAGTGTAATGTAGGAAATGTGGCAGCCAATTTGCGCACAGCAAGATCCCACACACAGCAGAGATAAATGAGCAGGTAATCTGTTTTAGCGATGTTGGCTGAGAGATAAATGTTGACACTGGGAGAATTCTGTGCTCCTCTTCGAAATAGTGCCATGGGATCTTTTCTGCATCCCAGAGAGGGCAGAAGGGGCCTCGGTTTAATGTCTCTTTTGAAAGATGGCGCCTCCGACAGTGCTGCACTCCCTCAGTACTGGCTCTGAAGTGTCAGCCTGGAATATGTGCTCAAGGTCCCCTGAAACTGACTGACATATTTGTGCCTTTCCTTCTGCTATTATTTAGGGCTTTTT
Source organism: Heptranchias perlo (assembly GCF_035084215.1). NCBI lineage: Eukaryota > Metazoa > Chordata > Chondrichthyes > Hexanchiformes > Hexanchidae > Heptranchias > Heptranchias perlo. The sequence goes on along the minus strand of NC_090337.1, from coordinate 70,097,155 downwards.
TATTAAACCCATTTTCAACCACAGGATTAGGGAGAGACTCCTCTCAACCTGAGGAGTGGTGAACGATGAAGGTGCATTGAAGGAAGGGCAGCAAACAAATGAACATTGTACAAAAAGACAACTAATAGGAACACAGGAATGTAGGAACAGGAGGAGGCCATTTAGCCCCTCAAGCCTGTTCCGCCATTCAATGAGATCATGGCTGATCTGTGACCTAACTCCATATACCTGCCTTAGCCCCATATCCCTTAATACGTTTTGGTTAACAAAAATCTATCAATCTCAGATTTAAAATTAACAATTGAGCTAGCATCAACTGCCATTTGTGGAAGAGAGTTTCAAACTTCTACCACCCTTTGTGTGTAAAAGTATTTCCTAACTTCACTCCTGAAAGTCCTGACTCTAATTTTTAGGCTGTGTCTCCTCGTCCTAGACTCCCAGTGGAAATAATTTCTCTGTATCTACCCTATCAGTTCCCCTTAATATCTTGAAAACTTCAATCATATCACCCCTTAATCTTCTAAATTCCAGGGAATACATCCCTTGTTTATGTAATCTGTCCTCGTAATTTAACCCTTTGCGTCCAGGTATCATTCTAGTAAATCTACGCTGCACTCCCTCCAAGGCTAATATATCCTTCCTAAGGTGCGGTGCCCAGAACTGAACACAGTACTCCAGGTGTGGTCTAACCAGGGCTTTGTATAGCTGTCGCATAACTTCTACCCCCTTGTATTCTAGTCCTCTAGATATAAAGGCCAACATTCCATTAGCCTTTTCGATTATTTTCTGTACCTGTCCTTGATATTTTAATGATCTGTGTACATGGCCCCCTAAGTCTCTTTGGACCTCCACTGTTTTGAGCTTTTCACCATTTAGAAAGTACTCTGATCTATCCTTTTTAGGTCCAAAGTGGATGACCTCACATTTGCCTACAATGAAATCCATTTGCCACAGTTTTACCCATTCACTTAATCTATTAATATCTCTGTAATTTTATGCTTCCATCTACACTGCTTACAATGCTGCCAATCTTTGTGTCATCGGCAAACTTGGCTATGTGGCTCTCTATCCTGTCATCTAAGTCATTAATAAATACAGTGAATAGTTGAAGTCCCAACACAGATCCCTGTGGTACACCACTAGTCACATCCTGCCAATTTTGAGTACCTGCCCATTATCCCTACTCTCAGTCTCCTGCCGCTCAGCCAATTTCCTAACCAGGTCAATAATTTGCCCTCAATTCCATGATCTTCAACTTTAGCTAAGTTTCTCATGAGGGACTTTATCGAATGCCTTCTGGAAGTCCATATAAATAACATCCATTGACATTCTTCTGTCCACTACTTTAGTCACCTCTTCAAAAAATTCAGTCAGGTTCATCAGGCATGACCTACCTTTCACAAATCCATGCTGGCTCTCTCTGATCAGCTGAAAATTTTCAAGGTGTTCAGTCACTCTATCCTTAATTATAGACTCTAGTAATTTCCCCACAACAGATGTTAGGCTGACTGGTCTATAATTCCCTAGTTACCCTCTCTCACCTGTCTTAAATAACGGAGTGACATGCAATTTTCCAATCTAAAGGAACGGTTCATGAATCGAGAGAACTTTGGAAGATTATAGTTAGGGCATCTGCAACGTGCTCACCTACTTCCATTAAAACCCTGGGATGGAAACCATCTGGTCCTGGGGATTTGTCACTCTTTAATGCCATTATTTTCTTCATTACTGTTAATTTGCTTACGTTAATTATGGTGAGTCCCTGACCCTGATTCAAAATTAGTTTCCTTGGGGCGTCCGGCATGCTATCCTCTTACTCCACTATAAATACTGACGCAAGTAATTATTTAACATGTCCACCATTTCCTTATTTTCATTTACAATATCACCATTAGTGGGCTTTCTCTTAGCTTTTGACTGAAAAAGTGCACCAGTGCGCATGCACAAAGTCTCCCACCCATTCCCGTCATAAAGAACAAATATGTTTCCCTTGGAAATATGTGTGCAATGAAACTGGCCAGGTCGATTTGATCTAAACTAGTAGGGAAAGGAAAAGCTGACAGGCGATGCCTCTGCTCCGTTTAACATCACTGCAGAGGAATTAACAATGGAGTACAGCAAAGTACCATTTGTCAATGGCAGCAGAGGCAGGGATGCGATATAAAACAGAATCATTGCTCTGTCACACTCCTGATGTTATCCATCGATAAGGTGTGCATGGATCTGTTTTAAGTAATCCTGCTCTCTCTCAATACACTGTAGTGCAGTGTGTGTAATCACATACACTTTTACAATCAGTATCCCTGCTCTCTCTCACTCCACTGTTAGCACTTGTGAGTCTGTATCCATGTGGGTCTGTCTGAGCGTGACTGTGTATCCATGTGCGTGTGTAACTGTGTATCCATGTGAGGTTGTGTGTATGCATGTGGTTGTGTGCCCATGTGAGTGTGCGTGCGTACTCCTGTGCGTGCGTACCCCTGTGTGTGTGTGTGTGTGTGTGTGTGAGAGAGAGAGAGTGAGGGGTGCTATGAGGACGAGTGGGCAGTTAAAATGACCCAGGTTACTGACACGCTGGAAAACCACCTGGATTCTGTCGACTGCGATTTTTACTCCATCAAATGTGCAGATTGGGTTCTGATGACATCATCGGGCCCCGACTGCGATTTTAACTCAGTGGGGCAGCTTCAGCGACACTCCATGAGGCACAGTTACCAACGAGCCCCTCAGGGGAGCCAGTTGAAATATTGATCCCCAGTCTCTAGGCTGGGCTGGACCCAGGCCCCTGGTGGTGAAGGATCTGTGTCATAGCAGCTGAGACTGTGTTTTATTATGGATTTCTCAATAGGCTTATAGATTGGTTTCTACTGATGGCGATTTTTTAATGGGATGCATTGGTTAGACCTGTCAGGCTGATGTCTCCTGTTACAGTAGATATCGAGCAACATTTATCAGTGCAGTTCAGGGATCATTATCTGTTTTCAGTGACTCCCTCTCCAAGTGTGACCATCAGGGATCTGGTGATCACACCTGTCAGTGTGCGTTCGGTGAAAGGACTAGTCTTTTTGTAAAAAAAGGAATAATTGATTTCAAAAGGGGGTAATGGTCCCACCATTTACCTGTAGTCATTGACTATTTGCATTGGTGTAGGACACACCCGGGTTGACTGATGAAAGGTGAGGTCTAAGCACAGCCACTCTGGAGCTCGGACTGAAGGTGACTGTTTGCGACACTCACTCTGAAACAGACAATTTACAGCATTCGCCCCTCTGCGAGATCAGTGACCAATCAGGAAAGACTGAACAGACTTTCCTCCAGGAAAGAGAAGACTGAGAGGTGACCTGATAGAGGTCTTTAAAATTATGAAGGGGTTTGATTGGGTGGACATAGAGAAAATGTTTCCACTTGTGGGAGAGACCAGAACTAGGGGTCATAAATATAAAATAGTCACTAATAAATCCAATAAGGAATTCAGGAGAAACCCAGAGAGTTGTAAAATGTGGAACTTGCTACCACATGGAGTAATTGAGGCGAATAGCATAGCTAGCTTCCCCTGAAATGCATCTAAGTACATGAGGGTGAAAGGAGTAGAAGGATACACTGACGGTGAGATGTAATAGGGAGGGAGGAGGCTCGTGTGGAGCATAAACATGGCATAGACCTTTTGGGCTGAATGGCCTGTTTCTGTGCTGTAAATTCTGTGCCTTTCATGTTGTCTCCAATTGGAGGACAGAGACCATTTCAATAGGAGATGCCTGAAACTGAGCAGCTTTCAGCAGCACTTAAGGTTACTGTTAATGAAATAACTGTCTTTTTTAAAAAAAAGAGCAGAACGTTAAACATTAGTCCTCTGTGCCACATGCGATAATAGCTGTTTTTTATTTCATAGAATGGTTACAGCACAAAAACAGGCCATTCGGCCCAACAGGTCTATGTTGGTGTTTATGCTCCACACGAGCCTCCTCCCTCCCTACTTCACCTCACCCTATCAGCATGTCCTTCTGTTCCTTTCTCCCTCATGTATTTATCTGGCTCCCCCTTAAATTTATCTATGCTGTTCACCTCAACTACTCCTTGTGGTGGCACATTCCACATTCTCACCACTCTCTGGGTGAAGATGATCTCATCTCTCACAACTCAACCTGGTGTGTCCTATGTCAATGCAACTGGTCAATGGCAGCAGTTTAATGGGGGGACCATTACCCCCTGCTGAAATCAATCATTCGTTTTTTTTAAAAAAAAGACTGGTGGTTTACTGAACTTACGGGTTATGACAGGTGTGATTACCAGAGTTAACTTTCTACTTTGATGTTTCCCTGTGGGGAACAGAATTGGTAGGCAGTAGAGGGCAAAGTGTCTGATCACTGCTTCATGGCCCTTGCTGACAACACGGCCAATACTGGGAGCTGAACACTGAGTTCAAACAAGCATCTCTCCACGCTGCATTCAGTTTCAATGTTTGATCTACAGGTGTCCTTTCATAAAACAAATGATTTAGTAGATTCAGTTGAACCTTGTTCATTGCAAGGCCTGGCAACTGGATATCATGGTGCCTCACTGTACCAACTTGCTGTGCCACGGTTTGATAAGGAGCATGTTTCATGCCCAATTAGGAGTTGCCAACTCTGGTTGGATGTATTCCTGGAGGTTTCACACATAACCTCCCATCTCCAGCCTCCCCACTCACTCAAATAGCCATCAAATTCCCATCTCCAATATTCTTGTAACTAATAAAGGAAATTATTCAAAGAAATTGAAAAAAAACCACTTTTTTTAATGCCCCTATGATTTTTCTCCCAGATTACTCGCAGCAGTGTCCAGGAAATTTATCTTTAATTCCTGGAAACTCCAGGACAATCGTGGACAGTTGGCAACCCAATGCCGTATGTCCCCCTCACCGCCCCCTCCCCATTCTGTGATATTCAGGCTACAGAAGGGCGCAGGCGACTCTCTTGGGTGGCCATTTCATTAAATGGCTGCATAGCATTTCTTGCCCTTCCTTGTCTAGGGGGAGCAGAGAGAAAATTTAAATCAGTTGCCAGGATTACTTTTGCACATCTGCAAGAAAGCTGGAATATTGACAGAAAGAAAGTCTTGCATCTATATAGCGCCTTTCACGACCTCAGGACATCCCGAAGCGCTGTACAGTTAATGAAGTGTAGTCACTGTTGTAATATAGGAAACACAGCAGCCAATTTGCACACAGCAAGGTCCCACAACAGCAATGTGATAATGACCAGATAATCTGTTTTAGTGGTGTTGGTTGAGGGATAAATATTGGCCAAGACACCAGGGAGAACCCCCCTGCTCTTCTTCCAAGAGTGCCATGGGATCTTTTACACCCACCTGAGAAAGTTTAACGTCTCATCCTAAAGACTGCACTCACTCAGTACTGCACTGGCGTATCAGCCTGGATTATGTGCCTAGGCAGCAGGTTATAGGCTGCCGTGGTACCTGAGGAAAAATGAGAGAGAGCATGCGCTCCTTTACTGACTAAAAATATCAATTGGAACCAAGAAGAGAGGCTGTTTCTCATAAGAATAATAGAAATAGGAGCAGGAGTTGGCCATACAGGACCTCGAGCCTGCTTCCCCCATTCAATCAGATCATGGCTGATCTTCTACCTCAACTCCACTTTCCCCCCCAATCCCCATATCTTTTTATTCCCTTAGTGTCTAAATATCCATTGATCTCAGTCTCGAATATACTCAACAACTCTGGGCATCCACAGCCCTTTGGGGTGAAGAATTCCAAAGATTCACAACCCTTTGGGTGATTTTTCTTTTCTCATCTCGGTCCTAAATGGCCGACATCTTATCTTGAGACTATGACCCCTAGTTCTAGACTCTCCAGTCAGAGGAAACAGCCCTCTAAGATTTTTATACGTTTCAATGAGATCACCTCTCATTCTTTTAAACCCCAGAGAACATAGGTCCATTCTACTCAATCTCTCCTCATAGGACAACCCTCCCATCCCAGGAATCAATCTAGCGAACCTTCGTTGCACCCCCTCTACGGCAAGTATATCCTTAGGTAAGGAGATCAAAGCTATACACAATACTCCAGGTGTTGTCTCACCAGAGCCCTATATAATTGCAGCAAGACCTCCTTACTCATATACTCCAACCCCCTTGCAATAAAGGCTAACATACCATTTGCTTTCCTAATTGCTTCCTGTACCTTCATGTTAACTTTCTGTGATTCGTGTACAAGGACACTCAAATCCCTCTGACTACCAACATTTCTTCGTCTCTCAACTTTTAAAAAAATATTCTGCTTTTCTATTCTTCCTACCAAAGTGGATAATTTCACATTTCCCCACTTTATACTCAATCTGTCACCTCCTCTCCCACTCACTTAACCTGTCGATATCCCTTTGCAGCCTCTTTGCCTTCTCCTCACAGCTTATTTTCCCACCTAACTTTGTATCATCAGCAAATTTGGATATATTACACTCGGTCCCCTCATCTAAGTCATTAATATAGATTGTAATCGACTGAGGCCCAAGCACTGATCCTTGCGGCACCCCACTAGTTACAACCTGCCAGCCTGATAATGACCCGTTTATCCCTACTCTCTGTTTTTTGTCCATTAGCCAATCCTCAATCCACGCTAATATATTACCCCCAATTCCATGACCCCTAATCTTGTGTAACAACCTTTTATGTGGCATCTTACTGAATACCTTTTGAAAATCCAAATATACTACATCCACTCGTTCCCCTTTATCTATTCTGCTAGTTATACCCTTAGAAAACTCTTAATAGATTTGACAAACACGATTTCCCTTTCATAAAACCACGTTGACTGCCAAATCATATTACGATTTTCTAAGTGCCCTATTACTACGTCCTTAATAATGGATTCTAGCATTTTCCCTAATACTGATATCGGGCTAACTGGCCTGTAGTTCCCTGTTTGCTCCCCCCTCCTTTCTTGAAGAGTGGAGTTACATTTGCTACCTTCCAATCCACGAGGACCGTTCGAGAACCTAGAGAATTCTGGAAGATCACAACCAATGCATCCACAATCTATGCAGCCACCTCTTTTAAAACCCTAGATTGTAGGCCATCAGGTCCAGGGGATTTGTTGGCTTTTAGTCCCATTAATTTCTCTTGTACTTTTTCTTTACTAATCTTAATTACTTTAAGTTCCTCACTCTCATTAGACCCTTAGTTCCCCACTATTTCCGGTATGTTTTTTGTGTCTTCTACTTTGAAGACAGATACAAAATCTTTCTTTAATGTTTCTGCCATTTCTTTATTCCCCATTATAATTTCTCTTGTCTCTGCTTCTAAGGGACTCACGTTTACTTTCACTACTCTCTTCCTTTTTACATATATGTAGAAGCTCTTCCAATCTGTTTTTATATTTCTTGCTCGTTTACTCTCATATTCCATTTTCTCCCTCTTTATCAATTTCTTGGCCATCCATTGCTGATTCTAAAACCCTCCCAATCCTCAGGTTTACTACTCCTTTTGGCAACATTGTAAGCCTCGGTTGGATCATTTTTCCCATGAAGATTTTAATTCCTCAAGGGAATTAATATTCGTTGAGAATTATGAATTATTTCTTTAAATGTTCACGGTTGCTTATTTACCGTCATATCTTTTAATCTAATTTCCCAATCTACCTTAGCCAACACGCCCCTCATACCTACATAATCGGCTTTGTTTAAATTTAAGACCCTAGTTTTGGACATAACTACATCACTCTCAAACTCAATACAAAGTTCTATCATATTATAACCACTCTGCCCCAGAGGATCTTTAACTATAAGATTACTAATTAACCCTGTCTCATCACACAATACTAGATCTAAAATAACCTGTTCCCTAGTTGGTTCCTTGATATATTGTTCTAGAAAACTGTCTCGAATGCATTCCATAAACTCGTCCTACAAACTACTTTTGTCAATTTGGTTTGCCAGGTCTATATAAAGATTAAAGTCCCCCTCGATTATTGCAGTACATGGTCCTCCAATTCCCTGATTTATACTATGTCCAGTACTGTAACTACTGTTAGGGGGCCTATAAACTACTCCCACCAGTGTTTTCTGCTCCTTCTTATTTCTTAGCTCCACCCAGACTGATTCTGCATCCCGATTTTCTGAGCTAAGATCCTTTCTCATTGCTGCCTTTATCTCATCCTTTATTATCAAGATTAACCCCGCCCCTGCCCCTACCCAACCTTTTCCATTTGCCTATCTTTTCTAAAAGTCAAGTACCTTGGAATATTTACTTCCCAACCTTAGTCACCTTGTAACCACATCTCAGTAATGGCTATTAGATCAAACCCATTTATCTCTCTTTGTGCCATTAGTTCATCTATCTTGTTACGAATGTTTCATGCATTCAGATATAGCGCCTTTAATTTTAACTTTTTACTATTTTTCCCTGATGTGACCTTAATCACGAATGCCCTATTACCTTTGTTAAACTCTCTTCCTGACACACTCTGCCTTTTTTTTACCCAAATCGCTACTCTACTGTACAGCCTTGACTTTTCTTTTTAGATTTATAAATTTACCCTAACCTGAACCCTCCCTTCCTCTTATTAGTTTAAAGCCCTATCTACCACCCTAGTTATTCGATTTACCAGGACACTGGTCCCAGTCCAGTTTAAGTGGAGCCCGTCCCAATGGAACAGCTCCCTCTTTCCCCAGTACTGGTGCCAGTGCCCCATGAATTGAAACCCCTGCTTCCCACACCACTCTATCAGCCACACATTTAACCATCTAATTTGTGTGTGGATCAGGTAGGAATCCAGAGATTATTACCTTTGAGGTTCTGCTTTTTAATTTAGACCCGAGCTCCTCAATCTCCCTCAGCAGAGCCTCATTCCTGGTTCTACCTATATCGTTGGTTCCTACGTGGACCACAACAACTGGATCCTTCCCCTCCTGCTTCAAGTTCTTCTCCAGCCGCGAGGAGATGTCCTTAACCCTGGCACCGGGCAGGCAATTCAGCCTTCGGGACATCAGGTCATGGCTGCAGAGAACAGTCTCTATCCCCCTGACTATACTATCCCCTACCACTACCACATTCCTTTTTACTCCCCCTGCTTGAATGGCCTCCTGTATCATGGGGCCGTGGCCAGTTTGCCCATCCTCCCTGCAGTCTTTGTTCTCATCCACACAGGTAGCAAGTACCTTGTACCTATTGGACAAGGGAAAGGCTGAGGCGCCTCCATCACTGCATCCTGGGTCCCCTTACCTGCTTGACTTGCAGTCACATCCTCATGTCCCTGACCACTGACCAAATCTAAACCCTACCTGACCTAAGGGGTGTGACTGGTCAAAAAAGTAAAGGCCCATGGGATCCGAGGGAATGTGGCAAATTGGATCCAAAATTGGCTCAGTGGCAGGAGGCAAAGGGTAATGGTCGACGGGTGTTTTTGCTACTGGAAAGCTGTTTCCAGTGGGGTTCCACAGGGCTCAGTACGAGGGTCCTTTGCTTTTTGTGGCGTACATTAACAATTTGGACTTAAACGTAGGGGGCATGATTAAGAAATTTGCAGATGACACAAAGTTAGGCCATGTGGTTGATAGTGAGGAGGAAAGCTGTAGACTGCAGGATGATACCAATGGACTGGTCGGGTGGGCAGAAAAGTGGCAAATGGAGTTCAATCCGGAGAAGTGTGGGGTAATGCATTTGGGGAGGGCAAACAAGGCAAGGGAATACACAATAAATGGGAGGATACTGAGAAGTGTAGAGGAACAGAGGGACCTTGGAGTGCAGGCCTACAGATCCCTGAAGGTAGCAGGACAGGTAGATCAAGTGGCTAAGAAGGCATACGGGATACTTTCCTTTATTAGCCGAGGCATCGAATATAAAAGCAGGGATGTTATGCTGGAACTGTATAAAACACTAGTTAGGCCACAGCTTGAGTACTGTATACAGTTCTGGTCACCACATTGCAGGAAAGATGTAATTGCACTAGAGAGGGTGCAGAGGAGATTTACGAGGATGTTGCCAAGACTGGAGAATTTTAGCTATAAGGGCAGATTGGACAGGCTGGGGTTGTTTTCTTTGGAACAGAGGAGGCTGAGGGGCAATTTAATTGAGGTGTATAAAATTATGAGAGGCCCAGATAGAGTGGATAGGAAGGACTTATTTCCCTTAGCAGAGAGGTCAATAACCAGGGGACGTAGATTTAAAGTGATTGGTAGAAGGATTAGAGCGGAAATTAGGAAAAATGTTTTCACCCAGAGGGTGGTGGGGGTCTGGAACTCACTGCCTGAGAGGGTGGTAGAGGCAGAAACCCTCAACTCATTTAAAACATACCTGAATGTGCACCTGAAGAGATGTAACCTACAGGGCTACGGACCAAGTGCCGGAAAGTGGGATTAGGGAGGCTCATTTTTCAGCTGGCGTGGACACGATGGGCCGAATGGCCTCCTTCTGTGCTGTAAATTTTCTATGGTTCTATGACTGCCTCCTGCATGAAAGTGTTCAGGTAACTCTCCCCTTCCCTGATGCATCGCAATGTTTTCACCTCGTACTCCAGCTCAACAACTCTGAGCCGAAGTTCCTCGAGTTGCAGACACTTACTGCAGATGTGGTTACCGGGGATCACGCTGCCATCTCCAGCCAACCTTGTTTTATTTATTGACTTACAGATTCTATTTAATTAATTCACTTGGTTGATTTTTAGTTATTTTTTAAATTAATTCATCTCGCTTCAGTTATTAATTTAATAAAGTATGAGCAAGTTATAGCTTCCTAGTATAAACCACTCTCCCAGCTTAGAGAGCAAAAGAATGTATTACTCACAAACCAGTCACCAACCTGCTGTCCTCTGATGTCACTCTTTCAAACTTCTGCCAATGTTGAGTTGGTCTCAACTTTATATCCCCGCTCCGTGCTTTCCCCGCTCCGTGCTTTCCCCGCTCCGTGCTTTCCCCGCTCCGTGCTTTCCCCGCTCCGTGCTTTCCCCGCTCCGTGCTTTCCCCGCTCCGTGCTGTCCCCGCTCCGTGATATCCCCGCTCCCTCAACTTTATGTCCCCGCTCCGTGATATCCCCGCTCCCTCAACTTTATGTCCCCGCTCCGTGATATCCCCGCTCCCTCAACTTTATATCCCCGCTCCGTGCTTTCCCCGCTCCGTGCTTTCCCCGCTCCGTGCTTTCCCCGCTCCGTGCTTTCCCCACTCCCTCCACTTTATGTCCACCTCCGTGATATCCCCGCTCCCTCAACTTTATGTCCCCGCTCCGTGATATCCCCGCTCCCTCAACTTTATGTCCCCGCTCTGTGATATCCCCGCTCCCTCAACTTTATGTCCCCGCTCCTTTATATCCCCGCTCCCACTCCTTTATATCCCCGCTCCCACTCCTTTATATCCCCGCTCCCACTCCTTTATATCCCCGCTCCCACTCCTTTATATCCCCGCTCCCACTCCTTTATATCCCCGCTCCCTCTTCTTTATATCCCCTCTCCCTCTCTTTTTTCATTCATTCATGGGATCAAGTGGGCTGCTTTGTCCTGGATGGTGTCGAGCTTCTTGAGTGTTGTTGGAGCTGCACTCATCCAGGCAAGTGGAGAGTATTCAATCACACTCCTGACTTGTGCCTTGTAGATGGTGGAAAGGCTTTGGGGAGTCAGGAGGTGAATCACTCGCCGTAGAATACCCAGCCTCTGACCTGCTCTCGTAGCCACAGTATTTATATGGCTGGTCCAGTTAAGTTTCTGGTCAATGGTGACCCCCAGGATTTTGATGGTGGGGGATTGGGCGATGGTAAGGGGAAGTGGTTAGACTCTCTCTTGTTGGCGATGGTCATTGCCTGGCACTTGTCTGGCACGAATGTTACTTGCCACTTGTCAGCCCAAGCCTGGATGTTGTCCTGGATGTTGTAATATCGCTGCATGCGGGCACGGACTGCTTCATTATCTGAGGGGTTCATACCTGAGGTATATATCTTACATCTTTTATCCATAAGGATACCTTCACAGAAACTTATAAAGGGCAATAAGGGATGGGCAATAAATGCTGGCCTTGCCAGTGACGTCAACTTCCCATGAACGAATTGTAAAAAATCCTTTATATCCCCGCTCCTGCTCCTTTAAATCCCCGCTTTGCTCCTTTACATCCCCGCTCCTGCTCATTTTTTTCTCCGCTCCCTCTCCTTCATATCCCCGCTCCCTCTCCTTCGTATCCCCGCTCTCTCTCCTTCGTATCCCCGCTCCCTCTCCTTCGTATCCCCGCTCCCTCTCCTTCGTATCCCCGCTCCCTCTCCTTTGTATCCCCGCTCCCTCTCCTTCGTATCCCCGCTCCCTCTCCTTCGTATCCCCGCTCTCTCTCCTTCGTATCCCCGCTCCCTCTCCTTCGTATCCCCGCTCTCTCTCCTTCGTATCCCCGCTCCCTCTCCTTCGTATCCCCGCTCCCTCTCCTTCGTATCCCCGCTCCCTCTCCTTTGTATCCCCGCTCCCTCTCCTTCGTATCCCCGCTCCCTCTCCTTCGTATCCCCGCTCCGGCTCCTTCGTATCCCCGCTCCCTCTCCTTTGTATCCCCGCTCCCTCTCCTTCGTATCCCCGCTCCGGCTCCTTCGTATCCCCGCTCCCTCTCCTTCATATCCCCGCTCCCTCTCCTTCGTATCCCCGCTCCCTCTCCTTCGTATCCCCGCTCCCTCTCCTTCGTATCCCCGCTCCCTCTCCTTCGTATCCCCGCTCCGGCTCCTTCGTATCCCCGCTCCCTCTCCTTCGTATCCCCGCTCCCTCTCCTTTGTATCCCCGCTCCCTCTCCTTCGTATCCCCGCTCCCTCTCCTTCGTATCCCCGCTCCCTCTCCTTCGTATCCCCGCTCCCTCTCCTTCGTATCCCCGCTCCGGCTCCTTCGTATCCCCGCTCCCTCTCCTTCGTATCCCCGCTCCCTCTCCTTCGTATCCCCGCTCCCTCTCCTTCGTATCCCCGCTCCGGCACCTTCGTATCCCCGCTCCCTCTCCTTCGTATCCCCGCTCCGGCACCTTCGTATCCCCGCTCCGGCTCCTTCGTATCCCCGCTCCCTCTCCTTAGCATCCCCGCTCCGGCTCCTTCGTATCCCCGCTCTGGCACCTTAGCATCCCCGCTCCCTCTCCTTCGTATCCCCGCTCCGGCACCTTCGTATCCCCGCTCCGGCTCCTTCGTATCCCCGCTCCGGCTCCTTTGTATCCCCGCTCCGGCTCCTTTGTATCCCCGCTCCGGCTCCTTCGTATCCCCGCTCCCTCTCCTTTGTATCCCCGCTCCCGCTCCTTTATATCCATGTGATATCAAGAAACAGCTGAGTGCACTGGATACAGCAAAGGCTATGGGCCCCGACAACATCCCGGCTGTCGTGCTCCAGAACTAGCTGCACCTCCAGCCAAGCTGTTCCAGTACAGCTACAACACTGGCATCTACCCGACAATGTGGAAAATTGCCCAGGTATGTCCTGTCCACAAAAAGCAGGACAAATCCAATCCGGCCAATTACCGCCCCATCAGTCTGCTCTCAATCATCAGCAAAGTGATGGAAGGTGTCGTCGACAGTGCTATCAAGCGGCACTTACTCACCAATAACCTGCTCACCGATGCTCAGTTTGGGTACCGCCAAGACCACTCGGCTCCAGACCTCATTACAGCCTTGGTCCAAACATGGACAAAAGAGCTGAATTCCAGAGGTGAGGTGAGAGTGACTGCCCTTAATATCAAGGCAGCATTTGACCGAGTGTGGCACCAAGGAGCCCGAGTAAAATTGCAGTCAATGGGAATCAGGGGGAAAACTCTCCAGTGGCTGGAGTCATACCTAGCACAAATGAAGATGGTAGTGGTTGTTGGAGGCCAATCATCTCAGCCCCAGGACATTGCTGTAGGAGTTCCTCAGGGCAGTGTCCTAGGCCCAACCATCTTCAGCTGCTTCATCAATGACCTTCCCAGCATCATTATTTCAGAAATGGGGATGTTTGCTGATGATTGCACAGTGTTCAGTTCCATTCGCATCCCCTCAAATAATGAAGCAGTCCGAGCCCACATGCAGCAAGACCTGGACAATATCCATGCTTGGGCTGATATGTGGCAAGTAACATTTGCGCCAGACAAGTGCCAGGCAATGACCATCTCCAACAAGTGAGAGTCTAACCACCTCCCCTTGTCATTCAACGGCATTACCATCGCCAAATCTCCCACCATCAACATCCTGTGGGTCACCATTGACCAGAAACTTAAATGGACCAGCCACATAAATACTGTGGCTACAAGAGCAGGTCAGAGGCTGGGTATTCTGCGGCGAGTGACTCACCTCCTGACTCCCCAAAGCCTTTCCACCATCTACAAGGCACAAGTCAGGAGTGTGATGGAATACTCTCCACTTGCCTGGTTGAGTGCAGCACCAACAACACTCAAGCAGCTCGACACCATCCAAGATAAAGCAGCCCGCTTGATTGGCACCCCTTCCACCACCCTAAACATTCACTCCCTTCACCACCGGCGCACTGTGGCTGCAGTGTGTACCATCCGCAGGATGCACTGCAGCAACTCGCCAAGGCTTCTTCGACAGCACCTCCCAAATCAGCGACCTCTACCACCTAGAAGGACAAGGGCAGCAGGCACATGGGAACAACACCACCTGCACGTTCCCCTCCAAGTCACACACCATCCTGACTTGGAAATATATCGCCGTTCCTTCATCGTCACTGGGTCAAAATCCTGGAACTCCCTTCCTAACAGCACTGTGGGAGAACCTTCACCATACGGACTGCAGCAGTTCAAGAAGGCGGCTCACCACCCCCTTCTCAAGGGCAATTAGGGATGGGCAATAAATGCTGGCCTTGCCAGCGATGCCCACATCCCGTGAACGATTTTTTAAAAAATCCCCGCTCCCGCTCCTTTATATCCCCGCTCCCGCTCCTTTATATCCCCGCTCCCGCTCCTTTATATCCCCGCTCCCTCTCCTTTATATCCCCGCTCCCGCTCCTTTATATCCCCGCTCTGCTCTCGGTTGCTGGTCCAGCTCTGCTCTTGAACCTACGCTCCCACTCCTTTTATCCCCAATTACCACTGAAATCTAAAAACACTAACCAGTGAACTACCTACTTCCTGATTTACTCTCGGCGCTCCTCCTTGCCTTGTTTTTCATACCTCTTGCGGCTCCCTTTATGCTCCGCTCAGTCTTACTTTAAATCACTTAGCAGCTCCTTTTTCTCTCTGCACCTAATGCCCACACTCACCAAATTCCCAATGAAATGTCCTCACTCTGTTCACACTTCGCTCCTTTCGTGGCTCACGCTCTGTCTTTTCCAACATCTGTGCTCAATTTCTGAGAGGGTTCACAGCAACGAGCTTCCATATTAGATTATTGAGCTCACATTGGTTTATTAAATGAGGCCATTTCAACTTTTGCAGTTGCCATATATATATATATACATAAGAAGAACATAGGAACAGGAATCGGCCATTCAGCCCCTTGAGCCTGTTCTGCCATTCACTTAGACTCATTTACCTATCTTTGCTCCATATCCCTTGATTCCCCCTTATCAACAAAAATCTATCAATCTCAGTTTTGAAAGCTCCAATTGACCCCCAGCATCCACAGCTTTTTGGCGAGAGAGTTCCAGATTTCCACTACCTTTTGTGTGAAAACGTGCTTCCTGATTTCGCTCCTAAATAGCCTGGCTCCAATTTTAAGGTTGTGCCTCCTTGTTCTGGATTCTTCTGGTTTAATTAAAAGATTTTGGTCCAGATTTTGCTCAACAAATAACGGCATCTAAACAACGCACGCAGTTATTAGTTTGCAAATCGGCCAGCAACTTGTCGCAAGGAAGAGATAGCCCGTGAATTGTGAATTGCCGCAAGTTTCTGGCCGACTTGCGCCGTTCTGCCATTAGCTTCATGAAAATGGCATCTCGTGCTTAACCTCCCCGTGATTTTCATGAAGTTGCTGGATTTACACATTAATTGCCCATTGGACTTGCCACAGAAAGTTAAGTCTTATAATTGACAACATAAGTACCCTTTTAACGATGTGATAATTATTAATGACTGACAACCAACCTCTCACTCAGAAAGTGAACAATTTCCAGTGTGGAGTCTCATTCCTTCAGGTTGTGAATTGTTTTAGAAGATTTTAAAAATCATTTTAACTTTTAAATTTTTTTCCTTACTTTTCCTTTGTCTCTTTTTTTCTCTCTCTCTTAATCCAATCTTTCCTTCCCTCTCTTTATTTCTCTTTCTGAATCTAATTCACCCGATTTCCTTCTCAGTTGTTCCTCTGTTTCTTTCTCAATCCTTAAACATCATAGGTTAAGGAGATGGACTGTTGGTCCCATCGTTCACAGAGGTCCAAGATGTCCCTTTGCCCCCATTATCAGCTCGGACTTCCAGCAAGCTATGGCCCAAAGCTGAGCTGAAGGTTGCAGGCACAGGCCTCGAGATTCCCCACTCCAGCAAGATCCAGCCCAATGAATTGGACCCACTGGAGCTGATCATCGGGAACATAATTGACACACCTTGTGCACACAAACATTCGCAAAGCACTTCACCATAGCGATATCACCTCTTTATGGTCTGAGAGGATCATTGGTATTTGAAAAGCAACACCGCATGGGGGCTTGTCCAGTAATGATTGCAGCCGAGAAAGAGACCACTTTGAGCTGATTGCAGTATTTGGATAAGACCTCTCCTTTAATCAGTGTGCTGCCCATCCTTCCAGAACCAAATGTTTCTGCACTGCAGCGAACTATGTTTCGGCAAATAAAATTGCTGCTTAGCAGCAGATTGTAAAATTTCGGTTAAATCTTATCAGGGAGTGCCAGGCCCCACTGCCTGCCTGGGCCTATCCTCCATCTTTCATTTTTCTTCATTCATTTTCGAGATGTGGGCATCGCTGGCAAGGTCGATATTTGGGACGGCAAAATTTAGTCCACGATATTTTGTTGTTCCGCACCACATATAAACATAACAAAAGAGAATAAAAGTTTTTCCACCTGGACAGATATTCGCCCAGGTGTTTCTCAGATGAGCCCCTGCTGTCCTGCTGCAGTGATGTCATTGCTTTCCTGGTAGGGTCACCAACCCTCTCGACTGTCCGGGAGTCTCCAGGAATGGAAGATGAATCTCCAATGCACCACTGAGGGAAACACTTTATCTCAAGGGAGCTGGAATGCAAAGTGGTAGAAGTGATGCTTCAGCTGTACAGAGCTGTGGTCAGACCCCATCTGGAGACTGGGTTCAGTTCTGGGCACCAGACCTCAGGAAGGATTCACCAGAATGATACCGGGGCTAAAAGGGTTAAATTATGAGGACAGGTTGCAGAGACGAGGCTTGTATTCACTTGAGTATAGAAGATTAAGGGGTGATCTAATTGATGATGAAAAGGATTTGATGGGGTAGATAGAGAGAAACTATTTCCTCTGGTGCAAGAGTCCAGAACAAGGGGGCATAACCTTAAAATTAGAGTCAGGCCGTTCAGGGATGATGTCAGGAAGCACTTCTTCACACAAAGGAAATCTGGAACTCTCTCCCCAAAAAGTTGTTAAAGATGGGGGTCAATTGAAAATTTCAAAACTGAGATTGATAGACTTTTGTTATGCAACAGCATTAAGGGTTACACAATCAAGGCGGGTAGATGGAGTTCATATACAGGTCATCCATGATCTAATTGAACAGTGGAGCAGGCTCGAGGGGCAGAGTGGCCTACTCCCTTTAGGGTTGCCAATTCTGGTTGGAGACATTTCTGGAGATTTGATCACGTAACTTCTACAAATTTTATTGCATTTACTTTATAAAGTTTGGATCCCTATAGTTGACTATTTTTGTACCAGCAGCTGTTGTGTGAGAAGTTCCAAGAAGCAGGAGGCGAAGAGGTGGAAACGGAGGACGGGCAAGAGGGGGAAACGGAGGACGGGAAGAGGGGGAAACTGAGGACGGGGAAGAGGGGGAAATGGAGACCGGGGCAAGAAGGAGAAATGGAGGGCAGGGAAGAGGGGGAAATGGAGGACGGGGAAGAGGGGGAAATGGAGGACGGGGAAGAGGGGGAAATGGAGACCGGGGCAAGAAGGAGAAATGGAGGACAGGGAAGAGGGGGAAATGGAGGACGGGGAAGAGGGGGGAAATGCAGGGTGGGGGAATGGGGGAAACGGAGGGAGGGGAAACCGAGGGACCCCTGATCTCAGAGACGCCGCTCCCCCCATTGCTGAGGCTCCCCGATTGCCGACTCTCCAGCCCCCTCCTGACTGCACTCCATGAGGTCGCAGCTCTCTGCAGGTGCCGTCACCCAGCCGGAGGCTTCTCTGGTGATGTCATGGAGCAGGGGGGACGCACTGCGACGGGAAATTTAAACTGCTAATCTCCCAGGCTGCTGGAGGCAATGGCCGGGGGGGGGGGAGAAATTCCCGATTCCGGGAAACTCCCGGTTGTTCTGGCAGGGTTGGGAACCCTAACTCCCTGCCCCAATGAAAAAAAATGTGATTTATTTAAAAACAGCAACCAGTTGACTCTCTGAGAGTTGCTAAAGAAGTCACTGATGTTTCCGGGAGGACGAAAGCCATGACGGGGAGCATTAAACATGAGGGCATAAATCAAAAAAACACACACAAACCAAAATAAACAGCAAGTTAGCTTGAAAGTGTTAACAAACAACTGCAGAATCTGAGACAAAACCCCCAAAACGCTGGAAAGGCTCAGCAGATCACTCACTCAGCATCTCTGGAGCGAATAGAGGTCAGTTTCACAACACAGTGTTGAGACAGGATGTTCAATTTATTTCACATTTCTTTGATTTGTTGGCAGTGACTCACATTCCCCTCCCTTTGTTTCCTCCTCCCGCACTGAGCTGAACAATGATGGTAATGGGGAAAAGAAAAAAAGGTTTTCCCCAATGCTGAGCAAAAGTCTGCCCAGGGTCAGTCTGCAGTCGACGTTACAGAGTCCCACAATCCTGTGTCACACCACCACCCTTATATCTGTCAATGAGTACAGTACACTGCTGAGTGCAGCGGTTAAAGTACCTTATTTGGAACAATTCATCACATTTTGTAACAGTGCAGAGCTGTAGCATGTGGACATATGATCACCACTGGGAGCAGAGTCTAAAGAGGTCCTGGCAATGTTAGCATGGGATCAAGCCAAAAATAATGATTTCTCAGACAAACTGGAAGAAGTAACTTGAGTTTTTTAAACACAGCTGGTTTCACCATGTTAGTGTTACAAATTATGGAGTGCAACTATCACAGGGAGTGAGAGAGCTCGTCTTGTGTTTTAACTTAGACCCAAAACACCATTCTAATCCACTGTGTCACCCAGTCCCTTTACTGGATGAGGTTTATTCCCACTCTTCAAACAGAAGAAAGCATTGAACAAGGGAGAAGAGAGAGATAGACACACATTTGCCAAAACACTAGGGGGGAGCGAGAGATACACATACAAACAATGGCGAAAGAGAGAGACATAGACAGAGAAACACTAGAAGGAAGATAGAGACACACACAAACACTGGATCCATTGAGTCTGGTCCTTGTACAGACCATTTAGAGTCTGTGCCCTTGGATAACAAGCATAGAACCAGAGGACATGAGTACAAAATTCACAAGCCTCAAGCAAGCTTTGAGATTAGTAAAATAAATATTTTCTCCAAAGGATAGTGGACATGGGGAACAGACTCACGGAGAGGCTGATCGATTTGGGGTCAGAAACAATATCTATTAAGAAGGGGGATTGAGGTCATAGAGATATTTAACATCACTGCTTGTTTTATCAGGAGAGGGCAATTAGTTGCTTAAATGAGGAGATCAACAGATGATGTGGGAGCAATGCCCATGATAGAGTAATGACACGTAGGATTGGATGGGGTAGGTTTAATGGGTTGAATGGCCTTTCCCAGCTCTGAATTTTCTTGTGTCCTTACGCATTCATTTAATCTTCTCGGGGAAAGTTCTAGATAAATACTCCTTGATTCCCAAAGATAATTGAGTACAAAAAAAACCAGAATATCCATCTGTTCATCCAGGTTGGGTAAATATGATTTGAACTATTTGCTTGTGAGGAGGGTAAACACCGACATGGACGGGTTGGGCTGAACATTCCAACGTTCCAACGTTCATGTCTCCCCACATCGTCACCTCTGTCCTCCTCCGAAAACATTCCGTCTATCTCCTCCTGCCTTCCCTTCCTCCTGCAATCTTTTCAAATCCAATCTCGATGTCACCCTCTCATTATTTGTTCATTTACCTCTGCATCTCTCCTACTCTCTTCAATCACGATTGCGCTCTGCACTATGGCCTTGTCTCAGCACCTCCACTAAAATAGGAGACACTTTTACATCCGCTAATGTCACATAGCGTCATTCTAGCTTAGCAAGCGGCACTGGTAAAGAGTTGAGAGGGAGCGTTTATGTCTTTTGGCCGTGTCCCATTGGAGACAGCAGGGGGAGGGGTAGAAAATAAAGGGAAAGAAGCAGGATAATAAATGGCAGAAATGAGAAAAGCTCGTTCAGCCCACCTGGCTCCTTGAGTCGAGTCAACGATGCATTTAAGGGGAAGCTAGTTAACTACATGAGGGTGAAAGGAATAGGAGGATATGTTGATAGGGTGAGATGAAGTTGGGTAAGAGGAGGCTCGTGTGGAGCATAAACACCAGCATGGACCAGTAGGGCCGAATGGCCTGTTTCTATGCTGTAAATTCTATGTAATGTTCAGAACTGACGGTCATTTGCAGTATTCCAGTATTAGTGGCATACTGATATGAGGGAATTTTATTCTTAGTTCATTTTGTGAGTCTTAAAGGGAATTTTACATCTTGAGAATGTCAGTAAATAGAGTGATGTGGAGAGTGCTTTGGTGTGATTGGCAAAGTGAGATCATTGATTGACATTGAGTTTATGTTATAAACCCATCCTTTCTAAATCTTGGTTTCAGTGATGAAAGTTAAGATGGGAAGACACCGTTCCTTGCCCCCCCCACCCCTCGCCCCTCTCTCCTCTCTCCCCCACCTCTCCCTCCCTTTCTCTCTCCCCTCCCTCTCTCTCCCCTCCCTTGCTCTCTCTCCCTCTCTCTCTCCCCTCCCTCCCTCTCTCTCCCCTCCCTCCCTCTCTCTCCCCTCCCTCTCTCTCTCCCCTCTCTCTCTTCTCTTCCTCACTCTCTCTGCTCTTCCTCTCTTTCTCCCCTCTGTGCTGGACGAGCGCAGAGATTGGTGTAGCCATAGCCAGCGATGTGGTGGGAAGGTGGCTAGGAGTCAGATGAAATAGCCCTGTCTCCTCGTACGTGTAGTTACCCATCAAGATGAGAACACCTCTCTAACAAAGGACTCATCAGGGCAAGAGCTGGTGGCTTAATATTACTCCCGCTGTGGTTAGTTCAGCTGTTCCTATTTAGTGGTGTATAAGCCATCTGGAGGGCTCTAATTCCCCCTTCCTCCATCCCCCCCACCCAAAGCAAAAAGTGTTGTTACATATTGTCTGTGAATGAGGTACGAGAGTGCCTTCAATGGGATGCACAGCTCTGACAGATCAAGAATATTTTGCCTTGGTAAAAAAAAGGAGGGGGATAAAAAGAAACGATTAGAAATAAATTCAGCAAAGAAATATGTCTGGAAGTAGGTGCATGCAGCAGTCACTAACCCAATTAATTAATTAATTTAGAATTACGGGAGAAAGAAGGATGAGGGTGCCATTTCTATGGCAACAGGGCCTGCATGCAAAGATTATCGCATCGAGCCTGGCCTTGACTACAAAACAAGTGACCAGATAGCAGACTCTTTCTAAGTGCTACAGATTTAACAGGGTGTATATCTGTGTTTGGCTATGAATGCAATGAGAATTCTGTGAATTGGTTTCTCAAATGTGTGGTTAATGATTTTTGTTTGACATTAGTATTAAGAATAATTAGCAGCTGACAATGGATGGAAAGTGGCAGTTGAATTATGGGATGGAGAAAGGACACGTTAGGTGAGAACAGGGACACAGTGAAGAATGTAAAGCTCGCAGGCATGTATTAAAAAATGCTAATGCAAAGTTAGCCTTTTATCTCGAGGAGGCTGGAATACAAAGGGGAGGAAGTGATGCTGCAGTTGTACAGAGGTTTGGTCAGACCCCATCTAGAGACTGTGTTCAGTTCTGAGCCTCACACCTCAGGAAGGATATATTGGTGCAGTGCAGATTCACCAGACCGGGGCTTAGAGGGTTAAATTACGAGGCCAGGTTGCATAAACTTGGCTTGTATCTCTTGAGTTTAGAAGATTGAGGGGTGATCTGATTGAGGTGTTTAAAATGTTTAATGGATTTGATAGGGTCGATACAGAGAAACTATTTCCTCCGGTGGGGGAATCAAGAACAAGGGGGCACAATCTTAAAATTCTAGCCGGGCCATTTAGGAGTATTTTTGAACTCACCTCCAGTCAGAGGGGCCCCTGTCCCAGGCCTTGTACCATATTAAAATCAGATTAAGTATTGCTGCAAACCCAAAGAGGGATTTCATGAATAATAATTTTATAATTTTTGGAAAGATTTCAATATTGCTTTTATGACATAATTGAAGACCAGGTATGAAGATGAGTCACATTAGATTTATAATAATGCAGGTACTAAAACTCAACCCAAAATGAATCAGCAAGAAATGTATATCTGTTCGCAACTAATTTGAGAATTAGTGCCACACAGAACACGGTAAAGAAACAGGGATGCTGTAATAGTGTATGTGTCTCTTCCTCAGTCTTACTGTGCATCTTTTTCTCTTCTCCCAGAGTTTTACTATGTCTCTCTCCTCCCCGGTGTTTTCCTGTCACTCTCTCTCCTCCCCATTTGTCTTTCTTTACTCCAGGACGATTGATCTGTATTGATCAATTTTTCGACCTGCACGCAGAGTTTCATGCGCGTCAAATTGATACGTTTTCAGGCTGTGCCTGTTTGATTTTTTGACGAACATGTCAGCAGGAGGAAACTATTACAGCAAATCAAAATAACGCCCTTGGCTGGCTTCCCGATCCACAAAGTTCATCTCCGTGCTGGTCTTCTTTAATTCATGATCCAAGGATCTGCTTGGAAGTGCAGAGTGTGTACAGAACTGAGTGAACACAAAGTTATGCATTACAGATATTTTAATTGATGGGATTGTTTTGATGGGAAACAGTGATAGATCTGATTCAGCGCCATCTCACACTGCCTGCGGGACTCACTCCAGCTGTATTCTTTTATGTTTTTTTGGGTGGGGGCCGTAGTTATAAAGAAACAAGCTCTAGAGGCCTCATTCCTGTGTGTTTGTATAGCTAGCCTATTATAAGTCAACAGGACAAAACAAAAAGAGGATATGGTGCTCAATGCCTTGAGTAACTCCAGCTTCCGGAGAGCCACTTATGTGATTTAAGTCCTTCAGAGACTTTTTCAAGTTGGTCATGTTTACTTTGACTATCTTGCTATAGCTGGGATGTCAACACCCTTGGAGCCGCTCTGTGTGTGTGGACTGAGTCCGTATCCGGGGTTCGCACTATTGCTGTCAGAAGAGTTTCAAGGTGGTCTGTTATATATAATTACATAGAATTTACCGCACAGGAACAGGCCAGTTGGCCCAACAGGTCCATGTGGTGTTTATGCTCCACACGAGCTTCTGCCCACACCCTTTTCATCTCATCTTATCAGCATATCCTTCTATTCCTTTCTCCCTCGTGTCCTTATCTAACGTTCCCTTAAATGCATCTACGCTAATCACCTCAACTACTCCTTGTGGTAGCGAGTTCCACAATGTAACCCCTCTCTGGGTAAAGAAGTTTCTCCTGAATTCGCTATTGGATTTGTTAGTGACTTATCTTATGTTTATGACTCTTAGTTTTGGACGCCCCCACAAGTAGAAACATCTTCTCCATGTCTACCCTATCTACTGTTGAGTTTCTTCTTGTAACTCACTCCATGTGTGGCTGCTTTAAACCAGTCATGTTTACCGAGCGTCTAGAGTAGGCTGGCTTGTGGCATAATATGAGTGTTGTGATCTGGTTTAGAGAAGAATTACCACCCCCCACGACACTGATATTTTTCCTTTGCTCTCTTGACTGCAGTGTCTGTTGCTGGGCTATCGGCCGGTGATTCCCTGGACTAGTTTTGATCGCCTAGGGGTGGCTGGAGAGGAATTTCCCAGATTTCTTTCTCCAAATTGGCCTGGGTTTTAACCTGATTTTTCGCCTCTCCCAGGAGATCTCATGGTTTTGGGTGGGGTGGGGAGTGTGTTTATTGTGATACACAAGGTATCACGATTGTCTGGGACAGGCTGGAGGGTTTTCTCCTGTCCGCCCTTGTTCGTATGTTCATATGTACGACATCCAAGTGAGCTGTCTTCATCTAGGAGTCTAGACAGTGAGTGGCAGCAAGCTATTTGACTGTGGGGAAGGGCATAACAGCTAGAATGATCCTGGCCTGATCCAATACCCATGTACATACATTTCCCAGCAGGAGTTTTTCATCATTTTTTCATTCCCTAGCTCAGGTGTAATAAGCTGGATGGCCTGGTGGTGAAGGATGGAATACCAGAGCCTGATCTTCAGTTGCTTCCAAGCCTTTATTCACAGAGCTCGACATCACCCACACCCTAGATCAGCTCCCCTATAAATGGATACAAGAGAGTTCCCAATTGATATGCACCACCTGAATACAATTAACACTAATTGACATAAATCACACGGATACAATTAACATCAGGGATACTAAGACTATTTGTAGTGCCCCCTCTCCCCTCCTCCCAGCACGCCCTGACTAAGTTCAGCTAACCAGGACCAAATCAGGGCTCACATCTGGAAGCACAGCTCAGTACCCACTGTCCAGCTGCAGAAGAGCAAAATGTCACGAAACAGGAACCGCGAGGAAATGGTAAATGCAAAGGTCTTAAAAAAGAGAGAGAAGGCACGATACAGTGTGAGATCACCTTCTGGGTTAGAATGGGTCAGGGTAGATTCCCCTCTTGGCTTTTGAGCATCACCAGTGCGGAGCATGGTGAGGAGAATCGGCCATGAGGGATCACAGGCCGTCCGCATAAACCTGCGGGTTGTGCACGGAGTGAGCGACCCTCCCCACCATATCTTTCTCTCTCTGCTCTGACCAGGCAATGCTAACGCCTGGGCGGTAATGACGAAAATCTACCCCATTGAACGAAGCCCTCCCCCTCCCAGCATTCATGGACCATGAGCCGATTTCTCCTGGAATCATAGAAGAATCATAGAATCATAGAAAGGTTACAGCAGGAAGGAGGCCGTTCGGCCCATCAAGTCCCCGCCTTCTCTATGTAAGAGCAATTCAGCTAGTCCCACTCCCCCGCCCTTTCCCCGTAGCCCTGCAAATTTTTCCTTTCAAGTACTTATCCATTTCCCTTTTGAAGGCCATGATTGAATCTGCCTCCACCACCCCCTCGGGCAGTGCATTCCAGATCACAACCACTCGCTGTGTAAAAAAGTTTTTCCTCATGTCACTTTTGGTTCTTTTGCCAATCACCTTAAATCTATGTCCGCCAATGGGAACAGTGTCTCTCTATCTACTCTATCTAGACCCTTCATGATTTTGAATACCTCCATCAAATCTCCTCACAACTGTCTCTGTTCCAAGGAGAACAACCCCAGCTTCTCCAGTCTATCCATGTAACTAAAGTCCCTCATCCTTGGAATCATTCTAGTAAATCTCTTCTGCACCCTCTCTAAGGCCTTCACATCTTTCCTGAAGTGCGGTGCCCAGAACTGGACACAATACTCCAGTTGCGGTCGAACCAGTGTTTTATAAAGGTTCATCATGACTTCCATACTTCTGTACTTTATGCCTCTATATATAAAGCCCAGGATCCCAAATGCTTTTTTAACTGCTTTCTCAACCTGCCCTGCCACCTTCAACGATTTGTGCACATATACCCCCAGATCTCTCTGTTCCTGCACCCCTTTTAGAATTGTACCCTCTAGTTTATATTGCCTCTCCTCGTTCTTCCTACTCAAATGTATCACTTTGAATTTTTCTGCAAATTTTATCTGCCATGTGTCTGCCCATTGTAACCAGCCTGTCTATATCCTCTATCCTCCTATCTGTCTATAACTATCCTCCTCACTGTTTATTACCCTTCCAAGTTTTGGAAGGATAGTAAACATGGAGCCCATGCATTTTGTTTTCCTACATTTGCTTTGTGCTGGTTTTTCCCTGCGGTTCCCCTGTATGTTCACAAGAATGAAAACGCTCCAAGAAAAGTATGAAATTGTCCAGATGTTTCATCGAATGCAGTAAAGAAACACAATAGTTACAGATGGTGTACATCGTTGACCCACAAGGGCCAGCCGCACAACCTGTTAAAGACTTGCATTTATATAGCACCTTTCACAACCTCAGGAGTCCCAAAGCACTTTACAGCCAATTAAGTACTGTACTTTTGAAGTGTAGTCACTGTTGTAATGCAGGAAACGTGGCAGCCAATTTGCACACAGCAAGATCCCACAAACAGCAATGTGATAATAACCAGGTAATCTGTTTTAGTGATGTTGGTTGAGGGATAAATATTGGCCAGGATACTGGGGAGAACTCCTCTACTCTCCTTCAAAATAATGGGGTCTTTTACATCCACCTGAGGATAGACAGGGCCTTGGTTTCACATCTCATCTGAAAGACAGCACCTCAGGCAGTGTAACACTCCCTTGGTACTGCACTGGGAGATTCAGCCAGGATTATGGGCTCAGGTCTTTGGAGTGGGACTTGAACCCATGACCTTCTGCCTCTGAGGTAAGAGTGCTACCACTAAGCCATGGCTGACACTGAATGGGTCACCTGCACTCAATCTCTTTTTGCTCTTACATGTATTCAGAATTAAGAATAACCAATTCCTTTTCAATTCACTGTCCTTACATCAAACACCAAACTTAGACTTTTAGTTCATGAAATAAATCCTGTGTTAAAATAAATCTTATCAAAACTAAACAATAGCACTGTTTGTGCTTAAACTTTACAATTACTGGTCTATTAGTTTTAGAACAGTTCAGAAAATCCCCAGAGTTTGCAACAGTTCCCTAAAGCTCCTTTGTTAGCTCAGATGTTGCAGTCTTTAATATCTCCAGTCCTTATTTCATGTTTGATGTAGATTTACTTTTATTCTCTCTCTCACTTTCAGTGCTAGTCTGGCTCAGCAACCGAGCAAATGACTTGAACTGTTCCTGTCTGTCACTTATAATACACTCAGAGCCCTCTCCGTTTGTGATGCTGATGTATTTCAAGAGCTGCACATTTGACATCTGGCTCAAAATTTATCTGTGAAAGAATAAAAATTGCCTTTCTTGGATCTTACTCCCAGTGTTCATATTTCTGTGGAGCTTTTTTTCTCAGAGAAACGGACTCCTATAATTGATCAAAAATTCAAACTTATTTTTTCGGAACTGCCCTGTCTCTGCCATCCATCTGTAATTAAAGGGCATTGAAGGGGAAACTAGGTAAACACATGAGGGAGAAAGGAATAGAAGGATATGCTGATAGGTTGAGATAGAGTAAGGTGGGAGGAGGCTCGTGTGGAGCAGGAACCAGTTGGGCCGAATGGCCTGTTTTTGTGCTGTACATTCTATGTAATTCTATGTAACCCTACCAGCTGAAATTTCGTAGTGTGTTTGGGAGGGAGTCAGAATAATAATAAGGCATTATTTTTTTCCTTGCTCTCTTTGTAAAAGGGAGGGAGAAAAAAAAATCAACATTCACTTCACGGGTGTGGAATAATTAGGTCCTTCAATATGTAATGCTTTTCACAGTCCTGATTGTGGTTAGATCACATCAATCCACTGATATCTCTTTGTCTTTCTAATCTTAAGAGCAGAAGGCAGGATATGAAGTGCTGCACATTGAATAACCTCCAATTATAGAGAGAGTGATGCAGGAAAGCACCCAGGTTTTATGGCCCACTCAGTAACATTCAATGAGTGTGGATCAGTGATTCTCTTTTACACTGCATATTTGACTGAGAAGTTTTGACTAATCAGTCCATATTTTGCCATCTGTTCTGTCTGGATCACTGCCTGATATAAGACAGCCCCTTCCTTTGCCAATATAGTAAATGGCAAATCTAATATAAAAGCGAATTTACAAGCTAGCACTAAAATACTTTCAATCTTTTACCCTCAAAATGAATGAATAAATTTTTTTTTAAATGTTCATTCTCGGGATGTGGGCATTGATGGCAAGGCTGGCATTTACTTCTCATCCCCAGTTGCCCTAGTATTGCCGACATTCCAGGATTGTCTGGGAGTGTCCCGGAACAGCCACTCGATCTCCCGGGCGCCGCTGCGAGAAACCCGAGGGGTAAAGTTCTGTGTATGCAGAGTTCGTGCTTGCACACCTCAGGCCCTGCGGACCGTTGTACAAGGAACTGATCATTACTAGTGGTAATGTTTCCTCAGTTCAAGGGTGAGAAGGTGTTGGCCTTAGAATGCTGATTGCACTACTTTGTACTTAGTGTCCTTTGAAGACTGATAAGATGGATTTTAGCAAGGCTTTTGACAAGGTCCCACATGGTAGACTGGTCAAAAAAGTAAAAGCCAATGGGATCCAGGGGAAAGTGGCAAGTTGGATTCAAAATTGGCTCAGTGACAGGAAGCAAATGGTAATGGTCGACAGGTGTTTTGTGACTGGAAGGCTGTTTCCAGTGGGGTTCCACAGGGCTCAGTACCAGCTCCCTTGCTTTTTGTGGTATATATCAATGATTTAGATTTAAATGTAGAGGACATGATTAAGAAGTTTGCAGATGATACAAAAATTGGCCGTGTGGTTGATAGTGAGGAGGAAAGCTGTAGACTGCAGGAAGATATCAATGGACTGGTCAGGTGGGCAGAAAAGTGGCAAATGGAGTTCAATCCAGAGAAGTGTGAGGTAATGCATTTGGGGAGGGCAAACAAGGCAAGGGAATACACAATAAATGGGAGGATACTGAGAGGTGTAGAGGAACAGAGGGACCTTGGAGTGCATGTCCACAGATCCTGAAGGTAGCAGGACAGGTAGATAAGGTGGTTAAAAAGGCATGAGGGATACATCCCTTTATTAGCCGAGGCATAGAATATAAGAGCAGGGTGGTTATGCTAGAACTGTATAAAACACTAGTTAGGTCACAGCTAGAGTATTGTGTATAGTTCTGGTCACCACATGACAGGAAAGATGTGATTGAACTAGAGAGGGTACAGAGGAGATTTACGAGGATGTTGCCAGGACCGGAGAAATTTAGCTATGAGGAAAGATTGGATAGGCTGGGGCTGTTTTCTTTGGAACAGAGGAGGCTGAGGGGAGATTTAATTGAGGTGTATAAAATTATGAGGGTCCTAGATAGAGTGGATAGGAAGGACCTATTTCCCTTGGCAGAGAGATCAATAACCAGGGGGCATAGATTTAAAGTAATTGGTAGAAGGATTGGAGGGGAGCTGAGGAGAATATTTTTCACCCAGAGAGTGGTGGGGGTCTGGAACTCACTGCCTGAAAGGGTGGTAGAGGCAGAAACCCTCAACTCATTTAAAAAGTACTTGGATGTGCACTTGAAGTGCCGTAACCTACAGGGCTACGGACCAAGTGCAGGAAAGTGGGATTAGACTGGATAGCTCTTTCTCGGCCGGCACGGACACGATGGGCCGAATGGCCTCCTTCTGCGTCGTAAATTTTTATGATGCCATAATTGGCTTTTAAGCGTGGAATATACTGTTTGCAAAAATTGTTTAACAAATGGACTTGAGGAAGTAGCACATCGTCACTTTTGATACTTAAAAAATGCGTGACTTAAATCTTCAAGATCTGAACGTTTTCTACTTTATTTCTGTCACAGCTGCTACTAATTTTGATAACCATTAATAATCTGCACAGTGATCACAGCATTAGGTTTCCTGGTACTCCATGAAACTGCCTCAACAGTTGGTAGTATGGGTTTAGTATCCTCTTCATCTTGTGTTCTCACCATTCTGTGGAGTGAATTGATAATCAATATTCTGGGCATCACACTTTAGAAAGGATGTGAAAGCCTTAGAGAAGGTGCAGAAAAGATTTATTTCAATAGTTCCAGGGATGAGGAACTTCAGTTACATGGATAGACTGGAGAAGCTGGGGTTGTTCTCCTTCGAACAGAGAAGGTTAAGAGGAGATTTGATAGAAGTGTTCAAAATTATGAAGGGTTTAGATAAAGTAAATAAAGAGAAGCTGTTCCCATTGGCGGAAGGGTCGAGAACCAGAGGACACAGATTTAAGGTGATTGGCAAAAGAATCAAAGGCGACATGAGGGAAAACTTTTTTATGCAGCGAGTGGTTATGGTCTGAATGCACTGCCTGAAAGGGCGATGGAAGCAGATTCAATCATGGCCTTCAAAAAGGAATTGGATAAATGATTGAAGGGAAAAAATTTGCAGGGTTACGGGGCAAGAGCGGGGGAATGGGACGAACTGGATTGCTCTTAAAAAGAGCCGGCATGGGCTCGGTGGGCCGAATGGCCTCCTTCTGTGCTGTAACAATTCCATGATTCTAGAATAACGGTCAGGATATTTTTTTTAAGAAAAGAGTCGGAAAGAATATAAGTAGAGAATGAATCCCTGGGGAGAAAGAGAGGCTGGGAGCCGTCCACGTGGGTAAGGGGATGAATAGAGGTGAGAGAATTACCAAGGTTATGGAAAACAAAAAGAGAGAAAAACAAAACTGCTCAAGGTGATGCACTTGGTTTAAATGCAAGATTCATCCAGAAATACTGTCGAGGAACCGACTATTTTTCAGCAGCTGGGACTAGGGTTGCCAACCCTCCAGGTTTGTCCTGGAGCCTCCATGATTAAAGATTAATCTCCTGGACCCTGGTGTGACCAATCAGGGAGTAAAATCATTAATAGAAGTCCTTTTTTCATTGTCTTTGAAAACTTTCATTTATTAGTTGTAAAAATATTGGGGGTGGGGAAAGAGGCTGTTTGACCAGGTGGGGCGGTTGGAGGCAGCGGGTCATGTGATGAAACCTCCAAGAATACATCCAACCGGGGTTTGCAATCCTAAATTGCCCATGAGAAGGTGGTGGTGAGCCTTCTTCTTGATCCGCTGCATCAGCGTGCTGAAGGTGTAATTCTTTGTAGAGGATTAATGCAACTGAGCAGCTTGCTAGGTCACTTCAGAGGACAGTTAAGAATCAACCACATTGCCGGGACGGCAGGTTTCCTTCCCTAAATGGTATTAACGAACCAGTTGGGTTTTTATGACAATCACTTTTACTGATAACAGGTTTTTATTTAGGAAGGAACATAGGAACAGGAGTAAGCCATTCAGCCCCTTGGTCTTATTCTACTATTCAATTAGATCATGGGTGATCTGTACCTTAAATCGACCTGCCTTGGTTCCGTCACACTTACCTAACAAAAATCTATCAATCTCCATCATGAAATTTTCAATTCAAAGTTTACACTGAATTCAAATTCTTAAACTGCCATGGTGGGATTTGAATTTGCACGCTCTGGATTATTAGTCCAGGCCTCTGGAGGACTCGTCTAGTAACATAACCACCACAGCGCCATCAGTTGTGTGTGTTATGTCCTGGTAACCACCATAGAGCAAGAAATAATCCAGCTCCCTCTGGCCCAGTTGATGTGAACAACTTAGTGCACAACTGAGCCAAACAGATCATGAGTGTCCCAGGTTCAATCCCAAGTCTAAGATGAGTTAACTCATCTCAGATGGGACATTACAATTGGCCTTCGTGTTATTGTGCTGGCAGGGGGATCAAATCAGCTCGGGTTCCTGTTCCTGACTGCTATTTAAGAAAGAAAAGAGAGACTTGCTTTTATATAGCGCCTTTCACGACCCCAGGACTTTTGAAGTGTAGTTACTGTTGTAATGTAGGAAATGTGGCAGCCAATTTGCGCACAGCAAGATCCCACAAACAGCAATGAGATAAATGACCAGATAATCTGTTTTAATGATGTTGGTTGAGGGATAAATATTGTCTCGGACACGGCGGAGAATTCCCCTGCTCTTCTTTGATATAGTGCCCCATGGGAACTTTTACGTCCACCTGAGGGGGCAGACGGTGACTCGGTTTAACGTATCATCCAATAGACGGGTCCAGTACTGCACTGGAGTGTCAGCTTAGATATTGTGCTCAAGCCTTTGAAGTGGGTCTAACTCCTTCTGACTCTGAGGTGAGAGTGCTACCATTGAGCCAAGGATGACACGTGACTTCAGTTGGATAGAGTGCATGTGTGTGCATCGAGTGAGGGCGCAAAAAAAATGAAGGGTAAGCTTATGAGGTGGCAGCTGAAGAATTGTAACCTCTTCCACACTCTCAGACACACATGTGCAGGGAGATACATCAAGTTGTGAAGTTGAATGGCTCTAAGCACTGTCGGGGTAAGGAGCCCATGTGTCCCTCTTAAGCTGCTCCGCAGATTCAACGGGAAAGTCAAAGCTTACGATTTGACAGGTGGTGACTAACCTTTGTTCCTTGCGTGTCTGATTGGTCTCAGTTTAAGCTGTTCTGGCATTAATATTTAATTGTATTAATATTTAATTTGATTTATGCCTAAGCCTGTGTTTCCCCTCCAGACAGCAGAGGCTTGGGGAGATTGACATGTCCCCAGTGGCCTGGTGGCTCGGGTCTGGAGGAGTGCTTGACTCCCAATCTGAAGGTTGTGACTTTGACGTCCCAGAGATGCCTGTCACGCCAACTCATTTATTTTGGTTGAGTGGGTTCCGTTCGTTCTTGGCTGGGCTGCCTAATTAAGCAACTCAAGTAGGTGAGGAATTCCATCTTAATGAAGGGGGAGGGGGAAGGGAAGGAGGGAAGGCCAAAGCTGACACAACAAATCATTGCAATTCCCACAGGTTGAAGATGAATTGAAGCTAACAGCTGTCCCGGAATATTCTGTGGGTCAAATCATCCTGCTCTCTTTCCTGCTCCTGCACAGTTGGATAGTGGGACAATAGGATAATTGGGAGATTAAAAATCCAGAAGTAAAATAAAAAATACAGGTTAAAAAACGGAGAGGAAATGAAGCAATTTGAAATCGTCGATCACAGCCAGGGTAATTTGACGAGTGCTGGAACTGCTGTTGGCTTGGGGGGATGGACAAATCTGTATATTTCCCTGGTCTGAATTTTGTGCCGGCCCAAAGCAGAAGTTTAGTTCCAACCTATTTCAAATTCAGTTAATTTAAATTGCAAGGGAACTGAGGAAGGCAGGCCTTGAATCCTGAATGCTGGCCACAACGAGCTTGCCAAAAAGTCTTGTCGCAAACATATGTCAGTTTGGCACAGAAACAGTGGCCATGATACTGGGCCAGTCCGAAGCATCAATCAAGCTGAAGGCTATCAGTCACTTTATAATGCTGCAGTCTTCTGATTGAATTAGGAGAGAATATTAATGCAGCAAAACCTGGTTTCGCTGAACAGTAATGATGATACCTTCTGTTAGATCTTTCTCTTATAGCTCAGTGTCCTGTCCAGTGTGGAACTAGAAGGCACAAATGCTAACCCAGGGACTATGAAATGACCACCAACTTCAAAATAAATAAGGGGACAGCTCAAGACGTGCGAGGACAGGTCATTACACGGGCTGTGTAAACTGTCGCGATACACCACACACCTTCACTTTTATTGGAGGGAAGAAATATCAATAGATAAAAGGCTGATGGGAAATATCCAACTGTTGAAGGCACGAAATTTGTGGTGGATTTCTTGAGGGGGGGTTCTGGGGGCTGCTTTCCTGGAAAAGTTTGAATTTTTACATTGATTACGATTCCAATCAGACCAACACTTCCCCCAAAAATTACTTCAGTCGTCACTTTCCCACATCCTGCCTCATTTGACAGACACTGGGCTCGATTTTCCTGGGAAATTGCAGGTGCATTAGTGGCGGGGGGACTCCGAAAATCAGGGAAATCCCGTTCGGGTTCGGAAGTCGGCTCCAACCCACCGACATCTGAATTCCCCACGGACGCACCTGTGTGCACATGGGTATGAAACCAGGTGTGAAGGGCCCGATCAGAAAAAAAAGAAACAAAATAAATTAAATTAAAAAACCATTGCACGAGGTTAAAACACAAAATCAACCTACCTTTCCAACCTGCTCCGATGCCTGATGTCTCCCTCTCCGATCTCCCCCTCCTCGCCCCCACAATGTCCCTGAACCTCCTTCTTCAACCCCCTCCCCCCTGATCTTCCCCCTGCGCCCCCTGATCTTCCCCACTCACCCCCCGATCTTCCCCACTCTTCCCCCCGATCTTCCCCACTCTCCCCCCGATCTTCCCCACTCACCCCCCGATCTTCCCCACTCTCCCCCCCGATCTTCCCCCTCCCGATGTTCCCCACTCTCCCCCCGATCTTCCCCCTCCCGATCTTCCCCACTCACCCCCCTGATCTTCCCCACTCACCCCCCTGATCTTCCCCACTCACCCCCTGATCTTCCCCACTCTCCCCCCGATCTTCCCCACTCACCCCCCGATCTTCCCCACTCACCCCCCGATCTTCCCCACTCTCCCCCCGATCTTCCCCACTCACCCCCCGATCTTCCCCACTCACCCCCCGATCTTCCCCACTCTCCCCCCCGATCTTCCCCACTCTCCCCCCCGATCTTCCCCACTCTCCCCCCGATCTTCCCCACTCACCCCCCGATCTTCCCCACTCACCCCCCGATCTTCCCCACTCTCCCCCCCGATCTTCCCCACTCACCCCCCCGATCTTCCCCACTCTCGCCCCCGATCTTCCCCACTCTCCCCCCCGATCTTCCCCACTCACCCCCCCGATCTTCCCCACTCACCCCCCCGATCTTCCCCACTCTCGCCCCCGATCTTCCCCACTCTCCCCCCCGATCTTCCCCACTCACCCCCCCGATCTTCCCCACTCTCCCCCCCCCGATCTTCGCCACTCTCCCCCCCCGATCATCCCCACTCTCCCCCCCGATCTTCCCCCCCCCGATCTTCCCCACTCTCCCCCCCGATCTTCCCCACTCTCCCCCCCGATCTTCCCGCCCCCGATCTTCCCCACTCTCCACCCGATCTTCCCCACTCTCCCCCCCCCCGATCTTCCCCCCCCCCGATCTTCCCCACTCTCCCCCCCGATCTTCCCCACTCACCCCCCCGATGTTCCCCACTCTCTCCCCCGATGTTCCCCACTCTCCCCCCCGATGTTCCCCACTCTCCCCCCGATCTTCCCCACTCTCTCCCCCGATCTTCCCCACTCTCCCCCCCGATCTTCCCCACTCTCCCCCCGATCATCCCCACTCTCCCCCCCGATCTTCCCGCCCCCGATCTTCCCCACTCTCCACCCGATCTTCCCCACTCTCCCCCCCCCCGATCTTCCCCCCCCCCGATCTTCCCCACTCTCCCCCCCGATCTTCCCCACTCACCCCCCCGATGTTCCCCACTCTCTCCCCCGATGTTCCCCACTCTCCCCCCCGATGTTCCCCACTCTCCCCCCGATCTTCCCCACTCTCTCCCCCGATCTTCCCCACTCTCCCCCCCCGATCTTCCCCACTCTCTCCCCCGACCTTCCCACTCACCCCCCCGATCTTCCCCAACCACCCCCCCCGATCTTCCACACTCTCCCCCCCGATCTCCCCCCCGATCTTCCCCACTCTCCCCACCGATCTCCCACCCCGATCTTCCCCACTCACCCCCCGATCTTCCCCACTCTCCCCCCCGATCTCCCCCCCCGATCTTCCCCACTCTCCCCCCCGATCTCCCCCCCCGATCTTCCCCACTCTCCCACCCCCGATCTTCCCCACTCTCCCCCCCGATCTCCCCCCCCGATCTTCCCCACTCTCCCCCCGATCTTCCCCACTCTCCCCCCCGACCTTCCCCACTCTCCCCCCCGATCTTCCCCACTCTCCCCCCCCGATCTTCCCACTCTCTCCCCCGATCTTCCCCACTCTCCCCCCCGATCTTCCCCACTCTCCCCCCCGATCTTCCCCACTCTCCCCCCCGATCTCCCCCCCCGATCTTCCCCACTCACCCCCCCGATCTTCCCCACTCACCCCCCCGATCTTCCCCACTCTCCCCCCCGATCTCCCCCCCCGATCTTCCCCACTCTCCCCCCCGATCTTCCCCACTCACCCCCCCGATCTTCCCCACTCTCCCCCCCGATCTCCCCCCCCGATCTTCCCCACTCTCCCCCCCGATCTTCCCCACTCACCCACCCCATCTTCCCAACTCACCCCCCCCGATCTTCCCCACTCTCCCCCCTGATCTTCCCCCCCCCGATCTTCCCCCCCGATCTTCCCCCCCCCGATCTTCCCCACTCTCCCCCCCGATCATCCCGACTCTCCCCCCCGATCTTCCCCACTCTCCCCCCCCCCCCGATCTTCCCCACTCTCTCCCCCGATCTTCCCCACTCTCCCCACCGATCTCCCCCCCCGATCTTCCCCACTCACCCCCCCCGATTTTCCCCACTCTCCCCCCCGATTTTCCCCACTCTCCCCCCCCGATCTTCCCCACTCTCCCCCCCGATCTCCCCCCCCGATCTTCCCCACTCACCCCCCCGATCTTCCCCACTCACCCCCCCGATCTTCCCCACTCTCCCCCCCGATCTCCCCCCCCGATCTTCCCCACTCTCCCACCCCCGATCTTCCCCACTCACCCCCCCCGATCTTCCCCACTCTCCCCCCCGATCTTCCCCACTCACCCCCCCGATCTTCCCCACTCTCCCCCCCGATCTTCCCCACTCACCCCCCCCGATCTTCCCCACTCACCCCCCCCGATCTTCCCCACTCTCCCCCCCGATCTTCCCCACTCTCCCCCCCGATCTTCCCCACTCTCCCACCCCCGATCTTCCCCACTCACCCCCCCGATCTTCCCCACTCTCCCCCCCGATCTTCCCCACTCACCCCCCCGATCTTCCCCACTCTCCCACCCCCGATCTTCCCCACTCACCCCCCCGATCTTCCCCACTCTCCCCCCCGATCTTCCCCACTCACCCCCCCCGATCTTCCCCACTCTCCCCCCCGATCTTCCCCACTCTCCCCCCCGATCTTCCCCACTCTCCCACCCCCGATCTTCCCCACTCACCCCCCCGATCTTCCCCACTCTCCCCCCCGATCTTCCCCACTCACCCCCCCGATCTTCCCCACTCACCCCCCCGATCTTCCCCACTCTCCCCCCCGATCTTCCCCACTCACCCCCCCCATCTTCCCAACTCACCCCCCCCGATCTTCCCCACTCTCCCCCCCGATCTTCCCCCCCCCGATCTTCCCCCCCCCGATCTTCCCCACTCACCCCCCCGATCTTCCCCACTCTCCCCCCCGATCTCCCCCCCCGATCTTCCCCACTCTCCCCCCCGATCTTCCCCCCCCCGATCTTCCCCCCCCCGATCTTCCCCACTCACCCCCCCGATCTTCCCCACTCTCCCCCCCGATCTCCCCCCCCGATCTTCCCCACTCTCCCCCCCGATCTCCCCCCCCGATCTTCCCCACTCTCCCCCCCGATCTTCCCCACTCACCCCCCGATCTTCCCCACTCTCCCCCCCGATCTTCCCCACTCTCCCCCCCGATCTTCCCACTCTCTCCCCCGATCTTCCCCACTCTCCCCCCCGATCTCCCCCCCCGATCTTCCCCACTCACCCCCCCGATCTTCCCCACTCTCCCACCCCCGATCTTCCCCACTCTCCCCCCCGATCTTCCCCACTCACCCACCCCATCTTCCCAACTCACCCCCCCCGATCTTCCCCACTCTCCCCCCCGATCTTCCCCACTCACCCACCCCATCTTCCCAACTCACCCCCCCCGATCTTCCCCACTCTCCCCCCCGATCTTCCCCACTCACCCCCCTGATCTTCCCCACTCACCCCCCTGATCTTCCCCACTCACCCCCTGATCTTCCCCACTCTCCCCCCGATCTTCCCCACTCACCCCCCGATCTTCCCCACTCTCCCCCCCGATCTTCCCCACTCTCCCCCCGATCTTCCCCACTCACCCCCCGATCTTCCCCACTCACCCCCCGATCTTCCCCACTCTCCCCCCCGATCTTCCCCACTCACCCCCCCGATCTTCCCCACTCTCCCCCCCGATCTTCCCCACTCACCCACCCCATCTTCCCAACTCACCCCCCCCGATCTTCCCCACTCTCCCCCCCGATCTTCCCCCCCCCGATCTTCCCCCCCGATCTTCCCCCCCCCGATCTTCCCCACTCTCCCCCCCGATCATCCCGACTCTCCCCCCGATCTTCCCCACTCTCCCCCCCGATCTTCCCCACTCACCCCCCTGATCTTCCCCACTCACCCCCTGATCTTCCCCACTCTCCCCCCGATCTTCCCCACTCACCCCCCTGATCTTCCCCACTCACCCCCCTGATCTTCCCCACTCACCCCCTGATCTTCCCCACTCTCCCCCCGATCTTCCCCACTCACCCCCCGATCTTCCCCACTCTCCCCCCCGATCTTCCCCACTCTCCCCCCGATCTTCCCCACTCACCCCCCGATCTTCCCCACTCACCCCCCGATCTTCCCCACTCTCCCCCCCGATCTTCCCCACTCACCCCCCCGATCTTCCCCACTCTCCCCCCCGATCTTCCCCACTCTCCCCCCGATCATCCCCAC
This sequence comes from Heptranchias perlo, assembly GCF_035084215.1. Taxonomy (NCBI): domain Eukaryota; kingdom Metazoa; phylum Chordata; class Chondrichthyes; order Hexanchiformes; family Hexanchidae; genus Heptranchias; species Heptranchias perlo. The sequence goes on along the minus strand of NC_090337.1, from coordinate 70,058,711 downwards.
TCTCCCCCCCGATCTTCCCGCCCCCGATCTTCCCCACTCTCCACCCGATCTTCCCCACTCTCCCCCCCCCCGATCTTCCCCCCCCCCGATCTTCCCCACTCTCCCCCCCGATCTTCCCCACTCACCCCCCCGATGTTCCCCACTCTCTCCCCCGATGTTCCCCACTCTCCCCCCCGATGTTCCCCACTCTCCCCCCGATCTTCCCCACTCTCTCCCCCGATCTTCCCCACTCTCCCCCCCGATCTTCCCCACTCTCCCCCCGATCATCCCCACTCTCCCCCCCGATCTTCCCCCCCCCGATCTTCCCCACTCTCCCCCCCGATCTTCCCCACTCTCCCCCCCGATCTTCCCGCCCCCGATCTTCCCCACTCTCCACCCGATCTTCCCCACTCTCCCCCCCCCCGATCTTCCCCCCCCCCGATCTTCCCCACTCTCCCCCCCGATCTTCCCCACTCACCCCCCCGATGTTCCCCACTCTCTCCCCCGATGTTCCCCACTCTCCCCCCCGATGTTCCCCACTCTCCCCCCGATCTTCCCCACTCTCTCCCCCGATCTTCCCCACTCTCCCCCCCGATCTTCCCCACTCTCCCCCCCCGATCTTCCCCACTCTCCCCCCCGATCTTCCCCACTCTCCCCCCCGATCTTCCCGCCCCCGATCTTCCCCACTCTCCACCCGATCTTCCCCACTCTCCCCCCCCCCGATCTTCCCCCCCCCCGATCTTCCCCACTCTCTCCCCCGATCTTCCCCACTCTCCCCCCCGATCTTCCCCACTCTCCCCCCCCGATCTTCCCCACTCTCTCCCCCGACCTTCCCACTCACCCCCCCGATCTTCCCCAACCACCCCCCCCGATCTTCCACACTCTCCCCCCCGATCTCCCCCCCGATCTTCCCCACTCTCCCCACCGATCTCCCACCCCGATCTTCCCCACTCACCCCCCGATCTTCCCCACTCTCCCCCCCGATCTCCCCCCCCGATCTTCCCCACTCTCCCCCCCGATCTCCCCCCCCGATCTTCCCCACTCTCCCACCCCCGATCTTCCCCACTCTCCCCCCCGATCTCCCCCCCCGATCTTCCCCACTCTCCCCCCGATCTTCCCCACTCTCCCCCCCGACCTTCCCCACTCTCCCCCCCGATCTTCCCCACTCTCCCCCCCCGATCTTCCCACTCTCTCCCCCGATCTTCCCCACTCTCCCCCCCGATCTTCCCCACTCTCCCCCCCGATCTTCCCCACTCTCCCCCCCGATCTCCCCCCCCGATCTTCCCCACTCACCCCCCCGATCTTCCCCACTCACCCCCCCGATCTTCCCCACTCTCCCCCCCGATCTCCCCCCCCGATCTTCCCCACTCTCCCCCCCGATCTTCCCCACTCACCCCCCCGATCTTCCCCACTCTCCCCCCCGATCTCCCCCCCCGATCTTCCCCACTCTCCCCCCCGATCTTCCCCACTCACCCACCCCATCTTCCCAACTCACCTCCCCCGATCTTCCCCACTCTCCCCCCCGATCTTCCCCCCCCCGATCTTCCCCCCCGATCTTCCCCCCCCCGATCTTCCCCACTCTCCCCCCCGATCATCCCGACTCTCCCCCCCGATCTTCCCCACTCTCCCCCCCCCCCCGATCTTCCCCACTCTCTCCCCCGATCTTCCCCACTCTCCCCACCGATCTCCCCCCCCGATCTTCCCCACTCACCCCCCCCGATTTTCCCCACTCTCCCCCCCGATTTTCCCCACTCTCCCCCCCCGATCTTCCCCACTCTCCCCCCCGATCTCCCCCCCCGATCTTCCCCACTCACCCCCCCGATCTTCCCCACTCACCCCCCCGATCTTCCCCACTCTCCCCCCCGATCTCCCCCCCCGATCTTCCCCACTCTCCCACCCCCGATCTTCCCCACTCACCCCCCCCGATCTTCCCCACTCTCCCCCCCGATCTTCCCCACTCACCCCCCCCGATCTTCCCCACTCTCCCCCCCGATCTTCCCCACTCACCCCCCCCGATCTTCCCCACTCACCCCCCCCGATCTTCCCCACTCTCCCCCCCGATCTCCCCCCCCGATCTTCCCCACTCTCCCACCCCCGATCTTCCCCACTCACCCCCCCCGATCTTCCCCACTCTCCCCCCCGATCTTCCCCACTCACCCCCCCGATCTTCCCCACTCTCCCCCCGATCTTCCCCACTCACCCCCCCGATCTTCCCCACTCTCCCCCCCGATCTTCCCCACTCACCCCCCCGATCTTCCCCACTCTCCCCCCCGATCTCCCCCCCCGATCTTCCCCACTCTCCCCCCCGATCTTCCCCACTCACCCACCCCATCTTCCCAACTCACCCCCCCCGATCTTCCCCACTCTCCCCCCGATCTTCCCCCCCCCGATCTTCCCCCCGATCTTCCCCCCCCCGATCTTCCCCACTCACCCCCCCCGATCTTCCCCACTCTCCCCCCGATCTTCCCACTCACCCCCCCGATCTTCCCCACTCTCCCCCCGATCTTCCCCACTCACCCCCCCGATCTTCCCCACTCTCCCCCCCGATCTTCCCCACTCACCCCCCCGATCTTCCCCACTCTCCCCCCGATCTCCCCCCCCGATCTTCCCGACTCTCTCCCCCCGATCTTCCCCACTCTCCCCCCCCCCCCGATCTTCCCCACTCTCTCCCCCGATCTTCCCACTCTCCCCACCGATCTCCCCCCCCGATCTTCCCCACTCACCCCCCCCGATTTTCCCCACTCTCCCCCCCGATTTTCCCACTCTCCCCCCCGATCTTCCCCACTCTCCCCCCCGATCTCCCCCCCCGATCTTCCCCACTCACCCCCCCGATCTTCCCACTCTCCCCCCGATCTCCCCCCCCGATCTTCCCCACTCTCCCACCCCCGATCTTCCCCACTCACCCCCCCGATCTTCCCCACTCTCCCCCCCGATCTTCCCCACTCACCCCCCCCATCTTCCCAACTCACCCCCCCGATCTTCCCCACTCTCCCCCCCGACCTTCCCCACTCACCCCCCCGACCTTCCCCACTCTCCCCCCGATCTTCCCCACTCTCCCCCCCCGATCTTCCCACTCTCTCCCCCGATCTTCCCCACTCTCCCCACCGATCTCCCCCCCGATCTTCCCCACTCACCCCCCCGATCTTCCCCACTCTCCCCCCCGATTTTCCCCACTCTCCCCCCCGATTTTCCCCACTCTCCCCCCCCGATCTTCCCCACTCTCCCCCCCGATCTCCCCCCCCGATCTTCCCCACTCACCCCCCCGATCTTCCCCACTCTCCCCCCCGATCTCCCCCCCCGATCTTCCCCACTCTCCACCCCGATCTTCCCCACTCTCCCCCCCGATCTCCCCCCCCGATCTTCCCCACTCTCCCCCCGATCTTCCCCACTCACCCCCCCGATCTTCCCCACTCTCCCCCCGATCTTCCCCACTCACCCCCCCCGATCTTCCCCACTCACCCCCCCGATCTTCCCCACTCTCCCCCCGATCTTCCCCACTCTCCCCCCCGATCTTCCCCACTCTCCCACCCCCGATCTTCCCCACTCACCCCCCCGATCTTCCCCACTCTCCCCCCCGATCTTCCCCACTCACCCCCCCCATCTTCCCAACTCACCCCCCCGATCTTCCCCACTCTCCCCCCCGATCTTCCCCCCCCCCGATCTTCCCCCCCCCGATCTTCCCCACTCTCCCCCCCCGATCTTCCCACTCTCTCCCCGATCTTCCCCACTCTCCCCCCCGATCTTCCCCCCCCCGATCTTCCCCACTCTCCCCCCCGATCTTCCACTCTCTCCCCGATCTTCCACACTCTCCCCCCGATCTCCCCCCCCGATCTTCCCCACTCACCCCCCCGATCTTCCCACTCTCCCACCCCCGATCTTCCCCTCACCCCCCGATCTTCCCCACTCTCCCCCCCGATCTTCCCCCCCGATCTTCCCCCCCCGATCTTCCCCACTCTCCCCCCCGATCATCCCGACTCTCCCCCCGATCTTCCCCACTCTCCCCCCGATCTTCCCCACTCTCCCCCCCGATCTTCCCCACTCTCCCCCCCGACCTTCCCCACTCACCCCCCCGACCTTCCCCACTCTCCCCCCCGATCTTCCCCACTCTCCCCCCCCGATCTTCCCACTCTCTCCTCCCACTCTCTCCCCCGATCTTCCCCACTCTCCCCCCCGATCTCGCCCCCCCCGATCTCGCCCCCCCCGATCTTCCCCCCCCCGATCTTCCCCACTCTCCCCCCGATCTTCCCCACTCTCCCCCCCGATCTTCCCCACTCTCCCCCCCGACCTTCCCCACTCTCCCCCCCGATTTTCCCCACTCTCCCCCCGATCTTCCCCACTCTCCCCCCCCGATCTTCCCCACTCTCCCCCCCCGATCTTCCCACTCTCCCCCCCGATTTTCCCCACTCTCCCCCCCCGATCTTCCCCACTCTCCCCCCCGATCTCGCCCCCCCCGATCTCTCCCCCCCGATCTTCCCCCCCCCGATCTTCCCCACTCTCCCCCCGATCTTCCCCACTCTCCCCCCCGATCTTCCCCACTCTCCCCCCCGATCTTCCCCACTCTCCCCCCCGACCTTCCCCACTCTCCCCCCCGATTTTCCCCACTCTCCCCCCCGATCTTCCCCACTCTCCCCCCCGATCTTCCCCACTCTCCCCCCCGATCTTCCCCACTCTCCCCCCCGATCTTCCCCACTCTCCCCCCCGATCTTCCCCACTCTCCCCCCCCGATCTTCCCACTCTCCCCCCCGATTTTCCCCACTCTCCCCCCCCGATTTTCCCCACTCTCCCCCCCCGATCTTCCCCACTCTCCCCCCCGATCTCCCCCCCCGATCTTCCCCACTCACCCCCCCGATCTTCCCCACTCTCCCCCCCGATCTCCCCCCCCGATCTTCCCCACTCTCCCACCCCCGATCTTCCCCACTCACCCCCCCGATCTTCCCCACTCTCCCCCCCGATCTTCCCCACTCACCCCCCCGATCTTCCCCACTCTCCCCCCCGATCTTCCCCACTCACCCCCCCCGATCTTCCCCACTCACCCCCCCCGATCTTCCCCACTCTCCCCCCCGATCTTCCCCACTCTCCCCCCCGATCTTCCCCACTCTCCCCCCCGATCTTCCCCACTCTCCCCCCCGATCTTCCCCACTCTCCCACCCCCGATCTTCCCCACTCACCCCCCCGATCTTCCCCACTCTCCCCCCCGATCTTCCCCACTCACCCCCCCGATCTTCCCCACTCTCCCCCCCGATCTTCCCAACTCACCCCCCCCGATCTTCCCCACTCACCCCCCCGATCTTCCCCACTCTCCCCCCCGATCTTCCCCACTCACCCCCCCCATCTTCCCAACTCACCCCCCCCGATCTTCCCCACTCTCCCCCCCGATCTTCCCCCCCCCGATCTTCCCCCCCCCGATCTTCCCCACTCTCCCCCCCCGATCTTCCCACTCTCTCCCCCGATCTTCCCCACTCTCCCCCCCGATCTCCCCCCCCGATCTTCCCCACTCACCCCCCCGATCTTCCCCACTCTCCCCCCCGATCTTCCCCACTCACCCACCCCATCTTCCCAACTCACCCCCCCCGATCTTCCCCACTCTCCCCCCCGATCATCCCGACTCTCCCCCCGATCTTCCCCACTCTCCCCCCCGATCTTCCCCACTCTCCCCCCCGATCTTCCCCACTCTCCCCCCCGACCTTCCCCACTCACCCCCCCCGACCTTCCCCACTCTCCCCCCCCGATCTTCCCCACTCTCCCCCCCCGATCTTCCCACTCTCTCCCCCGATCTTCCCCACTCTCCCCCCCGATCTCGCCCCCCCCGATCTCGCCCCCCCCGATCTTCCCCCCCCCGATCTTCCCCACTCTCCCCCCGATCTTCCCCACTCTCCCCCCCGATCTTCCCCACTCTCCCCCCCGACCTTCCCCACTCTCCCCCCCGATTTTCCCCACTCTCCCCCCCGATCTTCCCCACTCTCCCCCCCCGATCTTCCCCACTCTCCCCCCCGATCTTCCCCACTCTCCCCCCCCGATCTTCCCACTCTCCCCCCCGATCTTCCCCACTCTCCCCCCCGATCTCGCCCCCCCCGATCTCGCCCCCCCCGATCTTCCCCCCCCCGATCTTCCCCACTCTCCCCCCGATCTTCCCCACTCTCCCCCCCGATCTTCCCCACTCTCCCCCCCGATCTTCCCCACTCTCCCCCCCGACCTTCCCCACTCTCCCCCCCGATTTTCCCCACTCTCCCCCCCGATCTTCCCCACTCTCCCCCCCGATCTTCCCCACTCTCCCCCCCGATTTTCCCCACTCTCCCCCCCGATCTTCCCCACTCTCCCCCCCGATCTTCCCCACTCTCCCCCCCCGATCTTCCCACTCTCCCCCCCGATTTTCCCCACTCTCCCCCCCCGATTTTCCCCACTCTCCCCCCCCGATCTTCCCCACTCTCCCCCCCGATCTCCCCCCCCGATCTTCCCCACTCACCCCCCCGATCTTCCCCACTCTCCCCCCCGATCTCCCCCCCCGATCTTCCCCACTCTCCCACCCCCGATCTTCCCCACTCACCCCCTCCGATCTTCCCCACTCTCCCCCCCGATCTTCCCCACTCACCCCCCCGATCTTCCCCACTCTCCCCCCCCGATCTTCCCCACTCTCCCCCCCCGATCTTCCCCACTCTCCCCCCCCGATCTTCCCACTCTCCCCCCCGATCTTCCCCACTCTCCCCCCCGATCTTCCCCACTCTCCCCCCCGATCTTCCCCACTCTCCCCCCCGATCTTCCCCACTCTCCCCCCCGATCTTCCCCACTCTCCCACCCCCGATCTTCCCCACTCACCCCCCCGATCTTCCCCACTCTCCCCCCCGATCTTCCCCACTCACCCCCCCGACCTTCCCCACTCTCCCCCCCGATCTTCCCCACTCACCCCCCCGATCTTCCCCACTCTCCCCCCCGATCTTCCCCACTCACCCCCCCCATCTTCCCAACTCACCCCCCCCGATCTTCCCCACTCTCCCCCCCGATCTTCCCCCCCCCGATCTTCCCCCCCCCGATCTTCCCCACTCTCCCCCCCCGATCTTCCCACTCTCTCCCCCGATCTTCCCCACTCTCCCCCCCCGATCTCCCCCCCCGATCTTCCCCCCCGATCTTCCCCCCCCCGATCTTCCCCACTCTCCCCCCCGATCATCCCGACTCTCCCCCCGATCTTCCCCACTCTCCCCCCCGATCTTCCCCACTCTCCCCCCCCGATCTTCCCACTCTCTCCCCCGATCTTCCCCACTCTCCCCCCCGATCTTCCCCACTCTCCCCCCCGACCTTCCCCACTCACCCCCCCGACCTTCCCCACTCTCCCCCCCCGATCTTCCCCACTCTCCCCCCCCGATCTTCCCACTCTCCCCCCCGATCTCGCCCCCCCCGATCTCGCCCCCCCCGATCTTCCCCACTCTCCCCCCGATCTTCCCCACTCTCCCCCCCGATCTTCCCCACTCTCCCCCCCGACCTTCCCCACTCTCCCCCCCGATTTTCCCCACTCTCCCCCCCGATCTTCCCCACTCTCCCCCCCGACCTTCCCCACTCTCCCCCCCGATCTTCCCCACTCTCCCCCCCCGATCTTCCCACTCTCTCCCCCGATCTTCCCCACTCTCCCCCCCCGATCTTCTCACTCTCCCCCCCGATCTTCCCCACTCACCCCCCCGATCTTCCCCACTCTCCCCCCCGATCTTCTCCACTCTCCCCCCCGATCTTCCCCACTCTCCCCCCCGATCTTCCCCACTCTCCCCCCCGATCTTCCCCACTCTCCCCCCGATCTTCCCCACTCTCCCCCCCGATCTCCCCCCCCCGATCTTCCCCACTCACCCCCCCGATCTTCCCCACTCTCCCCCCCGATCTTCCCCCCCCGATCTTCCCCCCCCGATCTTCCCGACTCTCCCCCCCCCGATCTTCCCCACTCTCCCCCCCGATCTTCTCCACTCTCCCCCCCGATCTTCCCCACTCTCCCCCCCGATCTTCCCCACTCTCCCCCCCGATCTTCCCCACTCACCCCCCCCGATCTTCCCCACTCTCCCCCCCGATCTTCCCCCCCCCCGATCTTCCCCACTCTCCCCCCCGATCTTCCCCACTCTCCCCCCCGATCTTCCCCACTCTCCCCCCCCGACCTTCCCCACTCTCCCCCCCGATCTTCCCCACTCTCCCCCCCGATCTTCCCCACTCTCCCCCCCGATCTTCCCCACTCTCCCCCCCAATCTTCCCCACTCACCCCCCGACCTTCCCCACTCTCCCCCCCGATCTTCCCCCCCACCCCGATCTTCCCCACTCTCCCCCCCGATCTTCCCCACTCTCCCCCCCGATCTTCCCCACTCTCCCCCCCGATCTTCCCCACTCTCCCCCCCGATCTTCCCCACTCTCCCCCCCAATCTTCCCCACTCACCCCCCGACCTTCCCCACTCTCCCCCCCGATCTTCCCCCCCACCCCGATCTTCCCCACTCTCCCCCCCGATCTTCCCCACTCTCCCTCCCGATCTTCCCCACTCACCCCCCGACCTTCCCCACTCACCCCCCGAGCTTCCCCACTCTCCCCCCCGATCTTCCCCCCCCCGATCTTCCCCACTCTCCCCCCCGATCTTCCCCACTCTCCCCCCCGATCTTCCCCCCCCGATCTTCCCCACTCTCCCCCCCGATCTTCCCCCCCCGATCTTCCCCACTCCCCCCCTCGATCTTCCCCCCCCGATCTTCCCCACTCTCCCCCCCGATCTTCCCCCCCGATCTTCCCCACTCACCCCCCCCCGATCTTCCCCACTCACCCCCCGACCTTCCCCACTCTCCCCCCCGACCTTCCCCACTCTCCCCCCCGACCTTCCCCACTCTCCCCCCCGATGTTCCCCACTCTCCCCCCCGATCTTCCCTACTCTCCCCCCCGATCCTCCCCACTCTCCCCCCCCCCCGATCTTCCCCACTCACCCCCCCGATCTTCCCCACTCTCCCCCCCGATCTCCCCCCCCGTTCTTCCCCACTCACCCCCCCCCCGACCTTCCCCAATCTCCCCCCCGATCTTCCCCCCCCCCCGATCTTCCCCACTCACACGCCGATCTTCCCCACTCTCCCCCCCGATGTTCCCCACTCTCCCCCCGATGTTCCCCACTCTCCCCCCCGATGTTCCCCACTCTCCCCCCCGATGTTCCCCACTCTCCCCCCCGATGTTCCCCACTCTCCCCCCCGATGTTCCCCACTCTCCCCCCCGATGTTCCCCACTCTCCCCCCCGATGTTCCCCACTCTCCCCCCCGATGTTCCCCACTCTCCCCCCGATGTTCCCCACTCTCCCCCCCGATGTTCCCCACTCTCCCCCCCGATCGTCCCCACTCTCCCCCCCGATCTCCCCCCGCCGATCTTCCCCACTCACCCCCCCGATCTTCCCCACTCACCCCCCGATCTTCCCCACTCACCCCCCCGATCTTCCCCACTCTCCCCCCCGATCTCCCCCCCCCGATCTTCCCCACTCTCCCCCCCGATCTTCCCCACTCTCCCCCCCGATCTCCCCCCCCCCGATCTTCCCCACTCTCCCCCCCGATCTTCCCCACTCACCCCCCACCCCGATCTTCCCCACTCACCCCCCCCCGATCTTCCCCACTCACCCCCCCCGACCTTCCCCACTCCCCCCCCCGATCTTCCCCACTCACCCCCCCGACCTTCCCCACTCTCCCCCCCGATCTTCCCCCCCCCCCGATGTTCCCCACTCTCCCCCCGCCGATCTTCCCCACTCACCCCCCCGATGTTCCCCACTCTCCCCCCCGATGTTCCCCACTCTCCCCCCCGATGTTCCCCACTCTCCCCCCCCGATCTTCCCCACTCTCCCCCCCCGATGTTCCCCACTCTCCCCCCCCGATCGTCCCCACTCTCCCCCCCGATCTCCCCCAGCCGATCTTCCCCACTCACCCCCCGATCTTCCCCACTCTCCCCCCCCGATCTTCCCCACTCTCCCCCCCGATCTCCCCCCCCCCGATCTTCCCCACTCTCCCCCCCGATCTCCCCCCGCCGATCTTCCCCACTCACCCCCCCGATCTTCCCCACTCTCCCCCCCGATCTCCCCCCGCCCCCCGATTTTCCCCACTCTCCCTCCCGATTTTCCCCACTCTCCCCCCCGATCTTCCCCACTCACCCCCCAGATCTTCCCCACTCTCCCCCCCGATCTCCCCCCCCCCGATCTTCCCCACTCTCCCCCCCGATCTCCCCCCGCCGATCTTCCCCACTCACCCCCCCGATCTTCCCCACTCTCCCCCCCGATCTCCCCCCGCCCCCCGATTTTCCCCACTCTCCCTCCCGATTTTCCCCACTCTCCCCCCCGATCTTCCCCACTCACCCCCCCCCGATCTTCCAAACTCACCCCCCCGATCTTCCCCACTCTCCCCCCCGATCTCCCCCCCCGATCTTCCCCACTCACCCCCCCGATCTTCCCCACTCACCCCCCCGATCTTCCCCACTCTCCCCCCGATCTTCCCCCCCCCCCCGACCTTCCCCACTCTCCCCCCCCGACCTTCCCCACTCTCCCCCCCGATCTTCCCCACTCTCCCCCCCCGATCTTCCCCACTCTCCCCCCCGATCTTCCCCACTCTCCCCCCCGACCTTCCCCACTCTCCCCCCCGATCTTCCCCACTCTCCCCCCCGACCTTCCCCACTCTCCCCCCGATCTTCCCCACTCTCCCCCCCGATCTTCCCCACTGTCCCCCCCGATCTTCCCCACTCTCCCCCCCGATCTTCCCCACTCTCCCCCCCGATCTTCCCCACTCACCCGCCGATCTTCCCCACTCTCCCCCCCGATGTTCCCCACTCTCCCCCCCGATCTTCCCCACTCTCCCCCCCCCGATCTCCCCCCGCCAATCTTCCCCACTCACCCCCCGACCTTCCCCACTCTCCCCCCCGATCTTCCCCCCCCCCGATCTTCCCCACTCACCCGCCGATCTTCCCCACTCTCCCCCCCGATGTTCCCCACTCTCCCCCCCGATGTTCCCCACTCTCCCCCCCGATGTTCCCCACTCTCCTCCCCGATGTTCCCCACTCTCCCCCCCGATGTTCCCCACTCTCCCCCCCGATGTTCCCCACTCTCCCCCCTGATCTTCCCCACTCTCCCCCCCGACCTTCCCCACTCTCCCCCCCGATCTCCCCCCGCCGATCTTCCCCACTCACCCCCCCGATCTTCCCCACTCACCCCCCCGATCTTCCCCACTCTCCCCCCCGATCTCCCCCCCCGATCTTCCCCACTCACCCCCCCGATCTTCCCCACTCTCCCCCCCGATCTTCCCCACTCACCCCCCCGATCTTCCCCACTCTCCCCCCTGATCTTCCCCACTCTCCCCCCCGATCTTCCCCACTCACCCCCCCGATCTTCCCCACTCACCCCCCCGATCTTCCCCATTCACCCCCCCGATCTTCCCCACTCCCCCCCCCGATCTTCCCCACTCTCCCCCCCGATCTTCCCGCTCTCCCCCCCGATCTTCCCCGCTCTCCCCCCCGATCTTCCCCGCTCTCCCCCCCGATCTTCCCCACTCACCCCCCCCGAGCTTCCCCACTCTCCCCCCCGATCTTCCCCCCCCCAGATCTTCCCCACTCACCCCCCCCCGATCTTCCCCACTCTCCCCCCCGATCTCCCCCCCCGATCTTCCCCACTCACCCCCCCGATCTTCCCCACTCACCCCCCCCGATATTCCCCACTCTCCCCCCGATCTTCCCCCCCCCCGATCTTCCCCACTCCCCCCACCACGATCTTCCCCACTCCCCCCCCCCGATCTTCCCCACTCACCCCCCCCCCGACCTTCCCCACTCTCCCCCCCTGATCTTCCCCACTCTCCCCCCCCGATCTTCCCCACTCTCCCCCCCCGATCTTCCCCACTCTCCCCCCGATCTTCCCCACTCTCCCCCCCGATCTTCCCCCCCCGATCTTCCCCCCCCGATCTTCCCCCCCCGATCTTCCCCACTCTCCCCCCGATCTTCCCCACTCTCCCCCCCGATCTTCCCCACTCACCCCCCTGATCTTCCCCACTCACCCCCCGACCTTCCCCACTCTCCCCCCCGATCTTCCCCACTCTCCCCCCCCGATCTTCCCCACTCTCCCCCCCCGATCTTCCCCACTCTCCCCCCCGATCTTCCCCACTCTCCCCCCCCCCCTCAATCTTCCCCACTCTCCCCCCCGATCTTCCCCACTCTCCCCCCCGATCTTCCCCACTCTCCCCCCCGATCTTCCCCACTCTCCCCCCCGATCTTCCCCACTCTCCCCCCCGATCTTCCCCACTCTCCCCCCCGGTCTCCCCCCCCGATCTTCCCCACTCTCCCCCCCGATCTCCCCCCCCGATCTTCCCCACTCACCCCCCCCCCGATCTTCCCCACTAACCCCCCCCCCCGATCTTCCCCACTCACCCCCCCCCCGATCTTCCCCACTCCCCCACCCCGATCTTCCCCACTCTCCCCCCCGATCTTCCCCCCCCCGATCTTCCCCACTCACCCCCCCCCCGATCTTCCCCACTCCCCCACCCCGATCTTCCCCACTCTCCCCCCCGATCTTCCCCACTCTCCCCCCCGGTCTCCCCCCCCGATCTTCCCCACTCACCCCCCCCCCCGATCTTCCCCACTCTCCCCCCTGATCTTCCCCACTCTCCCCCCCGATCTTCCCCACTCTCCCCCCCGATCTTCCCCACTCTCCCCCCCGATCTTCCCCACTCACCCCCCCGATCATCCCCACTCTCCCCCCCGGTCTCCCCCCCCGATCTTCCCCACTCACCCCCCCCCCCGATCTTCCCCACTCTTCCCCCCGATCTCCCCCCCCGATCTTCCCCACTCACCCCCCCCCCCGATCTTCCCCACTCACCCCCCCCCGATCTTCCCCACTCACCCCCCCCCCGATCTTCCCCACTCCCCCACCCCGATCTTCCCCACTCTCCCCCCCGATCTGCCCCCTCTCGATCTTCCCCACTCTCCCCCCCGATCTTCCCCACTCACCCCCCCGATCATCCCCACTCTCCCCCCCGGTCTCCCCCCCCGATCTTCCCCACTCACCCCCCCCCCCCGATCTTCCCCACTCTTCCCCCCGATCTCCCCCCCGATCTTCCCCACTCACCCCCCCCCCGATCTTCCCCACTCACCCCCCCCCGATCTTCCCCACTCACCCCCCCCCCGATCTTCCCCACTCCCCCACCCCGATCTTCCCCACTCACCCCCCCGATCTTCCCCACTCTCCCCCCCCCACCTCCCTCCCCCCGCATTGCAGCTTCTGACGGTGGCCAGCCTGTCAATCAGGGGCTGCTGGGTGTGAAGCCCGGAGAGGACATTAATCACCATCAATTGCGATGTGATCGCGTCGGAAACAGTAAGTTTTATTTATTCGGGTTTGCTGCACGCACCTTCACCGCCCCCCCACCCCACCCCTCTGCTGCCAACCCACCACCATTTCAAAATTGAGCCCAGTGTCCCCAGTCCAACTCCCCACCCTGTCAAAGGAGTCTGACCTCCGACCCTCCCAGTTCATACTGCCAATCTTTTCTTTCTTCCATCTACCCCCTCAACTCAACTTGGCTCTTTTCTCTCTTCCCCCACCCTCCAACCCCCCCACACCAAGTTCAAGCTGATACTTTTCTTCACCTACCCCATCCCCTTCAATCTGGGGATCATCTTCTCCCCAATTTGGGCCAGGATTATTTCCCCATCTCTACCCCCAGCCAATACTGGCAGTCTCCCTCCCCATTGTGTTTCTCAGTTAATGCTGGCACTCTCCTTCCTTTCCCATCCCAAAGTATTGCTCCCAGTGTGTGCTCCTTCTGCGCCACCCTTCATTTCCTCTTCTCCTCTTCATTTCCTTCTCTGCCCTTCATTTCCTCCTCCCTTCATTGCCTCCTCTGCCCTTCATTGCCTCCTCTGCCCTTCATTGCCTCCTCTGCCCTTCATTGCCTCCTGTGCCCTTCATTTCCTCCTCTGCCCTTCATTGCCTCCTGTGCCCTTCATTGCCGCCTCCTCCCTCCATTGCCTCCTCTGCCCTTCATTGCCTCCTCCTCCCTCCATTGCCTCCTCTGCCCGATCCCTTTTATTGGCACCCTGTTCCTTCTCCCTTTCATTTTCCCCTTCCCTCTACTCTTCCATTCCCCCTCCCATTATGACACACTTCAACCAGTACCAGCTGGACTGTGGGTCCAGTGATAGAAGCCTGATCTATGCTGGTCTCTGCTGATTTTTGTCAGCAAATACTGACCTGCTGACTGGGTTCCCACAACATTGCTCGTCAACATGAATGCTGACGGTTGGCGTTATCAGGTTCAGTAATCTAACCTATAGTGATGGGGAGGTGCTCACAATTGTCCTCAGTCCACTGGATGAGTGAAAATCAGCCTGTGCTCATCACTAACCTGTTGACCCCAGCTGGAAAGTTCTTGTTTGTGAATGTCAGGTGAGGTCAGGCTCGTGCTTGGCTGGGATGCTTTCCATCATACTCATTACTGAAGAATGGCAACTGTAGTGAGAGAGGGATGGCTGGAGGAGCCCTATCCCGGGATGGAGGTTTGAGGAGCCCTATCCCGGGATGGAGGTTTGAGGAGCCCTATCCCGGGATGGAGGTTTGAGGAGCCCTATCCCGGGATGGAGGTTTGAGGAGCCCTATCCCGGGATGGAGGTTTGAGGAGCCCTATCCTCTGATGGAGGTTTGAGGAGCCCTATCCTGTGATGGAGGTTTGAGGAGCCCTATCCCGGGATGGAGGTTTGAGGAGCCCTATCCCGGGATGGAGGTTTGAGGAGCCCTATCCCGGGATGGAGGTTTGAGGAGCCCTATCCCGGGATGGAGGTTTGAGGAGCCCTATCCCGGGATGGAGGTTTGAGGAGCCCTATCCCGGGATGGAGGTTTGAGGAGCCCTATCCCGGGATGGAGGTTTGAGGAGCCCTATCCCGGGATGGAGGTTTGAGGAGCCCTATCCTGTGATGGAGGTTTCAGGAGCCCTATCCTGTGATGGAGGTTTCAGGAGCCCTATCCCGGGATGGAGGTTTGAGGAGCCCTATCCTATGATGGAGGTTTGAGGAGCCCTATCCTATGATGGAGGTTTGAGGAGCCCTATCCTATGATGGAGGTTTGAGCAGCCCTATCCAGGGATGGAGGTTTGAGGAGCCCTATCCTCTGATGGAGGTTTGAGGAGCCCTATCCCGGGATGGAGGTTTGAGGAGCCCTATCCTATGATGGAGGTTTGAGGAGCCCTATCCTATGATGGAGGTTTGAGGAGCCCTATCCTATGATGGAGGTTTGAGGAGCCCTATCCTATGATGGAGGTTTGAGGAGCCCTATCCTAGGAATGGAGGTTTGAGGAGCCCTATCCTAGGAATGGAGGTTTGAGGAGCCCTATCCTGTGATGGAGGTTTGAGGAGCCCTATCCTATGATGGAGGTTTGAGGAGCCCTATCCTGTGATGGAGGTTTCAGGAGCCCTATCCTATGATGGAGGTTTGAGGAGCCCTATCCTATGATGGAGGTTTGAGCAGCCCTATCCAGGGATGGAGGTTTGAGGAGCCCTATCCTCTGATGGAGGTTTGAGGAGCCCTATCCCGGGATGGAGGTTTGAGGAGCCCTATCCTATGATGGAGGTTTGAGGAGCCCTATCCTATGATGGAGGTTTGAGGAGCCTTATCCTATGATGGAGGTTTGAGGAGCCCTATCCTATGATGGAGGTTTGAGGAGCCCTATCCTAGGAATGGAGGTTTGAGGAGCCCTATCCTAGGAATGGAGGTTTGAGGAGCCCTATCCTGGGATGGAGGTTTGAGGAGCCCTATCCTATGATGGAGGTTTGAGGAGGCCTATCATATGATGGAGGTTTGAGGAGCCCTATTCTATGATGGAGGTTTGAGGAGCCCTATCCTGTGATGGAGGTTTCAGGAGCCCTATCCTATGATGGAGGTTTGAGGAGCCCTAGCCTGGGATGGAGGTTTGAGGAGCCCTATCCTATGATGGAGGTTTGAGGAGCCCTATCCTCTGATGGAGGTTTTAGGAGCCCTATCCTATGATGGAGGTTTGAGGAGCCCTATCCTATGATGGAGGTTTGAGGAGCCCTATCCTATTATGGAGGTTTGAGGAGCCCTATCCTGTGATGGAGGTTTGAGGAGCCCTATCCTATGATGGAGGTTTGAGGAGCCCTATCCTGGGATGGAGGTTTGAGGAGCCCTACCCTGGGATGGAGTTTTGAGGAGCCCTATCCTATGATGGAGGTTTGAGGAGCCCTATCCTGGGATGGAGTTTTGAGGAGCCCTATCCTCTGATGGAGGTTTGAGGAGCCCTATCCTATGATGGAAGTTTGAGGAGCCCTATCCTATGATGGAGGTTTGAGGAGCCCTATCCTATGATGGAGGTTTGAGGAGCCCTATCCTCTGATGGAGGATTGAGGAGCCCTATCCTATGATGGAGGTTTGAGGAGCCCGATCCTGGGATGGAGGTTTGAGGAGCCCTATCCTATGATGGAAGTTTGATGAGCCCTATCCTGGGATGTAGGTTTGAGGAGCCCTATCCTATGATGGAGGTTTGAGGAGCCCTATCCTCTGATGGAGGTTTGAGGAGCCCTATCCTATGATGGAGGTTTGAGGAGCCCTATCCTATGATGGAGGTTTGAGGAGCCCTATCCCGGGATGGAGGTTGGAGGAGCCCTATCCTATGATGGAGGTTTGAGGAGCCCTATCCTGGGATGGAGGTTTGAGGAGCCCTATCCTATGATGGAGGTTTGAGGAGCCCTATCCTATGATGGAGGTTTGAGGAGCCCTATCCTATGATGGAGGTTTGAGGAGCCCTATCCTATGATGGAGGTTTGAGGAGCCCTATCCTATTATGGAGGTTTGAGGAGCCCTACCCTATGATGGAGGTTTGAGGAGCCCTATACTCTGATGGAGGTTTGAGGAGCCCTATCCTGGGATGGAGGTTTGAGGAGCCCTATCCTATTATGGAGGTTTGAGGAGCCCTATCCTATGATGGAGGTTTGAGGAGCCCTATCCTATTATGGAGGTTTGAGGAGCCCTATCCTCTGATGGAGGTTTGAGGAGCCCTACCCTGGGATGGAGGTTTGAGGAGCCCTATCCTGTGATGGAGGTTTGAGGAGCCCTATCCTGTGATGGAGGTTTGAGGAGCCCTATCCTATGATGGAGGTTTGAGGAGCCCTATCCTATGATGGAGGTTTGAGGAGCCCTATCCTGGGATGGAGGTTTGAGGAGCCCTATTCTATGATGGAGGTTTGAGGAGCCCTATCCTATGATGGAGGTTTGAGGAGCCCTATCCTCTGATGGAGGTTTGAGGAGTCCTATCCTATGATGGAGGTTTGAGGAGCCCTATCCTGGGATGGAGGTTTGAGGAGCCCTATCCTATGATGGAGGTTTGAGGAGCCCTATCCTATGATGGAGGTTTGAGGAGCCCTATCCTATGATGGAGGTTTGAGGAGCCCTATCCTATGATGGAGGTTTGAGGAGCCCTATCCTATGATGGAGGTTTGAGGAGCCCTATTCTATGATGGAGGTTTGAGGTGCCCTATCCTGGGATGGAGGTTTGAGGAGCCCTACCCTGGGATGGAGTTTTGAGGAGCCCTATCCTATGATGGAGGTTTGAGGAGCCCTATCCTGGGATGGAGGTTTCAGGAGCCCTATCCTATGATGGAAGTTTGATGAGCCCTATCCTGGGATGGAGGTTTGAGGAGCCCTATCCTATGATGGAGGTTTGAGGAGCCCTATCCTCTGATGGAGGTTTGAGGAGCCCTATCCTATGATGGAGGTTTGAGGAGCCCTATCCTATGATGGAGGTTTGAGGAGCCCTATCCTATGATGGAGGTTTGAGGAGCCCTATCCTCTGATGGAGGTTTGAGGAGCCCTATCCTCTGATGGAGGTTTGAGGAGCCCTATCCTATGATGGAGGTTTGAGGAGCCCTATCCTATGATGGAGGTTTGAGGAGCCCTATCCCGGGATGGAGTTTGGAGGAGCCCTATCCTATGATGGAGGTTTGAGGAGCCCTATCCTATGATGGAGGTTTGAGGAGCCCTATCCTGGGATGGAGGTTTGAGGAGCCCTATCCTATGATGGAGGTTTGAGGAGCCCTATCCTGGGATGGAGGTTTGAGGAGCCCTATCCTATGATGGAGGTTTGAGGAGCCCTATCCTGGGATGGAGGTTTGAGGAGCCCTATCCTATGATGGAGGTTTGAGGAGCCCTATCCTATGATGGAGGTTTGAGGAGCCCTATCCTATGATGGAGGTTTGAGGAGCCCTATCCTATGATGGAGGTTTGAGGAGCCCTATCCTGTGATGGAGGTTTGAGGAGCCCTATCCTCTGATGGAGGTTTGAGGAGCCCTACCCTGGGATTGAGGTTTGAGGAGCCCTATCCTGTGATGGAGGTTTGAGGAGCCCTATCCTGTGATGGAGGTTTGAGGAGCCCTATCCTCTGATGGAGGTTTGAGGAGCCCTATCCTGTGATGGAGGTTTGAGGAGCCCTACCCTGTGATGGAGGTTTGAGGAGCCCTACCCTGGGATGGAGGTTTGAGGAGCCCTACCCTGGGATGGAGGTTTGAGGAGCCCTATCCTGTGATGGAGGTTTGAGGAGCCCTACCCTGGGATGGAGGTTTGAGGAGCCCTATCCTATGATGGAGGTTTGAGGAGCCCTATCCTATGATGGAGGTTTGAGGAGCCCTATCCTGTGATGGAGGTTTGAGGAGCCCTATCCTGGGATGGAGTTTTGAGGAGCCCTATCCTGTGATGGAGGTTTGAGGAGCCCTATCCCGGGATGAGAGATGAAAATTAGAAGCGAAAACAAAATCCTCAGCTATCTGAAAGCTGTGCACCTGCCCTGTGACTCTGTACCCTGATTCATTTCATGTACTGATAGCTTGACGCTCATGGGATGTGGGCGTCACTGGCGAGGCCGGCATTTATTACCCACCCTAATTGCCCTTGAGAAGGTGGTGGTGAGCCGCCTTCTTGAACCGCTGCAGTCCGTGTGGTGAAGGTTCTCCCACAGTGCTGTTAGGAAGGGAGTTCCAGGATTTTGACCCAGTGACAATGAAGGAACGGCGATATATTTCCAAGTCGGGATGGTGTGTGACTTGGAGGGGAACGTGCAGGTGGTGTTGTTCCCATGTGCCTGCTGCCCTTGTCCTTCCAGGTGGTAGAGGTCGCGGGTTTGGGAGGTGCTGTCGAAGAAGCCTTGGCGAGTTGCTGCAGTGCATCCTGTGGATGGTGCACACTGCATCCACAGTGTGCCGGTGGTGAAGGGAGTGAATGTTTAGGGTGGTGAATGGGGTGCCAATCAAGCGGGCTGCTTTGTCCTGGATGGTGTTGAGCTTCTTGAGTGTTGTTGGAGCTGCACTCATCCAGGCAAGTGGAGAGTATTCCATCACACTCCTGACTTGATGTGGAGATGCCGGTGATGGACTGGGGTGGACAAATGTTAGGAATCTTACACCAGGTTAAAGTCCAACAGTTTTATTTGAAAATCCTGACTTGTGCCTTGTAGATGGTGGAAAGGCTTTGGGGAGTCAGGAGATGAGTCACTCACCGCAGAATACCCAGCCTCTGACCTGCTCTTGTAGCCACAGTATTTATGTGGCTGGTCCAGTTAAGTTTCTGGTCAAACATATGCTGTACCAGCCAAATGCAGTTTCCATCGAACCAGCAGGCTAAGGGTTACACTCCCCAGTTTAAATCATTCACTGTTCTTTTAAGATGCTGCACTGATCCTTGGAGTTTGTTTTCCTGATCTTATTGCCACCAACTGACCCCCAGGACTTCAGGTGACCTTTTAGAGTAAACACAGGTCAGTTTGGGCTTTCAGCAACATTTATTTTCCTCATCAATTGTCTCTCCCAATACTCCCCCCTCCCCCTCCTCTCCTGGAGTGGTCGCCCTTAACGGGGAATGCCTACAGGTAATTTGGTCATGGGGACATAAAGCAAGAGGGCTGTTGGAGACCTGGTAAAAACCTCATAAGATGCAAATGAGCTTGAAACTGAGGATGAACACAAGATTGAGAATATTCTGGATGATTATTTCCTCCTCAAACAGAGACAATCTGGGCAAAATCAGTGACTTCAATATAAATGAGATAAAAGGGTTCGGCTAAAATAACTCAAAACAACTGCCCAGGGGACAGATGATATTTATTGCAAATAGCAGAGAGAGACTAGGATAGAGATTTGTGAAGCTCTGGCAATCACTATGAGGGAGTCCTTGGATATGTTGAAACTGGGTTAACGAGGTTATTCGATTCGGGGGACAAAACAGACACAGGCAATGACAGACCCATTAGTCTTACTTCCATTCTATGTAAAATTGATTATCTGGAATAAACTTGAGAATTATCTGTACAATAATAACCTAGTATACAGCAGTCAACATTGGAACAGGAGTAGGCCGTTCAGCCCTTCGAGCCTGTACCGTCATACAATTAGATCATGGCTGATCTGTACTCAACTCTATTTGCCCATCTTTACTCCATCCCCCTTGAATCCCTTACCCAACATGGAAGGCTTGGCCTAACCAACCTCTTTGAGGAAATGACAACCCAAGTGGATTGTGGGAAGCCATACATTGTTATAACTTCCAAAAGGCATTTGACAAAGTTCCACACAAAAGGCTATGAGGGCTAAATTAGTCCACGTAGCACCCATTGTGTAGGCGCTACGTGGACTTCTAAACACTGAAACTGGTGTCCGAACTGCGCGCGCACACTTCCAGCATGACGTGTGCAGGACGCCATATTGGTAAAGGCGTTTGTGCACGTGCAGATAACGAATGCTGCCAGCACGGCAGCATGTAAAGTAGGGAGATTACGTGGTAGATCAGTGTACAACACTGATTTAAAGGGACAGATGCGATCTTGGAACTCCATACTCCAGCCAACGCACTGTCTTAACCTCGCACAGCTGAATAGGTCTTAAATGGCATGGAGGCCCTCCCCACCTGTGTTATTTAAAGGGATCATGCAGGAGTTACAGGTTCGTTGCTGGGTCATTGTTTCTGGCAGCTGATGCATTTGTACCTGTTTTTGGAGGACTCCTATACTTGAATACTAGGACACGGGGGCATAGCCTAAAAATTAGAGCTCGGACTTTCAGGAGTGAAGTTAGGAAATGCTTCTACACGCAAAGGGTGGTAGAAGTTTGGAACTCTCTTCCGCAAACAGCAGTTGATGCTAGCTCAATTGTTAATTTTAAATCTGAGATTGATAGATTTTTGTTAACCAAAGTTATTAAGGGATATGGGGCTAAGGCAGGAATATGGAGTTAGGTCACAGATCAACCATGATCTCATTGAATGGTGGAGCAGGCTTGAGGAGTTAAATGGCCTATTCCTATTCTTATCTTCCTATGTTCCTATAATAAAGTTTCAATACTCTACAGGGAATGGGCTGGCTGGCTGACAGGCAACAGCAAGAGTACTGGCGGAGTGGCAGGGATGGGACAGGAGTGCTGTCATCCTGAGAGAGAACGGCAGGTTCATGTTCCATGGAGCCACTGCCATTTGCTGCGTCCTTTAATGCGCCACCTTCTCCTGCAAGAAAGCGAGAGGTGTGTCGGTGAGTGTCCTGCAAGATGTTTGGGTGATGTGGCTTTCATGGTTGAATAGCTGCCAGTGTGTGTGACCTGTGAGTTGTGGGTGTGCGGCTTGCAACAATGGTAATGTGTGAGGGTGAGATGAAGCATCTGATTGGAAGAGTTGAGTAATGATTGAAAGAGTTTGTTGGTATGTGGGTGATGGGGAGTGTAGTGAGTGGAGCAGTGGATGCGGCTAGTGGTGTAGTTGGTGGGAGATGCCACATGACGACCTAACTCACCTTGACCACTCGTGTCAAATCATTGAACTTTCTTCCTGCACTGCATCCATGTTCGTGGTGCTATGCTCCTGGCATTGACCTCGCCTCCCACTGCCTCCCACTGCCTCGGGAGCATATATCTAGAGGCCTCTTGCCCCCCTGCGGATATAGGATGCCCCTCCTTCTGTCCACCTCTTGCACCAAGGTCTCCAGTGCATCATCAGAGAGCCTTGGTGCACGCTCTCTTGCAGGCCCGGTACAAACTGGTGTGCAGATTGGAGGATGTGGAATGTAATTATGCACAAACTTTATTCAATGTTTTGAAAGAACTCAACAGTTTGTAAACGTCAGGATGGGACCTGCATCTGTATTTTACGTGTGTGATTTCTGATCTCCGTTCAGACCTGTGTCTTATATTTTGAAAATATCAGAGTCCCGCAAACTTTGAGCAGCCAAGTTGTTGTTCTTAAAAATTCCAGAGTTCCCACCATCATCATGCTGCATTATATTGCAGCACAGACTCACTTCACCATTGACCTCCTCCACTTCCTGCAGCCACACTGCACCTTCCCTTTAAGAGGTGCAGGCTGCCTTTAAGTGGTGCTGGCCACTCACGATATCGGGGGCCCCCTGCTGGTGAGCAGCCACTCAACAGCGCAGGTAGGGCTGGCTGGACGCAGCAATCAGATAAATCACCAGGCAGCACGAATGTTACGTGCTGCCTGCATCTCAATGACCAGCCATGATTCTAGCGCCTGTTTTCGGGGGTTAACCCATTTATCCTCCCATTAGTTAAACTCGAAGCTGTGGGGCTTCAGGGGTAAAACTTGGGAGCGGATCAGAAATCTCCGAAGGGTAGAAAACAATTGGAGAGATTTCCGTGGGTCTGTGCCTCCAATTAGATTAATGGGAAGAAAATCAGACGGGTTCATTTACAGGAGTGCAGTCCAACCGCCCGATTTTTGATATTCGCTGTGCTCAGGCGATCCAGTGCATCCGGGAGCAGACCCAGGGAAAACCCCCCCCCCCAGTATGCAATGATTGGAGGAGCTAGGTCAGGTCATGGTAGGGAGAAGTACTGAGTGGGGTGCCCGAGGGCTTGGTGCTGGGATCTCTGCTCTTTCTGATTTACATCAATGACTTGGATTCAGAAACTCAAAGCAAAGTGGTCAAATTTGCGGATGACACCAAACTAGGAGGGGCCATGGGACTAGAGGAGCCAGCTCAGAAATGACAGAATGAATTGGATAAAATTTATAAGGAGCAGAACAATAGCCGATGGAATTCAATACTGACAAGTGCGAATGACTGCCCATGGGAAGGAAGAATGTGTGACGCTCTGTCTCGGTGACAGGTGTTGAAATAGCTCAGGATGAAACAGAAAGTGACCCAGGAGTCTTAGTGAAGTCAATGATCAACATGTCCAAACAAGGCAGAGCAACAATCAATAAATCCAATAGGATGTTGAACTACAGAACCAAAACAAGTAGGGTACAAATCAGGGCACTGATCTGACTGCAGCACTCGTACTGGGTCCAGTTCTGGTCACTGAGTCACAAGGGAGACATTCCAGTGTTGGAGGCAGGGCAGAGAGGAGCCAGGAGGCTGATCCCCAGTATCAGGGGTCTGGGTTATGACTGGAGAGAACTGGGCTTTTCAGCCTGGAACGGAGGGGTCTGAGAGCTGATGTTAGGGAGGTTTATAAGATAGCTAAGGGAATGGAGAAGGTAAATCTGAAACTAGATTGCAAGAGAAGGACAAAGGTTTACAAGTTGAAACTGGGAAAAGATAAATCTTTATTATTTGCAGTTTGAAATGGAAGACTTTGTTCTGACATTTACCACCTGGACCCTTACCTTTAAATTACAAAAACCAGGCATCAATTTTCCTCCCCCCCCCCCCCCCCCCCAGTCCAACCCCACCCCATTAAAAACCATCAGTTACTGCCCAGACATGAGTCACTGCCACAAACAAGTATAGCCAGTGAACAGCCTCCTTTCTGCACACAGAGCGGTGTGCGAAGGGTTTCCTTTCACTGGAGTCAGTTAGTTTTACAAAGGGTGAGCTGTGTGAGGATGATAGCCAGGCTCCACATCAAAGTGACATGTTTCCAAAACAACAGAAAAAAAGTGGTCTGCGAGGCCTCGGATATAATTTACTTTCTCCTCTCTTTTTTCTCTCTCTAGTCTCCCGACTACACCTGCAGCTCAAATAGTTCACATTCTGGCCAAACAAATTCCTAGCGCTTTGAATTGTTTGCAGAAGGGAGGTAATTGTCAGCTAACAGCCTGCCAATCACTGACAGCCCCCTGGCCAGGGCTGAAGATTTCAGTCACATTAAAGCCTGTTATCTGTGCTTTTAGTTTGATGGTCTAATGGATGAGAGTGTCTGTAATTGGGATGTGGTGTCTTGGCCCTTGCACCAACAAGAAGATCCTTTTTGTCTTTAATGGTCACATTTTTCTGTTTTGACGTTCACCAAATTTTCAGCCAAAAAGAAATTCAGAAATGCCAAACAATATTTTAACTTGGAGCCGGGAAGAGAAGGAAGGGAAGTTTATCCGACACCAAGCCCGGAAGAGAAGTTGGTGAGTTAGAATCTGCGATCACAACTCAATTGAAGGATAAAACTTTTTCATCCGGCAGCCAGATTGACAGGCTGGCTACCTGTCGGGCAGGGAGAGATCGGAGTCTTAGGGTTTGTATGGGGGAGGTCGGGGAGAGATCGAGATCGAGATCTTTGGGGGATCGATTGGGGGGAGGGGGGCGATCGCGGGGGCGGAGATGTGAGAAGTCGACATTGGGGGCGGGCTCGGACATTGGGGGTGGGGTCGGTCATCGGGGGGGGGTGGGCTCGGTCATCGGGGGGGGGGGTGGGCTCGGTCCTCGGGGGGTGGGCTCGGTCATCGGGGGGGGGGGGGTGGGCTCGGTCATCGGGGGTGGGGTCGGTCATCGGGGGGGGGGGGGTGGGCTCGGTCATCGGGGGGGGGGGGTGGGCTCGGTCCTCGGGGGGTGGGCTCGGACGTCGTGGTCAGGGGGGGGGGGGGGCTAAGCTGATCACAGGGCTCTGATCGCAGCAGGTGAACTTATCGGGCCTGGGAGAAACACTCCTGCTCCCCGGGGCCCACGAGCAGTGCAATAAAGGCGCTCACCTCATGGACCTCACCCTTCCCACCTCCTTTTCACCAGTGAGATTCACGAGTCCCCAGGAAACCCGTGCTGGAGGCGTGAAATTTAAAGTTCAATTCAATTTAAAATGACTACTTAACATCTCATAAGGACGTTAATTGCTGTTATAAATACCCGCCTGCCTGCACTAATTTAAGCACTGTGGCGAGTAGGTTACTCACACTCATCCAAACACGCCTCCGTTAAACCTGGAGGTGGGCGTGTTGGAGATGGGTTGTGGTTGCACTCGAAAAATCACATATTTTAACTACCCACCGCCCCCACCCCACTCGTTCTTGGTGGTTGAAATTCCCCCCTATAAGTTCAGATTACACTTGAATGAATTAGGTTTGGTGTAGGTCGTCTCACATCCCAGTCTGAGTTAACATTGTCTCTCAGCCTCCGGCCAACAGTAAGGAGGTGCTGATTAATCCTGCTCCAGTTTCATGCTGGAGAGTGAGTGAAGAGCAACATGTTTACACAAAGCACACTCTGCAGAAAGGATCGCCAGGTGGGTTTGGATGGGACCCCTTCGATCTGATCTTTCTCAGAACACCAAGCCTACAATTCCATAGAGGTTTCTAACACGAAACAGATCTGCATTTATGTAGCGCCCCACTTGACTTCATGATGTCCCAAAGTGCTTCACAACTGATGAATTGCTTTTGAAGTGTAATCACTGTTGTTATGTAGGCAAATATATCGAGTTACATCGAGTCTACCACACAGAAACAGGCCATTCGGCCCAACTAGTCTATCAAACCCTTTCATAATCGTAAAGACCTCTATCAGGTCACCCCTCAGCCTTCTCTTTTCTAGAGAAAAGAGCCCCTGCCTGTTCAGCCTTTCCTGATAAAGATACTCTCTCAGTTCTGGTATCATTCTTGTGAATCTCTTTTTGCACCTTCTCCAATGCCTCTATATCCCTTTTATAATATGGGGACTAGAACTGTTCACAGTACTCCAAGTGTGGTCTAACCAAGGTTCTATACAAGTTTAACATGGCAGTCTTATTGCATGGTCCCACAAAAAGCAGTGAGATAGGAACAGGAGTAGGC
The DNA here is from genome assembly GCF_035084215.1 of Heptranchias perlo. Lineage (NCBI taxonomy): Eukaryota > Metazoa > Chordata > Chondrichthyes > Hexanchiformes > Hexanchidae > Heptranchias > Heptranchias perlo. The sequence continues at coordinate 70,032,747 of NC_090337.1, read as the reverse complement.
CATTCAGCCCCTCGAGCCTGTTCTGCCCTTCAATTAGATCATGGTTGATCTGTCCCTCAACTCCATTTACCCGCCTTTGTTCCATATCCCTTGATACCCTTACCCAATAAAAAGCTATCGGTCTGAGCAGATATCTGTTTTAATGAAAGTTGGTTGAGGAATAAACATTGGCCAGGACACCAGGGAGAACTCCCCTGCTCTTCTTCAAAATAGTGTCACGGGATCTTTTGCATCTCCTTGAGAGGGCAGATGGGGCCTCGGGTTAACATCTGCTTCAAAAGACTGTGCTGAAGTGTCGGCCAAAATTATCTGCTTATGTCTGGAGTGGGACTTGAACCCACAACTTTCTAACTCAAAGACGATAGTGCTACCACTGAGCCCCAGCTGACACCTACCTCATTAAAACATTGAGGATTTCTACAATTCAGTGTTGTAACACATAACACGTAACACATAAAACTCAAGTGGTCTCACAAACCCCCCCGAGTGTGTGTACACTCCAGCTAAAGTGTTGATGCGAATCGGTTTTGCTTTGCATGGGTGCTGCAGTTCATGTGTAAATGTAGCCTGATGCCCCTGGAGGGAGTTTCACTTCGTTCCACTGTCTGTGCAGGCCCCGACGCAGGACAAGTTTAGCATTGGTGAAAACCACTTCCTGCAAAATGGAAAATGGGAAGCATCCTGTTCGGGACTTTGTCATTTCCTGGATCACGTTTTGCTGAGGGCTTCTTCTCGGTGGCTCTGTGAGTTTATCCAGAGAGTCATAAAGAGCAAAAGGCCCCAGTTCAACGCAGTGGTCTGATGGGCTGAAGGGAATCTCCTCTCTCTGCCCTCAGTGAAGTTCGATTGTGTTCCCTGCACAAAAGCAGTAATAATTCAGTGTGAGACCTGACATCTCACAATGAGTGTGTTCACACTCCATCGTTTTAGGGTCAGTGAAAAGTGAGCCCAGCTTCTCACTGACCCTGAATGCACAGGCACTAAATTGCCAGTGTGATTCACGATTCAAGGAAGGACCTGAATCCGGAGCAATGAGGAGTGGGAGTTCCTGGAAGGGATGGTGTGAAGTGACAGATCATGTTACATAGTGCTCAGGAATCCATTGGATCAAGTCCAGATTTGGAACCTCAAGTTAAATATTTATACGGAGTGGGTATTATGTCATTGCTTGCTGGGCGCAAACTGGCTGCTGCATCTCCTACGTTACACTTCGAAAGTACTTCATTGGCTGTAAAGCGCTGAGATTGTGAAATATGAATTCAAGTCTTTCACACTAATAGCGAGCTGATTTGGCGATGTCACTCTGGCTGTTCTTTGGAAGTTGGTTGGTGTTGAGTGAGCTTTACTCTGTACCTGTGTGTATATTAAACCTGCAAAGCTCAGGGCTGGCAGTGGGTGCAGGGAGTGGTCCATTAAACTGCTCGGGCGAGCACTGAGGTTCGCCCCTGTGATTAACTGGTAAAGTGTGCTGAGATGCGAGATCTGCACTCAATCAATCTGGAGCAAAGTGGAACTAATTTAACCAGCCCTTTGAAATAACTGCATTAAACGTGAAGCCATGAGATCTGTTTGGACTGATTCATTGATTTAAACGCAGCTCAAAAATGAAAGTGAAACCGTTCTTCAGCTGATTGACTAGATGTCATTTTAATTGACAGAAAATTAACAAAGGAACCAATTACTTTGTTCAAGGTCCACATATCTAATTCACTCAGTTGTTCGTAACCTTTTCTCCAATTTTCTGAATCTCTCTCAATATCCTCCTGCACTTCGCAGCGAGGGTCAGTGAAAATGTGATCAGGACAGGGGTCATTTTAACCAAAGCCGCCTGGTGGGAATGGAGCAGCTTTGGGTCGGATGCTGCTTTTACACCCTGTCTGATTTTACTCGCCATTAGGCTCAGTGAGCCGGGGTCTGTTCCCCATGGTGTGAGTGGGCCGGGGCCTGTTCCCCATGGTGTGAGTGGGCCGGGGTCTGTTCCCCATGGTGTGAGTGGGCCGGGCCCTGCTCCCCATGGTGTGAGTGGGCCGGGGCCTGTTCCCCATGGTGTGAGTGAGCCGGGGCCTGTTCCCCATGGTGTGAGTGGGCCGGGGCCTGTTCCCCATGGTGTGAGTGGGCCGGGGCCTGTTCCCTGCGGTGTGAGTGGGCCGGGCCCTGTTCCCCATGGTGTGAGTGGGCCGGGGTCTGTTCCCTGCGGTGTGAGTGGGCCGGGGCCTGTTCCCCATGGTGTGAGTGGGCCGGGGCCTGTTCCCTGCGGTGTGAGTGGGCCGGGGCCTGTTCCCTGCGGTGTGAGTGAGCCGGGGCCTGTTCCCCATGGTGTGAGTGGGCCGGGGCCTGTTCCCCATGGTGTGAGTGGGCCGGGCCCTGCTCCCCATGGTGTGAGTGGGCCGGGCCCTGTTCCCTGCGGTGTGAGTGGGCCGGGGCCTGTTCCCTGCGGTGTGAGTGGGCCGGGGCCTGTTCCCCATGGTGTGAGTGAGCCGGGGCCTGTTCCCCATGGTGTGAGTGAGCCGGGGCCTGTTCCCTGCGGTGTGAGTGGGCCGGGGCCTGTTCCCCATGGTGTGAGTGGGCCGGGGCCTGTTCCCCATGGTGTGAGTGGGCCGGGGCCTGTTCCCTGCGGTGTGAGTGAGCCGGGGCCTGTTCCCCATGGTGTGAGTGGGCCGGGCCCTGTTCCCCATGGTGTGAGTGGGCCGGGCCCTGTTCCCGATGGTGTGAGTGGGCCGGGGTCTGTTCCCTGCGGTGTGAGTGAGCTGGGGCCTGTTCCCCATGGTGTGAGTGGGCCGGGGCCTGTTCCCCATGGTGTGAGTGGGCCGGGGCCTGTTCCCCATGGTGTGAGTGGGCCGGGCCCTGTTCCCGATGGTGTGAGTGGGCCGGGGTCTGTTCCCTGCGGTGTGAGTGAGCCAGGCCCTGTTCCCCATGGTGTGAGTGGGCCGGGGCCTGTTCCCCATGGTGTGAGTGGGCCGGGGTCTGTTCCCCATGGTGTGAGTGGGCCGGGGCCTGTTCCCTGCGGTGTGAGTGAGCCGGGCCCTGCTCCCCATGGTGTGAGTGAGCCGGGGCCTGTTCCCTGCGGTGTGAGTGGGCCGGGGCCTGTTCCCTGCGGTGTGAGTGGGCCGGGGCCTGTTCCCCATGGTGTGAGTGGGCTGGGGCCTGTTCCCCATGGTGTGAGTGGGCCGGGCCCTGTTCCCTGCGGTGTGAGTGAGCCGGGGCCTGTTCCCTGCGGTGTGAGTGGGCCGGGGCCTGTTCCCTGCGGTGTGAGTGAGCCGGGCCCTGCTCCCCATGGTGTGAGTGAGCCGGGGCCTGTTCCCCATGGTGTGAGTGGGCCGGGGCCTGTTCCCTGCGGTGTGAGTGAGCCGGGCCCTGTTCCCCATGGTGTGAGTGAGCCGGGCCCTGTTCCCCATGGTGTGAGTGGGCCGGGCCCTGTTCCCTGCGGTGTGAGTGAGCCGGGGTCTGTTCCCCATGGTGTGAGTGGGCCGGGGCCTGTTCCCCATGGTGTGAGTGGGCCGGGGCCTGTTCCCCATGGTGTGAGTGGGCCGGGCCCTGCTCCCCATGGTGTGAGTGGGCCGGGCCCTGCTCCCCATGGTGTGAGTGGGCCGGGGCCTGTTCCCCATGGTGTGAGTGGGCCGGGGCCTGTTCCCCATGGTGTGAGTGGGCCGGGGCCTGTTCCCCATGGTGTGAGTGAGCAGAGGAGAGGACCATGATTCGGTCACAGTGCCAAACACTGAACATGAGCTTGATCTGGAACTGGGAGATTTTCAGGTGCGTTATCTTCGAACTCGTTAATTAATAACCTCATTGGTCAGTGGAATGATCCCTTTACTATTTAATGGCTCGGGTACAATCTCTAAGCAGCACCCCAACCATGTCATCCAAGCCATCCCAGTGGGGAGCGAGTGGAGTCGAGTTGCGTCTCTCAGGTGACATCTGCCTGCACCGTCTACCAGGACGGGCCTGATCAGACCAGGAACTGTGTGGAGCTTGAGAGACCTGAGGGAGGTGTGAGAGTCCAGCTCGACATGCCCCTCCACTGGAGGCATTTGGCACGGGGCAGACTAATACAGAGAACAGGAACGAGATACTAATAGACAATGGACACTTGGAAACATGAACGACAGGGCAGGAGAAGCCGATTGAAGACTGGGTCATGGAGCAGAGGCGCGGTGGATGAGGCAGGTTCCAGATGCCTCCGGATCTGCTGCTGGTTTTGTTAATTTAGTTCGTGCTGTGGTTGTTGAGGTTATGGTACGTTTAACGCTCCCCACCATTTGTGACTGATCTCTTCCCAGTGTTCCAGTTACTTCACAGAGGCGCTTTGAATTAACAGAAAGCTTGGTAAGGAAATGAGGGAGAAATTAATAGAAGGATGTGTTAAGAGGTTGAGATGAAATAGGGAGGGAGGAGGCTCTTGTGGAGCATAGTCACCGGCATGGACCAGTTTGGCCAATTGGCCTGTTTCTGTGCTGTAAATTCTGTGTAACGTAATTCTGTGGAATCGTGCACTGGCACTGACATCTGCTCAGGGCCCTCGAATGATAATGGACTGTCCTGGTCCACACAAATTAAATCCTACTCAAAATGTTCTCCAAGGAAGGAAAACATGTTTCAGTCCCGTCCCCCCCGCCAACAGGTTGCCCACAGTGCAGTACTGGGTGTGCTGGGCTTTTATGGTCTGTTTTCTCAGGAAGTTGATTGGTTTGTGGGTGCTCTCTGATGCAGTGGGAAAGACTTGCAACGCACAATCTCGGGTTCCTGAGTTCCACAGGCCTTTAACTGATCTGTTTTTTTTCGATTGGTCATTGCCACAGTCTCTATGGTGAGATGGCTGCCTGTTTCCTGCCCTCTCTCCCTCTCGCTGCCTCTCCTCAGTGCTATAATAACCCGCTGTTCTGTACAGATGACAATAGGCATCGAATAAAATGGAGCATCACGTGGATTTGATTTGTGGTGAAATCAGCAGTTTTAGCCTGAGGCCTCGGAGAGAGAGATTGCTGCAACTCCCCACGTGTATCACTGCGTACCAGATGGAATCTGAAACTGCTCCATGTGGGTGTATCTTTGTGAATTACTTTGCAGTGCAGTGACTCCTTCGCGATTGATTTCATTAGTCCAGTAAAGGTTTCGGGCCTTTCCTGAAGGCCTCAACAGGATTTATGACATCGCTCAGCTGGAATGAGTTTCGCTGAGGCCTACTGAGGACTTAATGGACAGGAGCTCCCCCAGACATGTCCCATTGATCTGGGGGTGGGGGGTGAGCAAAAGATCCACCTGGCTCTTTGGCTTACCTGCACCAAAATTTAAAGGGACTCTACAAACGGGGAAAATTATATCCTTCTCCTGATCCTCCCTCCTTGGGCTCAAACCTTCCTTTCTGCTCTCGCTGGCTCCAGGAATTACAGGATTCTGGTGTTCATTCCTGCATGACTCAAATCAAAATGGTGGACATTTTTAAACACACTACTCAGCTCCGGCAGAACCTCCCTCTTACTTTGTGAAAGATGCACCGGTGTAGTCACTTGAATATGGAAGGTTGTTGAAAACTTCCTGATTTCCCGCTGTCATCACGTCCCTCGACAGACGAGTTGCTCTATCTTTTTTATTCGTTCACGGGATGTGGGCGTCGCTGGCGAGGCCAGCATTTATTGCCCATCCCTAATTGCCCTTGAGAAGGTGGTGGTGAGCCGCCTTCTTGAACCGCTGCAGTCCGTGTGGTGACGGTTCTCCCACAGTGCTGTTAGGAAAGGAGTTCCAGGATTTTGACCCAGTGACGATGAAGGAACGACAATATATTTCCAAGTCGTGATGGTGTGTGACTTGGAGGGGAACGTGCAGGTGGTGTTGTTCCCATGTGCCTGCTGCCCTTGTCCTTCTAGGTGGTAGAGGTCGCGGGTTTGGGAGGTGCTGTCGAAGAAGCCTTGGCGAGTTGCTGCAGTGCATCCTGTGGATGGTACACACTGCAGCCACTGTGCGCCAGTGGTGAAGGGAGTGAATGTTTAGGGTGGTGGATGGGGTGCCAATCAAGTGGGCTGATTAGTCCTGGATCGTGTCGAGCTTCTTGAGTGTTGTTGGAGCTGCACTCATCCAGGCAAGTGGAGAGTATTCCATCACACTCCTGACTTGTGCCTTGTAGATGGTGGAAAGGCTTTGGGGAGTCAGGAGGTGAGTCACTCGCCGCAGAATACCCAGCCTCTGACCTGCTCTTGTAGCCACTGTATTTATGTGACTGGTCCAGTTACGTTTCTGGTCAATGGTGACCCCCAGGATGTTGATGGTGAGGGATTCGGCGATGGTAATGCCATTGAATGTCAAGGGGACGTGGTTAGACTCTCTCTTGTTGGAGATTTTTTCACTCAAAGGGTGGTGAGTGTCTGGAACGAGCTGCCAGAGGCAGTAGTAGAGGCGGGTACAATTTTGTCTTTTAAAAAGCATTTGGACAGTTACATGGGGAAGATGGGTATCGAGGGATATGGGCCAAGTGCAGGCAATTGGGACTAGCTTAGTGGTATAAACTGGGCGACATGGACATGTTGGGCCGAAGGGCCTGTTTCCATGTTGTAACTTCTATGATTCTATGATTCTATGGTCACTTGTCTAGCGTGAATGTTACTTGCCACTTATGAGCCCAAGCCTGGATGTTGTCCAGGTCTTGCTGCATGCCGGCTCGGACTGCTTCATTATTTGAGGGGTTGCAAATGGAACTGAACACTGTGCAATCATCAGCGAACATCCCCATTTCTGACCTTATGATAGAGGGAAGGTCATTGATGAAGCAGCTGAAAATAGTTCGGCCTAGGACACTGCCCTGAGGAACTCCTGCAGCAATGTCCTGGGGCTGAGATGATTGGCCTCCAACAACCACTACCATCTTCCTTTGTGCTAGGTATGACTCCAGCCACAAACTGGAGAGTTTTCATCCTGATTTCCATTGACTTCAATTTTACTAGGGCTCCTTGGTGCCACACTCGGTCAAATGCTGCCTTGATGTCAAGGGCAGTCACTCTCACCTCACCTGTGGAATTCAGCTCTTTTGTTCATGTTTGGACCAAGGCTGTAATGAGGTCTGGAGCCGAGTGGTCCTGGCGGAACCCAAACTGAGCATCGGTGAACAGGTTATTGGTGAGTAAGTGTCGCTTGATAGCATTGTCGACGACACCTTCCATAACTTTTCTGATGATTGAGAGTCGACTGAATGGGCGGTAATTGGCCGGATTTGTCCTTGTTTTTGTGGACAGGACATACCTGGGCAATTTTCCACATTGTCGGGTCGATGCCAGTGTTGTAGCTGTACTGGAACAGCTTGGCGAGAGGCGCAGCTAGTTCTGGAGCACAAGTCTTCAGCACTACAGCTGGGATGTTGTCGGGGCCCATAGCCTTTGCTGTATCCAGTGCACTCAGCCGTTTCTTGATATCACGTGGAGTGAATCGAATTGGCTGAAGACTGTTTTCTGTGATGGTGGGGATATCGGGAGGAGGCCGAGATGAATCATCCACTCGGCACTTCTGGCTGAAGATGGTTGCAAACGCTTCAGCCTTGTCTTTTGCACTCACTTGCTGGACTCCGCCATCATTGAGGATGGGGATGTTTACAGAGCCTCCTCCTCCTGTTTGTTGTTTAATTGCCCACCACCATTCACGATTGGATGTGGCAGGACTGCAGAGTGCTCCTCTATGTGCTCCTCCCTCTGTCCCTCCACCTTAGTTCCAATCACACGCAACAGGTCAAAAGTTTTACCGTACATTTTGAGATTTTGGCAGCTGACTCAGGCTACTAAATGTTTGATGAGTTTTGAAAAGGAATAGGTTGGTTGGAGCAGTGATGCAACAGAATACAATGAAGCAGAGTGGGTCACTGAACTTGTGTCACTGTGAAACACCTTCATCACTCAATTGTGCATTCACTACTCGTGGGGATTAAGTCATCCTCATCCGTAGAATTGACTGCTCAGTTTGATGCTTTTACACATTCAGTACTGACTGTGATGTGTTGTAGTTTCCCATGATGCATTCTTGTAACACACCATTGTAATGGGGTCACTATTGCAATTGACCAGGACTGCATTCTTGTGCTACAGTGATATCTTTTTTCAATGCATTCCACATTCTACTCAGTGAGTTGGGGAATCTTGTCTAACTCAGGTTCTGTGTCGACCATGGTCACCGAGAAGCTTCCAACAAACCATTAATTTACTTGCTGCAAGTACTTTGAGGCACTGTGTGACGTCCTGGTGGTTTTGGTCGCCCTGCACCTGCAGGCTCAGGCTGACTGTCTCTGTCTTCTATCTCTGGGTCTCTGCTGTGATGTGATGTAAAAAGAAAAAAAAGATTTCTATAGCGCTTTAGGACAATCCGAAGAGCTTTACAGCCAATGAAGTACCTTTTTTGAAGTGTAGTCACTGTTGTAATGTAGGAAACGCAGCAGCCAATTTTTGCACAGCAAGATCCCACAAACAGAAATGAGATAAATGACAAGATAATCTGTTTTAGTGATGTTGGTTGAGGGATAAATGTTGGCCAGGAACCAGGGAGAGCTCCCCTGCTCTTCTTCAAACAGTGGCCCTGGGATCTTTCCCGTGCACCTGAGAGGGCAGACGGGGCCTCTGTTTAATGTCTCATTGAAAGTCAGCATCTCCGACAGTGCAGCACCCTCTCAGTACTGCACCGGAGGGTCAGTCTAGATTATGTGCTTGAGTCGAACTTGAACCCACAACCTTAATAACTTAGAGGCGTCAGTGCTGCCACTGAGCTAAGATGGCACAACTGGAATAGTGAAGTCCCTTTAAGGGAATCACTGGTTAATGGGACTTGTCTCAATCGATGAAATCAAGAAGAAAAACCCAACCTGTTCTAATAGGCTGTAATGTTAGTTTTTTGCTTGCAAGAATACCTTAAAGTTAAGTCACTCAAACTAAAATTACACCATTATCATTGATGCATTTGTAAACGTTAGCACAGATTGTACTCAACAGCCAGCCACGGACCATGGTGAAAGAGCAATGCGGATGCAATATTTGTTTGTGCCGCACATTAAATGTGTAGACCGAGATCGGCCGTCCAGCATCTCCTGAGCTGCCTGCGGCCCTTCTATGGCTCATGTGCAGCTTCTTGAAGGTCTCTGTAACTTGGTGCGTGTCTACCCAATCTCCCAGTACAGCCCACTCCCCAATATCCCCAATCTCCCAGTACAGCCCACTCCCCAATATCCCCATTCTCCCAGTACAGCCCACTCCCCAATATCCCCGATCTCCCAGTACAGCCCACTCCCCAATATCCCCGATCTCCCAGTACAGCCCACTCCCCAATATCCCCGATCTCCCAGTACAGCCCACTCCCCAATATCCCCGATTTCCCAGTACAGCCCACTCCCCAATATCCCCGATCTCCCAGTACAGCCCACTCCCCAATATCCCCAATCTCCCAGTACAGCCCACTCCCCAATATCCCCATTCTCCCAGTACAGCCCACTCCCCAATATCCCCGATCTCCCAGTACAGCCCACTCCCCAATATCCCCGATCTCCCAGTACAGCCCACTCCCCAATATCCCCGATTTCCCAGTACAGCCCACTCCCCAATATCCCCGATCTCCCAGTACAGCCCACTCCCCAATATCCCCAATCTCCCAGTACAGCCCACTCCCCAATATCCCCGATCTCCCAGCACAGCCCACTCCCCAATATCCCCAATCTCCCAGTACAGCCCACTCCCCAATATCCCCGATATCCCAGTACAGCCCACTCCCCAATATCCCCGATATCCCAGTACAGCCCACTCCCCAATATCCCCGATCTCCCAGTACAGCCCACTCCCCAATATCCCAGATATCCCAGTACAACTCCCTGGTTCCCGATGTTCCTGTACAGCCCACTCCCTGGTTTCCGATGTTCCTGTACAGCCCACTCCCTGGTTTCCGATGTTCCTGTACAGCCCACTCCCTGGTTCCCGATGTTCCTGAACAGCCCACTCCCTGGTTCCCGATGTTCCTGTACAGCCCACTCCCTGGTTCCCGATGTTCCTGAACAGCCCACTCCCTGGTTCCCGATGTTCCTGTACAGCCCACTCCCTGGTTTCCGATGTTCCTGTACAGCCCACTCCCTGGTTCCCGATGTTCCTGAACAGCCCACTCCCTGGTTCCCGATGTTCCTGTACAGCCCACTCCCTGGTTCCCGATGTTCCTGAACAGCCCACTCCCTGGTTCCCGATGTTCCTGTACAGCCCACTCCCTGCTCCCTCTATACTTAATACTATATTCAACATATTTTGGATCTCTAAAGTAATCAGTCGGGAGATCCTTCTGCTTAAGGGAATCATCAGTTTAAAGGAACTAAAATGTTCAGCACCATAACAGTCCCCATAAACAGACTTTGTTTGATCAGATTTTGCCTGATCTAGGTGCAACTGCCCACTAGAAGTGAAGGATACCAGAAGTATTCTTTTCTGGTCAAAAATCTTTATCATTTAACGAGTCCAAACTGACATGACATGCCAGTTCTTGCGTGTACCACCTTAGCCCAGTAGCTCAATGGTTGAGTGCTTGACAGGCAAGCAAAATGTTGCAGATCACTCCAAGGTCATTTTCCTTCATTTTATCTGCCCGTCCAAATTGGATGGAACTTTGGGCAGTTTGACCTGGGAGCTGGCGATGGATGAATGTTCTTGACTTTAGCTTGATAATCTTCACCTGTTCGGGAGTCTCACATAGAGCTTTCCCTCAGGAGATGAAGTGGGTGGGCAATGTCCATGATAAAGCTCCATGCCCATTGTTAGGGACGGATTTGTTAGGCCGAACGACCTTTTCTTGCTCTGTCTGATTTAACAGGCGTTACAAAGAGTTGCGCGTGCTTGTGAGTTCTTTACGTGTGGGAAAACCTGTCTGTTTTGCTCCTTGCTTTGACGCAGTCTGAAATGCACTGCCTGAAAGGGTGGTGGAAGCAGATTCAATCATAACTTTCAAAAGGAAACTGGATAAATACTCGAAGGGGAAAAAATTACAGGGCTATGTGGAAAGAGCAGGAGAGTGGGACTGATTGGACAACTCTTTCAAAGAGCCGGCACAGGCACGATGGGCCGAATGGCCAACTTCTGTGTTGTATCATTCTATGATTCTATGAGTTCTGCAACACCTGGATAGCTTTCAGAAAAATCTAATTTTGGGGCTAAAAAAAAAATCAGGGAGTTTTGTTTTCCTTCTGCTCTGTGCACAGCTTGTTCACCATTCCTCTTTCCCAACACAATGCCTTCTCTTATTTGCTTTCCTTAGCGAGAGAGTGACAGGAGTGTCTAAAGAAAAGGGAGTCACGTTTCATTACACGCTCATTGTCAATAAATCCTCGGCCCCGCTCCACTCACACTATTCTCTTGCTGTTAGTAATTTGTTTTCAGTCAGCCTGTTGCCAGAGATTTGCTTTGTCTCTCTTGAATAGGATTATGATAAATGGATTCTGGTTTTGTTGCTCTGGTTCATCTAAAACTATTCAGTCATAATAGGTCTTGTCTCCTGTACAGTAAACGTTTAAGGTAACAATGGGTCGGAACACGTAGAATCTCATTTTTATTGCAAAATGTTATCTGCCTTACATTGTATCGAGGCGCATGCTGCATTTTGAGTAATTTCCCAATGATTTGTGGACAAGGATTTGTTTTGTTCTCTGGTTTCATTCAGAGTCCTACTCGATGCTCCGGCTCATTGCATCGCTATGTTTAAGATGATTTAAGGATTTGATAAGGTAGATAGAGATGAACTATTTCCTCTGGTGGGAGAGTCCAGAACGAGGGGACATAACCTTAAAATTAGAGCTCGGCCGTTCAGGGGTGATGTCAGGAAGCACTTCTTCACACAAAGGGGAGTGGAAATCTGGAACTCTCTCCCCCAAAAAGCTGTTGAGGCTGGGGGTCAATTGAAAATTTCAGTGCTGAGATTGATAGATTTTTGCTAGGCAAGGGTATTAAGGGATATGGAACCAAGGCAGATAGGTGGTGATAAGATACTCCTGGTCCTATGTTCCACTGGTAATCGAAGGAGCATCATCTCTCCCCTTCTCCAAAATGTGTTCACTAACACTGGGGTACAAAATGAAAGCAGAAAATGCTGGAAATGCACAGCAGGCATATCTGAAAAAAGAGAAAAGACGGGGATATCGGTACAGGTGCAGGCTCTTCTCAGGATGACTTCTAAAGGAGGGTCCTCTCTGTGCGGATGCTGACAGGCCGGCGGTTTATTCACAGCTGCTGCCTTTATATCTCGCGCTGAGGGGCAGTGCAATTACCATGGGGCCATTCTTCTTGTCACAGCGCAGAAATGAGTCTGAGCACCTTTCACGACCTCAGAAAATCCCAAAGCACTTTACAGCCAATGAGGTACTTTTTGAAGTGTGGTCATTGTTGTAATGTAAGGACCAGATGGGGAGAGGGCGGGGGGGGGCGAGATGGGAGGAGAGGTTGGAGGAGGAGGGGAGAGAGGAGCAGTAGGATGAAGATGAAGTATGAGGTGAGAGGAAGGAGGAGGGGGAAGGCCAGTGAACTCTCTCTGCAGTTGGGTTTCAGGGAGGGGGGGATGGGTAGACTGCCCAACTGCCTTGGAAAGCTTTCTCTGTGGGGGGGGATGGGAGGGAGGAGAGAGTAGACGGGGGACCCTCAGATTAGGTCTCGTTGGGACGATTTGTGGGAACCACCCGTTCCATACGTGTTGTTGATTTGGTCTGAATGGAGAAGGGGAGAGGGTGAGCCCCTTCCTTGATCAGGCCTCGAGTTTGTCCTGAAGGTGGTTTCAGCAAGTTCCGATTTCACTGTCAGCCAGAGGAGGGGTTGCTCGCTCCATGGGCGAGACCCAATTTCCAATTCAACATGGGGAAGTCACCCTCCTGTGAGGGCAGGCTTCCCAGTGAAGCAACATCAGCCAGGTTCAGGGTGGCAGGTGGCTATTGTTGACAGCAGTAAGGGTGTGGGGGGGAGGGGAGAGGAGGCCTCTGGGATCATGTTGAGCAGGTCAGGGGGTGGGAGAGGACTACGATTGTTTCAGTAGGGTGGGTGGATGTTAAACGCAGGCTTGGTTCCTAATTTCCCATCGCAATTTCATTCCTCTCATACTTTTAACAATGATCTGCTGCTCCCCCAACAAAGCACACAATGTCTATTTTGACTCACTGATTTCCACTTCATTGAAATTTGATTCTTACTTGTCATCCAGTCAAGGGGTATCTTCTGTTTTACTTTCATACGTCTGTGCAAACCTGCCTTTAAAAGCCTCTGGTATATAATTTGTGGAATGCTTACTTATTTAAGGTTATATATCACGTAACAGTAGGCTCAGCCCCATTATTTTCAATTTGTCACGTAATATTACGATTACAGCTCTTCCTACTGGCACAGTACTTTGAAATTCTAAGGCCGCTCACTGTTCTTAATATATAGCATTTGTGAATCACCTGTGCCATTGCTCATGGCAGGTTAGCGGATACACTCTTTTATAAGGGCACAAGCATTATACCAGCTAACGCACATATATTATTCTGCTACTAATGCAGAGCTGTGTTTAACTGGTCTAATTTGTTGTAAAAGGGTAAACGCTGAGATCAATTAGAGACTATTTGCTGCTAAGTCACATCCTAGCGTCAATTAAAGAAGAATTACTTTCTTTTTCATACAAAGTGTGATGCCTGAAGTGACACAGATGTGGCTTTTTGTGTATATTAGTTGATCTCCCGAGGTACTGCTCATGTGTAATCTGTGGATCCTGATATTGCTCGTGTGTAATCTGTGGATCCTGATGTTGCTCGTGTGTAATCTGTGGATCCTGATGTTGCTCGTGTGTAATCTGTGGATCCTGATGTTGCTCGTGTGTAATCTGTGGATCCTGATGTTGCTCGTGTGTAATCTGTGGATCCTGATGTTGCTCGTGTGTAATCTGTGGATCCTGATGTTGCTCGTGTGTAATTTGTGGATCCTGATGTTGCTCGTGTGTAATTTGTGGATCCTGATGTTGCTCGTGTGTAATTTGTGGATCCTGATGGTGCTCGTGTGTAATCTGTGGATCCTGATGTTGCTCGTGTGTAATTTGTGGATCCTGATGTTGCTCGTGTGTAATTTGTGGATCCTGATGTTGCTCGTGTGTAATCTGTGGATCCTGATGTTGCTCGTGTGTAATCTGTGGATCCTGATGTTGCTCGTGTGTAATTTGTGGATCCTGATGGTGCTCGTGTGTAATCTGTGGATCCTGATGTTGCTCGTGTGTAATCTGTGGATCCTGATGTTGCTCGTGTGTAATTTGTGGATCCTGATGTTGCTCGTGTGTAATCTGTGGATCCTGATGTTGCTCGTGTGTAATCTGTGGATCCTGATGTTGCTCGTGTGTAATCTGTGGATCCTGATGTTGCTCGTGTGTAATCTGTGGATCCTGATGTTGCTCGTGTGTAATCTGTGGATCCTGATGTTGCTCGTGTGTAATTTGTGGATCCTGATGGTGCAGCCTGAAAGCAGCAATCGTTCTCCCATTACAGCCGATTTACTGGAACAATGGCGGTAACTTTAACCTAACTCGTCGGGCGGGAATGGGGATCAGGATATTGCTCCCCAGTGACTTCAACAGAGAGTTTCCAGTTGGGCGGGTTAGGTTAAAGTTGCCCTCAGCATATCACAGGACTGACTCATGGTTAAAATACTGCATACCTACTGATAGTGAAAGACTTAGACATTATATTATATTACAAATTATTACAAATTACAGCACAGAGGGAGCCCATTTCCCTCATCGCCCCCATGCCTGTGCTCGCTCTTCAACTCGAGCTATCCACTCTATCCCATTTCCCCAACCTTTCCCCGTATCCTTTTTATATTCTTCCTTTTCAAATATTTATCCAGTTCCCATTAAAATGATATTATCATGCCAGTAGTCACTTGTGGTAAAGTATTCCATGTTCTAATCACCCTCTGTGTGAAGAATATTCTTCACATTTCATTCCTCTCATGATAATCCTCACTTTATAACCCACCCTCATCGAGGTTATTGATTTGGCAATCAGTAGGAACAAACTTTCACTGTTTACACTCCCCAAACCTTTCATAATTTTGAAAACATTTGTATTACCAACACTTTACCCAACTTGCTTGGGCTGCAGTAACTTTTTTTGTCATTCCCTTCCCAAAATTCCCAATTATTTATGTCGAGTAAGTTTATTTTGTTTTCGGTGGTCCCAGGGCGGAATTTCATGTGCAAGGAATTCAGGGATGCAGCCTCACATTGTCCAACGATAGATTTACACCTTATTATAAAATATTTATTTACTTTCCTCTGCCTCCAGTGCTGGATTTGCACTATTTGTTTAAGATGCAAGTACTTTATTTGTTTAAATCTTCCCTCTTTCTTCCCACCATCAGCCCCAAGTTCCTTTCAAAGTCACACATCATCCTGACCTGGACATATAGCGCCGTTCCTTCATTGTTGCTGGGTCAATGCCCTGGAACTCCATACCTAACGGTACTATGGGAGCACCGTCAACACACGGACTGTGACTGTTCAAGAGGAAGGCTCACCACCACCTTCCCAGTGAAACCAGGGATGGAATATAAATGTGGCCTTGCCAGCGTCACCCATTTCCCATGAACAAAACAAAAAGAAATCAATATTGTACATATAAAACTGCAGTCTTCATCCACTGAGGGCCCATCATGAAAAAGTGCTTGGTATATGTCCCTTCTCCCTGAACTACATACCAGTTCTGGGGAAGCTGGGTGGGGGAGGTAGCGGGGAGGCATAAAAAATATCTTCTTGAAAGATTTTTTTGGTTTGATGAAAGAGGGAAGCCACAAAAGCCATTACAACAACATCACATGTAAATGACAATCTCGCATTCAAAAGATTTTTTTTATTATTCATTCGTGGGATGTGGGCGTCGTTGGCGAGGCCAGCATTTATTGCCCATCCCTAATTGCCCTTGAGAAGGTGGTGGTGAGCCGCCTTCTTGAACCACTGCAGTGAAGGTTCTCCCACAGTGCTGTTAGGAAGGGAGTTCCAGGATTTTGACCCAGCGACGATATATTTCCAAGTAGGGATGTGGTGTGTGACTTGGAGGGGAACGTGCTGCTCTTATCCTTCTCGTTGGTAGAGGTCACAGGTTTGGGAGTTGCTGCAGTGCATCCTGTGGATGGTACACACTGCAGCACACAGTGTGCTGGTGGTGCCAATCAAGCAGGTTGCTTTGTCCTGGATGGTGTTAAGCTTCTTGATTGTCTGGTGCATCCAGTTTTATTCTTATTATGACGTTTTTTAGTGAGATTGTACAACTGAGTGGCTTACTTTGGCCATTTCAGAATCAAGCACATTGCTGTGGGTCTGAAGTCACAAATAGGCCAGACCAGGTAAGGACAGCAGGTTTCCTTCCCTAAAGGGAATTAGTAAACCAGATAGGTTTTTACGACAATCCGGTAGTTTCATGGCCATCATTATTGATACTCGTATTTTAATTCCAGATTTTATTTAATTAATTGAATTCAAATTCCCCAGCTCCCATGGCAGGATTTGAACTCATGACGCCCGAATTATTAATCCGGGTCTCTGGATTACTAACCCAGCAACATAACCACTATGCTATTGTACCCGACATAAATGATACGATCCAGCATTCTTTATGTTGTCATGTTTGTGAACAAATATAATGATCCAGAATTTGCTGTCATAATAATGGTGAGGCTAATGACACTCGCCGTTATTAATGCACAAATCGTACAGCAACTTCAGGTGAGGGCAGATGTGCGGTTAAACGCGGAAATCCAAAGTCCATGAGGCTCCGGTCCGCTGTTAACTTCACGAAAACGGCATCTCACTGTCTGCCTTACAATTGAAATGCATTGATCGGCGTGAAGTTGCTGTGTTTGCGTGGTAGATACAAATTAAATTCGTCACAGAAAGTTAAGTCTTGTCCATTCCAGTCTAAGTACCCTTTTAACGGTGTGGTAAGTGTTAATTACTGCCAAACGACCTCTCTGGCACTGAAAACTAACTTCACAAGTCTGGAGTCTCATTTCTTCAGGGTTTAATTGTTTTGGAGATTTAAAAAATATAAAATTTAAAATTTTTACTTTTTTTTAACTTTTCCTTTCTGTCTCTCTTTTTTCTCTCTCTTAATCCAATCTTTCTTTCCCTTTCTTTATTTCTCTCTCTGCACCTGATTTGACATTGAATTCACCCCCTTTAATTCACCCTCCTTCTCAGTCCTTCTGCTGTTATTTCTCAATCCTTAAATCTAATTGGTTAAGGAGATACCCAGTTGCTTGCCCTGTTCACTCAAGCCCCAGATGCCTGGTTTTCCACGCTGCGACGTTATCAGCTCACACTTTTAGCAAATTGCCTTGCAAAATATTTAAAAACCTAAACGTGCAAGGGTCGGTCTAACTAATGGCAGAAGCCATTCGATGCCCTGCCGCAACAAATTATGGCCCCAGTGTTGACCAAGCACTTTTTCACGATGGGCCTTTAATGGATGAGGACTGTCCTTGCTGACTTACATTTCTTCCTGATCCCCAACCCCTCAAATTTAAATCCTTTCATGGCCTCACCCCTCCCTATCTCTGTAACCTCCTCCAGCCCTACAACCCTCTGAACTATTCCTTTGACTCTGGTCTCTTGTGTATCTTCCCCCTCCCTTCACCTGTGCCTTCAGCTCTCTATGCCCCACACTCTGGAATTCACTCCCTGAACGTCTCCGCTTGTTCACTTCCCTCTCTTCCTTTAAGATCCTCCTTAAAACCCACCTCATTGGCACAACTTTAGATCACCCTTTCTAATATCTCTTTAATTGACTTGACCTTTTTTTGGTTACGTCTCTAGGAAGCATCTTGGGATGTTCTGCTGTATAAATGCAATTTGTTATTGTTTAATTTCTTGGGAATAGGTTTTAATTGGTGCAGAATGTTGCTTTTCCCTCAATGCCTCAGGAGCATTTACAAGGAACGGATAAAATTGAGGCTTTTGTGGTGGAAAGCCCAGATCTAAGTTGCAATCAATAACTGTTCAAATCACTTCAATAAATCAGCTGGCCTGAACCGGGTTCATCAGCTCTGGATTGAGTTTTTCACAAAAGAGTACAAGAAAAAAATGTTTTGAATCAGGTTGTTCGAGAGCCTGAGGGAGTTTGAGGGCTTTTAGTGATCTCTTGCTGTAATGGATGCAGTGTCCAAGCGTGCTATTATCCCAATAATAACGTGTCTCACAGTGTTAAAAAGCAAGAACACAGCCAGCAACTGCATTTACTTTGCAGGACCACAATATGGAGTTAGAGAAGTTTGCAGTGATGGCTCCTACTGACACTGCCGGGGTTGTTCTAGGTTTATTGCCTCCCAAAAGAATATAAGAACATAAGAAATAGAAGCAGGAATAGGCCATACAGCCCCTCGAGCCTGCTCCGCTGTTCAATAGGATCATGGCTGAACTTTGATCTTAACTCCACTTTCCCGCCCGATCCCTATATCCCTTAATTTCGTAAGAGTCCAAAAATCTATCTCTGTCAGCCTTGAATATACTCAACGATTCAACATCCACACCCCTCTGGGGTAGAGAATTCCAAAGATCCACAACCCTCTGAGTAAAGAAATTCCTCCTCATCTCAGTCCTAAATGGCCGACCCCTTATCCTGAGACTATGCCTCCTAGTTCTAGACATTCCAGCCAGGGGAATCAACCTCGCAACATCTACCCTTTCAAGCCCCCTCATAATCTTACATGTTTCAATGAGATCACCTCTCCTTCTTCTAAACTGCAGAGAGTGAAGGCCCAGTCTATTCAATAACTCATCATAGGACAACCCTCTCATCCCAGGAATCAATCCAGAGAACCTTTGTTGCACTGCCTCCAAGGCAAGTATATCCATGCTGTCTCTTATGCATTTCACTGTTTGAATCCCTCCAATCAGGCTTCTGCGCCTCTCACAGCACCAAAATTGCCCTAACCAAAGTCACAAATGGCATTTTCTCTGACCCATAATCATTCCTCATCACTCTTCCCTCTGATCAGCCTCATTGTTGTCCTCTTTATTGCCTTCTAGATCCTGGATGCCCCCTTATGTGACACCAAATTTAGCTGCGGCCTGACCAGGACATTGTACAGCTTCAGTATGATTTCTGGGGATTTGAATACAAGTGATTTACATAGAATTTCCAGCACAGAAACAGGTCATTTGGCCCAACTGGTCTGTGCCGGTGTTTATGCTCCACACGAGCCTCCTCCTACCTTACTTCATCTCACCCTATCAACATATCCTTCCATTCCTTTCTCCCTCATGTGTTTAGCTAGCTTCCCCTTAAATGCATCTATGCTATTCACCTCAACTATTCCATGTGACAGCGAGTTCCACATTCTCACCACTCTCTGGGTAAAGAGGTTTCTCCTGAATTCCCTATTGGATTTATTAGTGACCATCTTATATTTATGACCTCTAGTTTTGGACTCCCCCACAAGTGGAAACATCCTCTCCACATGTACCCTAACAAACCCTTCAATAATCTTATAGACCTCTATCAGGTCACCCCTCAGCCTTCTCTTTTCTAACAATGTAACCCACCATCCTAATCACTTTGTTCATTGTCAGTGCATTATCTAAAGGCATAAATGATGTCAAAATGCATTTTTCTGTGTGCAGTCAGGATAACAAAAAATGATAATTTTCTTTCCCAGACAAAATACAGTTTGATAAATTTATTGAGACAGTGCATCTTTAAGATTTCTGAAGAGTGTATATGTGAGTTTTATAGAGAGATTAATGAAAAAACTACACCGAGGCTGAAAATAGTTAAGGTTCGATCTTTTACTCTGCTTTTTGCTCATGGTGCACAATTAGTTTCAAATGGTTCTGCCTGGCTACGTATTTAAATAAACAATGTAGATAGTCAATCGAACAATTGCACAGGATGCAGTGATCCCAGTACATCCTTAAAGCAACATTACATGTGGGAGATTTCACAAAGATGAGCTCCTCTTTGCAAATATAAATGCTTCCTTCCTGTTCTGTCCAAGTTGATAAGTTACTTTCTGGTTCATTTTATTTCAGAAAACCTAAGTGAAGTGCCAAGGTTTACAGTGCAGGGCAGCACCAAGGATAAGATGACTAAGGGTGGAGATGAGGTCGATTGAGATTAGGGTTTCAGGAGATGATGGAGTGGGGTCGATTTTCAGCTTGCTGTTTGGATGTAAAACTGACTTTGCGGATTAACTGCCCATTATAGAAACTGTGCGATTTGAAATGGTTTCTATAACAATGGGGTTATGATAGCGTAGAAAGGGAGAAACTGTTCCCACTGGCAGGAGGGTCGGTAACCAAAGGACACAGATTTAAGATAATTGGCAAAAAAGCTAGGAAGGAGATGAGGAGGTTTTTTTTTTTACGCAGTGAGTTGTTATGATCTGGAATGCACTGCCTGAAAGGGTGATGGAAGCAGATTCACTAGTAACTTTCAAAAGGTAACTGGATATATATTTAAAAAGGAACTATTTGCAGAGCTTTTGGAAAACAGCAGGGGAGTGGGATTAATTGGCAGCTCTTTCAATGAGGCGGCACTGACTCGATGGGGCAAATTGCCTCCTTCCGTGCTGTAGGAGTCTTTGATTCTAACGGGCAGCCGTTTCGCCAGTTTTACACCCAGGTGGCAAGTTGAAAATCTACCCCAATGAGTCTTGATTTGGTTTGAACACCGCAGCATGGCAGGGAGGATATGTGTCATTTTGCTGGAGTTACCAGACTGTGGTACTTGTGAAACAGTTAAACAGCTTCCAAGTGGGAGGTATTAGTTCAATATATTTCCAGCCCAACGAGGAAGGAAGCAGTGCTGGATCTAGTTCTGGGGAATGAAGTGGGGCAGGTGGGGCATGTGTTAGAGGGGGAGCATTTGGGGAACAGTGATCATAATATCATCAGGTTTAGAACAGTTATGGAAAAGGACAAGGAACAATCAAACATAAAAATACTTAACTGGAGGAGGGCTAATTTCAATGTGTTAAAAAGGGATCTTGCCCAGGTGGATTGAAATCAAAAATAGGAAGGCAAAACAGTAACTGAACAATGGGAGGCCTTCAAGGAGGAGATGGTTTGGGTACAGAGTAGACACAGTCCCACAAGGGGGAAAGGAAGGGCATCCAAAGCTAGAGCTCCCTGGATGACTAAAGATATAGAGATTAAAATAAAACAGAAAAAGGAGGCTTATGACTAATGTCAGTTCATAATACAGTATAGAACAGGGCTGAATACAGAAAGTACAGAGGAGATCTAAAAAAGGAAATAAGAAGGGCAAAGAGAGAGTCTGAGAATAGATTAGTGGCTAACATAAAAGGGAACCCAAAAGTTTTTTATAGATATATAAATAGTAAAAGGCTAGTCAAAGGAAGGGTGGGACCGATTAGGAACAAAAAAATGAGGTTTTCTTGCAAAGGCAGAGGGCGTAGCTGAGGCACTAAATGAATATTTTGCATCTCGTCTTCACTAGAGAAGAGGATGCTGCCAATGTAGCAGTAAAGAAGGAGGTAGTAGCAATAATGGATGGGATAAAAATAGATAAAGAGGAGGTACTTAAAAGATTGGCAGTACTCAAAGTTAAAAAGTCACCCAGTCCAGATGGGATACATCCTCGGTTACTGAGGGAAGTGAGAATGGAAATTGCAGAGGCTCTGGCCATAATCTTCCAATCCTCCTTAGATATGGGAGTGGTGCCAGAGGACTGGAGGATTGTGAATGTTACACCCCTGTTCAAAAAAGGGGAGAGGGATAAACCCGGCAATTACAGGCCAGTCAGCCTGACGTCAGTGGTGGGGAAACCTTTAGAGACAATAATCTGGGGCAAAATTAATTGGCACTTGGAAAAGTCTGGGCTAATAAATGAAAGTCAGCACGGATTTGTTAAAGGAAAATTGTGCTTGACTAACTTGACTGAGTTCTTTAATGCTAAAGGGATCAAGGGATATGGGGAAAAAGCGGGAACGGGGTACTGAGTTAGACGATCAGCCATGATCATTTTGAATGGCGGAGCAGGCCCGAAGGGCCGAATGGCCTACTCTTGCTCCTATTTTCTATGTTCCTATGTTTCTAAGTAACGGAGAGGGTTGATGAGGGCAATGCAGTTAATTTGTGTATATGAACCTTCAAAAGGCATTTGATAAAGTACCACATAATAGACTTGTTAGCAAAATTAAAGCCCATGGGATTAAAGGGACAGTGGCAACCTGAACACAAAATTGGCTAAGGGACAGAAAGCAGAGAGTAGTGATGAACGGTAGTTTTTCAGACTGGAGAGAAGTATACAGTGGTGTTCTCCAGGGGTCAGTAATACGACCACTGCTTTTTTTGATCTGTATTAATGACCTGGACTTGGCTTTACAAGGTATAATTTCAAAATTTGCAGATGACAAGAAACTCGGAAATGTAGTAAACAATGTAGAGGATAGTTATAGACTTCAGGAGGACATAGACAGACCAGTGAAATGGGCAGACACATGGCAGATGGAAATTTAACAAAGAGTAGTGTGAAATGATACATGTTGGTAGGAAGAATGAGGAGAGGCAATATAAACTAAATGGTACAATTTTAAAGGGAGTGCAGGAACAGAGAGAACTGGGGGTATATTGCACAAATTTTTGATGGTTGGCAGGACAAGTTGAGAAGGCTGTTAAAAAAGCATATGGGATCCTGGGCTTTATTAATAGAGGCATAGAGTACAAAAGCAAGGAAGTTATGCTAAACCTTTATAAAACACTGATTTGGCCTCAATGGGAGTATTGTGATCAATTCTGGGCACCACACTTTAGGCCTTAGAGAGGGTGCAGAGGAGATTGACTAGAATGGTACCAGGGATGAGGGACTTCAGTTATGTGGAGAGACTGGAGAAGCTGGGATTGTTCTCCTTAGAACAGAGACGGTTAAGAGGAGATTTGATAGAAATGTTCAAGATCGTGAACGGTTTTGACAGGATAAATAAGGAGAAACTGTTTCCAGTGGCAGAAGGGTCAGTAACCAGAGGACACAGATTTAAGGTGATTGGCAAAAGAACCAGAGGCGACATGAGGAAACATTATTTTACACAGCGAGTTATTATGATCTGGAACGCACTGCCTGAAAGGGCGGTGGAAGCAGATTCAATAATAACTTTCAGAAGGAAATTGGATAAATACTTGAAGGAAAAAAATTATAGGGCTTTGGGGAAAGAGCAGGGGAATGGGAACTAATTGGATAGCTCTTTCAAAGAGCCAGCACAGGGAAGATGGGCCGAATGGCCTCCTCTTGTGCTGTACTTACTATGATACCATGATACCATGACTGAGTTAGCTGCAAAATTCTTTCCCATTAGCTTCTGAAAGAAATGTTTGGCAACTAAAGCACTTTGTCTAATATCTCCCACTTGGAGCTTTTATAGTGCTGCACCAGTGCAAGAGCCAAGAAGAACAGAGGCTGCACAGCAAGCGGAACCTGGCGGATAGAGAGAAAGTAAAAGCGAGCCAAGCAAAGGAAAGCATTGAATTAGTTGAAAGAAGACAAAGCGAAGAGGGAACACACACAGACCCAAAACAGGAGAAATCAAGCAAAAATAAACATTTTTCTTAACATAAAGATCATTAGGCGAACCCAGTAGCATTGGAAACTTGATGAAACTGAATGCGAATCGGTGCTTTGAACCCACTTGGGGACTGAATTTCCATTGCAATGCCCAGAATGAGTTTTCCGTAATTCTGTGGCCTCTCTTGCTTCAAACCATTAAATTCCAAGGCCCAGAAATCCATGAAGCCCCACTCCACCGCTGGAGTTGTGATGGGGCTGGACCGAATTCCACCAGTCCTGCATCTTTGAGTGACATCATGGCGGAAGGGGGCAGGGAGACAAAAGTGCCTGTTACCCCCTCCCTCCTGCTTTCAGAATTTCAAAACGAGAGGGAAAAAAAGGAGTGACGACAATGCATAGTTGGGTCCTGGCCCAAATTTTGGCCTTCCGCCTGACCTACATTTTTGTTCCGGCCTTCGAGGCCCAGGAATTTCAGAGTCTTTGTCTTATTCATATGAAATTTTATATTGTCTAAGACAATGTGAATTTAAAATGGAGCTCTATCAGATGCCTTCTGAAAGGATTTTATTGTTTTTGTGAGGGGAAGTGAGACAATATACAAATATGTCGACAGATAGCTATAGGTTTCAGGGTAGAGGAGGCAAGCTGGTTTTCCAAAGTTGAATACCTATACGTATAAGGTAATTGCTACGAGTGCTTCCAGATCTTGGAGATAAGACAGGACTCCGTACAAGGAACAAGCACCTACATTATATTCAGTAAAGTCTCTTTTATTGGATTCTGAAAGGACTCTTAGATTTGGGACACTATTATTTTTGAGTATTGTGTTAGTTAAGCATTGTATTGCCGGGTATCTGATGTATTCCCTTTGCCTCTGTGTAAGTATATACCATGTAAATAAATTTATCAACTAGTTTTAGCCTGAGTAATATGATCAGACAACACGGTGTTTATGATTCTCTGGACTGCACAGGTGGGAAGGCCTTGTGAAAATACTGTGGTAAAAGGGTAACTTGCTGATTCTAGCACACTGCTCCCATTCACAGCACACACACGGACATCTGATTTAGATCACAGGAGATGTGGGTCTGTTCGTGGAAGCACTTTGATGTGAATGTGAATAAGGAGAGTTGGGAGATAGCCCAAACTGCAATAATTACACCTGACGAAGGGAAGCTCCTGACATTTTTAACTGATGAATGTTACAGAGGACGTGAAGTAAGGTTTGAGCAAATAAAAATGATTTAGACATTTTTTAATTTTAATGGGTAACATTTTTTGCTGGGAGTCCTCGAGTACTGCTGTTGTCAAATCCCTACCAAGAGAGCTTGTAAATATTAATCTTGTCTAGCCTGATGCTAATGTGTTATTGAGATGTGAGCTGTGTGGGTAGCACTCTACCCTTGAAATCAGAACGTTGTGGGTTCAAGCCCCACTCCAGTCAATTAAACACAAATATATAGGGTGTCACTCCAGTGTAGTATTGAGGGTGTGCTGCACTGTCGGAGGTGCCGTCCTTCAGATAAGACGTTAAACTGAGTCCCCATCTGTCCTCTCAGATGGATGTAAAAGATCCCACGGCACTATTTCGAAAAAGACAGGGGAGTTCGCCCCGGTGTCCTGGCCAATATTTATCCCTCAACCCACATCACCAAAAAACAGGTTATCTGGTTATATTCACACTGCTATTTGTGGGATCTTGCTGTGCACAAATTGGCTGCTATGTTTCCTTCATTACAAACAGTGACTACAGCCAATGAAGTACTATTTTTGAAGTGAGGTCGTAAATGGTGCTATATAAATGCAAGTTTTTCTATCTTTTTATTAGAACTCATCATTTACTCAATGTAGAATTCACCCCGCTCCCCCCATGGCAGTAACTGGTACAGGGATGATATTGTGACACAATTTTAAAATGATCTGCATTGTAACTTGGGTTTAGTCTGCAGTGGGAGTGATGTTTGTCTCCATGGGACTAACAACCGGCTGAGTGGAAAAGATTTAAACAAACCGTTTAGGAATGAGATGAAAAATCTTTTCATCATAAAAAGACTTAACCTCCTCTCCAAAGAATAATAAAGAAAAGAGATGCAGCCATTCTTTCCTTCCTAACCTCTTTCACACAACTGATATTGTATGCTGTGCTTAATATGCATCGGCCCAACAAACTGTGCGCTTGTTCTGATGATGTCGGGCTGAAGCCCAGGGGCTGCCAGCGTTTGGGATTCTGCAGGACAATGTGAAGCCATTCATGAACCAACCCAAAGAATTATTGACATCCGTCCCATCAGCCTTTGGTGTGGATTCCCGGGAGGTCTGAGGGTACCCCTTATGTGCCAACAAACAGTGATTTGCTCTTGCCAACCACACAGATGTACTTTGTTGTCCTGAGAGCTGAGAGTGGGCCGCTCTCTGAAGCTCTATGCCCAGCTGGCCGGCTCTTTGTTGTGAAGGAACCTTTTTACATGGTCACTGTTGGAGTAGAAACACTCAGTTGCCTCTTGTGAGTGCCAGATAAGACGGCCAGCAATAATGCTGCTTCCCAATCTACTTACTCACAACAAATACAGTATCGTACTCGATTAAGGCCAATGGCTCTTCACTCTTATCTACTACACCTGTTGGCTGAGGAAGTAGATGCAGAACACTTGGTTGCTTGTTCTGCAGTCTGCAAATCAAGGCAAACATCTTTTCTTTCTTACTCTGCCCTCTTCTCGCAGGCTATTTATTTGGACCAAGCACTGATTGAGAAAGAGGATTATTCTTCTCGAGTGGTTACGATATGAAACTTTCTATTTCTTGTCTGTTCCTAGCTGTTTCTTTTCCTTACCCTTATGGGTTATTGTGGGGCTTTTCTCAAGCGCCCCAGAAAAGATGTCGGGGGTAAAATTCAACTTCGCTGGGGGCGCAAAACGGGCGGTAGGGATCGGTCTCCTCCAATGGAAAGGAAAACCTGGCAGGGTGTACAATAGGCTGCCAATCTGCTACCCCCATTTTTCACCCTCACCAAAGTTGCATTTTTACACCCGCTCTGTTTCAAATTCAATCACCTTCTCTAACCAGCAAGGCATCACATTCTGTTCTTAAAAAGGACAGTGATATCCAGTTGAATAGTGCCAGAAGGACATGTGTGATTCCTTTAGCATCAATAGGACAAACTCCAACAGAATTCAATCGAGTTTTTATGAACTGTTAATTTGTGCAAGCTGAACTTCCTCCATGGCCCAGAAATCTTCACCTCTGACTGTAACCATCACCCAAGGCAAAGCCCTGTAGCACAGCCAGACTTCCTGGCTTGTTATAAGTATCACCTCAACATAACACTCACCAAAGATCCCTACACCCTAGCAAAACCCTCCTGCCTTAAGACACTTGGCACTGAGTTCATGGAGAGGAGCACTCAAGCTGAGACGCCCAAACACCGAGTGCTGTCCTCATTCATTTAGGGTCTTAAACCCACTGGAGGGTTCAAAGGAAGAGTTTTGTCTGAAAGATTGGGTTCTGTGCCTTTCATCTCCATTCTTGGTGAGATTCTGGCTTCCTTCTGAGGTGCAGAGTGTGCCTGCTTTATATTACAGCGAACATTGGGTGTCGCATGCTCTTGATGGCATACTATCAATATAAAAGTACCTTTAGTTTGAATCCTCACTCCAATGTAACCCTTGTCCAATGTCCCTCTTGGCTCATGTAGAAATGTTACCAGCATGAACTGTGTTGCTGCTTTAACCGAAAGCTGTATCCTACCTATTGAATGTACATTCCACACAAGTCTCCACTCACTGATATCCGCAACTTGAAAACCATTTCTAATTTGGCACAAGCACTGTAAGGATTCCTAATATACAGAGGGTAGTGAATGTTCTTATGATTTGCTGCCAAAAATAACCTAGTGTGGTCCATGCTGAGTTGGCTGATTTGAGTCGTAGAGTGATAATGAGAAATCTAGAGCTAACCTCTGCCCATCACCCCGTCCTCACTGACTTACATTGGCTCCCTTTTCCGTCAATGCCTCCAATCTAAAATTCTCAACCTTGTGTACATCCATTCATGGCAACGCTCTTCCCTATCTCTGTAACTTCCTCCAGACCTTCCCTCCCTTCCCCAAACTCTCCGTTTCTCTGAATGGCATTTTGTGCATTCTCTCTGTCTTTCCCCATCATTGGCGGCCATGCCTTCAGCCATCTAGGCCTTACACTCTGGAAATTCCTTCCTAAAGCCCTCCACCTCCCTCTCCTCCTTTAAAACCCACCTCTTTCACCAAGCTTTTGGTCTCCCCTCCTAAAACCTCCTTCTTTGTCTCAGTGTCAGTTTTTCTCTGATTTCCCCTCTGTGCAGTGCCTTGGGATATTTTTCTACATTAAAGGTCCTATATAAATTGCAAGTTGTTGTTGGTGCAGATTGAATTGGTGTCTTGCAATTCACAGACAGGTAGGCAGGCAGTAATCCTATAAGATGTCATACAGAGCATTGGTGGTCACTGAACACTTCATTGTACTCTGCAGAATCCACTGCTCATCAGTGATAGATAGTCAACCTGTACTTCATGGTTAAAAGAATCTGCCAGTCCTGAGCAAGTCAAGGTGCTCCTGGATTGCTGGAATGTTATCATTTATTTAATCCACCACAATGCTTGTAAACACCCCCACATAAAGAAACCATCAAATAGTAATGGAGTGAAAGGATATTTGTGGACTAATTAAGTTCTTAGAAGATGTTCTTTAGACATAAAACATTATGTCTATGTAATCTCTCTGTCAGAATATTTCATTCCTGCTCCTCCTGGACCCACCAAAGAAAAAGCTTCCTGGGTCTTTATTTGAGGGCCTCCAGCTGTCCCTTGGTTAGGAGGCTCAGTGCCTGGTACAACTGGGCTGAGCACCCACAGCGCATGGTCCACCCATTTGTGCCTGAAAATTGTTATATGAGGTCCTACAACAATGCTGTCCTGTCCAGCTTCCCACCTTACACCATCCGTAATCTTTAGCTCATCCAAAGCTCTGCTGTACGTATCCTAACACGCACCAAGCCCCGTTCACTCATCACCTCTGTGCTCGCTGACCTACATTGGCTTCCGGTCCGGCAATGCCTCAATTTTAAAATTCTCATCCTTGCTTTCAAATCCCTCCATGGCCTCGCCCCTCCCTATCTCTGTAACCTCCTCCAGCCCTACAACCCTCCGAGATCTCTGCGCTCCTCCAATTCTGGCCTCTTGTGCATCACTGATTTTCATCGCTCCACCATTGGCGGCCGTGCCTTCAGCTGCCTGGGCCCTAAACTCTGGAATTCTCTCCCTAAACCTCTCTACCTCTCTCTCCTCCTTTAAGGTGCTCCTTAAAACCTACCTCTTTGTCCAAGCTTTTGGTCACCTGTCACAATATCTGCTTATGTGGCTCGGTGTCAAATATTGTTTGATAATCGCTCCTGTGAAACGCCTTGGGACGTTTTACTGCATTAGAGGCGCTATATAAATGCAAGTTGTTGTTGAAGGACCCTGATGTGTATATTTAAGCAGCCTCCTGCCTGTTTCAGGCATGGGCAGCTCTACCCATTTACAGGCCCACCTGAAAATTGCATCAGCTGGGCCTTTGGCATCAATGTGGCTGCCGAGGATCCCTCTTCCCAATTTTCAGTTGCCACCTGCCGGCTTTTCGGGTGAGAAATGGGCATCCAGTAGTTGAAACTCACCCTCTGCGCTGCCCCATCCCTTCATAATCTTACTCACCTCTATCAAATCAAATTAGTTCCTGAGGTTAGGAAGTTTTTCTTTGCACAGTGATCAACAAGGCAGAGTAGTGAAGGTGAAAACCCTGGAATCATTTCATAAACCATTAGATGCTGCATTGGGGGCACTATAGAATGATCTAAACTGGGCCATATGACCTTCCTCATCTGGAGAAAGACTTGCATTTATATTGTGCCTTTCACGACCTCAGGAGGTCCCAAAGCGCTTTACAGCCAATCAAACAAATGTTGACGTCAGCCGCCAACAACAACAACAACAACAACAACAACAACCACTCACATTTCTATGGTGCCTTTATCGTAGTAAAATGTCCCAAAGCATTTGACACCGAACCACATAAGGAGGTATTAGGACAGGTAAGAGGTAGGTTTTAAGGAGCTTCCTAAAGAAGGAAAGAGAGGTAGAGAGGCGGAGAAGTTTAGGGAGGGAATACCAGAGCTTAGGGCCTATTTCTTATGTTCTTATGAAGCTGAAAGCACGGCCGCCAATGGTGGAACGATGAAAACATCACCGTTGTAATGTAGAAAATGTAATATAATCTGCACCTGTTTTGTGATCTTGTGAAAGCAGCGTGTGAACCGGGATGTCAGCCATACTTGCTACACTTCCTACCAGTCATAGAATCATACAGCACAGAAAGAGCACATTCGGCCCATCCTGCCTGTGCCGGCTCTTTGAAAGAGCCATCCAATTAGTCCTACTCCCTCGCTCTTTCCCCATAGCCCTATCCCATACCCTTTGTCTGCTGTCCCATACCCACTGTCTCATATCCTCTCTCCCCTATCTCATACCCTCTCTCTCCTATCCCATACCCCCGTCCCATATCATCTCTCTCCATCCCATACCCCCTATCTCAAATCCTTTCTCCCCATCCCATACCCCCATCTCATATCCTCTCTCCCCATCCCATGCCACCTGTCTCATATCCTCTCTCCTATCCCATACCCCCTTTCCCATACCCTCTCTCCCCTGTCCCATACCTCAAACCCCCAGCATCTCACTGTTAACCCTCCAGTGTCTCCGGTCAGCTGTAGCCAAAAAACCCAGGTGTTTTACTCAGGCAGATTTATTTTCTTCTTTCATCATGAGTGAACTGATAAAAATATTTGGTGAAAGTACGAAGAGAAGCAGTTGGCTCCAATCATACTCGAAGGTAGCTTGCCAATGTTCGTAAATAAAGCAAAGTGCATTTATATCAGTGATAACCTAGCGATGTCATCACCTGACTGAACATTTACAAATGCTGCTCAGCATTGAACATGGCAGAGCTGGAGAGGAAGGAATCACGAAAACTTGCTCCAGGCAGTCGAAGGAAGTGGGCCTGTCAGAACACTCCCCAGTGAGCTAATTCTGCACCTTTGAAGTAAGCAAGCGCAGAGTCTGAATAGAAGTTAAAATCACACACTGCTTGCTGTCTCCAGCCACTCTGCTCACTTCTATTAAGTGAAGAACTTGAGCTGTTTACTCCCGCTGCGTGAATACTTTATTTGCCCAGATTGCACTCGTTTCCAAGGTTACCGCACAAATTACTCTGGTAATCCCCTCGATAGACTGCACAGGTTTAATTATTTCTACCAATATACAGGAAATGATAGGTAATATCCTATATTCTGGGAAAATATCCCACTACAATTAAGTGCTTAATGGAAAAATCTGAGTAATATTTCACTGGGAGTTCTTGGTGAGTAAGTAAAGAAAAATAAGAAAGACTTTCATTTATATAGCACCTTTCACGACCTCAAGATGATCCAAAGTGCTTCACAACCAATGAAGTACTTTTGAAATGTTATCACTGTTGTAAGGGAGGAAACGTGGCAGCCAATTTGCGCACAGCAAGCTCCCACAAACAGCAATTAAATAAATGACCAGATCATCTGTTTTATGTGTTAGCTGAGGGATAAATGTTGGCCAGGACACTGGGAAAACTCTCCTGCTCTTCTTCGAATAATGCCATGTGATCTTTTACGTCCACCAGAGAGGGCAGACTTAACCGTCTTATTCAAAAGACGACACCTCCAACAGTGCAGCACTGGATTATGTGTTCAAGACCTTGCAGTGGGATTGAACCCATGACCTTCTGACTCTAAGGCAAGAGTGCTACCACTGAACCAAGGCTCTTGTTAGTGGATTACTCTACAAATGGAAGACTAAATAAAATTGGATGAAAGACCGGCTTAATCTCATCAGATAGCCTCATCAATGGCTCAGCCTCAAAGTGGGAATTCCAATACAGGACCACACTAAGAATTGACCACAGTAAAGTGAGGGGGTTGTTTGCTCAGTCAAATCCTTTACGTTTCAGCGAGGAAGTATGAAAAGAACTATTGCTGTTTGAGTTTGCAAACTCTAGGTTTCGACAAGCCGTGGCACAGAGATGTCTGCATTTGAAAACCCTCAGTTGAGTTGCAAAAACAGTGAGGGGCATCCAGTGACTATATGAAACACATCACAGATACATGATGGTGAGCAAAGAGCAACAACTTGCATTCATATAGCACCTTTAACGTCGTAGTAAAACGGCCCAAAGCGCTTCACAGGAGCGTTATTAAATAAAATTTTGACACCGTGCCACATAAGGAGATGTTAGGGCATGTGGCCTAAAGCTTATTCAAAGATGTAGGTTTTAAGGAGTGCCTTAAAGGAGGAGAGAGAGATAGAGAATAGGAGAGGCTTAGGGAGGAAATTCCAGAGTTTAGGGCCTGGGCGGCTAAAAGCACGGCCGCCAGTGGTGGAGTGAAGGAAATCGGGGATGCGCAAGAGGCCAGAATTGGAGGAGCGCAGAGATCTCGGAAGGTTGTATGTCTGGAGAAGGTTACAGAGATAGGGAGGGGTGATAGAGGGATTTAAAAACAAGGATGAGAATTTTACTGTTGGATGATTTTATTTACTTCCCAGTCCCCCAGGACTGATTGGGTGACCAGTGGTGAGGAGGCATGGAACGGCAGCCTGGGGACAGCTGCCGATCAGATCTGTCCTCCCCTCCTGCGCAGACACCCAACTTGTGCTCAGTACCTCCACACAGCAGTGTGGTTGAACCCAGTAATTCCACAGCATGGGGAGAAGGGGAATGGGGAGGGAGTTGGAATGGAACCTGTAATTTTGTTTGCTGTTCATGGTATGTTACTTGATGCATTGATACCAGAAAATATATTTTCAGTTTTATGTTCTCAAAGTTGCAAAGAAAATGATAGAGGAGATTCTAATATATCTTCCATGGATTATTTGTCCTTGAGTTGTGGTGAAGCTGGCAAGGCTGTATTTATTGCCCATCCCTAGTTGCCCTGAGGGCCTTAAGTTTCAACCACATAGTGTGGGACTGGAGCCACACGTAGGCTACACTGGGCAGGGGTGACTGCTTCCTTTCCCTGAAGGAGGTTAATGACTCAGTTGGGTTTTAATAACTATCCAGTGGCTTTCATGGTCATATTTCTGGTGCCAGCCCACAAATTACCAGATTTATTGAATTCAATTTTGCAATTTGTCATGGTTGAACTTGAACACACAGTCACTGAGTTACTAGTCCAGCACCATGACTCCTAACCTGCCTTATACTGTGAATAAAACCACTTTACAAGATGCTCAAAGTATCCTAGAAGATCTGATTGGTGCCAAGCGGACTTATTTCATAAGGATATTGTTTCAAAAATATTCGTTCAAATAATGATGGAGAAAGTGAATATCTTTACTTAGGATTAACGTGGTAAGTGCAGGCTAATTAAGAAATGATACACTATGTGAGATGTTAATCATAACAACATTCGTGAATTCCCCGCTGCTTGTTTTTTCAACGGGACTCAATAATGAGGGTAACAAAAGAATTCTGCAGAGTCAAAACACAAGCTTCTGGGGAAATAGGAGATAAAACTGCCTGAATCTGAATTCAGTGATGAAAAGAAGTGGGGAACAGGATGTCCTTGCAGAGTTGAGCATTGGCTGCGATTGTTACAGGCTCCTCACGTCACTCAGAAAGTATTAGCAGTGATCAAAGTCACAGGAAGGCTGCCAGGCAACGAGAACTGTGCCAAGTGCAGTGATGCACTATGTGACAAGGGGACTCCTTGCTTCCCTAATTCCTCACACACGCTGAAATCTGTGCGACTAGCCAGCACTGCAGGCTGGCGGAAGCAACAAGGTTGGTTTAGTTACGCCTGGTGATTCACAGCAAGGTGTGCTCGCAGGTTAGAAATTTATTCTGGTCCATCAACCTCTGACATCCAGTCACAAAAGTCAATTAGCGATCTAAAGTACTCTTCTGCCTTGGCCAGGCTCATCTGCTCAGAGTGTTTGCTCTGAAGAAGCATTCCTATATCCAGCTGCTAATAATGACATGGTAACTCATTCTGCAGAATACTATTAATTAAACAATTTTCCAAGTGAAGTTCTGCCTATTCTCCTTTTCCCACAACACTTATTACAGTAATTTTGTACTGTGTAATTTTCAAAGTCATTAGACAGTTGAAAATATATAGACCACGCTGAGCAAGTGTGTTTAGCAAAGAGGGTCACAGACCTTTACTAACCAACAGTGGGCCCAGTGTAGAGGGTCACTGACCTTTACTAACCAACAGTGGGCCCAGTGTAGAGGGTCACCGACCTTTACTAACCAACAGTGGGCCCAGTGTAGAGGGTCACAGACCTTTACCAACCAACAGTGGGCCCAGTGTAGAGGGTCACCGACCTTTACCAACCAACAGTGGGCCCAGTGTAGAGGGTCACTGACCTTTACCAACCAACAGTGGGCCCAGTGTAGAGGGTCACCGACCTTTACCAACCAACAGTGGGCCCAGTGTAGAGAGTCACTGACCTTTACTAATCAACACTGGGCCCAGTGTAGAGGGTCACTGACCTTTACCAACCAACAGTGGGCCCAGTGTAGAGGGTCACCGACCTTTACTAACCAACAGTGGGCCCAGTGTAGAGGGTCACTGACCTTTACCAACCAACAGTGGGCCCAGTGTAGAGGGTCACAGACCTTTACTAACCAACACTGGGCCCAGTGTAGAGGGTCACTGACCTTTACTAACCAACAGTGGGCCCAGTGTAGAGGGTCACAGACCTTTACCAACCAACAGTGGGCCCAGTGTAGAGGGTCACTGACCTTTACTAACCAACAGTGGGCCCAGTGTAGAGGGTCACTGACCTTTACTAACCAACAGTGGGCCCAGTGTAGAGGGTCACTGACCTTTACTAACCAACAGTGGGCCCAGTGTTAAGAGTTACTGACCTTTACTAACTAACAATACACTCGGTGTATAGAGTTACAGGTCTTTAGTAACCAACAGATATGGTGTTAATGGACATTAAATTTTGAGTTTCATTCAGGGCGATTATAAGAATGGCTGGTTTGTAAAGTACAAATGTTCACACTTTTACAATTAGGAGCAGTGTTCTGAAGTTGGGATTTGGGTCGCTATTTGGGGGGTGTAGAATGAACTTCATACTTATCATGTGTTAGGTGTGAGCCACGTGTTATGCCGAACACGGAAATGCTCTGTGGTGACATTGGTCAGCTTGAAGAGCACAAACAAACTCAGCCATCATTGGAAGCAGTCAGCAGGTCAGGCATCATCTGTGGAGAGAGCAGAGGGATTAACGTGTGGACCTGATGTCAAAGCTTCGTCCAGGTTTGACGAATGATCCCCACGTGAGTTGTTAACTCTGCTGTTTCCACAGATGCTGCCTGACCTGCTGAGCCTTTCCAGAGCTGTCTGTCTGTGTTTGTTTCAGATTTCCATCATCTGCAGTTCTTTTGTTTATGAAAATTCACCAAATTGTTCTTAGAAAAAGCGATAAAACTATCCCAGCTGTTGAATAAATTTATAGAAAACACAAACAAAACTTCAAAAACAAGATTGGTTTCACAAAAAGCACTTTTCCAGCCAGCTGGAGATTTCAAACTAGTGCATCATCTACTTTCTGCTGTTATTGGTCAACTTACTATTGACCAGAGGAGTTTCAATGTGAGCCAAAGGAATCTTGTGGTGTCTCAAGGTTATTGCACCAACCTTACTGATCATCACTGGATGAATTAGTCTCTGGTTGCTGGATGTTTAAGTGCAAGGGATCAAACCTTCCTGTTTTGGGTGGGCCCCATCTTGTCCCATGTTATGTACCTGTCTTTTACACTTTAAAACAGTTTTCTAGATACAGCCTCTGATGTAGAACTCCAGCGACATCATTAATGGGAACATTGGCATTCCCCAATCCTAATGATGAGTAAGGGGGAGTTCATAACATTATCCAACTATCAGTTTAACATGGTAGCAAAGAGCGACAGAAAGGTACCAGGAGTGCCGAACACGGAAATAATGCTTTTTTTTAACTTCCCCTCCGCCCAGCCGAAATCAGGTGGAGGGAGGGGGGTCAGTTAAAGTGAAGAGGGAGATTTACCCGCTGGCCCCCTGCAATTTTAAACGGCAGGCGCCAAGAATCCCCAACTGAAGCCAGTGGGGTCCTTATTTACATGTGTGGATTAGGCTCCAATGATGTCATCGGGACTCGACTGCAATTTTAACCCCGGGCCTGCCAGGAGCAGATGAGGCCCAGCAAGGTAAGTTATTTAAAGCGTTCTTCTGATTCCTGGTGGGCAGGAGTGCTCCTCCAGGCTCCACTAGGAAACCTGGGGCCTCCCCCCGCCTCCCCCACAACCCCCCGCTCCAGCCAATCCCTCTCATCTTCCAAATTGCCTCCAACGAGTCAACACAGCTCACTTCCTCTTTAATCAGATTTGATTGCAAAGAATTGATCTTTTTTGTGACGCTTTATATTGGGATCTTTCCCCCCCCCCCCCATAAAATTCTAATTTTTGGGTGAGATTTTCCTATTTCGTCCTGAAGGAGCTAAATCACTACCATATGTGAAACAAAAGCGAGAAAATACATTAAAAACAAACAAACTGTCACCTCAGTATGTTTTTCTGACAGACGTTTGAAGATGTTGGAACTCCTGAAGGTACACTAATGTGTTATGTTTTACAGTCACGCGTCAGAACACAGATAAGCAAGCAGAGGGCTGCATAACCAGATTGTGAGACAGGCGTTACTTGTTCATCATACCTGTGCACGATTCAGTAACTGGAAACTAAAAAATGAAATCTCGGTGGATGTCATTTGCGAAACTAAATAAAACACAGCTCCCAGAATAAATGGGTTATCAGAAGATTGAATGAGGTTGGGGACAAGAGAGTCACTCTGTGTCAAAGAATACAAATAACAGATTTCTTCATGAATAGTCTATCAACTGTAGGGAGAAGCTGTGCGTGTGTACATTTGGGGGCGTGTGTGCATTTGGATACATGTGTACGCATTTGGGTCTGTGTGTGCGCATTTGGGTGTGTGTGTGTGTATATTGGATGTGTGTGTGTACATTGGATGTGTGTGTGTATATTGGATGTGTATATGTACATTTGGAAGTGTTTGTGTATTGGATGTGTGTGTGTACATTTAGGAATGTGTGTGTGCATTTGGGTGTGTGTGTATGCATTTGGGCGTGTGTGTGTGTACATTTGGGTGCGTGTGTGCATTAGTTGTGTGTGTGTGCATTTGGGTGAGTGTGTGCATTTGGGTGTGAGTGTGTGCATTTGGGTGTGTGTGTGTACATTTGGGTGCGTGTGTGTATTAGGTGTATGTGTGTGCATTTGGGTGAGTGTATGCATTTGGGTGTGTGTGTATTAGGGGTGTGTGTGTTTGTGCATTTGGGTGCGTGTGTTTTTTTTATTCGTTCATGGGATGTGGGCGTCACTGGCGAGGCCGGCATTTATTGCCCATCCCTAATTGCCCTTGAGAAGGTGGTGGTGAGCCGCCTTCTTGAACCGCTGCAGTCCATGTGGTGAAAGTTCTCCCACAGTGCTGTTGGTAAGGGAGTTCCAGGATTTTGACCCAGCAACGATAAAGGAACGGCGATATATTTCCAAGTCGGGATGGTGTGTGACTTGGAGGGGATCGTGCAGGTGATGTTGTTCCCACGTGCCTGCTGCCCTTGTCCTTCTAGGTGGTAGAGGTCGCGGGTTTGGGAGGTGCTGGCGAAGAAGCCTTGGCAAGTTGCTGCAGTGCATCCTGTGGATGGTACACACTGCAGTCATGGTGCGCCGGTGGTGAAGGGAGTGAATGTTTAGGGTGGTGGATGGGGTGCCAATCAAGCGGGCAGCTTTGTCTTGGATGGTGTCGAGCTTCTTGAGTGTTGTTGGAGCTGCACTCATCCAGGCAAGTGGAGAGTATTCCATCACACTCCTGACTTGTGCCTTGTAGATGGTGGAAAGGCTTTGGGGAGTCAGGAGGTGAGTCACTCGCCGCAGAATACCCAGCCTCTGACCTGCTCCTGTAGTCACAGTATTTATGTGGC
Organism: Heptranchias perlo; assembly: GCF_035084215.1. Classification (NCBI taxonomy): domain Eukaryota; kingdom Metazoa; phylum Chordata; class Chondrichthyes; order Hexanchiformes; family Hexanchidae; genus Heptranchias; species Heptranchias perlo. The sequence continues at coordinate 69,995,149 of NC_090337.1, read as the reverse complement.
TGGTCCAGTTAAGTTTCTGGTCGATGGTGACACCAGGATGTTGATAGTGGGGGATTCGGCGATGGTAATGCCATTGAATGTCAAGGGGAGGTGATTAGACTCTCCCTTGTTGGAGATGGTCATTGCCTGGCACTTGTCTGGCGTGAATGTTACTTGCCACTTATCAGCACAAGCTGATAAATGTGTGCATTTGGGTGCTTGTGTGTGCATTTGAGAGTGTGTATGTGCATTTGAGAGTGTGTGTGTGCATTTGGGTGCATGTGTGTGCATTTGAGAGTGTGTGAGTGTGCATTTGGGTGTGAGTGTGCATTTGGGTGCGTGTGTGTGTCCTACACCCCTTAACACTGAGTGTGAACTGAAGTGGTCTTGTTTCTTGGGGACAGAGCTCTCTACATTGGACAAATCCTAAAGATTTTCCGTCACAAGCCGTATATACGAGGCATTCATTCACTCCAGAAACGCTGAAAGTATCAGGCTGTACCTGCCCCACATGTCATTGGGCGCAGCCAAGAGCCATTAATGTCTCTTGCGCTCTCCTCTTTTTCCCATCGTTCTTTTCTCCTCCTGTCTTTCTCTATCTCCCTTTCTCTGGAGTTCTCTTTCTCTCTCACAAGTCGCCTGGCTGTGAGGTCTGCAGGTATTCTCTCTGGTCTCCAATGACCGAAACCAAGAGAAATGTTGGAATTTATTGGCACTGTACTTCCAGTTGGGGGATTGAGATCCTCAGGTGGGAGGGGCATTGTTCTTGGTCCCCTCAATGAGATGTCCAGTTAAATTGGAGAGCGTTTTAGGCCTGCGTGGTGACCACTTGGGTGGGCTTCTCTAGAGCATGTCAATGTGACTTCACTATGTAAGAACCAAGCATCCTCTGATGGACAAATTCTTCAAATGGACTGATAAAAATTTTCAATAGTTGACACCAAAAACTCCATCTGGGTCCTTGGTACTTTCATTCAGATTACTCACACTCCTCTTAATAGTTTCCTCCGAAAAGAAATCTTAATGGCGTGGAGATATTTAGAAATACATAGATGTTACAACATGGAAACAGGCCATTCAGCCCACACAGACCATGTTGGCGTTTACTCTCTACCCCAGCAAATAATCCTAATCACAATTACCCACCCTGTTCCCATATCCCTTCAAACCCTTTTCCTTCCTCCACCTATCCAATCTAACCTTGAATGTTGCCATAGTTTCTGTCTCAACCACTAACCCTGGAAGTGAATCCCACAGCCTCACAACACTCTGTGTGAAGAAGTTTCTCCTGCCCTCTGTCCTCAATCTCTCACATTTAATCTTGTCTCTGTGGCCCCTCATTTTGGCATGAGATTGAAGTGCTGGTCTGCCATAGGCTGAGAGCTCCAGACATGTTGCATTAGTGCTCCTGTCAGACTGATCCAGTCAACGTCCCTTTGAGATTAGGTCCAAGGGGATAACCGTGATGCCATTGTTCATTTAATGTGAGTGCAGAGAGCCTGCCAAGGGTTAAGAGGGACCTACGGGTGTAGAAGTGAGGCCCTATGGGGATGAGTCATGAATCCTTCAATTGGCCAAGGAGACATTTTTCTCTATCTTGACTTTAATTGCCTGCTACACTTGGATTGTGTTAGCATGGATTGGTTTACAAGGATAAGGGTTAATGACTTATGAGGCTAATGTAATGGAAAATCTGCAGTTAAGAGCACAGCTCAAACTTCCATAAAAAATATATGTATATGCACTCCAGCACCTGCCGAGATCCATATATCAGGGGAACGTCAGTATAAGATGGGAGCTAGGGTTGTGATTCATGGCTGGAATGGGGGGGATGTGTCTGTTTAGTCAGGCACAAGGATGAATATCCTGTGGGCTTTGTTAAAGTAAACATACAATCACTAGCAAACATGGGAGACCACATTGGCTCCCAGTCAATACAGACGACTGTGAGATGTAACCAATACCTTGAGTGCTTATGTGTCTGTGTTTTTGAGTTTGTGGCGGAATTAAATATCAATTAAGAAGAAAGCAACAGTTCAGTTTAAAATTCAATGCCGATGGGATGCTTTGCATGGTTTCAAAGAGATCATGTAGCGTAAATAAAACTCCAGGCTCAAACGAGGTTTTGATTATTTGAGATATATGTAACAGTGAGATTCACGAATATTTTATCACAGACCACAATCCCAGGTAGTAGGGATGATTTTAACCCTACCCGCCTGGCCTGGATCCCACTGACTTTCGCCTCTGAGTCAGAAGGCCCTGGGTTCAAGTCCCATGCCAGAGACTCGAGCCCTTAACTTAGACTGACATTTCAGTGCAGTACTGAAGGAGTGCTGCACTGCTGGAGGTGCTGTCTTTTGGATGAGACATTAAATCAAAACCCCATCTGCCCTCTCAGGTGGATGTAAAAGATCCCATGGCACTATTCGAAGAATAGGAGAGTCCTGGTCAACATCGCTAAAATGGATTATCTGATCATTTGTGGGACCTTGCTGTGCACAACTTGGCTGAATTCCTACATTACAACAGTGACTACACTTCAAAAATGCCTCATTGGCTGTAAAGCTCTTTGGGATGTCCTGAGGTCCTGAAAGGTGTTATATATATGCTAGTTCAATCACCCGACAAGAAATGTTCCCGTGAGTAGGTGAGGGACTGAATCACACAGGGCACTGACTGTGACAACAGAGTCAATTATCTATAAAGGACAGCAGTTACCATGCAGCAAGTAACAGTTAACCTGTGGTACAATTGACCTGCTGCACAGATGTCGCTGGGAAGCTTTCATTGCTCTTGCATGGGAACCCACCCTGTGACAGAAGACACTCACTTCCTTGTGGAGTTACACGTCTTTAATCATTAAACCACTACTGTATGGGCATCGAACGTACATCACGGGACACTGAACCCAAGACACTAGAAAGACACCCCATTATACAGGAAACTGGCTGCAAGGTGCAAAATGGGAGCTGTATTCCATACAGCGAGTTCCACATAAATACTGAATATATAAACGCTCAGCGGCTGCCTTCTTCTCTTGTCTGCCGCAGACCCCCTCAGGACCATTGCAGCAAGTCTCTGCCTCCAGTCTGGGGGGACTCACAATGAGGCCAAGAGCCCAGCTCCAACTTTGAAATGACCCTGGGGACGGACAGGCTGGCAGGATGAGGGTTTGAGTGGGGTGAACCTTGGTGCCAGGCGGATGTCTAACCCACTAGAGTTGACCTCCCACCCCCCCAAACAGAAAGCCATTCTATTTCAAGTATTCAGGTTGATTTTACGGGCTATTTTAACACACTTTTGGCTTTTCTTCCCATTCTAAAAATCCTCCGATCCAAATGTTTTCCCTTTTTACACATTACAAGAAAAACTGTGTTTAACATAATATCAAATCAACTGATTCAGCACAGATACAGGGTGCAGAATGCCTCTTCTACTGTTACTCAATCAGTAATCCTCAGTACAAGAGAGCCAAACCATCAGACAGGTTAGAGCTCGCAGTAGATGCTTATAACATGTTAAAGTACTGTTTAAGGAGAAGTTGAAATTCGTATGATTTCAGTTGATTTGATTTTGAAATCAAGAATTAATTGCTGAACATCTTGCAATAGTTAATCTTTTGTGATTCATCTTTTGAGTTACATTTACCCCGATAGGTTTGAAGTTATGTATGGCGTGTGTCACTGGGTGCAGTGTAATTTTCTGTGATTGCTGGAAAAGGATAGCTTGCTTTAACTAGCTGACACATATCACACTGTTTTGATGTGAAGCCCATTTAGAATTGTGTTTCACTGTCATAGCCAACTGACATTTATTGGCAATAATTTCAAGTTATCGGTTTGATTAATATTACTGTTAAATCTTGTCACTTGTAAAGGTCTGAGTAAAAATAGATGGAAGTAATTTCAAGATCTGTCTTGTAAGCAGCTACTTCTCAAGTTGTTTATTTTGCTTAATTTTTTAGACACTGAATTTCAACTTTCAACCATGTTGAACTAGTAACAGTTTCAACAACAATTTGCATTTTACATGGAAACAACCATCCCAAGGTGCTTCACAGAGGAGTGAGGTCAAAAACGGACCCTCAGCCAAAGAAAGAGATACTGGGAGGGGTGACCAAAAGTTTGGTCGAAGAGATATGTTTTAAAGAGGGTCTTATTGACTCTCTTTAGAAAGGGGTCACTTAGAAAGGGGTCAAAAGGGGCCATAAAAATAATTTCTTGGGGAGAGGGGCAATCAGGCGCCCCTCCCCAAATGGCAGCAGATGCCCTCCAACCCCTGCGAATAAGGTGCCCTCCCACTGACCGCGCATACTCTGGTGGGGTCAGCGCTGGAAAGCACCATCGGGTGTGATCCCGGTGTCAATGCTGGGATCGCGGCCTCGCAATCTCAGGGCAAAGGTTCTTAACCCTTTCTTGGTAAAAAAACATACTCCATTGTTACTCCCAACAGGAATGTGCAAGCTAAAATAAGTTGCAAATGAGTTATGCAACTCAAAACTAGGTCCCTTATGGCTCAATCGGGAAATGCACAGATGAAATGAAGAACACTTGGGTTTGATCCCTGGTCCAATGTGATGTTGAAGATTGCCGTGGTGAGCAGCACACCAAAGGAATTAGAATCACAGCATAGAAGGAGGTCATTCGGCCCATCGTGCCTGTGCCGGCTCTCTGAAAGAGAGACTTGGGAGGTGAAAGTCACTCAAGATTCTAGATCCTAATTGGCTTGTCTTGACTTCTGTTGCCAAATACCCACATGTGGGTGAGGGCGTTTGTGGTCAAGGCCGATGTGAAAAAAATGAGCACTTGGGTGAAGCACCAGAGGGGTGACTGGTGGTAGCAGACGTCCTTAACTAACCTGGGGTCCAATACTGCCTAGCAATCAACTGATGGACACTGCATCCATACAGGTATTTGCAGCACAAAATGCTGTTCTGGCTCATCTATTTATATTGGACAGTGTTGTCAGAGATCAGGACCAGACCCTCATCAAAGTCTGGGAGTGAAAGATTCCTGAGAAGTCTCTGCTGGCTTTTAGGAGCCAAATCAGGGACTTTTATCAAGTCAAAAGGGAGTTGGGATTTATATGGATGATGAAGTAACAGCGGTTGTTGTTTTTTGATTGGTTGCTGTGAAAATCAGCATGTTTCTCATGTTTTGGACACAGCAGAGGTACAGAGATATAAAACATTTAACATAGACATTTAATGCTAGACGCACAGGCCAATTTGCCTGAACTCCACTTACTGAACAAAATACAATAATTGAGGCTGTTGCATCTGTTGAAGTTGAATTCTCACGGTGTAGTGAGAATGGTAAAACCTTGCCAGCCAGCTTCACAATTCAGGGGGGTTTGGGACTCTGTGTGTGCACATTTATAATCAGAGCTGGACTCAGAGTGCAAGAATGCATTTGGCTTCTCACTAACCCCTGGGAGCCCTGAGACAAGAGAGAGACAGAGGAAAAGGGACAGCAGCAGAGAGAGGCAGACAGGTCTGGCTGGTCCCAGGGAGAAACGAGTCAGAATTTAACCCACTGACACAGCCCTCCATGTATTGGTCTTCTGAACGTTCAAAATAGTTTCTTTTCTAAACATGTTGAAGGTTTGTTATTACAACAAAGCAACAAAATGAAGTGACCTGGGGGCTGTATTTCTTGTTTTAATGAACAATACTCCCAGAAATTGTTGCTGGAAGGTTTTTTTCATTATTAACGGTGGCACGACATATGATAAGATCTTTCAACATCATTGATTTTGTTACATTTTGTTTTTTTCCACTGTAACATGTACAGTCTATGTTTCTGTCGCTGGATTTTTTTTGTGAACAGTATATATCTACCCCTTTCTCTACTCTTCCAATAATAAGCAGCCTAGTTCCCCAAGGCAATGTATCACCTTCCCACATTGTTCCATCAGATTATATCATCCATTAGTGCTTCACAGCCTAACCCTCGCCATTAATGATCTGGGAAACCAGTGCGAGGTGTATGAAATTGATTACCCCATTCAATTTTTTAATTAAAAAAACACTATTGATCAAGTCTGCAGAGTATCAATATTTAATGCTATAAGTGCCAAGCTAAATCTGCCAGTTTCTTGGTATTGATTATTCACGTAGAAATGTATGCAGTGGCTTTATAAAATTTTCATGACTTCAGAAGATCAGAGTTCCTAAAGGAAGTATTAAGGTGGAACAGTATTCTAATCCCAATCTCTGCCCACTTCAGTCAATGTTGAGGGAATGTTCTTTTCATACGGGCCTTTAACTTGTGTAGTCCTGGGTAATGCACAGTGGGTCATAAAGAAAGAAAGAACTTGCATTATACAGCAATTTCTACAACTTCAGGACATCCCAAAGTGTTTCACAGCCAATGAAGCACTTTAGAAGTGTAAATACTGTTGTAATGTAGGAAATGCGACAGCCAATTTGTGCACAGCAAGGTCCCACAAACAGCAATGAGACAAATGACCATATCATCTGTTTTATTGATGTTGGTTGAGGGATAACTATTGACCAGGACACTGGGGAGAATTCCCAGCTCTTTTTCGAAATAGTGCTCTGGAATCTTTTGCATCCACCTGAGAGGGGCAGACAGGGCCTCGGTTTAAGGTTTCATCCAAAAGGTGGCACCTCCAACAGTGCAGCACTCCCTCAGTACTGCACTGGAGTGTCAGCCTGGATTGCATGCTTAGGTCTCTGGAGTGGGACTTGAACCCATGACCTTCTGACTTCGAGGTAAGAGTGCTACCAACTGAACCACGGGTGACATCATAGGGACCGTTGGCTTGTGTAGTGCTCGGTAATGTACAATGGGGCATAGATAGTGACTTTCAGTCAGAGGGACAATGCATATACTATTGATATTGTTCTCATACCCCTGCAAAAATAATAATGATTGCATCACTTACTGTATGTCTGAAGTGAGGAGGTTTTGGTGAAACACTAGCTGCAATTTTTTTGTTCACAAATGTAAGCTTTCTGCTTCATATTTCTGAGCACTATTTAAGTTAGCCCTCGCTTGCTGCCATTTTGGTTCTTAAGTTGATGAATTACATGTTTCAGCCATGCTTCCATTTCCAGCTTTGAGCAGCGGGCAAATGGCAAGATAGTCTGAGAACCATGTATAGTTTGCCGTTAGTTGGCTCAAATTAACTGCATCTACAGTTTTTTACTTTTGATTTCATATTAACTGAACTGGCTGACCTAAGCTCAGGCATGTGTTGAGGTTCAGTGGTTGGGTTAGAGAAAGGAAAATTCAGTCAGGGTGCCCGCTCCTGATTGCTATCCAATCTAACGAAAAGCGAGCTTGGGTTGGGTGAGGACGGGATTGGGTTTGGCTACGATGCCTCCCAGGGTAAACTAGCCTGCTAGCCCTCACTGTCATTGTTGGCAAATGAATGGACACCTACAGGAAAGGAAGGGAGAAAATCACAGAGGAGATTTTTTTTTTAATGAGCCATTTGCTTTAAGAACTTGGCATAAAAGTTTTAATTTAAAAAAAGAGTTATTGGAGAAAGCAGAACTGAAGATGTTCAGTGTAGCACCACTGATGCACACATTTAATGCAGTGTTCCTCACCTCACCAAAATGTAAACACGGTGACACTGTTAAGGACATCACTGGCAGAATCTTCCAATGCTCTGTTTGGGGGGGCAAACCAATTTTTTTTAACATGACCTACTCTTAAATTATGGGATGGATTTTTGTCTTCGCTGCCTAGATGGTAATCGACCAGAGCATGAAATTATAGAATCATACAGCACAGAAGGAGGCCATTCGACCCATCGTGCCTGTGCCGGCTCTTCAAAAGAGCTCTCCAATTAGTCCCACTCCCCTGCTCTTTCCCCATAACTCTGCAAATTTTTCCCATTCAAGTGTCCCTTTTGAAAGTTATTATTGGATCTGCTTCCACCGCCCTTTCAGGCAGCGCATTCCAGATCATAACAACTCTCTGAGTAAAAAAATGTCTCCTCATCTCCACCGTGATTCTTTTGCCAATTATCTTAAATCTGGGTCCTCTGGTTACTGACCCTCCTGTCAGTGGAAATAGTTTCTCCTGATTTACTCTATCGAAACCCCTGATAATTTTGAACACCTCATAATTTGAGAGAGCAAATTGTTCGCCTTTTAGAGGACCTGCCTGATGTTCATTCCATTGAAATCAGGCTATGAAGGTGAGACTTTACCCCTATATTTACAGAACCAACTGCAGTTCACAACTATCCCAAAAAGTTGGAAGTTGGCGGTTTAGTTCTGTTCTGAGGAATGTAAAGGACTATCCAGTGTTTAACATCCCGACTGTCAGAAGAGCAGATTAAACAAAATAAATTAAGAAACAGAACCAATGATTTTCTTTTCAAGGAACTTTTCCTCGTCTCCTTTGGGAACTTGCCCATTTAAGCTGTATTGGAAGCAGCCTTTCATCTCAGGATCTGGGACTTGGGTTCAAAAGCATCCCAGACAGATGGGATGGAGACCTCCTTTTGCTGACAGCTGTTAAGTATGCTAAGTGAAATGAGCTTGGGCCATCTCAATAGCCTCCCAATGGACACGGGTCCACTGTGCAGAATTGCCACTCATAATTCTGGCACATGTACAAAAAAAAGACAGATTGGATACAAAATTAGCAACAAAGACCTGGTAGAAAGATTTTAGTCATGGCTGTTCAGCGAATACAAACACTGCTGATTAACTATTAACCTTCGCTTCTATGTACATGAATCTATCTGTGTATTTGTACGTTAGGAGCACACACTAAAGATGTCTGCGACCTGAAAAAATACTCCAGATTACACCAGCTGGCCTCCCCACTGAGACTTTGGATGGAGCTGCTCTAAATGCAGAAACTCAGCTCCCCAACGCACACTTCAAAGGGCCTGAAATATATGAAACAAGACCCAGTGGCTGTAGGATTCTTCCTGTTTAATAACTGTCTGCACCAGCTTGCCAAAAGAAAATGCCAACACCATCTCTTGTGATGGTATTCTGTGCAATATTCCTAAATCTTCCCTTAGCTGAATGAGTTATTGATTCCTGTGCGCACTGGAAGGTTTGTTACTGACTGCTCACCTCACCCGCTGGCACAGAGCTCAGTCTTGCAACACATGATTGATGAGTCGCAGATTAGGACCTGCATGGTTAACATGCTCTTGAGCACTACCCCCTCAATCCAAGCCCTCTGCAGCATGCTAGGAGCTCACTGGGGGTGTCGGAGAAGGCGGACTGATTTGGGAACTGTTCAGCTGCATGTATAAACAAGTCCACATCATTGAAGGCAATTGGCAACAGCATTGTTAATGAAGGCTGCTCCCAGACAAGGACTAGACAGACTAGATGCAGGGAGGATGTTCCCGATGGCTGGGGAGTCCAGAACCAGGGGTCACAGTCTCAGGATACGGGGTATGCCATTTAGAACCGAGATGAGGAGAAATTTCTTCACTCAGAGGGTGGTGAACCTGTGGAATTGTCTACCACAGAAGGCAGTGGAAGCCAAGTCATTAGATGTATTCAAGAAGGAGATAGAAATATTCCTTAATGCTAAAGGGATCAAGGGATAGGGGGAAAAAGCGGGAACAGAATACTGAGTTAGACGATCAGCCATGATCTTGTTGAATGGCGGAGCAGGCCCAAAGGGCCGAATGGCCTACTCTTGCTCCTATTTTCTATGTTTTTCTATGTTTCAGACAAGTAGGCCTCATTGTTGCTATAGTTCAGAGTTAATGGGTCATGAATGTTGCCTCAAAGTGATGACATTCAGCTAAAGTTAGTGACAAGGTCCCAGAGTTGTACAAAAAAATAAATACAGTGTTGTACAGTCTCCTTTTGATCCACACCAGAGCGATTTTAAAATAAAATAAAAAATTCCAGCCACTTGATGATATCTCTGCGGGACCTCACTTCTTCTGATGATCAGCAATGCCCTGTCTGGCTCAGTTGAGGTGATGTTTGCCTTTTAATATTTCCTTTTCTTTGACATGTTAGCCCTGATTTTAACTTGGGGTGAACGTCGAGTGTTGAGCTGGCGATGCGAGCGTTCAACTCGCCCGGGATTGCAGACCTGGCCCCGGGGGCCATTTTAACTCTCCGGCCTCATTTAAATACATCAGGCCCGACTCCCGCCTGAGCCTGGAGTCAATGACTTGAGGCTGGCGGGCGGGAGCAGTGCAAGCCCTGATGGAGGCCACCATCGAGGACCGGTGGGAATGGTCCCCTACAGTAAACCGAGTGGATCTGTGCTGTGCTGGGGGTGAGGGAGGGTGGCGGTAGGCGATCGTGGTAAGGGGAGGGGCGGGGAAGCCGCGAGCAGGGCATGTCCAAGGTTCCTTGGTGGCGCCCAAACCTGAAAAAAATAAATGAACTTAGCTTCTCTTCTCTTCTCTTCTCTTCTCTTCTCTTCTCTGCCTACTGCTCCATGGCCCCTGGTTAAAATGGTGTCATCAGAACCTGACTTTTGCATTCCAATGGGGCTGCTGCATGCCTGGGGCGAGGGCCTCACATGCTGCCCAAAACACGCCTGTTAAAATAGCGCAGGGTATGAGTGCGGTGTGGACAAGGTGAGTGCCACGTGGCCAATACTTTAACCCCCCGCATGTCCCGTTCCCATTAGGTGCAGGAAGTTAAAATCGGGGCTGTTACCTTCGCCTTGATGGGGTGGAAAAAAATTGAGCCACAGTGGTTGACTGCACTGAAGATTATTCTGAGCGTTTGTGGAGTTGTCTTGGAAAAAATGTCAATCTATTTAAACAAAAGTATTCTTTGTGGAAGCACTAATAGATTTCATGAAAGGAGGGAATCTTTGGGAGACCAACACTTGTGAAATCCTTTCAGATCAGAGTTTTTAAAAATAATATTTGAATTACGTCTTGACCAAGATATTTTTATGTTGAGATTCCAATACCATGAAGTTGAATAATGTAGAACATCGTTCTTTCAGACCTCCTTGCTACGATGCTCAAATTCTCTGTGTGTAATTAAAACAGCTAATAGCTGCACCATCTTACCTACATGAATTCAATTTGATCGACGTGAGACTGTCACAAAATTAATTTGGTGCTGCATTTTACAACACTGCAAAATGCAAGCATAATTTTATTTTAAATGACAACTGTATAATTAAAAATATTTGTCACCTAATAGATCTTAAGTATGTGTACTTAATGAGCACCAGTCTGAGGGGGAATACAGAATCAAGTTTTTAACCTTTGCCCATTGAACAGGAGGCTTTGAGTAGTATTATTTCACACCGACTCTGGTTTAATGAACAGTGGTTTCCAGCTTGAAGAAATAGTTTTATTTTTCTTTTGAATATGATGTCCCTTGACACTGCACAGGAGGAGTCAAGACCTAGTGTCGTCTTCAGGTAAAGTGGGGTTAGAGGGCAGGGGGGATTGGACCAGGAGACACAGGAGGGATTCAGTCCCATTTTGAAGTCATACATTTTTCTTGCAGCATTTCCACTGGTAGGAGGGTGTAATTGCAGTGTGACAAGTTTATTTGGGCAATTTTCATTATAAGACACGGACATGAGAATTTATAATGGAAAAAGTGCGCACAGACATAAGATTTTTTATATATTATAAGTAGATAACTTTATCCATTCTTAAATGGATTATAAAATAATGTTGTGCAGACATACCCTTGATCAGATTTAAAACAAAGAAAAAAGACCAAAGCAAAATGTACCTCATTGGCCAGTTCAAGAAATCACCTCAGAGAAAGTTCCATAATGATGTGCACAGGTCACGAGCATTGAGCCCAACTCTTGCACCTTGATTGTGCTAGGAACGATAATAGTGGGGAAGGGTAAGAGCTTTGTAAAATATTTCCTAAGCGACTTAAATAGGTTGAGTAGAAACCATGATAAAAAGTTTGTACACGGGCTGATGAATCAATATGCTTCATGGGCTAATTGGCCTTTCTTGTTGTGTTCTCATTAGTCTCTAATCTGTCTCAGTAGTCTCAAAGTCCACCTTGATATTTCTTGATTGACCAATAATTGGCTGGAGAATTCCATACTTGATTTTCCTAGGGGCCAGTTATGAGAAGCTATCAAGGTACTTGTGTGGATTTGTATCCAGAAGCTACAAATGTGGTGTGATTACTACTTGAATATAAGGGTAAATTCACCAATCCTATCCTCTCACTGGGGAGCCTTGTTGAAGGGAATGTGGGTTGGTGACGGCCCACACCACAGTAACGATGTCTCTCCGACCTGCCCTACTCTCTAAGTGGGGCTCCCAACTGGGAATGCGGGATTGCTGAATTTTGGCTCCCACTCCACCCACAGTAATCGCGACCCCTCCCCATCCCACCTCACCCACCGCAATTGGTGCCTCCATTACTTTTATTAAAGAAGAAAGAAACACTTGAATTTATATAGCGCCTTTCACGATTTCAGGACGTCCCAAAGTGCTTTACAGGCAATTAATTACTTTTTGAAGTGTAGTCACTGTTGTAATGTAGTTTGATTCCTGTAGCCAATTTTTCCTCAAATGGAAAACTATGTGGAACTAACACATGCCCCATTCACGCGGACACCGGAGTGCATTCTGTGCCCATTCCCATTGAGCTGGGTAGATTGGCACCCATTTACTGAGCCAAACTGCTCCAGCTGTTAACTTGTCCTCTTACCTGGCCACAGATGGGAACGGGGCACTACACAGAGTACAATAACTGACTACGTGATGGGCCAAGCAACAGCATCTCAGCAGTCAGAGTGGATCATGACCATCAGTACAGTCCATGTTCATGATGACGTTTCCCTGCAAGAATTAACAATTGCAGTCTAATTGCTGGAAGATTACTGAGAACAAAATCTGCAGTTGAATATGCAATCCTTTGTTTATTGTACAGAGGACACGGTACCTACCTGTGAGGGATTATGGTCCATGGATAAGAATTATTGCCTTCTTAACACCAATTCCTTGCACACGCCCTCTAACATTAAATGATATTCTATTGAGATGCCTGTATTTGAGGTTGAGCTCAGTCAAGCCTCTTAACTCACAAGTGTACATATTGGCTTATCTAATGCTTCAATGTTGTATTGTTAGGCATTAATATTAATAGAAATGAAGAGAAATTGTTTCTCAATAAGGTCATCTCCTGGGTAACCCACATCAGAAGGGTGAATGGAATGGTAACTTGTAGAGATACTCTTTGATGGAGAGGTGTTGGTCGCTGTGACTAATGCTCTGCCTCTTTGGGTGAATGCTCAGCAACTCATCTGTTGTTGTTGTTTCCCTTTCCTTCTCCAGAGACCCTGCTGGATACTCGGATAGCTACGGCTGAACTGGGCTGGACAGCGTATCCTCCATCTGGGGTAAGAATATTTCGGTGCATCGTTCGTAGACAATGTTCAATTAGATAGAGGAGGGGGCCAGTGAGAGGGCAGGACGCACTGGGTTTCTCTTCCACTGGTCCTCACAACCATCTGAGAGCAAGATGAACGTAGCCCTGCGAGCAGAATGTGTACCTACACTCTAGGAACATAGGAACAGGAGGAGGCCATTCAGCCCCTCAAGCCTGTTGCGTCATTCAATTAGAATAAGGCTGATCTGTAACTCAACTCCATTTACCTGCCTTTGCTCCTTACCAACAAAAATCTACCGATCTTAGTCTTGAAATCTCCAATTGACCCCCAGCATCCACAGCCTTTTGGAGGAGAGATTTCCAAATCTCTACTAACCTTTGTGTGAAAAAATGCTTCCTGATTTCACTCCTGAATGGCCTAGCTCTAATTTTAAGATTATGTCCCCTCGTTCTTGATTCCTCCTCCAGAGGAAATAATTTCTCTCTTTATCCACCCTATTGAACCCTTATAAAATTTTAAACACTTTGATCAGATCACCCCTCAATCTTCTTTATGCGAGGGAATACAAGCCTAGCCTATGCAGCCTGTCCTCATACCATAGTCACCATATCATTCTGGTGAATCTGCGCTGCACCCCCTCCAAGGCCAATACATCCTTCCTGAGGTACGGCGCCCAGAACTGAATGCAGTCTCCAGATGGGGTCTGACCAAGGTGGGGTACAACGAGATACCCATACCCTGAACGGAGAGATAATGCAAGCATGCAGAGGAAATTGAAGGGGGGAGCAGAATATTCACTTTTCTTTCATATAAATGGTGCGAAGATGCTGCCAAAGAACTGAAAAGATGGAACTACTTAAACATCTTCAAACCTATCATTAAATCCTTGCACTTCACTAGTTGTGAAAACAGTAATTATCTACATTCTTCAGTCTAACAACACATCATGTTTGGAATTCCGACTCACCAGAGCTTTATGGAAACCGTGCACCTGGCTAATGTAAAACAAACATTATCCATGTAATTGCTGGAGAGACGATATAAAGCACAGCATCTGTTGCATCCAGCCACCCCGTGCCCTCATCCAAAAAAAAAATCACCTGTAACACAAACAACTTCCAGCTGAAAAGCCGTTATCCTTGCACGTAACCCTGTGTTTGGACAAGTCTTCTGGAACATTCCCTGTAGACCTTGCAAGGACCTTCACATCATCACCCTGATTTGTGTCCATTTAGCAAAATAAAATGTCAATACTGGGAACCACTAACAGAAGGTACAATGGATCTTCCACTGAGTAGTGAATGAAGAGTTCATTTTATTGGCGATGAAGGGCTGTAACAACATAAGCAATAACAACAACAGCATGCATTTATACAGCACTTCGAATGTAGAAAAAGGTCCCAAGGCTTTTCAAAGAGGCCTGAGGAAAACAGGCATTGAACCAAAAATAAAGACTTGCATTTATAAAGTGCCTTTCACAACCTCATGACGTCCAAAAGTGTTTTACAGTCAATGGAGTGCTTTTGAAATGTAGTCACTGTTGTAATTAAGGAAATGTGGCAGCCAATTTGTGGACAGCAAGGTCCCCCAATCAGATAATCTGTTTTTTAGTGATGTTGGTTGAGGGATAAATATTGGCCAGTACACCAAGGACACAAAGAAGTAGACTAAAAGCTTAGTCAAGCAGGTGGGTTTTGAGGATGGTCTCAAAGGAGGAATGGGTGGTGTAGAGGTGGAGGAATTTAGGGTGGGAATTCCAGAGACTAGTGCTGAAGTCGTGGCCAATGAGGGTGGCAAAGAGAGGGTGCGATGGTTGGAGCCAGAGGAACAAAGGGAAGGGAGGGGGATTGTAGGGCTGGCTGAGGTTACAGAGGGAAGGGAGGGGGATTGGAGGGCTGGATGAGGTTACAGAGGGTAACTCCCTCCCCGTGCTGCTCCATTCTCTCTCTCTGTCCCTGTGCTGTTCCATTCTCTCTCTCCCTCCCAGTGCTGCTCCATTCTCTCTCCCTCCCTCCCCGTGCTGCTCCATTCTCTCTCTCCCTCCCCGAGCTGCTCCATTCTCTCTCTCTCTCCCCGAGCTGCTCCATTCTCTCTCTCCCTCCCCCTGCTGCTCCATTCTCTCTCTCTCCCTCCCCGTGCTGCTCCATTCTCTCTCTCCGTCCCCGTGCTGCTCCATTCTCTCTCTCCCTCCCCGAGCTGCTCCATTCTCTCTCTCTCTCCCCGAGCTGCTCCATTCTCTCTCTCCCTCCCCGAGCTGCTCCATTCTCTCTCTCTCTCCCCGAGCTGCTCCATTCTCTCTCTCCCTCCCCCTGCTGCTCCATTCTCTCTCTCTCCCTCCCCGTGCTGCTCCATTCTCTCTCTCCCTCCCAGTGCTGCTCCATTCTCTCTCTCCCTCCCCGTGCTGCTCCATTCTCTCTCTCCCTCCCCGAGCTGCTCCATTCTCTCTCTCCCTCCCCGTGCTGCTCCATTCTCTCTCTCCCTCCCCCTGCTGCTCCATTCTCTCTCTCTCTCCCCGAGCTGCTCCATTCTCTCTCTCTCTCCCCGAGCTGCTCCATTCTCTCTCTCCCTCCCCCTGCTGCTCCATTCTCTCTCTCTTCCTCGTGGGGCTCCATTCTCTCTCTCCGTCCCCGTGCTGCTACATTCTCTCTCTCCGTCCCCGTGCTGCTACATTCTCTCTCTCCGTCCCTGTACTGCTCCATTCTCTCTCTCCGTCCCTGTACTGCTCCATTCTCTCTCTCCGTCCCTGTGCTGCTACATTCTCTCTCTCCATCCCTGTACTGCTCCATTCTCTCTCTCCGTCCCTGTGCTGCTACATTCTCTCTCTCCGTCCCTGTACTGCTCCATTCTCTCTCTCCATCCCTGTACTGCTCCATTCTCTCTCTCCGTCCCTGTGCTGCTACATTCTCTCTCTCCGTCCCTGTACTGCTCCATTCTCTCTCTCCCTCCCCGTGCTGCTCCATTCTCTCTCTCCCTCCCCGAGCTGCTCCATTCTCTCTCTCCCTCCCCGTGCTGCTCCATTCTCTCTCTCCCTCCCCCTGCTGCTCCATTCTCTCTCTCTCTCCCCGAGCTGCTCCATTCTCTCTCTCTCTCCCCGAGCTGCTCCATTCTCTCTCTCCCTCCCCCTGCTGCTCCATTCTCTCTCTCTTCCTCGTGGGGCTCCATTCTCTCTCTCCGTCCCCGTGCTGCTACATTCTCTCTCTCCGTCCCCGTGCTGCTACATTCTCTCTCTCCGTCCCTGTACTGCTCCATTCTCTCTCTCCGTCCCTGTACTGCTCCATTCTCTCTCTCCGTCCCTGTGCTGCTACATTCTCTCTCTCCATCCCTGTACTGCTCCATTCTCTCTCTCCGTCCCTGTGCTGCTACATTCTCTCTCTCCGTCCCTGTACTGCTCCATTCTCTCTCTCCGTCCCTGTACTGCTCCATTCTCTCTCTCCGTCCCTGTGCTGCTCCATTCTCTCTCTCCATCCCTGTACTGCTCCATTCTCTCTCTCCGTCCCTGTACTGCTCCATTCTCTCTCTCCGTCCCTGTACTGCTCCATTCTCTCTCTCCGTCCCTGTGCTGCTACATTCTCTCTCTCCATCCCTGTACTGCTCCATTCTCTCTCTCCGTCCCTGTGCTGCTACATTCTCTCTCTCCGTCCCTGTACTGCTCCATTCTCTCTCTCCGTCCCTGTGCTGCTACATTCTCTCTCTCCGTCCCTGTGCTGCTACATTCTCTCTCTCCGTCCCTGTACTGCTCCATTCTCTCTCTCCGTCCCTGTGCTGCTCCATTCTCTCTCTCCATCCCTGTACTGCTCCATTCTCTCTCTCCGTCCCTGTACTGCTCCATTCTCTCTCTCCGTCCCTGTACTGCTCCATTCTCTCTCTCCGTCCCTGTGCTGCTACATTCTCTCTCTCCATCCCTGTACTGCTCCATTCTCTCTCTCCGTCCCTGTGCTGCTACATTCTCTCTCTCCATCCCTGTACTGCTCCATTCTCTCTCTCCGTCCCTGTGCTGCTACATTCTCTCTCTCCGTCCCTGTACTGCTCCATTCTCTCTCTCCGTCCCTGTGCTGCTACATTCTCTCTCTCCGTCCCTGTACTGCTCCATTCTCTCTCTCCGTCCCTGTACTGCTCCATTCTCTCTCTCCGTCCCTGTGCTGCTCCATTCTCTCTCTCCATCCCTGTACTGCTCCATTCTCTCTCTCCGTCCCTGTACTGCTCCATTCTCTCTCTCCGTCCCTGTGCTGCTCCATTCCCTCTCTCCGTCCCTGTGCTGCTCCATTCTCTCTCTCCCTCCAGGCAGCACAGGCCGAGGATCTTGCTCTGGAAAGGGGGTCCTGTTAAGGCTTCAAATCAGATTTTGTGGAGTGGGCTGAACTTGAAGCAGCTGGGAGGAGTTAGAGAAGTAGGGAAGAGAAAGAAAGAAAAAATGGAGGAAAGGGAGAGACAAGAGACAAAGAGAGAACCAGAAGTGAAGTGAGAGAAGCCTCAGAAAGAGAAAGAGAGCGAGTACACCAAAGGACAGAAAGAGAGAACACAGTGGAGATTGAGGGCCACTGAGAGAGGACTAGAGTAGATAAAAAAGAGGGGACGGAGGAGAGCGTGGAATAAAAAAGGTGGTCGGAAGATTAAAAGGAGGAGATTGAAAGAACCAAGCTTCAGGGGGTTGGGGGGACGGGGAGGGTAAAGAAATGAGGGGAAGATGAAGCAGAAGGAAGGTGGACTGGGCCTTGCATGGTTTCTTTTCTCTCTGATGGTGGTTTATGCTTTTTTTTTCTGCAGAGCCTGCATTTTTTGTGTATGGGTGCTGGGGTTACTGTGTGATGGTATGCGACAGCTGTATCTGACTCCCTGCGCTATGTTCCTGCACTCGACTAATGTCTGACCACCTCTGCTCCAAATGCACCTGTCTGGATGTTGGGCGAGGGGTGGATCTAATGCATCTGTGCTGCCCGCAAGTCCTCGAGCCCACGGAGGCTCACTGACCAGTTTGATGAGGTAGAAAGGATCTTAGTGTGGTGGAAACATTCCCCGGAATACATTTACCGGCTTTAGTGTGGAGGAACAAAGGGAGATGGATTTTGGATTGCAAGCTAACAGTGAAGTTTAAATACACTGTTTCATAACATAGAACTTAAGCCACATCTGCTAAATGGATTTGTGGTTGGGCCTTTACACAGCATGGAATATAGAACCATTAAAGACACAGGTTACTGTGGTTAGGTTTTTTCAAGAAGTTCCAATATATTGCTCACACTGACCAATCCATTAGTAGCCTGAGGTGTTCAGCTGTATATAGATCGTTCTCCTGGCACATGGTCTGTGTCCTGATACGGAATATGTTATTAAAGTTGCATTTTATTATCATGTATCAACAGAACTGAGTATTTTTAAAAACATTATCCGAAACACTTCTTATGCATCTTCTTGGCAGGTAGATGTGTGATTGTCCACATGGTAAGTGCTTAATCTTACTGGTGCCATTAAGGGGAGGTGCCAAGCCATGCCCAGATCTCCCTGGGCTTCTGTCGCAAACCTGCTACTTGCTGACAGCTGGTTATAGCCTAGCATGGGGAGAGGGAAGAGTCGCACCAGGTCTCTTATCTGCCCTATTATTTGAGGAAAGAAAGAAGCTTGTAAATTGTAGAGCACTTTTCACATCCTCAGGGCATCCCAGAATGTTTAATAGCCAATCAATTACTTTTTGAAGTGCAGTCGCTGTTGTTTTGTAGGCAAACATGGCAGACATTTTGTGCACAGCAAAATCCCACAAACAGGAGTGAGACAAATGATCAAATGTTTGGTTGAGGGATAAATACTGACCAGGACCTGCAGTTCTTCAAATAGTGCTAAGGGATGTTTTACATCTACCTGAGAAGGCAGACAGGGCCTCGGTTTAATGTTTTGTCTGAAAGATCGCACCCTCCGACAGTGCAGCACTGGAATATCAGCCTGGATTGTGTGCTCTAATCTCTGGAGTGGGACTTGAACCCACAACCTTCTGACTCAGAGGTGAGAGTGCTACCCACTGAGCCACGGCTAACACTCAAACAGCCTTTCAATCTCCAGATCCACTCTACTCTCCACACTGCTGCTCCTCAAAACTCAATGTTAGCTGTTTTTCTACCCTGCAGTCTTCTGAAGGACTTATGCTTGGGGTACAATTCCACAGGCATTGCCTGTCCTCCAGTATCTCACTCAAGCGTGACTCTAGACTGTCGGCAGGCCTTTCAACTATTGGAGCAGCACAACTGGGCCTTATCCCATCCTCGACTGACATCTACATATGTGCTTTACCAGCTGGGGCCATTGGATAGCAATTAGGAGCAGGATCCCTAACTGATTTATCCCCTCACTGGGAACTTTTTTTTTAAAACATGGTTTGATGCCGAGCTCTACTTGTGCCCATTGTACACAGAAATACAACATTGCCTTCACAGAATGACATTCCATTATATCTCACTGGATGAATGTGTACTGACTGACAAAAAGAAGGGTACCATTCTGGAGAAATAATGGAATGCATGAATTCTAAAGCAATTTGAGACGAATCATTAGACACCCTCTGGCCTCTCCTTTTTTTGTCACCCCATCTCTCTCAGGTGCTCCTTTCATCAGCCAAATTCCTTCAGAATTCATCCCCTCCCCTCTTTTCACACAACTGAACAAAGTGTAGCAACGCAACCCCAGCATAGAGCCAGCAGTGAGAGAAGCACCAAGCCTGAGAGATCCTCGCATAGCCTGTGCAGTTACAGTCAAATTAAAGGAGCTTTCTATTGTGCGGAGGGACCTTTGACCTGGCTTTCTAGTGAGCAAACAGTGACGGCAGATAATTGTAGGCCTGCTCTAACCTTGTGAGAAGATGACTCTCGGATCTGAGTCTTTGAAAGGTGATGGGAGGGTGGGAATTGAAGTCCTGACGGAGGCGTTCAGGCAGTTGTGAATCTTCTGATGCCTGGATTAACGCAGGAAATCCAGCCAAGGCACTGGGAGACCATGTCCTTTCATACCTATTCATAATGTGATTAGGGGCTGTCGTTAGTTTTGAACACATGTGAATTCCTTAGTCCTGAATCATCCCCCTTCCATTAAATGACACATGAATTTCAGGTCAGTTTCATGAAATCACAATCGACTATAAAGTGATTTCTGTGCTTCAGATACGGTAAGGCCCTCAGTAAATATATTAACATCAATGAAGCTGAGATCCTATTTGAAGCTTTGTTTCCACAGCAAAATTAATTGCCATGTGGTAGCTTTTGACCTCTGCATTAACCTCATAGAAGACCCTGATATCCGTGAGTTCTCATTGTAACAGAACCATATGGAACAAAGTGCAGTTTTATGGTTCCACAGCTCAGTAATTTTTTACTGTAGCTGACCAGCCTGGTAATGTTGTGATTGCATTGTGATAACATTTTACTGATCTATTGAGAATTAATACATTGCTAAAGGGTGGAGGTGATTTACATGCAATTTGCATTTGAATGGGCTGAAGTATTGCACAAATCAGAGATACAGGGGACAATTTTACCCTACCCACCTGGCGGAAACTGGGCGGGTGGGCAGTTAAAATCACCCAGGTTCCTTACCCGCCCTGGAACCACTAGGAGCTGACCGTTATTCATTTTAACCTGTTCTGTTGAGCAGGCAGCAAGGACACCCACCCTAAGCTGACGGGATCCTTCTTTACATATACATTTTGGGTCCCAGTGACGTCAGGATGAGCAGTGGATGATTTTCCAATTCACCTCACTACCCCCCCACCCGCTGGGGGTTAAAATCGGGGCCAATGCAGATCTATGTTTGCAGACCCCCTCCCCCCATTCTGAGTTCTCAATCTTGAGCTTATATAGTTTCAGCCATGCCTCAGTGACAGCACTCTCACCTCTGCGTCAAAGGGTCGTGAGTTCAAGTCCCACCCCAGAGATTTGAGCACATAATCTAGGATGACATTTCAGTGCAGTACTGAGGGAGTGCTACACTGTTGGAGGTGCCAATTTTCAGATGAGACGTTAAACCAAGGCCCCATCTGCCCCCTCAGGTGGATGTAAAAGTTCCTTCAGCACTATTCAAAGCAGAGCAGGGGAGTTCTCCTGGCTAATATTTATCCTTCAACCAACACCTAAAACAGATGTACAGATCATTTATTTCATTGCTGTTTGTGGGATCTTGCTGTGCACAAATTGGCTGCCATATTTCCTACATTACAACAGCGACTAAACTTCAAAAGTATTTCATTGGCTGTAAAGCGCTTTTGGATGTCCTGAGGTCATGAAAGGTATTATATAAATGCAAGTTCTTTCTATTTCGAGAGGGGCTGGGGGTAGGGTGGATTTGACCACTTGTTTAACCCCAGTGGGGAAAACCAAATCCCAGCCAGCTCTCGACCTCCATTGGTTTCCTCCCCTCTACCTCGGTTTTGACATCCTTCTTAATGTAGACCGTCCAAAACCGGATACAATTTTCTATTTGCCAGTGATCTGTATAGGTTTCCCATTAGTTATTTGCTTCTGTACTTTACATCACTGTTCATAAAACCCCTGGACCCCAGATTTTTTTTTACAGCTTTGTCAACCTTTAAAAGGTTCATGTATCTGAAACCCTGAGTCCATCTGTTACACTACTCCTTTCAAAATTTTACCATTTAGTGCATATTTCCTTCTCTTTTTCTTCCTTTCAAAATGTATCACCTCACATTTTGCTGCATTGAATCTGCCCAATTGACAAACCTGTCTGTGTCCTCCTGAAGTCACTTAAAATTCTGAGGGACAGTATTAATCACCATTTAGAAAAGCACGGATTAATCAAGGACGGTCAGCACGGATTTGTTAAGGGAAGGTTGTGTCAGACAAACTTGATTGAAATTTTTGAGGAGGTAACAAGGAGGGTCGATGAGGGTTGCACATTTGATGTAGTCTACATGGATTTTAGCAAGGCTTTTGACAAGGTCCCACATGGCAGACTGATCAGAAAAGTAAAAGCCCATGGGATCCAAGGGAAAGTGGCAAATTGGATCCAAAAATGGCACAGTGGCAGGGAGCAAATGGTAATGGTGGACGGGTATTTTTGTGACTGGAAGGCTGTTTCCAGTGGGGTTCCATAGGGTTCAGTACTCGGTCCTTTGCTTTTTATTATATATGTAAATGATTTGGACCTAAATGTAAGGGGCATGATTAAGAAGTTTGCAGATGATACAAAAATTGGCCGTGCAGTTGATAGTGAGGAGGAAAGCTGTAGACTGCAGGAAGATATCAATGGACTGGTCAGGTGGGCAGAAAAGTGGCAAATGGAATTCAATCCAGAGAAGTGTGAGGTAATGCATTTGGGGAGGGCAAACAAGGCAAGGGAATACACTATAAATGGGAGGATACTGAGAGGTGTAGAGGAAGTGAGGGACCTTGGAGTGCATGTCCACAGATCCCTGAAGGTAGCAGGACAGGTAGATGAGGTGGTTAAAAAGGCATATGGAATACTTTCCTTTATTAGCCGAGGCACAGAATATAAGAGCAGGGAGGTTATGCTAGAAATGTATAAAACACTAGTCAGGCCACAGCTTGAGTACTGCGTATAGTTCTGGTCATCACATTACAGGAAAGATGTGATTATACTAGAGAGGGTATGAAGGAGATTTACAAGGATATTGTCAGGAGTGGAGAATTTTAACTATGAGGAAAGATTGGATAGGCTTTGGGTTGTTTTCATTGGAACAGAGGAGACCAAGGGGTGATTTAATTAAGGGATATAAAATGATGAGGGGTCCAGATAGAGTGGATAGGGAGGACCTGTTTCCTTTAGCAGAGGGGTCAGTGACCGGGGGCATAGATTTAAAGTAATTGTTAGAAGGATTAAAGGGGACCTGAGGAGAATTTTTTTCACCCAGAGGGTGGTGGGAGTCTGGAACTCACTGCCTGAAAGGGTGGTAGAGGCAGAAACCCTCAACTCATTTAAAAAGTACTTGGATGTGCACTTGAGGTGCCGTATCCTACAGCGCAATGGACCAAATACTGGCAAGTGGGATTAAGATGGATAACTCTTTTTCTGCAGGCATGGACAGGATGGGCCGAATGGCCTCCTTCTGTGCTGTAATTTTCTATGATTCTATTACTTTTCACAGTTAGCCACGCTCCCTATTTTTGTACCAACTGCAAATTTTGGCATTGTGCCCTCCATATCCAAGCTCAGATCGTTTATATATATATAAATATAGGAGTAAGGAGAGGAGTGAGGGTCCCAACACTGCCCCTGGGGGACTTTGCTGCTTATATCCCTCCATTAATCACTCCTCTCTATTTCTTGTTCTTTAACCAACTTCCTATACATGCTGCCACATTCCCTTTAATACGATGTGCTTTAATTTTATCAACATGCTTTCTGTGCTGCACCTTTTGAAAATCCACTGCATTGCCTTCATCAGTATACTCCATTATTTCCTCAAAGAACCCCATTAAATTTGGCAGATGTGATTTGCCTTTTTACAAATCTGTGTAGGCTGTCTTTCTGTGTCATTCTGAGTTTGACTGTTGTCCCATATTACAGCTTTTAGAAGCTTACCCACTACCAATTATTTGCCTATAGTAAAGTGTCGGCCTTGGCTCACTGGTAACAGTCTCAACTCTTGAGTGAGATAGGTTGAGCACATAATCTAGAGCTCACAGTTCAGTGCAGTACTGAGGGAGTGATGCACTGTCGGAGGTGCTGTCCTTTAGAGCTTTAATCCAAGACCCATCCGCCCTCTCAGGTGGATGCAAAAGATCCCATGGCATTTTGTGAAGAAAACACCAAGCTCTCCTGGAGTCCTGGCCAACAATTATCCCACAGCCAACATCACTAAAGCAAATTCTGGTTGTTGATCTCAATACTGTTTGTGGGACCTTGCTTGCCTACATTACAGCAATGACTACACTTCATAAAAAGTATTTCATTGGCTCTGAGATGCTTTGAGATATTCAATGGTCGGGACAGTTGCTATATAAATTTAAGCTTGTCTTTCTTCTTTCCCTGGTTTATCACTTTCTCCTTTCTTGAACAGAGGTGCTACACTGGCAACTATCCAGTCCTCTGGCACAACTTCTACATCCAATGGTGATTAAAAGATTGTGGTCTGAGCCTCTGTTATTTCCTCTCTGACTTCCCTCAGAATTCTGGGGTGCAGCCATCAGGGCCCAGTGTTTGTTATACTTGGAGTTCCACCAATTTTTCAATACTATTTTTTCATCCTGTCTATTTTCTCCAACATTTCCTTTTTGCACCAATTCATTCCCAATACCATGCTGTAATGTCCACTACTGAGGCAAAGTACAGATTTAATATCTTCACCATTCCTTCCTTCTCCATAAGAAGATTTCCTTTTTCATCTCTAAACAGCCCCACCCTTCCTTTAGGTATTCTTCTACTTTTTATGGGTTTATGCAATCCTTAACTATTTCCTTTCTTCACATCCTCTCAGCCTTTTGAATCGTTTCTGCTTCCCCTCTATATTTTCTGTACTCTGCTGGATTATCTTGTATATTTAGCCCTCGATTTGTCACCTCCTTTCTCATGCCTCATTTGAATGAATTTCTGTACTCATCCAAGGAACTACAGCTATCTGCTGCATGTTTACATCTTGTTTGAATATGTCGAGTCTGTACACTAAGCATCGCCTACTTGAATGTTTCCTACTATTTGTCAAGTCATCTCTGATCATCTTCCAGCATGTCTAAGAAAGTTTTCTAGTCAAGCACAATCATAGAATCATAGAATCAGAAAACGGTTACAGCACAGAAGGCCATTTGGCCCATCGAGCCCATGCCAGCTCTCAGTAAGGGCAATCCAGCTAGTCCCATTCCCCCGCTCTTTCTCCGTCACCCTGAAAATTTTTTCCCTTCAAATATTTATCCAATTCCTTTTTAAAAGCCAAGTCATGTCTGATTGTTTCCTCTCCTTTTAAATTTTTATATCAAAACTAATAATGTTCTGGTCATGGTTCCCTAGATGTTTCTTGTCCTTACACGACCTACTTGTCCCAGTTGATGGTCTAGAATTAGGTTGAACACTGCCTCGTTCCTTGTTGGATTAAAGACCAACTGATATCATGTATGCGGGCTGGGGAATGGAAATCGGATGTCCATGGGGAAGCAGCGAGACTCGGAGACTGGTTGTAGAAGAGTGGGAAAACTCCTGAGTCTCCCCTGCAATGTGTGAAGCTTGGCAACAATCAACGCAGCCAACCGAAGGCCTGGGAGTTATATTTTACTCATTTGGAGAAGCAAAGAAAATTGTACTGAGGCTGAATGTCTGCTCCTGGAATGTGCAGATTCCAGGAGCAGACATTCAGCCTCCTGGAATGTTAAGACCCTCCTAACATTCTTATGCAAATATGACTTGCATCCTTCCAGACTAAAAGAGACTATACAGTGAATTTCAGTGTATTCGTTAAAGTTGATGGTTTCACCGTGGTAAATAAACCTTGTTTATACTCAGTACCAGCTGCCAAACATCATCCATGGCCTGGACAGCCTGGTCTGGCCCTAAGGTCACACCAAATGTTGGATTCTTCTATCTGCCTGCACTTTGACTGTGATGAAACTGTATATAATCTTCCGATATAATGAAAACAATATTTACAAATTGCAAACCGAGGCCGCCCAGATCTTTTTGAAGCCGCAGTACTCTAGTTTTGTTTGTTTAGCGTTGGCAAACACTGTTGGATCATACCTGCAGTGTGAGGATGCTAAACCAGTCTGGTTACTTTCATGTCTGAAAGTAACTGATCTCTACATTCTCTGGTTCACTAAATAACTCAACAGTTTCGAACATTCACTTTGATGAAAAAAGGTTCAGCAGCAGATAGACAGAAATGTCAGACCAGTCTCAGTTTGGGAACCTGTTCCTTGTTTGATTGTTGTGTGACTAAGCCCTTGGACAAAGGAACCCTTTAGACACTCCCAATCCCAGGATCTAACCAGATTAAACTGTTGTCAGACAAACTAGTACATGCAGGACAGATTCTTTCTGTTGTTTACAGTGTTTATTATATTGATTAATGTTCTCATATTCATAACATGTCTGGGCTTTAAAGGACAGCTGCCAACAATGTAGAAAAGAACCCAGTTCAGATCTGACACCCAGTGACAGCACCATGCTTATCTAGATGCGATACAGCAGAGGTTCGATTCAGAGTAAAGCCCGCCCTGCTCTGTTTGCAACACACCTGAGCCCCAGTTTGA
Organism: Heptranchias perlo; assembly: GCF_035084215.1. Lineage (NCBI taxonomy): Eukaryota > Metazoa > Chordata > Chondrichthyes > Hexanchiformes > Hexanchidae > Heptranchias > Heptranchias perlo. The sequence goes on along the minus strand of NC_090337.1, from coordinate 69,968,661 downwards.
GAATAGTAACCCCAACTGCACCAGCACATCACTTCCATTCAATCAAAAGCAAAATACTGTGAATGCTGGAAATCTGAAATCAAAACAGAAAATGCTGACAAAGCTCAGCAAGTCAGGCAGCATCTATGGAGAAAGAAACAAAGTTAACATCTCTGTTTCTTTCTCCACAGATGCTGCCTGACTTGCTGAGCTTTTCCAGCATTTTCTGTTTTTACATCACTTCCATTTCCTGCAGATTGCCAATTTAATATCAATTAGCACCAGATTACGGGGCAATTTAATTTCAACTATGAGTTACAGCCGTTAGAGAGAGGAGACTTGTATCCCCATCCACCTGGACTAGGTCTGACCCAGGGCTCAGAGGTTGGAGGGCAGAGTTCGAACATAACCCTGTGCCTCTTCGTCAGCCGAAGGTGTTTTTGTGTGTGTGTTGTTATTAATCAGGGGTTTTAAATGAGTGAAAAGTAAATTTATAACAGATCCAAGTTAGTTAGGAAGAACTTACCACTCTCTGAGTAAAGGTTTGGATGATGTCCTTGGTAAGGGAGTAGAAACTTGCCAGAGGTTTCTTTGAGCTGCGTCTGTCATTTACAGATGTTGATTGGCAGCTTGGTGACATCATACACCGTCGTTGCCAGGAAATGGTCATGGTCGAAGCCAGCTTCTCATCAATGATGAAGTTTCCCAAAAGCCCTGAAGGAAATTGTTCATCACCAATTGCTCAGAAAATCCATTTCGGAATGTGATATAATACAGGCCATTGCATCATCCAACACACTGGGAGGGGTGGCGGGGGGGGTCATTTTAACCCCAGGACGGGTGGGTTGGGGGCAGGTGAGAAAGTAAAAATTGTGAAAATGTAAAACCCACCTCCAACTCGCCCACTTCCGGTTTTAACAAAGGGGGGTCGAAGGGTGGGCGACCAATCTGCTCTCGGGAGGCGGGTCCTCAGTAAAATCTTTTAAGGAGGCTGCTTACCTCCATTTTAATAGGTTTTTTATTTTTAACTCTTGGTGGCCAGGATTCTCGGGGCTCATGATTCTCACCATGTAGGAGGAGGCGAGAAGGGCCGAATCATCAGGTAAGTGCCTTTATGGGCACTGCTTGTGGGCCCGGAGAAGCAGGACTGTTTCCTCCAGGCCCAACAAGCTCACCTGCCGCAATCCCACACACGCCATGTCTGACCCCCCCCCATGATCTCTGACCCCCCAGATGACTCAACCCCCTGATGACCGACCCCCCCCACCACGATCTCCGAACTCCCTCCGATGACCAAACTCCCGCCACGATCTCCGATGACCCCCTCTTTGACCGACCCCTCCTCCGATGACCCCACTGATGACCCTCCTTCGATGACCGACCCCCCGCCGATGACTCCCTGATGACCGATACCCCACCCCAAGGACTGACCCCACCCCCCCGCACCCGCTGACGCCCCACCCAATGTCCCACTTACCCAGCATCCGCACCCTGCCTGCTTTCCCGTTCGAACAGGCAGCCAGCCTGTCAATCCTCCTACCTGTCGGGCGGAAAACCCGCTGAAAAAATTTAAAAGACACCCTGACGTCAAAACCGTCAGGACATCCGGGAAACATAGAAACATAGAAAATAGGAGCAGGAGCAGGCCATTCGGCCCTTCGAGCCTGCTCCGCCATATAATATGATCATGGCTGATCCTCTATCTCAATATCATATTCCCGCTCTCTCCCCATATCCCTTGATGCCTTTTGTGTCTAGAAATCTATCTAGCTCCTTCTTAAATATATTCAGTGACTTGGCCTCCACAGCCTTCTGTGGTAGAGAATTCCACAGGTTCACCACCCTCTGAGTGAAGAAATTTCTCCTCATCTCAGTCTTAAATGTCCTACCCAGTATCCTGAGACTGTGACCCCTCGTTCTGGACCCCCCCGCCAGGGGAAACATCCTCTCTGCATCCAGTCTGTCTAGCCCTGTCAGAATTTTATATGTTTCAATGAGATCCCCTCTCATTCTTCTAAACTCGAATGAATACAGGCCGAGTCGACCCAATCTCTCCTCACACGACAGTCTTGCCATCCGAGGAATCAGTCTGGTGAACCTTTGTTGCACTCCCTCTATGGCAAGTCTTTCCTTTCTTAGGTAAGGAGACCAAAACTGCACACAATACTCCAGGTGTGGTCTCACCAAGGCCCTGTATAACTGCAGTAAGACATCCTTGCTCCTGTACTCAAATCCTCTTGCAATGAAGGCCAACATACCATTTGCCTTCCTAACTGCTTGCTGCACCTGCAGTGACTGGTGTACAAGGACACCCATGTTCCTTTGTACATCAACATTCCCCAATCTATCACCATTTAAATAATACTCTGCCTTTCTGTTTTTCCATCCGAAGTGGATAACTTTACATTTATCCACATTATACTGTATCTGCCATGTATTTGCCCACTCACTCAACTTGTATAAATCACCTTGAAGCCTCTTTGCATCCTCCCCACAACTCACGATCCCACCAATTTTGTGTCGTCAGCAAACTTGGAAATATTACATTTGGTTCCCTCATTTAATCATTGATATATATTGTGAATAGCTGGGGCCCAAGCACTGATCCCTGCGGTCCCTCACTAGTCACCGCCTGCCACCCGGAAAAAGATCCATTTATTCCTACTGTCTGTTTCCTGTCTGTTAACCAATTTTCAATCCATGCCAGTATATTCCCCCCAATCCCATGTGCTTTAATTTTGCACACAAAGTCCGTACTTCTGGGTTTCCCATCCAGAAATCCTCTTTCCTCCCTCTCTTCATGGCCCTGAGTAAATATCAGGGCCACAGCAACAAAAGAACAGCATGTTGTTCTAATATAATAGCTGCAGTATGTCAGAAAAGTATTTTCATTAGTAATCAGTCAGTGTGAATAGTTAATGTATGCCCAACTTCAACATTCCTGGTTAGTATACAACAAGTTTGAATATTCCTCATTTGTATGAAACCTATCTGGTTATTCCTAATCAGTAACACAGATAATCTGTTTTTTTCTGATCAGTAATACAGATAGTTTGAGTTTGAACAGTGTTAAATATCACACTACATAATTTATGCTTTGACTAAGAGTCAGATTTATTTACGAGTAGCAGTTACACAGGTGTAGGAGATGCTCAGTGTAAGTAATTGGTAGGACAATGCTTTACTTACATAGTCCACAAAACAGTAAAAGACCTGGCAGTGTGATATATACTACAGCCCACATGATCTCTGGCGCAATATTGCCAATTATTTTGCAGCTATTCCTAATATTCCTGGTTAGTATAAAACCAGTCCAAGCATTCCAACAATAAGGAGTCTAAAATCTCCAATTCTTTCCAGAATCTCTTAAACTGAGTCTCTGATGAAACGTTTAATGGACACCCAACAACAGGGAACCCCCTTTTCACCGCCTGAACATGGAATCAGGTCCAAACAGAACTGGAGATGCAGAGAAAACCGATTCTCTTATACAATTCTACCGGGCTTCAAAGGACAGATTCCTTTGGAAGATGAAAGTGTTTCTTCCTACAGTCAGGCAATCAGAATATTAATTATTTCTATTGTAGATAAGACAGGAACAGCAGTCTCCTGCTTTTCGTTGGGTCGCTGTCTCGGGCTACCTGATCACAGCAGGAGGCATTCTTGATGTCTGATGCAACTCAGCAAGTTCACTTTTCAAAGCCACGATGGACGAGATGAACACGCTTAAACTGAATTGTTCCTGGTGGGGTAGTAATGCTACAAAGTGGTTGGACATCACTGCACAGAACTGACAGGGATCTCGACATTCTGCCCGAACTCCAAAATAAAAGCATTCTCTGTCCCAAACACAGCTAACTGGTCATCTTTAAAACACATTTAAAACTATTCACCGGACATACTAAAAATAGATATAAATACTTTTGTGTGAATGGAGACAAGAGCTCTAGTTTCAACACAATTAGCATACAGCCAGTCTGAAAATATCATTAGTATACAGCCGGTTGGTATATTCTGGTTAGTATACAGCCGGTTGGTATATTCTGGTTAGTATACAACCTGTTGGAATATTCTGGTTAGTATACAGCCGGGTGGAATATTCTGGTTAGTATACAACCTGGTGGAATATTCTGGTTAGTATACAGCCGGGTGGAATATTCTGGTTAGTATACAACCTGGTGGAATATACTGGTTAGTATACAACCTGGTGGAATATTCTGGTTAGTATACAACCTGTTGGAATATTCTGGTTAGTATACAACCTGTTGGAATATTCTGGTTAGTATACAGCCGGTTGGTATATTCTGGTTAGTATACAGCCGGGTGGAATATTCTGGTTAGTATACAGCCGGGTGGAATATTCTGGTTAGTATACAGCCGGGTGGAATATTCTGGTTAGTATACAGCCGGGTGGAATATTCTGGTTAGTATACAACCTGGTGGAATATACTGGTTAGTATACAACCTGGTGGAATATTCTGGTTAGTATACAACCTGGTGGAATATACTGGTTAGTATACAACCTGGTGGAATATTCTGGTTAGTATACAACCTGTTGGAATATTCTGGTTAGTATACAACCTGGTGGAATATTCTGGTTAGTATACAGCCGGTTGGTATATTCTGGTTAGTATACAGCCGGTTGGTATATTCTGGTTAGTATACAGCCGGTTGGAATATTCTGGTTAGTATACAACCTGTTGGTATATTCTGGTTAGTATACAGCCGGTTGGTATATTCTGGTTAGTATACAACCGGGTGGAATATTCTGGTTAGTATACAGCCGGTTGGTATATTCTGGTTAGTATACAACCGGGTGGAATATTCTGGTTAGTATACAACCTGTTGGAATATTCTGGTTAGTATACAACCTGTTGGAATATTCTGGTTAGTATACAGCCGGTTGGTATATTCTGGTTAGTATACAACCGGGTGGAATATTCTGGTTAGTATACAGCCGGTTGGTATATTCTGGTTAGTATACAGCCGGTTGGAATATTCTGGTTAGTATACAGCCGGGTGGAATATTCTGGTTAGTATACAACCTGGTGGAATATTCTGGTTAGTATACAGCCGGTTGGAATATTCTGGTTAGTATACAGCCGGGTGGAATATTCTGGTTAGTATACAGCCGGGTGGAATATTCTGGTTAGTATACAGCCGGGTGGAATATTCTGGTTAGTATACAACCGGGTGGAATATTCTGGTTAGTATACAGCCGGTTGGAATATTCTGGTTAGTATACAGCCGGGTGGAATATTCTGGTTAGTATACAGCCGGGTGGAATATTCTGGTTAGTATACAACCGGGTGGAATATTCTGGTTAGTATACAGCCGGTTGGAATATTCTGGTTAGTATACAGCCGGGTGGAATATTCTGGTTAGTATACAGCCGGTTGGAATATTCTGGTTAGTATACAGCCGGGTGGAATATTCTGGTTAGTATACAACCGGGTGGAATATTCTGGTTAGTATACAGCCGGGTGGAATATTCTGGTTAGTATACAGCCGGGTGGAATATTCTGGTTAGTATACAGCCGGGTGGAATATTCTGGTTAGTATACAGCCGGGTGGAATATTCTGGTTAGTATACAGCCGGGTGGAATATTCTGGTTAGTATACAACCGGGTGGAATATTCTGGTTAGTATACAGCCGGGTGGAATATTCTGGTTAGTATACAACCGGGTGGAATATTCTGGTTAGTATACAGCCGGGTGGAATATTCTGGTTAGTATACAGCCGGGTGGAATATTCTGGTTAGTATACAGCCGGGTGGAATATTCTGGTTAGTATACAGCCGGGTGGAATATTCTGGTTAGTATACAGCCGGGTGGAATATTCTGGTTAGTATACAACCTGGTGGAATATACTGGTTAGTATACAGAAAGTTGGAATATACTGGTTAGTGTGCAGAAAGTTGGAATATACTGGTTAGTATACAGAAAGTTGGAATATACTGGTTAGTGTGCAGAAAGTTGGAATATACTGGTTAGTGTACAGAAAGTTGGAATATACTGGTTAGTGTGCAGAAAGTTGGAATATACTGGTTAGTATACAGAAAGTTGGAATATACTGGTTAGTGTGCAGAAAGTTGGAATATACTGGTTAGTGTACAGAAAGTTGGAATATACTGGTTAGTGTACAGAAAGTTGGAATATACTGGTTAGTATACAGAAAGTTGGAATATACTGGTTCGTGTGCAGAAAGTTGGAATATACTGGTTAGTATACAGAAAGTTGGAATATACTGGTT